>NC_026656.2:16795470-17995470 GCF_000004075.3 Cucumis sativus | reverse complement strand
ATAAGAAATAAAATATCGAAAACGTCACATGAAAAATGCCAACTTGCGATGGATTGCCCACCTCCTCGAGCTACAGTCCTCCTCAATAGATAAGATAAAAACAGATTAAACTAAAATGGTTTCTCACAATCTCTTCAATAAAGATCGGGATTGGTCCCTAACCTTCCTGCCTTCAATATATTAATTTCTCTCTAAATAATGTAAAAAGAACAAATCCAGCTACATTCTTCATTCCCACTTTCCAATACACTCACAGCAAACCTCCCTCACGGTCCAAAACAACACCATATCCGCAAAGGTCGAACGCTAGACAACGATCCGTAAGACATTAGCCAAAAAAAAAAAAAAAAAAAAAAAAAAAGACATTAAGCTAAAATGAAGCGATCCCAACAAGCAAATCGAACCCTAGATCGAATGCAAATAGGTAAAATAGAGCGGCAGAACACGACAAAAAATGAATCAAAAGAAGTAAGAGAAGAGTAATTGACGCGACTCACCTCCATTGGACAGCGAGAGATTCGTAGTCCCAGTAATCTCTGGGGCGGTGAACATTGACGTCGGCGTAAACTCGAGACCTGGACATAGCTGGAGAGGAAGAGAGAGTGATGGGTAAACAGCCGGAGAGAGGAAGGATACGGTGGCGCGGATCAATAAATCTGAGGGAGAGATGGTAGAACCAGCCGCCCCCTCCACAAAGTAAGCAATAAACAAAAAATGAAAGAACTGAACAAACCCATGACTTTCATTCTTCCTTTTTTTTGCCACTTTCTTACCCAATTAAACTTCCTATTAAAGTAAACACACATTTTTATTAGGTTTTCAGTTTTTTTTTCCCTCTTCAATAAGTTTCTATATTTAATACATCATTCTAAAACAATGGATTGGATGGAAATACAGTTTATTTCGGTTTTTATTTTACAAATGTTTAATATCAAACTCAGAGATTCATCTCTAATTTGAAAAATAGTAAGCTTTGTAAAATAGCTAATATTAATTTGGGCCCATATTTAGGCCATAATATAATTTGGGCCCGGCCTTTTTTTGAGGATATGGTTTGTGCCATTGTGAGCTCTAGACATGGATCCCCTGTAGGCGCGAATATTTTGATGATGGCTAATATCAAGTTCGTTTTCGCTGACTCAAGTTTGAACCAAACCTCCCGAAATCACTGAGGGAGAACACAGAGTCACCAAAAAGCTTGTCTTATTCAATGAATAGCTTGCGTCGAAGTTATAGCTGGCTTCTGCTGCCGGTGGTTGCTAATATTAATATAAGCGCCAAAGCGTCTGTATCTCCTAAGATTCAATGGAGGGCGTATTTGAGTTTCGGTTCACCTCCAATGAGATTCACAAGCAGAGGAAATCAAATTTATTCCCCATCTACTCAGCATCGATTCTCTTCCTCGTCTTCATCGAAACCAGGGATTGGATTTGTTGGATGGTACCTGAGGAAAGTTGACACTCACCCGTTCATCACTAAAGGTATCACTGCTTCGTTGATTTATGCGGCTGCTGACCTAACCTCTCAGGTAAAATATGAATTTTATGTTTCTTTTCAGTTCACTTTCGTAATTTTTTAGTCGTTTGGGAATTAAATGCAACATTTGAGGTTTCATTTGTATATCTAAAGAAAGAAATTGAAACCGAATTACAACCATTTCAACGTAGAACCCAAATGGGTTATTGTTTATGTGCTTGGAATCTTGAGCGGTTGCATGTGTTAATTTGTATAACATTTTAGTACCAGCTCAGCTCAAGTTGCTTTCAAACCTCAAGTTTGGTAGATTTTAAAGGATGGGCAGATGTCATTCATGCCCTCATCTGTTCAGCTGATTTATTTTTTAGATGATTTATGTTGAAAATGTAGAATATGATATATCTCATTTGTTGCTCTGTGGTTTGCTGCACGTGTAAATTATGAACAAATAAAAATTTCTTTTAAAGTACTGCTAGAATGTGAACTTCCTTCTCTAAAAGGATGACACGAGAATGCCTTCTTTTTTGGGCTGTTTGTACTTATGCTTAACCTAATTCATGAGTTTGGTTCAATTGTTCAAATTTTCATCAGTTTTGCAATAAACCCGCCATTGGCTTAACAACACCCTTTGAAATTTACATTTCTTATGCTCTCTTGCTATGGTTAATTTTTTATTCTAATTGTGTTGTTTACATATAATTTTGTCAGACGATTACATTGTCATCTTCTGGCTCGTTTGACTTAATAAGGACAGCACGGATGGCTGCTTACGGATTGTTGATATTGGGGCCATCACAGCATTTGTGGTTTAATTTTATGTCTACAATCTCTCCATCACGAGATTTTTTGTCAACTTTCAGGAAGATTTTCCTGGGACAGGCTGTGTTTGGACCTACTATAACCTCTGTTTTCTTCTCCTATAATGCATCTTTGCAAGGTAATTAGAACGTGAAGTTGTAGAACTATTGATAATCTTTCAATGTCTAGTCATAGTGGGTGGGATTTGTTGATCACTACCCTCGCTTCTTCAACTTCATATTAGATGGTTTGAACTTTGATGGAGTGTTCTATTGGACTTTTGGGTGCCCTTCTTTGCACATTTTTAAAGTGTGGATTAAGATAGGCTTTTAACTAAGTTTTAAATACAATTCAGGGCCTTGGTCTTTTGTGCAGAAATTAGAGTGCGTCTTATTACTATCAGTTGGTAGTGCTTTAGCCCCTCTGCGTTACTCAGCTTAAGTGGTATTTGTTACACTTTTCTTACTTTGGTTGGAAACCTTTGATGACTGCCACATGGCTTCATCAAGCTCATAAAATTAATTTTATTGAGAATGAAGTTCTATAATTTTATGGGGCCCCTTTGAAGAATTAGGGGTAAGTGGGTTGTTTGTGTTTGGTTCCGTTTTCCTAGAAGTCGGTTTCGGTGCCAATTTTCCATTCTCCTACAAGTATATTTGGTCTCTTTGACATTAGATTGAACCAATAGGTCCAACGCCAAGGAGTCAGATTAGTTGAAGAAATTAAAAACTGTTACAACAACCAACTTCATGGAAACTGGAACCAACCAAAACGAATCAAAATGATCCGATCGACTTACTTTTATTGAGGATGGAAAATTGTGAATTCAAGCTGACCAAACATGTGTTGCTTGGACGTTGGAAGCTGAATATGTTTGGTCTGGTCTTCTTTTGTCTTTTTTTTTTCCAACTTCAGCTTTCTCAGCTCATGGAAACATTAATACAATGTGGGCCATGAAGAAATTTTAATTATCTGCTAATTTTGGGTCTTTTCTGCTGAAATCCGTAATCTCCCAGTTGCAGTCATCATTTAGTCCTACTGGCTTTTACAGACTTAGAACCTTCCTTAAAATCAAACCACCATTCTCTCAAAGTATGTTC
This sequence comes from Cucumis sativus, assembly GCF_000004075.3. NCBI lineage: Eukaryota > Viridiplantae > Streptophyta > Magnoliopsida > Cucurbitales > Cucurbitaceae > Cucumis > Cucumis sativus. The sequence goes on along the minus strand of NC_026656.2, from coordinate 17,992,096 downwards.
AGTGGATGATTTATGATTTTTGTCAAATAATCCATGTGGTTCTCATAATCCGTGAACAATATTATTTATAGTTTTGTAACACTATATTATACCACTCGTATTAGGTTCGTGTACAATTCTGAATGCATTATGTCCAAATTCAGGTGAAAGTGGCAGCGAGATTGCTGCTAGATTAAAGCGTGATTTGCTTCCAACATTGTTAAACGGAGTTTTGTTTTGGCCAGTCTGCGATTTTCTCACATATAAATTTATACCCGTTCATCTACAGGTATGTACTAAGTACTCATTGCATACAGACACAATAAAGGAATCACATATCAGAGATGAGATACTGCACTGAATCTCTGTTATGATCGGTTAACATCGTTAATTATCTGCTCCTTTTGTAACTATTCGATCTTGAAACATTGATTTTGCAGCCATTGGCCAACAGTTCATTTGCATATATATGGACCATTTATCTGACATACATGGCAAGCTTAAAAGCAGTTGATATCAAGTGAAGCAGTAGAAGATTTGAAGACGCTGCCCTTTTGTTTTCAGGAACCAATTCTTTTATTTACCTTCTAGAGCAGTAGGCTTTCTCTAAAATAGTGCTTGGTAAGTCCAACTCTTTTACATGGCTCGACTTTCTTTAAACATGAATATGATTCAAATGTTTCATTAACGTGTTAATGCCAAAAGATGTGTCTAAATGACTCAATCTGATTTTGTAGCTGAAAACGTGACGGCTCGTTTTGCACCAGCAATTACTCTTTGCAATTGATCTACATGTTACTTTAAATATGACTGCTCCTTTAATTTTACTTGTGAATGGCTCTTATAATTCACATGCAACACTTTAATTTGGGTATGCTGCAAGAGAGGCCCTTCAATTCAAGGACTTCTCCTAAGTCGCGTGACGGTCTAGCCTCCAGTGCATTTGCTGTTTCTTTGGTTATGTAATTTTAATGACGATATGTCAGACTCATACAGAACCAGCAATGAATTTATCTGTTCTTGGTACGTGATATTTATTCCTCATACATTTGAGAGCACAGTTTCTTTTCTGACTTCAAAGTTTCAAGAATTCGAGGGATTGCTGTAATATCTTTCAAGTCATATTTCTTGAATTATGTGGAATCCAAATTTCAGGTGCATATAATTGTCTGGTTGATCAATTCATAGGCCATATAATTGAATTCATAAAATTAAAGTATGGTAGGTTTTGGGCTAAAAATAAAGGAAAATGCCTTAGGAGGCCATATTTATTTATTCACAACGTCTATGGTTGGATAGAGATCGGGATCCACGTCGACCCACACTTGCAACGTTCACTAGACTCGGTCTCTTTTAAACGTCTTTCCGCTTAACACGTTCGCACGCGCATATTACCAAGGACCCACAGATTCGGACACGTTACATCCAACAAACGCGAGTATCGATCTCTAGTACTCTCGCGAGTAGTCATTAAAGCTTCCTTCCTTCCTCCTTTTTCAAATTTCTTTTAATAATATAAAAGCAACAGTGACGTCAATGACCGTTGTGCATTTCCTCCTCAACCTCACTTCGCTTCTCTGTATTTCTCCGGCCAAATTCCAACGGTCATTTTTTAGAAAAACTCAATTAGGCCATTTCAGAGCAAACATTCCGTTCCTCCGTTCAGATTGCTCTGGAATTTGTTGACATTGCTTTCTACTTACTGGGAAAAGTGGTTTGTTTTGGTGTTCGGATTCATGTTGAGACGGTCTCCCGTGAAAAATTAGGGTTTCAAGACGGGGTCTTTTGAACGGAAATAATGGTTGCTGCTGTTTCGACGACGTTGAATCCTAAAACCGTGGCTCAGTCTCAGGGAGTATCTCACTCTCAAAACTCTATGAGACCGCCTCTTTTACCTTCTGATCCCGACCATGGTGCCGCCGCACGACGACCTAAATCTCGAGAAGTCACTTCTAGATACTTGTCATCTTCCTCTTCCTCTTCCTCTTCTTCTGCATCGGTTCTGAGACGATGTCCCTCCCCTTCGGTTTCTGGAATATCTACTTCGACGACTGTTCTGACTCCGATGCCATCCTCGTTCAGGCGGTCGGAATCCGTGGAGAGGCCACACAGGGGCACTCCGCATCCTAATTCGTTGGATTTCAGATTTGGTCATGGTAATGGTAGGGGTGAGATGTCCGCTGCTCAGAAGCTGTTGTTCAATTCGACGCGAAGCCTATCGGTTTCTTTTCAAGGTGAATCATTTCCATTGCAGGTAAGCAAGTCAAAGCCTGCACCGACTCCTGGCGTTCGGAAGGGTACGCCTAGAGGTACTGGGGGCAGTGCCGGAGCCGATCAAACTGAGAATATGAAGCCAGTAGATCAGCAGCGGTGGCAGGGTAGTCACCGGCAGGCGAATTGTATGAGCAGGAGTTTGGATTGTGTGGATGATCGGAAGAAGGTCGCTAGTGGGTCTGGGAATGTAGTCAGAGCTCTGCAGAATTCGTTTGCCGAAGACAGATCTTCATTTGATGGAAGACTTAGTTCTGATTCTGGAAAGGTAGAATTGGAGAAGGCGGTAGAGCCTCTTGCCGAAGGAATTTCAGCTAGTAGTTTAGACATTTCGTCCGATTCTGATAGCGTGTCTTGTAGTAGTAATTCGGGAACGCAGGAGGGTGGTGCCGGAAAAGGACAGCGTGGCCCTCGAGTTGTTGTAGTACCGGCAAGAGTCTGGCAGGAGACTAACAATCGGTTGCGGCGGCAACCAGAGCTGGGTTCCCCGTCATCTAAAAACACTGGAGCAAAAGCATTACCTTCGAAAGTAAATATTTCCAAGAAGCATTCAATTGATAGTCAAGCATCATCTCCTCGCCAGGTTGCTAATAACAATATGGAGCAGCCGTCTCCGGTTAAATTTTCAATTGGTCCTGCATCCCCAAGTAAGCTTTTAGCATCATCCATGTCCATATTATCACCTTCAAAAGGAAGTCCATCTCGTGTAAGATGCTCAGTGACAAATGGGTTTGGTAGTAGCTGGGGCAGCACACCATCTACTTTGAGTTTTGCTAATGAAGCTCGAAAGGGGAAAATGGGAGATAGTCGGATGGTTGATGCACATTCATTGAAGATGTTGTACAATAGGCTTTTACAGTGGCGTTTTCTGAATGCTAAAGCAGACATCACATCTTCTGTCCAGCGCTTGAATGCTGAGGTATGATTCGTCACTTTCCCGCTTTAGTTTTTGAAAGTAGTTGTCGATCTTTTCCTTTCTAGTGGAAATTTCAACCAATCATTTGTCTGATTTGCATCATATTCTGTATAGCCTAATTATATTGCCTCCAGTCAACAATATGATAATCATCTCTTGTTGGATCATCATCAAGTATCAACTGTTATATAGGTGCTTTTGAACCTCCAAATTATGTCTGAATGTAGCAAAGGAGAGAATTTGTTCTGGTTCTCAAGTTAGCATTTTGCTGATAAATGAATATGTTGTGATAACTTAGGCTTCTTGATTTTTGTTAATTGGTCTTTCATTCCCCTCTTCTCCCTCTTGCTTATCCCGATCACCAAATTGCCTTCTTCTACTATCAATCTTTCTCATTTGTTCTCTTAATTGACTTGAGTTGGGGAATCCAAACTATTTTACTTATATTGTTGAATCGTTCCTTTTGTCAGAGAAACCTCTTCAGTGCTTGGAATGGTATTTCAGAACTGCGCGAATCTGTTATAGCCAAAAGACACGAGTTGCAATCACTACAGCACAAACTAAAGCTGGCTTCTATCCTCAAGTCTCAAGTAAGATATGTGGCTGCTTCGTCTGCTCTCTTCCCCCCCTCTCCTCTCTTGTTGTATATCTTGTTATCTTGAAAACAACCTTAGGGGGTTGTATGGCTCCCTCATGTTATCACATAATTAGACTTATTATAATTTACTAATGTAGATGACATGTTTGGACGAGTTGGATCTTCTGGATCAAGACTTTTCAAGCTCTCTGTCTGGTATTACAGAAGCTTTGGAAGCTAGAACCCTCCGCTTGCCAGTTGATGAAGGGGCTAAGGTGTGTGCAGTCTTCGTGTATGAATGTGTATCATCAAATTTCTTTCCTCATTCTCTGTTTATTAATGCATTTATCTTTGTCATCACAGGCGGATGTCCAAGATGTCAAGGATGCTATTTGTTCAGCAGTTGATGTGATACAAGCAATAACACCATCCTTAAGCTTATGGCTATTAAAGGTAACAATTCCACCACGACCTGATGTTTGTTGCTTTTGTATTCATCTTTGTCATTTATGTAGAGTAGCTGGATTTTCCTTTTGCTATTGTCCTTTGTAATTTAATTTTAGGATACAAATACTACAGTTTTACTCATGTATCAACAACAGTAAGCAGAGGACTGGTCCTTTAAGTTTTCTTCTGTTTAAACACTTGTGAATAATACCTTGAAATGAATACATAGCTTAAATGTACATGATTAAAAAACTATCTCTTATTGCTGATGATAGGTTGGAGATGTGAACTCTGCTGTATCAAAACTTGCTGATGTTAATGCAAATGAGCGTGCGTTGCTTGATCAGTGCAACGATCTGTTGTCTACAGTAGCATCCATGCAGGTATCATTTTGTATCCTCTTTCTCTCATTCTCTTATCTCTCTCCAGTTTTTCTTTCTCACACATGAATTATTATTATTTTTAATCAGGTAAAAGAATTCAGCTTGAGAACACACGTATTGCAATTAGAACGCACACCAGCTCAATAGAGAAGCGCAGGACAAGGAACAGGTATCTGCTGACTGCACCATTGACCTAAAGATGATGCCAACAATTTGAACCCATTCTTTTTACCATAATTCATGAAACAAAAAGAAATAAAAGATCCACTGACAGAGTCTGTCATAGAAGTTGGTGAGTGTTCCATAGATGGTAGGAAATTTATGGTGCTCAAAAGTGGATCAAAATTTTCAACATTCATGTACTTTCATTCTAATAGAGAAAGGCCAGGGCAAAATTTCTTGTAAATTTCTAATGATGTAGTTATCATTCATTGCTTTTTTTCTCTCCCTGCCTTTTCTGGTCTCCAACTTTTGGTTTTTGTGAAAGCATAGGGAAATAGCGCTTGTGGTTGTGGCTAATGATAGATTGAGTATGAAAGCTCCTTTTGACTGGTTATGCGTGTTGTTGAAGTATAGAACGTCTGTAGTTTTTGCATTCCAACCAACTAGTCAAATTCATACATCAATGATAATAATATGTAGAAGAAATTTAAAATATTGCTACCTCTACCTCAGTCAGGTTCATTCTAGAAGGTCGACTATATTATAAAGTGGAGAAAATAAATGACTTAATTAGTCGAACGTCAATATGAAATCAAGAAGTCTTAACTGTTAAGTGTAATTTACCAAATTCCAAGAATCGCCAAATTGAGTTTGTTATTTTTTCTGCTACATTGAATCAGCCCACCCCCAACGCCTACTCACATGTATGTGTAGGGTTTGGTGCTTGTCATGATGGGAGTTCTGTTTCCACTTGCATAATTCAAGAACTGTGAGTGCAAAGAATCTTCCCAATTGGAAAAGAAAATAAAGAATTAATTGAATTTTTCTGTGATACAAAGTTCCAAACTGAACCATGTCTTTGCCTGCACCCTCTTTCTACATACCAAAAATCATCTAATCTAATTTTATAAAAATAAAAATTCAACTAAATTATGAATTTTGATTCAACCCTTTTTTCCCAATCCGGGAAAGGATCGTTCTAATTCAGCGAGATCTCCGGTTCCGGTATCCAGAGGAACCGAGGTTTCTTCGTCGGCAAAGGGCTTTCCACCTCCTCATCACCGGGGAAGAAGAGCTTTTGCGACAGAGCCGGAGACGCCGGGATGTTCAGGTCAAAGTTTCGGTGGCTATGACTAACTGTGTGGGTCGAACCTACTCCCTCCGACGATGTCAACGTCATCCCGCTGTAGCTCTGGTGATTCACGGCAGCGTTAGCACCGCCATCGTAGTGGCGGCGCTTGTGGCCACCCAAGGCCTGGCCAGTGGGGAACGACTTGTGACAAACATTACAGACATGAGCTTTTCCACTGGAGTTAGACGTGGTGTTGGACGTGGTACCGGAGAGCGACGTGGACTGGTCGTCAGCGGTGGTGGGTTTCCGGTGACTAGTCTTGTGACCACCTAGAGCTTGGTAAGAGGAAAATGCCTTATCGCAAAGGGGGCACTTGTAAAGGGACTTGGTGGACATGGTAGGCTCCGGCAAAGAACGGATGCTGCCTCCGCCACCACCGCCGCCGCGGGCAAGCATGATGAGACAGAGAGCAAGATACTCTTCTTCAGAGGGAGAATCATCCAAAGATGGGCGGCGGGAACGCTTGCGCTTGGCCCAAGGCTTGAGTGGCTGAAGAAAGGAGACTTCATCAAAGTGAAAGGGAGGAGGAGCGACGGCCATGGTTGGGGAATTGAGAGCTTGGAGAGCCATAGTTGAAGGAGAAGATTGAGAATTCAGAGGAATTTGGAAATTGGAATTTGGAGAAGAAAGGAAAGGGAAGTGGGGAGTTTTATAGAGAGAGAAGAAGAAGAAGAAGAAGAAGAAGAAGAAGAAGAAGAATAAAAAAGGAAGGAAGTTGCGTGAGGAGTGATAGGAAGATGGAGGGGAAGATATAAGGAGAGAGTGAGCACGTTTTGGTTTAAGGGATTGTCGGCGGCGGATGGAATTCGGTCAAACTATTAGGACGTGGCTGCGCTGACTATTCAACCGCCTTACCACTTCATATTCATATTCCACTCTTTCTATTCACTATTCAACTTCATATGCCTCTCATCATATTCTTCAAACTATGAAGTTATATATACATTACAGGGAAAATAAATTGAATACAACTGTTATAAGTTAGCTAGGTTTAACAAAAATGAGATGGATGTATAATGTTATTATATACTGAGGTTGGGATGATGGGGGATAGTTGAATTAGAATTTAGAAGTTAGAAGTATTGAGATTGAATTTTAGTCATAAATGACAAAATTAAAACGCGTTTTTATTAATATCTTTACAACCTCTCCCTCACTCAACTTGGATCAGTTGCAAAAATTAAATCCAAAATATAAATGAGAGGCCGCCATCCACAGTTTGGGAGCTTTTGTTACATTTCATTTCTTTAGCTCACCTCAAATATAACTACCAAGTGGCAGTGCCCCCAACTGTATTTTATATATATATATATATATATATATATTATCATTTCAACCTACCCCTAACTATACCCCCATATTCTTTAATGGGGTTTTTGTACTTGACTTTAAAATTTTGAAAAAAGTATTAAATTCCACTAAGCTTAGCTCATTTGGCTTTTGAAAACACTTTGTTCAATTGTCATTAAGTGGGTGGTCGGAGGAAGAAAAAACAAACTCCACTTGATGGAATCCAAGGTGCAGAAAGAAGGAGCAAGGAAGGCGAGTGAGGGTGGGAGATTTAGAGAAGAAGATGGAAGAATATGCAGTTGGAGTTGAGAGAGGAAGGAAGAACAGAAATCATAATTAAGCAGTTCTGAGATCTTGTTTTGAAGAACTGTTTCAAATAACATTTTGGCATAATTTGGTAAACATAATATTAGGCACTTATCTTAAACATTAGTTTTGATTGGTGAGTTAGAAGTATATATGTACCTAAACCATATTAAAGTTATATGCAAACAATTTTGTGAATTGAATAGTGACTACCGACTACTCCACATTTCTTGTGGACTATAACTATTCATTGCCAATGCTTTCTTTCTCATCCATATACTTTATTTTATTTGTGTGTGTGTATATATAACCCACAAACCAAATACATAAAAATACAAATTTAGGTTCTTCTATTTTGGTACCATATTCTTAGCTTTTATATAAATTTCGCTTACCAAACTACATGGCTTTAACAAACCTATGGAAACAGACTTCAACATAAATTTCCTTTAAAATAGGTTTGGTATATCCACCCCTGGAGTTGGTCTTGGCTAGTCATCCATAATTTATAGGGTGAGCATTAGTAAGTAAGAGGTAGTTTTTAGAAAATTTTCAAACCGAGCCTCTTCGATTTGGTCAGATTTGGTCGACTCGATTTTTCGAATGATGTGAGTTTATCATGCTCACTTCTAATATTTTAAAATTTTATATGCTAATATAATATGAATACTCTTCTCATTCATTCATTGGTACATGAACTTCATTTAGGAGATTCATTTTACCAAAATGAAGTGAGTCCAATTTATGAAATTATACTATATTACCACAATACTAAAGAAATTCTAATTATAAAGAGAAGCTAATTCAATAATATTGAAATATCCCATAAAAAAACATTTGAAACATGCTTTTGATTTTATATATAGCTAATGATTATTTATATCTAAAGTTTTGAAGTTGAAAGGTGAAATGAATTGCTATTCTCAAATACAACAAAAAGGCACATTAAAAATTACACAAGTTGTATAAAGAAAAAAAATGTATTTTATGTAAATATGGTTGAAAGAATGAAAAGAAAATGTGGAAAAGATGATAGGCCATATAAGGAAATGTCACGAGAATCAATACCCTGCTGCCTTAATGCCTTTGATTCTCAATCACAATATTCCTCTATATTTCACTTTTAAATTTAATTTATTAACAAAAATAGTTCCTATAATAAAAACTTATAAATTATGAATTCCAAAATTGATGGCACAACTTCATATATTATTATTATTTTGAAAGATAAAAAAGAAGAAGCTTAATCTAATTAAGGAAGGTAGGCAGGGTTTAGGTAAAAAAAAAATGTTTAATAACTATATGTATATATGTATATAAATTATATTTTTTTAAAAAAAAATGGTGCATTTTTATTGGTTAATTAAATTAAACTTATTTATTAGTATTTAAGTTCCCATTGTCCACGTGGCTTACATTGTAATGACCCGCAAAATTCATCGAACCAAATTGGCCTTCGCCTCCACTCCACAATTTTATTTTCTTCTTTCAGATCAGAGCCGGCGATGAAAGCAGTCTTCGATCTCACTTCCTCACTTCCTCTTTCCCCTTCACCCTCGCACTACTGCAGGACCACCGCCATCTTCACTCCTTCTCGTGATCTCATTGCATCTACCTCAACAGCCCTCGGCGGCGCTTTCTCGTCTTGTCGTACACATTTGACTCACTTTCCACACCATACATCTTCTTTCTCTCCTCTGCGATGCAATGGTAATTCGAATTCTCGATCGTCTCTTGTGTTAGTCAATATTCGTCGACACATGTCAAAATTGAACTTCTCCTTGCGGGAATTCGGGTAATTGGGGGAAGGATTTTATGTAATGACGGGGCATTTTGGTCATTTGGTTCCTCTGTTGTGATTGTCAAATGCTCTTTCCTCCTACTTTTTGTACAATAAATAATAAATTAAACCTATGGTTGCTTTTCCATATTGGCCGCTGCCCCTCTACTTTCTCTCTGGTTTTACCTTCGTGAAACTCTGTTGATCGACTGTCCGGCGGCTGTTTGGCAGTGAGGAAGACGGTGCCGGATCAAGTAATGGCGCCCACCGATAAACAAGACCCACGCATACCCAAAATCTCCAAGGCCATTCGAGTTATCCCAGATTTTCCTAAACCAGGTACTCATCTTGTTCTCGATTGGTCATTTTTAGGCTGAGAGATCCATTTTTCCTGTCATGCTCATTTGGGTTTTCTTCGTGTGTGATGGGTGCTGTTTGGTACTAAGTTTTGAGCTAAATAGATTTTCTTGTTCCTCTTCCTTTTTCTTTTGTAGGGATTTTGTTTCAGGATATTACAACTTTGCTTCTTGATACAAAGGCCTTCAAGGACACTATCGATTTGTTCGTGGAGAGGTACAGAGGGAAGGATATCTCTGTCGTCGCTGGTAAATTCTACCTTCAAAAGGATCATTTACATCAGGGGGAGAAGTTTTTTTGTGGTTTAACTTTAACCATTGATTGATCTTTTTTCTTCGGCAGGAATTGAGGCGAGGGGTTTCATTTTTGGCCCTCCGATAGCTCTGGCTATTGGTGCAAAATTCGTGCCCATGAGAAAACCCAAGAAGTTGCCTGGTACAACTTACCCTTCTGAATCTATGTCTACTTTCAGCTACCGATTCAAGCAGAATGTTTCTGCATGTTACAAAAACTCTACATGCATATGGTATCGCGTTTGTTTGCTTTCTATGACCCGATGGTAAATGAGTGATCAATCCGAATGCTTTTTATGGTTAATCTCTTTCCAATGCAAGAAACTTCAAGCTTTAGTTATGGTTGAAGTTATTTTTGCTATTTTGATCACTTTGGTTTGATGAACCTATATTTTTTTATTTTCGAAAATGAAGCTTATAGACACTTCCTTTCACCTTCCTTTCACACCTGGGAATTTCTTTGTTTTGCTATCTTTCTTTTAGGTATGTTTTTAAAATCAAAGATAAGTTATAAAAACCGAAAATAGTAGTTTTTGGTTGTGGATTTTGGCTGTGAATTGAGAACTTTTCTTAGGAAAGATGAAAACTGTTGTAAAGAAATTGTGAGAAAGCAGAGACATTTTTTCAAAAACCGAAAACAAATAAGTTATCAACCTAGGCCTTAGTAAACTTAATATTAGTATACTCCGGGCTATTATCCATTATTATTCCATCTTCAAATAGAAGTAAAATCACGATTCGGTATCTTAATTGCATTCATTTGATGATTTTCACAGGTGAAGTCATTTCAGAAGAGTACTCTTTAGAGTATGGAACTGATAAAATAGAGATGCATGTGGGAGCTGTTGAAGCTGGAGAACGTGCTCTTGTGATAGATGATCTCATTGCAACTGGAGGAACCTTGTGTGCAGCAATAAGGCTACTTGGTAGGCTACTTTTAAAGCCCATGTTCAGTCTTTCAAGTGGATATCTTACTTATTTGTTGTACATGAACTGCCCAGCTAAATAAAACGAGGAAGCACCTTGTTTTCACTTGGTATTTTGCTCAATGACACTGCCTATCTTGTCTGTGATATTCAAAACTTGCTCAATTCTAGGCCTCAGGTTATTCGTTGAATCTGGTTAATTGTTATTGTGAGCGCTGTAATTGACCCCGGATTTAAGAAATAGGTAAGAGAAATGGTGTGAGCAAAATGAAGTAATGAGTTAGGAATAAAAGTTGTTCTGTGGGCATGAGCGTTACTCAGAGTTTTGCTGATTGTGTGGGCCCTTTATGATTCTGTTAGCTAGGAGGCAACAATCCTGTTATAGGCAGTGAGGGGATGGTATAGTTTTTCATCTTTACGCATATCAGCTTTTTTTGGCAGGGGAGATCTCAAGCTCCCTTCGCTTTTGCCAAAACCAAAATACATATGCAATTTCGGGAACCATCATGCTGCAGTTTCTGAACAAACTTTGCTCAGTTTAGTAACTTATGGTACTAAAGAATTTGCTGAGAAATGATACTTCTCTGTTGACTCAACCCTTTGTGGCTGCTCCGCGGATGGGATCCTTCTCTTTCTAACTTCTCTAAATGAGCAATATTTTTTCATAATCATAATCTACTGTTTGTTTGTATTAATTGGTTGTGGACCTGCATACGGCAGAGCGAGTTGGCGTTGAGGTGGTCGAGTGTGCATGTGTGATCGAGCTGGATGGACTAAAGGTATGTATTTGCAAAACACTGAGAACAGATCAGAACCTTCTACTAGACTTTTGTCTAGTCTTATCATGTTTATGATGTGCTTATGATTCTTATTTCTGTAGTCTTGGAAATTTAAAATAAACTTCTGCCATTTTTCCTTTGGCATTTTATCAGGGCCGTGAACGATTGGGAGACAAACCTCTATTCGTTCTAGTTAATGCAGAGGGATGATCATATGCAATCTGTCGTGTTTGGAAATGGTGGTACTAAGACCGTATGGGCTGCTGGAAGTTGAAGTTTCAAAGTACTGCATAATTTTGAAGCGGAGAGTCCGGCTAGAAATAAAAGGGTTGGTATTGTTTTGAGAGTTGAAGAGGTTAAACAAAAGAAGAAAGAAAAAAAAAGGTCTGTAGAGACTGTATTTAGCTTTTGATTAATCTGGTGGTTAGTATTTGTTCTTTGTTAATTGTCCTGCCATCTCTTTTCTGCCTACCTGTTGAATATGGGAAGGAGAGAGAGTGAAGTGGTTCATGTTAATTTTGAATATCTCCTGAAACTTCTTTAGTTTGCAGTTAAGTAGTTTTCATCAAATAAAAATGCCTATTCCCACCCATCACTATGCAATATTAGGTTTTGTAAGTCTCCTTATTTGTTCAATTAAATTTATGCAAAATGCTCATATGGGATGGAGCTTAATTTGTACTTTATTTTCTTAGATACTTCTCATGCTTGCTCTTTCAGGAACAAACAATTCATGTGGTTGAAGTTACCTAACAAATCATTTTTATACATAAATAAAGGTTTATTTGGTTGCTGGAGGCTTAGGTCGTAATAATTTTATCATAATTGTTAAGCAACTACTTGTTTATTTACCATTTACATATTTTAAATATGAATTTAGTATCAAATATTATTTATAACATTAATGAAGTTTGTTTCAGTCGTCTTCTATGTTGCTTAGTGAACAAATTTAAACATATACGATCAATTTAGAACTGAGGCGTGAGATTGAAAGATGGAATACGACGAAGAACGTAGATGATTATTCAAAGATGCACTATTTTTTGCATAAATATTGATATGAACACTATTTTTTTCTAGAAAACAAATCGGACAACCAATTTGTAGGTAAACTAAATATTAAGTATTTGCAAATTCTTTACAAATAAATTACCCTTTAATAGGAAACCAACTAATTTATTTATTTATGTAAAACCATAAATGCCATGAGCTTGCTTTATATTGAACAATTTCTTTGTGGATACAAAATCAAACAAAAGCACTACCGTCCAACATAGAATTAATATTTATATAACGTTCATCCATTATATCATAACAAATATAATTATTAAATAACATAATGGAATAATTAATTTAGGTCTGTGATTAACAATTAATACGATTTTTTAAATTTAGAATTGTCTTTATACAACTTCCTTCCATGCCATATCATTTTTTTAATTAATCAGACAACTTGACGTTATTATAAATAAATTATCCTAAAACATTTTAAAATGGCATAGAACACTAATTTATATTATATCACCTTTGAAAAAAATATATATAGAATAGTCCAATCCCTAACCAATTTAACAATCCGAAGATAATTAAAATGTAAATAAATGCCTTCATAGCGTTGCTATTATTATTATTGTTGTCGTTGTTATTATTATTTTGAAATTCCTTGGCTTTAATTAATAAATAATATTTAAATAAGAAAACTACAACATTGCAACTTTAAAAAAATGAAGAAATATATTTGGGTTTTGAAATTCCATGCATGAGGAATGCTATTTGTAAATTAATTGGGATTCTTTAATTTTATACACAGCTATTATCTGTCACTTGGGGTTTAATAAATTTTTATTTCCTTTTCAAAGTTCAATGGAAAAATAAACTACAAGAATTGGCAAGTTTTTTTTTTCTTTTTTATAATTTGATTTAATAAATGTTAGATTCAAGATTTTATTCTTTCACATATATACGAATAGAATTCCAAGTTTTCTTTTTAAAACATGTGATTTCACAACAGTTGAAGATGAACTATATATAATAGCGAATATGAACATATTTTCCTTTCCACACTTTCTTCTTTTGCAAATAATTGAAATAAATATATGACATCATTTATCAAACAATTATGTATATGGATATTACAGTAATTGATATGTGCATTAGCGAATATCATGTCAATTATATGTTTTTAATTGAAATAAATCTTTACCACATCTTGATCTTAATCTCTATATAGTTTAAGTTTAGTTATAATGGATGAAATATTTTCACATCAATTAATACAATATGTTGTTCATTTTAACAGTTATATAATATTTCTGCTACCAACTTGTTCATAAGTTTTTTTCTCAGTTTCTTTTACAGTTTTTTTAATTATCTGTGGTGGTTAGGATAGTTTGATTATTCATATTCATCTTGAAATTAACAACATAAAATCAATTATAAAATAAAATAATTTATTTGATTTACGAATCTTTATCAAATATCAACAATTTCATTAATATTACACAAAAATGCATACGACCTCAATTACATGTAATATTACCTTTAGTTAGTTTATTATATTTGTGCGTGAGAAATATATAAACTACATTAATCTTGAAGGAAGATATCCTAACATTAAGATTTAAGATCAACAAAATATTAATCGTAACGACGTGTATGATAGTAGAAGTTCATATATTTTTATATTGCAAACATTTTGATTTGATCGTATATTAAAAATGTAGATAAACAATGAGATAGTTGGAAATTACACTCCTACAGCTTTAAACAATCTATCAATCAAATCTGTATGCTGATTTTGTAGAGTTATTTTGTTAGATTGTGCCATTAATTCTAAATCAAGTTGCTACAAATTGCATGCGTAGCAAGTTCTATGAACCAATAATGGACAATTTAATATATATAGAAGAATATGTTCAATTTAAAAAACTAAAGGAAAAGGCAAAAACACAAGCTAGAGTGCTTAAAATGAGGTATTAATGATCGATATGGATGATAATTATATTCAAATATCTTTCTTTAAAAAAACATAGGGGTATTATTTGTAGATTATAAACGTATATATATATATATAGAAGAGTATGATTTTCAATTTTTAGGGAAAAAATATGACATATATATAAAAAAAAATAGGAAAGTTGCATATGCATGGGCAATATTCAATTGTATATGGGAATGGTTTTTGATTGGATCTTACTATGACTTGGTACTAAAAAGATTAAACAAACCCACGTTTGTTTTGAAGAAAATATATTACATCAAATAAAAATGGACATTATTAAGGAAATTAAATATCTTATACAAATTAAACAACATAATGTTGTGTTCATAGGAAATTTTGTTCCTACATCATTTGATTCTTGGGCAGGTTGTATATGAGATTTTGTGTTGGAGAAAAGACATATTGTATCAAATTATGTTGTTAAATCTTCAATTAATAATAAAATGAGTATGCATAGTATATAAATAGATTTATAATATATATATGTGATATTGATATTACATAACACAAATTTGCAAGGTTAGAATTTGAATAGAAAAATTGTTAGTCATTCAATTAGGCTTGAATTAACACTAATATGTGCAAATTAGGTTAAGTATAGTATCTAATTATAGAGAGATTTGAACATCCACTATTTCCATCGATCACATATATATGTCTAATGTCTTAATTCCAAAATTTCTTATAAATACTAGTGTGTATTTTTTTAAATTTTTATTTTCAACTCATACAACATGTTTAGAAAACATCAAAAACTTCATAGGGAAGTGTTTTTTATAAAAGAAAAACCAAAATTCTTTAAAATTGAAAGAATAATTCAACCATGAAACGTATGAAAGATGAGTAATAAGACATAAGGAGGAAAGAGCTTTGCAAAAATAGGAGACAAAAACTAATTAAGTTAAACTACGAGTAGTTTTGTGTTCTTCTCTCTAGGAAATTTTTAAAATTTAGAAACAAAAGAGAGAGTCCTACGATAATAAACAAATAAACCTAAGATAAGTTAGAATGTCTAAGATTCAATTCAAAAACTCGATGACTTCAATTGAATTCAATTCCACCTCTCCTCTCGGAGATTCTTTACCATTCATTCTAACAAATTATGATATGTTTTAAATCATTGCGACAGTGGTTTAATTAAGCTAATCTACAAAATGTTAATATGGTTTAATTTTGATACAATTGACACGTGACATGATAAACAATTGGACATACAATTATGCATATCGACCCGTTTAATTTGTGGTCTATAAAAAAGTAAATAATATGAAAATAATCATTAATAAGTTTAACTTATATATGCGGTTTTATCAACTAAACTATAATCGAATTTCCTTTAAAAGAAGTTTAAACAACAACGGTTGATGTTTGATGTAAACGAGTATAATAATCCAAAATTTGAAAAAACTTAAATTTTGTAGATAAATAAATTTAGGAACAAAATATAAGTTAAAGTGTTACACAATAATCTTAAATTAAAAAGCAGATCTTTTTTTAATAAATAAAAAAAAGGGAGTAAAATAGTGATTTATGAATTATTTTGTCCCTTCCAAATTTGTAGATTACGGATATGATTTAGAAAATACCATATCTAATTTTTTTTCTTCCTTTCAATGATTATGAATGAATTCTCACATTAATATAAAATTCGCATAAATGGGCCAAGGGGAATAACACGTGGACGTGCCTTAAGAATGAGAATCCCACGTGGACCAAAAATTCGAATCAAAACACCATCACACGTGGATCAATCGCAAAGCGCCATTCCCACGTACGCATATTAAATTAAAAGAAAAAAGGAAAAACAAATTCCGGAATGTGTTTGGTGAGCAGAAAATTCGAGAAAATAGAAAAGGAAAATAAAACTTTTATTTATTCGTTTATTTTCTTTCTTTCTCTGTTTCTGTTTTTTCCAAACAAGTGATCGTGGACGTGCAGGCAGCCAATAGGAATCGTCCGATCCAAGTTGGCAAGAATAAAATCGGATTCTAATTTCTAAACCTTCTTCTTCTTCTTCTTATTACTTTCATTTAAAATTTTAGGTTTGGGAAGGCGTGGGTTTGGTTTGAAAGGTCGTGCAACGGGCGGTACAAAAAACAAAAATGGTGGTCCGGCCGAGTCAGACCAAACCGGCAGACGCGGCGGAATCTGCGGCGGAGAAGAGTGCCTTCCTTTTGAATTACGGACCTGTCCCTACTGTTAAATATTTCCATTGTCTATATATATATATATATACACATTGATTCTGATTTTATGAAATAATAATATTGTCGGTAAATTAAGTCTATGTATTGAGCAATAAATATGTAACATTTTATGTTTCCATCTGTTAACAGAAGGATGAAGTAGTTGAATTCTTTATTTCACAAAATTTTGTTGCGACAGACTTTCGAAGTTAAAAAAACTTTATAATAGTATAAATATGGGTAGTTCTGTAATTTGACTTGTAATATTGTATAGTCAGTCTTTTCATTTGACTTCTCTCTTACAATATTATATACCATGGACACATTTCGTCTATGAACTAAACCAATTCAACCAAAATATTTATGATTTTGGTTTGTTTTTCTCTGTATTTTGATTATGACTTTAATGGACAGTTTAAAATAATATTCACTTACCAAAAGTCGACGCAAACAACAACGATAGTTCGTGTTTTTAACGTAAAAAAATGATGTATTACAATCTAAGTCAATTCATTTGTTTTTCAATAATAAATATTTGTCTTTCATAAATTTAAACCCACAAAACCTGTCGAATATAGGGCAAACTGTAATTTAGACAATATTCAAAATGTGTAGCTTCAATAAACAAACTACATTCAACTAGAAAATGTAAACATAAATTACGTGAATTGTTTATGTATTGGAACCTTGCTTTTGACTTAGAAGCCAAACAACTAACATGATGTATATTAATTTCTATGTATATTGAAGCTCACTAGATCACTAACTAATTTATCGAACTTAATTGTATTTAGCTGCTGTTTTAGTCAATAATTAGATCCATATAGTTTAAGTGTATTGTCGGCTTCAAGTTTTTGGTGTTTATATATTTATTTCTATAAAACATTAGCATTAATATCATTATATTGAGAATAGAGAGAATTAAACTAATGATAATAGTATTTAAAAAAAACTTAAGTACTATTGTATATATAAATATAGGGAGGAAAGCAAAGAGTATGCTTCATATATATCAATTGGTCAAGCCGACATTAAGAAAATGAGGTTTTACATTATGGGAAAAATAAATAAAGATATAAACAAAACCACCGCAAGAAACACACCCACTAATTCATTTAAGTTATTTGGAAAGTTGTTGAGCTTTTAATTAATTACACATCTTGAAATATTGCTCCAAACAAATTTTTGTTTTTCAATTTTCAATGTTGTTATTATTATTATTATTATTATTATTATTAATTACCATTCCGTATATTTACCTTTTAAATGATAATTATTTGGAACCATAAACTTTAGTATTGTTTTGTAACACTATTACATTTATCTACTCATCTTACCTAACCAATGTAAAATAGAATACAAGAGAAAGTTTTGGATCAAAGTCAGATATAATTACTGATTAATTTCTTTTTATCATTTTTTCAGTGAAAATATTTCTATACCATCATTTAATTAATTTTAAAAACTATGTTTTTAGTTTTTAAAACTTGACTTGGTACTATGTTGATTAACAAAAGAAAACACATTCTTTTTAAGATAAAACTAGTGTTTGATTTTAAAGATAGTACGGTTAATTTTAGAGTTAAAAATTGAATGTTTAAAGTAAAAGTTTGATTTTAAAAAATAAAAACAAGAAGCAAGATGATTATTAATGGAGTAACCTAGGGTTGAACAACATTAAGAATATTAATTAATTAACAAAATAAACGGTGTGAACGTAGACAAAATGTTATACATAGATTATTTATTTGTCACATATAAATATCACATCTCAAATGTTAAAAAATAAGAAATAACGAAGAAAAAGAGAACCTGAAATAATAATATAGACAAAAAGCGATTATAACGGTCATTTGTCCGAGTTTATAAGGATGTGAGACTCCCCACGATCTGATATTAAATGAATAAATAATTAATGATTTTAATATTGTTTATCACAAACATAATTAATCTCTCTATATATGTGTATGTATGTATATTTGTTGTTATATAATATTAAAAGGAAAGACAGCCCACGTTCTTACATTTTTTAGAATATACAAACCAAACCCCTTCTCACATAAGTCTAACCCTTCTCACAAACCATGCCTTTCCACACAAACCAAACGCCCCGACTCTCTTATACCTATTTTATGAATCTATTTTCATCTCTACTTCCTTTCCTTTAACTACCAAAAACAAATTTCTCCTATTCCTTTTCACTCCTCCAAATCTCTGCTTCATCACATTACCAAAAGATATCCAATTTCTTCTACCATTTCATCACATTAATTCATCTAAAACATTTACTTTTGAAATGCATATAAGTAATATATCTATCATAACAAATATTTTATCTTTATTTACAAATGAAATAAATAACAAAATGAAGAATAATAATATCAAATATGGTTTTGGTTTTCTTAACTCTTCTAGTGAGGAGTGAAAAGGAAATATTTTATTTTTAGTTTAAAATAAATTATAAATACCTCATTTTTAAAGTAGTAGATTATTAAAGGTGTGGTATAAGGTTATATCTTTTAATCTCCAAATCCATAATATAATTATTATGTTAATTTTGTTTGATATCTAACTTTCTCTCTCTCTTTTTCTCTCTACTTTTTAAAATTAAAGAAGTGTAAGAAATAAGGATAATTATTAAAATTAAATTAATTATAAGATTTAGCTAGTTTCAAAAAAACAAAAATTATTGAAGAAAAAGTTCAAGTTTTATTTTTCTATTTTGGACCATTACCTTTTTTAAAAACAATAGGAAGACAGTAATAAATTTAATGATATCAACAGGCATAGGGAGGGGTAGCGGGAGAATGGAGGGATATCATCTCGAATAATTATGTCTCATAACCTTATCGGATTAAAATTTAAAAAAAAAAAATGATTCTAATCTCATGATTAGGATATTAACACAAAAATTATTATATAATTTAGATCCCTATTGAAAATAGGGTGATTTTAAATTCTTCTCTCTTGAAATGCAAACCATGTCCGAATAAAACAAAATTGGAGTCTCATTTAGAACAAACAAAATATATGACGAAAGAAAGTACCAACAAAATGCAAAATCACCCAAAAAAATTAAAAACAACAAAGGACAAAACTACATACAATAGGGACAAAAAATAAATAAAGAGGAGAAATGAAAGAGAATAATCCAAAGGTAATCAAGTCAAGATCTAAGTCTAAAGTACGAACAATAAACTCTAAAGGTTAAGTCGACCTAGTTGAACTCATCCTAAAGCTTAACTAGGTTAAGTGGTTAAAAATCTAAAACTTAATAGCAACACTTATACTAACGTTGTAGATATTGCACGTGTCTAAATAGTTGTTGAACGATGAACTTTATATATATTTTCATTCCTTCGTCGAATTATAAACATTTAATAAAATAATTTAGTTTATATATCAAATTATGTTTAATGTTATTTACAAATTGAAAGGAGTTTGATTTGTTGATTAGAGGGTTGAAACAAGATCTATGTGCCAACAATTTTTCATATGTAATTTAATAAAGATGCCAACTTTGTTTAAGTGAGGGAAAGTTGTGTTTAGAGTCAAGTATTAGGGTTATGATAATGATAGAATACTTGTTTGTTATGCAAATTAAGAACTATAAACTATTGATTAATACTTAAATAATTGTGATTATATATTTTCTAAATTATCAAACTCATTATTGCATGAAGCTTTGGCCCCATCTATGAGTTGGAGTCTGCTTTCTTATTGGGGGCCCCCACATTGGACTCTTCTTTTTCAATCCAATTCATCGTAAAATTCCACAAACATAGAATTAAATGCTTAATCAATCATTAAACAAATTCTCTTTTAACACAAATTTTATAATTATCACATTTGCTCATCTCATCGTTGGGTATAAATATCCCATTCATCTTAAAACCTCTTTCAATTTCAAGCAACCCCCAACACACAACACAATAACAAAAAAAACCTTTGCCTTTTCTTCCCTAATAAAAAATGGAGGCTTTGGGAGTTTTTTCCGATGGGGAATGGGAATCTTTCGCCGCCATGTTCTCATCGGAAGAGATAAATCAGACCCATATACCGATGACTAATTGTTGTTCGACTGAGCTTCATCAATTGCCCAACAATGGCGGCGGCGGCGGCAGCAGCAGTTGGTTCTATTCATTGGATGCTTTTGTTCCTAATTTGCAGAGCTATTGTAAACAGGACATTAGGACTTGTTCTAGTGCTTCAGTTTTGATTCCGAATTCGAGTGATTTTTTTATGCCAATTGATGAGAGGAATTTTGGGTCCGAGTTTTTTTCTGATGTTTTAATCGAGGAAGTCAATAATGCCCTCGCCGTCGATGCCGAAGGGGAGGATTCCGGCATGGCGAGATTCATAGAGAATAATGTACAACAAAGTAACCACCCGCCACCGTCGCCGCTTCTAGATTCAGCCTGTGCCGGAAACAAATTACCAATTGCATTGAAAAGGAAAGTCAATAATGGAGACATTTCCGATAATCAGAAGAAGAAAACTCGAACCACCTCAAATGTAAGCTCACAAAAGCTTAACATTAAAACCACTTTTGTGATTTTCAAAATCACTTGAAGATAATTTAAGGAAATTTGAATATATATAATGGAAAATGCAGGTGCAGAGGAAGAAGAAAACAGAGGATCAGAAGAAGAGAGGGGAAAATGTAGAGGAAGAAGGACAAAGCTCCATTAGTTATAATTCAGACCAGGAAGAGAATAGTTCCGAGGAAGCCAACGGCGGCGGCTCAGGCGCCACCTCTGACGGTGGCGTCAACAGAAAAAGCAGAGCAAGCAGAGGGTCGGCCACCGATCCCCAAAGCCTCTACGCCAGAGTAAGCCTCTTTCTTCTTCATCTTCTTCTTCTCTTTTATATATATATATATATCATTATGTTTCAAATTACTGACAGATTATGATTGGGTTTGGGTTCGCAGAAACGAAGGGAAAGAATCAATGAGAGGTTGAGAATATTACAGAAACTTGTTCCAAATGGAACCAAGGTCAGAATCACAACTCCCCTTCTTGGTTTATTTTTTCATCATTTAATGGGAAATTATATACATATATTAATTTGGAAGAACTTGATGGAAGCAGGTTGATATCAGTACCATGCTTGAAGAAGCAGTTCATTATGTCAAGTTTTTGCAGCTCCAAATCAAGGTAACACAAACCAAAATAACTTCCACTTTCGTTGGTAATCAAACCAAAAAAAAAAGGAAAAAACTTATGCACAGACCTCTAGAACTTCACATTGGAGTGTGTATATTAATTTGGTATGTGAGATATTCATATGAATGATATTTTGTTCATAATCTTTCTGCCATATTTTTAAATTTTGCCGACAAAATATAAAAACGAATGTCATCAAACCGACCGTTAATTTTTTATTCTTTTTCTAATTCCTCTTTGGCTTTAAACAATGAATTAATTCCCAAATAATAAAGAAAAGGAAACTTAGTAAAGTGGGATTTGTGTTTAATATTGTGCAGTTGTTGAGCTCAGATGAGATGTGGATGTTTGCTCCTTTGGCTTACAATGGAATGGACATTGGCCTTCAACATAACCTCTCTCCCTTTCTATCTCATTGAGATACACTTTTATTTCCCTTTTTGTACCCTCTTGTAATCTTATATTAGCTCATTATAATTAAGCCATATTTAGATCATTTTAATCCCAAGTTTAATAAAATTCTAATCATGAGGAGAATCCTCTCATACAACCATTCACAATCTTCCACTTTTTAATGATTGCTAAATCTTTTATAAATATATAAATGATTGCTAAATCTATAGTATCCATAAAATGTAATTAATTTTAAAATCTTGATTTTGGGGAGTAATTTGCATTCATTTCTAATCTATTGCGATCATCTTTTATCAAAGTTAATATAATTTAATAAAGAAGAACAAGTAACATTTAAATCCTCTACCCAATAATTAGAACCCAAATATATAATATATATATATATAACCCCTCAAGTTTTAATTAAAATCTGAGACTTTTTAGATCCAAATCTTTCTTCCATAACAAAACATAGAGCATTTTAATTTAAATGAATAATCAATTCATTATATAAGTTTTAAACACTATATATATCGTCTGTTGAACCTAGTGATTTGAAAGTGAACACCTAAATTTATTGAACTTCGTTGTTAATCATGGATCGTGACATCATATATCTTATTCCTTATTATGATGGAAAAATAAAATAAATATGTTAGTGATTTTATTTTCTAAAATCAATTCTACCTTTGGTATAATCTTTTGGAGAGAAAAAAAACTTAAAATTACCCCTAATTTTTTTTATAAAAAATTGTATTCAACTTAATCCTAAATTCTTAATTTCATGAAATTGCACTTAAAGTGAGATAAGTGTTGAAATTATAACCTTAAATTTGAGAGTGTTCATATATACAATAAAGTATTTTATTCGAAGATTTGTAGAAAATATTCCCTTGCATAGTTCATATATACAAAATTGACAATAATTTCAAAGAAAAAAATATCAGTTCTAATTTTTTTTTTTTTTGTTCAAATTTGTAATTTTTGGGAAAACTTGTTTAATTATTAAAATTTAAAATTTTGGGTAAATGTATGTTCCAATTTGATGGAATTAAAAGTTAAAATTTCCTTCAAATTTTTGTCTAGCTTTTGGATTAAATAGTTCATTGAAATTTTGAAGTAATGTGTGAAGCCCATTAAGTTATCCAGCCCAACAATCTTGTATGCGCAGATAAGAAACACCAAATAAATTTGCATTAAATTATCATAATGTTTTTTCTTCTCCTCTTACTTCCAAAAATAACGTTTACACATGCGAATTTCTTCTACAGTCTAAAGAAAGATAAAATTGAAAACATTTTAAAGATGTTTAACGAGCGTTGTTGTTGTAACTCAGGAAAGAATTGAGAGAAGAAGTTGGATATGAAAGTTTGGATGAATGTATAGTAATTTAAAGTTAAATGCAACAAATAGAATTAATTAAGTTTAGGTAAAAAAAGTAAAAAAGTTAAAGAAGAAAAAGGGGATATGTTGTTTTGTTATTGTATGATTGAATGATGGAAAGGGGAAGAAGAAGAAGAAGTGTGGAAATGCATGCGTTGCGTTTGTGTAGTTGGCTCCAATAACTTTCCCTATTACACTGTTCCAAATTATTTGATTTTACTTTGATGGAACTTTATACTTAATTTTGATACGACTTCTCCATTTTCCCTTTTATTTACTATAACAATTCAAAATATCTTTTCTTTTTTATCTAAACAATAATATAATTACCACTCAAAACTATTAATCACATAATTTAATTATTTGATTATTATTAATTTGGAAGAATTAATTAAAAAGAGTTCGATGGGAAAAACTTTTATGAAAAGAAGTGGGAAAAGACAACTTATGTTCTTTGATTTATGACGTGGCATGTTCCTATTCGTTAAATAAATAAATAATAATGATAAAAGGGAGAGCACATTTGATTTAAGGATTAATTTTAAGTGATATACACTTTTTTATAGAATAATTACTGGGAAGACTAGAAGTTAAGAAGGAACAAACTTTATTTTCCAATTACTACTACTGCTACTAACTTAATTCATCTTATGATTGCTTTTAATCCATGGTGGTCATTCCAATTTCTTTTACATTCCCAACACTTTATTTAAAAAGGTTCTTTAATTACCTATCATATTTTCTACTCTACATTCAAATTGGGGTGGACTTTTATTGTTAATTCTTACTCACTTTTTGAGTTTTTACATCAGGTGATCATCTATTATTAACCAATTCATGTTGGAGGATGATTATTAAACATCCTATTCAATCAATACATATATATCATCTTATGTTTAAATTTTTTTTTTTTTTTTTCTGTTTTCCATCTCAAATAATAGGTTTAAATTGACAAACTATTTAGTTATTTTTTTAATTAGTTGAAATTTAGATAAAATATGTAAATACTCATGCAAAATAGAAATTATTTTAAGAAATTGAAGAAAAAGCTTGAATTTCAAAGACCAAATAAGGGGGATAATTTCTAATTATAATATTTTTAAATAAGGAATTATGGATGAATATAAAGTTTAGAAGGTGATTAAATATTTAAGTTGAATGGTTTATGAGATATGAAATGGGAAATTAAAGAGAGAGAGAGAGAGAGAGAGACAATAATAAAAATGTGTGAGTGGAGGGGAAGAAAGTGTTTATTGATATGTGTTTTTATTGTTAAGAGGAGATGCCAAAAACCGCATAAAAACTTAAAACCACTTTACCTTATCCAAAGTCCCACCAAATCAATTCTTCAATTGAAAAACCATACAATTAATTGTTTATTTATTTGCTTGTAAATAAATAAATAGAAGAAGAAGAAGAAGAAGATTCAAAAAAAAAAAAAAAAAGTCAATTAAGCTTTAAAACAATAAACATGGGGAATCCACATTGGAGAGAAACTATTGGCCCAAACACGCGTGCCTTCCCTAAAGTTTCCCAAATTTCTCTTCCAATATCCTCTTTATTATACATTTTTACATTTTATATTAAATCCTTCATCTCAACGTTTTTTCCTTTTTTCTTTTTAATACTCTCAAAGGTCAACATTGTACTTGTTCTTTTCTTCCAATACAATAATTAAACAAGTTCAATACAAGTAAGCTTTGTGAGAGAAAGGTAGTATTCTATTAGGTAAAGGTGTGGGTAAGTTTCTAATTATTAATCCTTTTTCAGTTTCATCCCAATTTGTGTTATATGTTCAATATTTATTTATTATTACTCAATTTGAGACATACATATTTTGAAATAAATAAGGGAAAGAAATTTGTAAAGAAAAGAAAAAGAAGAAGGTGTAGGGTTTCTTTTTAATGTAAGAGTGAGTTTATAGGAAAAAGTTGAATAGAGATTGATTGGAATGTATCGTATGATGATATACATATACATGCATGAATCCTTATGGTGGGAAAATCATTATGTCCAAAGAATAATATAATATATTTTATAAAATTAAAATTAAATCTTTAGAGCAATAATACAATTGCATGACTTCCCTATTCCATTTTCTCTTCCATCTTTTCTCACTATTTCAATTCCATTAATTAACCCCCAACACTACTCTTCCCCATCTTCTGTTTTAATTTCACACTCTCTTAAAATTACACATTTAACTTGATATAGAATAGCATGCTAAGAAAATTAACTTTGTTTGTAGGTGCAATTTTCACTTTTAGAAGCAATTTATAAGAGAAGTTAATAACATGACAGCATTGGGTCACAAAGGTTGCAAAAACAGAGAAACTTCAACTGGGGAGGTGTTATTATTAAGTCTAATAGTTAGGTGGTAAAGGTTTTGAAAGGGGTAAAGAGTAAGGTTGATGGAGTCCAAATAAGACACAAACAGAGAAACTCATCCAAAGACCAAAACCCTTAGATGAGGTACGGTCGTACCATAAAAGCATTATTTCTAGACCCCTCTAAGTGAGTCCTACCCACCACTGCCACCCCCCACCAAATAAGGTCACTTTCCACTGTCATCTTCTTATCTTCAACTCTTTCTTAGCTTCTTTTTCTCTTGCATCTTGTCCTTTTTTAAATGGCCCATTCAAACCCTTCTTTATTCATTATATTATATATGTTTCTACACATCATTTATTATGATTCATCTTCTCAACTTAGACCTATAATAATGATAATGTCAAAATAAACATTGTTCAACTGTAACAATATTGATCGCAATATACGTATTTTTTTCTGTATAGTATTAACTTTCAAGTTAAGTAAGGTCGGTTTCATAGAATCTTTAGTGTGGCTAGTTTTGAGGGATGTGTCAACAATATATATGTATAAGAAGGTAAGAGAAATGATAATGTAGGGAATGTGTTTTGGTAAGTTGAAGCCAAAAAGTAGGGATCTTATCTACATACTGCTGCTCTTAGTTTCAAACTTTTCTCTTCCACCCACTGCTTCTTTTTTTTTTCTCTCTAGTCAAATGGGTGTTGAATTTGGTGGGGGGTCCCCCAAATTTGCTATCTCCTTAACTTTGAACTTGAAAAGTTAATGTAGAACGATCAGCCAAAGCTATAGAGACAAGATGTCGAAGGGCTTTATATATGAAAATTGCTTTACAAAATTCTTTTTTGAAAGTAGTTTTAGAAAATGATTGGGTTTCTTTGTTTAGGCCTTAGGATGTGGTGATGAGTTTAGTCTCTCAGTTAAACAGAAGAATCGAACCAAAGTGTTTGGACGCGGAAACAAGAAACAAAAACAAAAAGTAGAAGGTATACAGAAAAATACTTGAGTGTGCATCTTAGGGCTTCACCCACTTTTATGCGTCTCACTTGACCATCGAATAACAAATTTTCATGTGACAAAAAAAAAAAAAAAAAATTGTCACTTTTGTAGGTGAAGAAGATAGATAGAAATGAGTGTAAAGCACTGTTATTTTGATCAGTATATTTTTCTCTGTTAGGGTTTTTGAGAGAGGGAAGATGGAAAGAGTCCATTGAATCAGATTCCCTTATGGGTGTGGGCCTTTAAAATCCTCCATTAAGGTTGGCAGATGAAGATTCCATATTGCTTCTCTGTAGCTGAGTTGTTTTGGTTGTGACTACTAACGCCAAAGCCTCATCATACCCACACACACACTCACACCCATCACCATCTTTACTACCCTTTCAAATGTCATCCTACTCATTGTTTCTTATCCACAACTTCCTCTCTCGTTTCTCTCCCTTCTAATCCTCCCATCTCTATTTTCTATGTATCTTTCAACACTTGTAATAAATGTGATGAATGTTAAACAAAATTCATAAGCAAACAAGAAGAAAAGATGTCGATAATAAAGAATGACAAAAAAATTTACATAGTTCACTAACAATGTAATTATTACAATCTATGACATTCCTCTAAACTCTTGACCTAAGTTTACAAATTATGTATACTAAAAAGGTTGCTAAGACTCTATTTAGAGTGTTGTCAGAGTAAAGGTATTCAAACTTACCGTTTAAAGCTTAAGAAGCTATATATGTATAAACTTTTAGTATCTTTAATTTTACGTTTGTGGTATAGTGAGAATGTCGTTTCAAGACAGCTTGCATCAACACATAAATTATAAAGCTTTTTGAACCCTTCTTTTCTCTACTACCACCTTCAAGAGTCGTCGTCGTCTAATATGACTCGAATGCAAGCTAATAAAAACAACCCTAGTTACTTTTTGACTAGGATTATTCTATGAAAGATTACCTAATTATTAAATTAAAAAAAAAAATCTAGATATATTTAAGATTATTTTTTTTTCTATAACTATATAGCAAATGGTCGATATAATTATTTCTTAAAAATGAACATCCAAATCTTCATATTATTTCAATAACTTAACCATATAGACAATGACTATTACTTTGTTTTAATATCAATTTCAATTAGATTCTTACATAGTTACTAATATACTCCTAAACTACTCTAAAATTATAGATAATTTAAGCATAAAGTAGTGGCCCCATAAATTGTCCTATTGAATAATGCTTTAAGATTAGTCAAACTATATCTCTTAATCACCATAATATTATACGATAAGATCCATCATTATTTGTATCTCATATATATCATATTTAACTCAAGACAGAAATCATAATAAGAGAAATACAAAACAAGTCTCTCGATCTAGACCATTGGGAAAATGACAACCAACATATATGATATCTATATATATATATATGGAAGTCATTCTTTTATTTTCTTTTTTTGGGCACCATAGGTGAAAAGTAAACCCATTCAAACATGTCTCTTTTAGTACAAAGTCCTTCTCAACTCTCAAGTACCAACAATCCCCACTCTTCAATAATAAACCAATAAATATTAAACATTTCGTACAATAATAAGAATAAAGAGTCTTATATAAAACACACACATATAAACAAACAATAGTGCACATATCAATTTATATTTTTAAGCTATCAAATTGTATTAATTTAAATCTTCAATTAAATTGTATCAATTTAAATTCCAATAAAAACAGTTTTCTCAATTTAAATTATAATGTTTTTCAGGTTTAAATTAATACATCTATAAAAATTTAAAATCTAAGTTAATATAATTTTAAAAGTCTATAATTTAAATTGATATAATTATTATTTTAAGGTATAATGTTAAGTTATAGTTTAAGATATTTTTGTATTTGTAGATATTTTGATGAGTTTAATTTTCTAGAGAAACAAAAGAGAAATTTGTAGAAGATTTCATTGAAGTAACTTTTCTTTATGTGTAGTACGTTTTTAACGTGTGGGTTCTTCAAACCATTTGGGAATCTTCAACTCCCTCAGTCTTACTAAATTCGTTTTTTTTATTAAATTACAAATCGTCTTTTATTTATTTGGTATTCATCATTCTCAATATATATATATATACACACACACATACACACAAAGAGCCTTATTTGATCTACTAGCTTGTTAGAAAGGTTAGAATTTAGAATTTAGTTTTCGTCGTTTAATAAAACTTTTCTTGAGATTATTTGTGAGGATTTTACAAACTATTAAGACTATCTACCAGGTTTTAATCAATTATATGAACTAAGTTCTTGCTTTTAAAGTTATAGAAGGTAAATCCTAATTTTTATTTTCTGAATTATAATAATTATATTTTATATTTTATATTTTCATAGAAATAAAAAATTAGTTATTTGAACTCCAGAGCTTAAAAATAGTTTTTGTAATGGGTTGTTGGATTCTAAAATGTTACAATTTTATTAAGACTTTTGAGTTGCTTTTACATTAAGATGTATTTTTATTGATTTTAGTTTCTATTTTATTTATAAATTTATTTATTTATTTAGATGCATTTTACACTCTTACTTATTAATGTTAATGTTTGAATATTGTTAAAAATAAATAAATTAAATAAGCATGGCGGGGAAATTCTAACTTAAATATTATCAGTTAAACTTTTGCATAAATGTATCGAGTTATTTGTCAACTATTACAAAGACTGATAAGAGTTAAGATTTAATATTGATAAAGGAAATTGTAACGGAGATTTAATTGAAAAAATTGTAATTAATGATCATTTTAGAAATAATAATTAAGAATATAATAACATTTAAAAAAAACTATAAATATAGCAAAACTATTTAGTCTATCGATGATAATAGATTTCTATCGTAAATAGAATTTGACAAATTTTGTTATATTTGTAAATTTTTTAAAATTTTATTATATACTTGATAATTTTAAATCTAATTGCTAAATGAGTAAAAATAACACAACTAAATAATAATTATTTATTAAATGATTAGAAAGGAAATTGTTATTTGCTAAAAATTTGTTTTGGTACGAGTGGATGGGCAATAAAAGTGTTTTTTTTTCTTTTCCACTAAGAGGCAGAATATGAATTTCACTATTAATCTCACTTAATTCCATCATTATATAACATCGACCAAAAAGATCTCTTTTGTTCAACTTTTTTTTAAATTGACTCGCCTTTTTTTTTAAATTGACTCGCCCTCCCGTAAATATGTAGAATTTCATCTTCTTCTTCATCTTTTCTTTTTTTTTTTTTATAAAAAAATTAAATTAAAAGAAAGAAAAGAAAAGAAAAAGAAAATTGAAATCCCTATAAATAGGGAGTAGAGACGAAAGAAGATAGGGAGAAAAGGCGTAAAGTTGAAGTTAGAAGTAGAAGTAGAAATAGAAATAGAAACCCCACCAACGCCAACTCCAACGCCAACTCCAACGCCAACGCCAACGCCATACCTCTTAACCCTCAAACAAAAAGAGAACTAAACCCTCTCTCTTTCTTTCTATTTTCAATGGTTAACAACGCCCTTCTTGAAGCCCTTAATGTCCGCGTCCTTGGCACCGGCGATCGCTTCCTCGTCTTAGCCCATGGCTTCGGCACCGACCAATCCGCTTGGCAACTCGTTTACCCTTCCTTCACTCCCTACTACCGTGTCATACTCTACGACCTTGTCTGCGCCGGCAGCGTCAACCCCGACTTCTTCGATTTCTCCCGTTACACCACTCTCGACGCCTTCGTCGACGACCTCATCTCCATCCTCGACTCCCTCCACGTCCACCGCTGCGCCTTCGTCGGCCACTCCGTCTCCGCCATGGTCGGCATCCTCGCCTCCATCCGCCGTCCCGAACTCTTCTCCAAACTCATCTTAATCGGCGCATCCCCAAGGTCGTCCTTTTTCATTTCTACCCTCTACTACTCTGTGTTTCCCCCTGTTTTCTTCTAAAATTCTCTTCTCATTTCTTTTAGGTTTCTCAACGACGGCGACTACCATGGTGGGTTCGAACAGAATGAGATAGACAGGGTTTTCGCTGCAATGAAGGCTAATTACCAATCTTGGGTCAACGGGTTTGCCCCTCTCGCTGTCGGTGCCGATGTTCCCGCTGCCGTACAGGAATTCAGCCGAACTCTCTTCAATATGAGACCCGACATTTCCCTCTTTGTTTCTAAGGTTATCTTCAGCAGCGATCTCCGGGGAGTGCTCGGTCTCGTCAAAGTCCCCTGCTGTATAATTCAAACCGCCCAAGACGTGTCTGTTCCGACCTCTGTCGCCATCTACCTGAGAGACCACCTCGGGGGCCGGAACACCATTGAGATGCTGGACACGGAAGGGCACCTACCCCATCTGAGTGCCCCTCAGCTTCTCGTTCGGAAACTTCGCCGTGCTCTTTCTCGGTGACGTCTGTAGTCTGAGCGGACCCACCGCCATTACACGGATTTAATTTTATAAAAAGAAATTAAAATTTCTTTTTTCTTTCGGGGGGGGAGAGGGGACTTTGGGTGTGGTGATCGTATTAGACACTTATACCCCTTTCTCCCAACTTTGATGGACATGGAAATGGAAGTAATCAAGTGGTCTAATATTTGACACGTGGCCGAATAAATATGTGGAAGTTAATTACTCTTTCCATAACTATAAGGATAAGAATTCTCCACGTGAATCCCACGTGATCTTGTATCCTATCTCCTTCCTCCATTCTCCCCTTTCTCTCTCTCTCTCTCTTTTGTTTTTACCATATCTAATATCCTAATCCTACCCTGCTTTTCTTATTCATAATTTTACTTTTTAACTCTTCTTTTTTATCTCATAAACACAATCCCAAATTTTGTCCGAAATTTTAAACTACGTATATTTGGATATAATGAGATTGAAATTATTGAATCCTCCAATCAAAAAGAGAGTGACCCACCAATTGACATTCAGTTTCTTCAGGATTGGCCGGCATTTTGTTTATGTATACACAAATGTGAGAGAGGGTCAATATTGGAAACTGACACTTTTCCTTTCTAATCTAATCAAATCTACTCTTTCTATTCTTATACCAATCTTTTTTAAATTAAATCAATTATGCTTGTCTTGATTCTACGAATTCTTTGAATCATCCTTAACTACGATTGATTGATGATGTGTGTTTTTGTGTGTTTTCCGCACATGTAGTTCATATCATGGAGGGAATCTATGACAAAAGTGCACACCTTTTCTTCATGATTTCATAGTTAGATTATTAAAAATTTGTTTTAAAGCTTTCAATATTTACAACCAATAATATAAACATGTATTTAATACAAAAAGTACGACAAGAATATAAACCCGTGTAAACTAAAACTATAAACTATGGTCAAGCACGACTAACCACTTTATTAGCCCTTTCTATTTCTCTTCCTAAACCAACGACCATGGTTTGGTTGACTCAACTAGACAACCATGTAGAACCATCCAAATTATGGTTTAACTCATATTTTGAAAAATTAGAATGTACAGCCTTTTGCATGTCAATCATTGTTCTTGTGCTCGAATTCATATAAATAAACGGAATAATGCTCTTAAATCTTACCACTTTTCCTCTCTTGCTCACACACCACGCTACAACGATTGATTTGTGGCATCGTCCAAAGGTTGTTCCACGTTGCTTTTAAAAGTTAGGTCAAATACATCATCATAATATTTAAGTTATGTATAAAAGAATCTTTAGTTTGGATTTAAAAGTAATTTAATCCAACCCGAATCTAAACCATGACCACCTTAGGTTCGGCCCAATGTAATTTGTTATCCTCCAGCATTACCCACGCCTTCAGAATTTTACGAGCTACAAGTCATTGGGCCTTTAGTTGGGTTTCAGGCCCATCATATAGTTGCTGAGCCAATCTAAGTCCAGCCCATATTTTCTCAAAACTTCTTTTTTTTCATTATGTATTTATAATTTTTAAAATAAAATGTTATTATACACTTAATTATTATTCTCAAAATTGTTATACATTATAATTACTTTTTTCTTTTAAAACAGTAAACAAACCTCATCTCGAACAGCTTTCTTTTTGGGAAGAGTTATTTTTGCTCCTAAAATCATCATGTTGACTATTTTGCACAACTTAATTAAATATGAAGTCAAATAACTTGTTAAATACTAGAAGAATACAAAAGTTATTAAAAAAAAGATACAAGAATATTTACATGAATCAAAGTAAACCATTTAATTTTATTTGATATTTTGAATGGCTGATAAGTATCAATAATAATTTCATAAATTATAATAATACTTATTTGAGAATAACATATATATATATATATATATATATATATATTATCTCTTTGTATTATTTAATATGAAACCAATAATCACGTGGTTTTTCCTTCTATGATGATTTTTTAAAAAATTATTATAATTAGAAAAAGATCTGAAAATATTTGTAAAAAAAATAACAAATTTTATTTTAACATATTTTGATATATCCGGAAATTAATCCTTTTTTTTCTCTCTCTCTCTCTCTCTCTTTTGAGTTGTTTATAAAATGCCAATGCCTATTTAGAATTAAATTCCAAAACCAATATTCTAAAACAATATTAAGCAAATCATTTTGATAAGTTTTTTTATGAACAATTTTATGTGTAATGTTTTGATCTACACTAACTACCATATTTTTTTAATTATTTTGAGGATCAGATTATATACACAAATATATATATATACACACACAAATATATATATATACACACACAAATATTTTAAAATCATAGATCATGTGTTTGTATTATGTACAAAAGCATACAATTTTGTTCACTTATTGGGCATAAACTAGTTGAAGACATGATAGACTATAATTAATATAAAATAGAAAGAATCACTAAATTGATAAGTATAATCATAGAATATATGGCGTCTAACTAACACTACCTATAATCTTATATTTAATTATTTTGAGATCAAATGAAATTATTTCTTTTAATTCAATGATTATGGAGTAGAGGAGATTAAATTTATTGTACCCAATTTTAAATTTTTGGATCAATCTTTAATTTAATATTAGTATATCATATTTATTAAAAATTATTATTTAATCTAAGGGTAACAAGAAATAGGAGGAAAGATAAATAAGTTAGAAGCATTGAAATATATGCACAAATCTTTAGAAAAAAAATTACATAAAGCTTCACGAAATGAATCTCTAATTTTGATAATCCAACACTAACCAATTGAATTACATTCATTTAGATAATATTGTGTGTATATAATGATTTGTGAACATTCAACTCGAGGTTTTGATTTTTTTTTTCATGGTCGTGGATTTTTCTCTTATCTTTACGACGATTTGTAAGTAGCGATAGTAGTTTGATAAGAATTTTATTTTATTTTATTTTTGAAATAAAAGAAAATGTCAAATTGATTTGATGAGACATTTTTTGGTTCTATCTTTTCATAATTTTTTGTTGACTCTTGTCGGATTGAATTGAAATGAGATGTTAAAGATATGATCTTAAAAATCTTTCAAATTTGACAATTTAATTATCTATTTACAGAGACATCAAGATTAACCTAATAATCCAATTTCCTTTATAAGTATTCATTTGATTGAAATGAAATCCAATTTCATTGCGTAATTGTTGGATGAAGGAATGTGAATTTTCATGGTTAATTTGGATGTTTGTCCATATTTGATTCTAAATTTCTAAAACTATACATTTACTCTCTACCACACATAAATCTGTATGCCTACAGTTTTATGATACATAAAATTTAGATTTATTTTTAACAAATCATTTGAAAGTTTATAGATAAAATAGACTTAATTAATTCTCCAAATAAGCTATAAAAATTGAATTAGGGTTGAAAAAGAGTTGGAACTAATTAGGGTGATTCCATAATTAGTGTACTGTAGAGAGAGTTTGGAAGGGGAAAATGTGAGAAGGGGTCAATTGCGATGGCTCTATTTACATTTGACTTCTTCTCCCAGACTTCCATTGGCCTTGGGGGGGTCTTTCTTCTAATACTACTACTCCACTTTATTTTATTCTATTTTAATTTCCAATAAAGTGATTTTTGTCCATCTTTGAATCAAACTTCACTCCCCAAAAAGAAAAACAAAGCAAAGCAAATGCTAATTATGAATAAGGAAAAGTGAGTCGACTCAATTTTGACTCAATCAATAATATATATTCCACTGTTTCCTGATCATTACTAACGTCGATTAATTGGCAGTTGGGTTTCAATTTCTAGCTTCCCAACTCCTTACACCTTTCTTCTTCCTTTTCTTTCTAGACTCACCATTATTAAATATCTCATTCTCCTTTCATAGTCCTTACATTCTTATCCTTGTTTTATCCCTAATTAATAAACGATGGAAAATTGTACTTTCAAATATGACAATATATAACAATAATAGTTTAGAGTTTAGAGTACAAAAAAAAAAAAAAAGTTCATATATTGAATAGATGGTTGACCAACTAATTACAATGACCAAAACACACCATCTTAGTCCTTGTTGCCAGTTTCTTTTCATAAAAAATTAATCTAATCACAAAATTGTTACCATATACACGTCTTCAATTGTAACGTTTATGATTGATCTATTTTTTGGAACTAAAAGTTCGGTTTCTTAAGGGATATATTCTAATTCTGATTGAATTATTAGTTAAAGAAAAGCAAAAAATCAATGGCAAGATCAGCTATGACAAGCCTGTAATGGGTTTCTTCTTCTTCTTTTGTAAATGAAAAAATTAGGTATTGAAACAAAAGTATTATTTGATAGCTGTAATATGAATGTGGTTAGAATTAGGTTGGATATGCATAAATCATATATTATTTATTGGGTAAAAAAAAATTAGAAAATCCAAATCTCCAGGTAGATATATTGGCACATATATTTTAAGTACTTTTCAAAAAGAATGTAATTAAGGTTAAAATATATGTAGGGTTTGAATTTGAATTGTCCAACAGCCTTGAAAAGACCCTGAGAAAAATGGTAGAATTCAAAGTCGTCATATTTTAATCATAGATTAATTAACTTTCCAAAGCGTGTGTGGAGCCTATACCAATGTGCTTCAGATCAAGTGGGTTAATACTTTATTTACTTGAGTTCTTAAGAAAACAAAAAAAGTGCTTTGGGGACAAATTAACCCGACCTCTTCGTTTTGTTTTTGAATTTGACTATAGTTT
The DNA here is from genome assembly GCF_000004075.3 of Cucumis sativus. NCBI lineage: Eukaryota > Viridiplantae > Streptophyta > Magnoliopsida > Cucurbitales > Cucurbitaceae > Cucumis > Cucumis sativus. Next base: position 17,955,888 of record NC_026656.2, on the reverse strand, counting down.
GGAGTGATAGAATAACACTATTTATAAACTTTTCGACGGTATCAAATTAGGGTAGTTTTTGGAGGTTTTGGACTTGACTCTATTTCTCTTCCTTGAAATTTTTTATTTGTTTCGAATTATTGAGTATTTTGGTTAATTTGCGAGAGAGTCAGTAGCCATGAAAAGGATTAATTATATCATTTAGTATTAAATAATTATTTGATAATATAAACATTTATCTTATAAATTTTTGTGCCATCAAGTGGCTTTTCTCTTTCTCCCGTAATTTTATTTCTCAATTCTATATTTAGTTATATTGAAAATATTCTAATATATTTAGTTTTTAAACATAATTTACATCACATTAAAAGTAATTTAAAAATCAATTTTAAAAGTCTACTAGCATACAAGATATCTTTAAAGCTTACTGACACAAAAATAGGTACAATAACCTTAACAATTATGAGGAAAAATTAATTTCAATTAAAACAAACTAAACATGTCCAATTTCAATAATTAATTGTGATTCAACTCAACATGCTAACCAATAATAATCTAGCACCCCTAACATGATGAAGGACTGACTCCTTCCCTTATACCATTAATTGAATTTGGTCGGTTCAATCACATTTTTGGAAGGAATATGTTGGATGTGTGAAATGGAGATGTAGACAAGAAAATAATGATATGAAAATTTAATTCGGGGTACCATTATAATTATTACATAATAATTGAATTACTCTACCAAAGCATTCAAAAAGCTTTCATTTCAAGAGAGTGGATCCATTTCTTAGTTACCAAATATAGAAACTTGGTTTGGTTCGTTCCACCTCCACGGCATTCTCAAAACCAAGACCACACGATTTAATATTTTGGGCCTATTACCAAAGGTTCACACGTGGTACCGGTCCGACTCGGTTTTCTAAACGAATCATAATGGTGGACAAGAGTTTGGACGCACATTTTTGTTCTAAGAAATTTATATAAAGCATGTAAGAATTTTGAAAATAATAATAATTAAAAGGAGAGAGAGAGAGAGAGAGAGAGGGGAAATAAAATAAATAAAGTAAAAGGGCATTATGATGGAGGAACCTTCTCTTGTTTGGTTTACAAGGCACACTACACATGTGCCCCATGTGGAGAATGTAGCTAACAATTAACATTCCTTCTTAAGTTTTTGTGTTCAATAATTTTCTTTATATATATATATATAATAACACATAACTGGTATTGAATAAATGGTTAACTTTAATCCAGTTATGGAATACTAAATTAAAAATATAATATATCATTGCTAGACTTGTTGTGATGTATTCGACTTTTAATTATTCAAACCTCTTGTTTGTATTATTATTTGTACAAATTATGTTATCATGTGACAAATTTCGTTAATGTTTAATATAAGTATGTTTGTGTCGAACAAATTCCCAAGATAATACACAAATTCAAATTATATGACAACAATTTTCTATTATATGTATAATTACTATATAAAAATAAAAATACAATATTAAGAAAAAGTTGCACTCTTGTATTGTTTCGAGAAAACAATTGATTTTTTTTAGTTCAAGGAGTCAAAGTATGAGAATTTGGACTACTACATGAAACGACAATTCTTATCAAGTTAATCTAAAGAAAAAATATGTGTTAATTACGATGGTTGATTTGAGCTCACTTTTACAAAAGAAAAAAAAAACAAAAGGTTAGGATGACTTTGAATGAAAAATTTAATAAGAAATTGTTTAATTTGTGTTATATTTGAGAAAATAAGGATGGAGGCAAAGACAGTAAGATAAATGAGGTTAATTTGAACTTCAATTTCAAGAAACATATTCCATACATCAATTATTGTACACACATGTTATATAGGTCGTAGTCCTAATAGACAAGGGTACCAATTGATTTTCATTTCAAGTATAATAAATATTCGGGTTTTTTAAAGAAAGAAAAAAAATACAACTTTACCTAATAAGATAAAATATTGAATTTGTTAAAATACGGAAAGCACCACATTGTCATATACAAATGGTTTAGTTTAGAGATGAAATCTCCCTTTTGTAAAATAAGCCACATACTAACTATATAATAATATTTTTTTACTAAAAAAGTATAAACGAGAGTGTCTATTTACTCATTTATTTATTTAGATAGATGTTTCTTAATAAATTGAATATAAGTTAAGAAATAAAGCTGAACTTTTTTATAGACAAAATAAATGTTCACAATTTTTATATAGATTCATTTTTTCTCTCTTTTATGGCATATTATTAATGGGAGCATCAAATGTTCGACATGTGGACATGAATCTAAATCCTACATTGATGACCCAACTTCATTATTGTCAAACAAAAATTATAAAGAATCAATTTAAACTTTTTAAAAAGAGGATCCTCAAATCCACAGCATTTAATTCTCGAAATGCCCAAATAAAATCTCGTACATATTTAATGCTTTTTAGAAGAAAAATAGGAGGAAAAAAAGAGAAGAGAGGAGTTTGGACGTTAAATAAACTGAAATGATTTAGAAACGGTAAGGTAAAAGTTACACATCAGCCGTCAAGGTTGGGGTCCTCGATGGCGACATGTCGGCCTCTCTATTGACTCAACGACCTCCACTCACTTACTCTTTATACGACACGTCGCCATTACCATTCTCTCTTTAACCCCCTCGATTCATTCAATCATCACTCATCAATACAATACCCTTCCCATGCTATAGCTACTTGTCGGCTACCTCTCCTTTACTTTTTTCTTCTTCTTTCTCTATTTATCTCTTATACTAATTAAAACCTTAAACACATTTTCTTTATAAATATATATATATATTACGCCATTATTGTTATTATTATTATAATTAAAATGTCGGTAGTTAAAAATAAATCCGATTGGGATATCTTTCTTTCTTCAATTATTTGTTTCCCCCAAATAATTTCACTAAAAAAACCCATATAATCGAACCGGATGCACGCTAAGGTGCTAACTCCGTGGACTCTATTCTTTTTTATTCATTTCTTTATCCATCTTTTTAAATTTTTATTATTTTATAAAAAGGCTCATGGAATAGAATTAGAATACCCCACCACCAATACAGCAATCTTTTTTTCTTTTCTCTTTAATCATATTATATATCAAAACTTCTCTTTTCCTCTTTGCCTCTTTTCTCATTTCTTTATCCTGATTTCAAAGGAAAAAAAGAGATCGAATAATCCATTAATGGGTCGACCACCTCTTTTTTTTTTTTTCTCCATTTACACATTAGTATAAATATGCCTTCCAATTTTCTCAACAAAAGAAAAAAAAAGGATCAATTTATCACAACAAACATTAAAGAAAAGTAGAAAAAGTTCGCAAATATATTTACAAAACAAAGAAAACCTCTCCCCACTTATCTCTCTCTCTCTTTTTGGGGTGTAATGTAATTGAGATGTCTTGTTGTGTGGGGGGGTTGGATCGTCCACGTGGCCGGAACAAAAATTAGACTGACACATCTGAGGTGGTGGCAGCGTAGTTGCCGGATCTTGGTTGCCGTAGAAGCTCTATCAATTTCTCCGCCTGTTCTCATTTTCACCCACAAAATAAACCAATTCTAAAATCAGTACTCTAATAATTTCAATTCCATTTCATGTAATTATAAGTATATAAAACGCAAAATCAAATTTAAATACCAACATTTTAAGCATTAACTCTTGGTGATGGGATTAAATTATAATTTAAACCTAAAGTTTAGGCAATGAAATATAAGGTTAAGAGGGAGGCGCTCGTATTAATTATTACTCAGATTTTTTTAAAGTCTTTATTTATTTACTTTAGAGAAAAGGAAATGAAATTAAATAAAAGATAGAGCCAAGAAAAAGAGTGACGTGGCCGAACAGCCTTCTCTTCCACCTCAAAAACCAAATCCCACATTTTTTAATTATAAAGAAAGAAGCCATCGTTTCATTTATTAAATAAGGAAAAGAAAATGAAATGCCACGTCAGTTGTGCCGATTGGTCGGCCTGAGAATAACAGACGGAGGTTTGAGATGGGAATCCGTACCTTTTGTTTGGCGCGATTAGTGCCGGATTGTGACAAAGCGACTAGCGGCGGAATTGCTCCTTCACGAGCCACCATTGTACGGTAAAGGACACTATCCTCGCAAATCTGCAGCAAAATCACCGCCGCGATTTCCTTTTGCCGCTGTGTTCCGTCCTCCACTAATTCCACCAGTACCGGAATTCCGCCTTCTTCCACCAGAGCCGACCTGGCTTCCGACATCGATACCAACACGCTTAGCACGAACGCTGACTTGTCCACCATGTTTGACCCAAAATCCGCCATTAATTCCACTAGCGGCCTCATGATTCCCGCTTTCACCGCTCTGATTTTGTTCTCTTTAACCGAACACAACGAATACAGCGCCGTCGACGCGTCCTTCTTTCCCCGAAACCCGCCGTTCTCCAACAGATTCACCAGAAGTGGAATCGCTCCTGACCGTCCGATTGCTATCTTGTTCTCTTCCATTTGCGAAAGCCTCAGTAAAGCACAAGCCGCGTTCTCCTTCGCCGTTGGAGTTCCGGACATGAGAGCCCTCACAAGTGGCTTAATCGCACCAGACGCCGCTATCAACTCCTTATTCTCGTCGCAAAGCGATAGATTCAAAATCGCCGTCACGCCGTACTCTTGAAGCTGAGGATCCGTACATGATATCAGCGAAATCAACGGTCTAACGGCACCAGCTTTTGCGATCTTCAATCGATTCTCCGGTTTGTTCTTGGCTAGAAGTCTGATCTCCATAGCCGCCTGTTTCTGCTCCTCAATCGAACAGGACTCAAGGTCCAAAACCAGATGCCGAATTAACTCGTCGGAGTTATCAGAAGCACAGGCAATCAAAAGCCGCCGACTCTGCGATGAAGCCGTCGGAAACTCCCCGGATCTATCGCTATTACAGTCACTAAAAGCCCCAGAACTATCCCCGTTGCTCAGATCATCAAAGGTTCTCCCCATGTAAGTAAAATTCATGGGATTCTCCGTCCCCATCACCGAAATTAGAACAAAATCCCCACCTTAGGTCTCTGAATTCTATAACACATAAAAGGGAAAAGAAAAAAAACGGAGACAGATAAGAAGAAGAAGAAATGAAAACAGAAGAAAGGGGAAGAGATCAAAATTGGAAAGTATGGAAATCCAGTTATCCAATAAGGGATAGAAATGAATGATAAATACTGAATAGAGTTGGCGGTTTGAGTTGTTGGAGTGAAGAAAAAGAGGAGACCGAGTCAGTAAGGAATGAACTCGGAGGGGTTTGTTTGAGAAAGGAAAAAAAAGGGGAAGGGGAAGGGGAAGGTTATAAAGGAAGAAGAGAGAGGGAACACCTGGACTAAGTCTCGGGCAGCGGGCTGACACGTGCACAAGGAAGCACGTGCGAGGGAGGATAGTGTCTTTAAACGCGTGCATTCAAGGGTTGGGTATTCGATGAAAAATAAGTTTTTATTTTTGGTTTATGGAAAAGGACCCAATTTTATTCTCTCTTCTTCTTCTTAACAGTTTACTTAGTTAAGGTACAACAAATATTAATTACTAATTATCACTAATGGTTTAACTAATTATTATAATAATAATGGAGTTAGAATCTTTCAAAACTCTCTTATTCCAATGAAAAATCCAAATCAACTTGGACCAACATTGAACATTCAACAAATCCTCCATGCCACTCACTTTTTGATCGAAATTCAAATAATAATACTAATAGCAATACTAATTAAATCAATTTTGAATGTCGTTTTTTTAAAAAAATCTGAAATTCCATCAATTTCTATACAATCATATGTGTTTTCGAATTCACTTGCAAATAGCAAATTGCATATATTCAAGGTTTAGCCTAAAGTTTTAGTGTGGGAGAATAAGAGAACAAAAGGGATGAAAAAGCCTTTCAACAATTTAGATACTTATAATAAGTCAAAAGGTAATGTTTCAAATTGATTTTAATAGTATAAGTGTGTAAATTCTTATTTGAAAAAAACAAGATAACGACCCCGTAAAAAATTTAAGGGTATAATCATAAACTAGCTATTCATGTATTATGTACATCAGTATTTTAATTTATAATTTATTGTCCCATTATGTCACTCTATTTTCATTTGAATGAAAGAATCTATCAAAATGATAAAATAAAAACGGAAGAGTTAACGTGATTAATTGAAATTTACACTCTAAAATTTTGAAAGAACATTTGTTCAAATTTTTCCTACGTACTTGTTGAATAAAAATTTGCATTTTATAGTAAGATAAAAATATACTCTATCCAATTTAATGGTACCTAGATATTCGATATAATAAAAATAAAGGGATATGCATTTTCAAATGTATCATAATGAACAAAAATATTTACAAAATGTAGTAAATTTTTAGATCTTTTATTGGTACATTTAATATAAGAAAAACAACATATTATTTACTATTGTTTCTAAAATTACAAAGAAAAATCCGAAGCTTCCAAAATAAATTTTATTTTTCATTAGTAGAAAACAAAAATAGTTATCAAATATATATGATTTTTTTGTTATTAATAAACAAAAATAAAAAACCATGATTTAAAAAATAGAACAAACAAAACAAAAAAAATCGAAATTGCTACCAAACGAAACCTTAATTAATTAATTTTAGTTGAAAGTGTATACATATGTATTGCCATGCTTTGGTTAAAAACGTTCAACTATATTTCCCGAAGGTAAGAGATAGAATCAAACTTTAGATAATAATAGACGACTTTATCCCTTGAATCATATTCAAAATAAAATAGGTATCGAATTCAGTATAGTTTCGCCATATACAAAATTCACATTTAACCTAAATTTCTTTCAAGTTATTTTCATTTATTTGGTTGTTTTGTGAAAGTGAATACATTTCTAAAATCCCTCCTAAAAACTAAATATGAATCATCAAACTGAAAATGGATTATATTAAGTTTTTTTATAGAAGTGAAGACTTCATATAATGTAAGCTCTAGAAATGAAAAGGGAATAAAATAAATGGTGTTTTTTGTTTTGTTTTGGAAGTGGTTTAAATGGTACATTTGGAAGGTACAAAGAGTGTTTGAGTATTAAATTATTGTGGAGAAGAGAAGTTGGGTCATAGAGAATTAATGGTGGGACACTTGGACAAAACCCAAACTCAAGACTTCTTCTTTTCCCCCTTAACACAATCACAAATTACTTACACCAATAATGTTTTGCTTATAATGTCAAAACTATTGAAAACGATATTTAATCATTAAAATCAAATCATTTTTGAGATTTCATAAATAATTTTCTTTTCTCACCTAATCACTCTTCGTTTCCCTTTAACTATTTTTTAATTATCTGTTCCAATATTCTTTCACCAAGTGAATTTTTCATTTTATATGACAATTAAATTAAATATATATTTTTTTGTTATGCTTTATTTAATTTATTTTCTAATTGGGTTAATTTTACGATATCTTTTTCCATTTTTTTAATAGATGAATACATGATGGGTAGAATAATTCAAGCACTTAGCCAAATTAATTAAAAGAGATTAAGAATTTGCATTATTTTGACAATTCAACCTAATTAACAATATTTATATAAGAGAAAAAGTGGTTTTATCTTTAAAATTATAAATGGGATGTACAGAGCATGACATGATGCATGGGATTGCTTGTGATCCAATAAAAGAATCAACCCTTCAATCACTTCCCTTTTTCTCTAAAAAGTAGTTTTGAAAACACACACACACATATATATATCCAAAATTTGTAATTTTGAAACTCTTATTAGTCTATTATTGTTGGGTATTATTCTTCCTTGAAAACAACTTTAAACCATCTTAAGATGGGAAAAGTTTGAAGATTATAAAAAAATAGTTGTTGAGATATACAATTGGGATTAAAAACTATTCTCACTATGACAATGAAATGTGCCTTTTTTTTTATAAAGATATTTTTATCCAAAGCCAATTATTATTGACTTTATATTTTATCGTTTATTATTATTTGTTGTTGGTGTGATTTATTTGTGTTATGCTTATGACATATAATAACCGATATTTGAAGTAAAACTGTTGTTAAATTTTTAATTTGAAGAATTTTGATTAAAACTAAAATTTGTAGCACTTACCACTCGGCCATGCACCATCAAAATATTTTAATCTCTCGTTTGTTGTTTTTGAAAATAATATGGAAGAAAGGGTGTAATATATATTAGATGAAGAACTAAAGATCCACTAACTTTCAATATAAAATTTGAATTAATTCTTTTCTTTTTTTAGTTGGGTTGCATATTTTATGTTAAAAAATTAATGTCAAAATTAAAAAGATTTTAAAAACAATTTTTTAATTGTTGAACTTTATGTTTATGTAAGTTTGATGGTGATATTTCCTTTTAAAAGAAGTTTATGGTTATTTATACATGTATATATTTTTCATTAATTATTCTCATACGATATTCTAAAAATTAATTTTTATCTCAATCTATCCATCCATTTGCAACTCTTTTTTTACTTAAGTGATTGAAACTTTCGATTAAAATTTTAAGATTTGTTTGAAGAGTGCTTTAATATTTATGGAAACATGAGTTTAGAAAAATAAATTTAGTTTTTTAGTGCTTTAATGCTTTTAAATATATATTTAGTTCTTTTAGACATTTAAATTTAGTTAATGGAAAGGTATTTAATAATATATTTACAAGTCGTGGTTACTAAGTAAACATTATAATTATATTTCAATTATTATCAATTAAAATGAAAGCAAAACGTCGTATTTATTTTATGTTACAAATCAAATGCTAAAATCCATATAGATAACTCCAAAATAATATATATTAGAGAAAAAATGTTATCTCCAAGAGTCCAATATCACATAATAATCCATAAACACATTTTCAAAAATAAAATAAATCCACTACAAAGTTATTAATTAAATATATTTGAGTTAAGTAGGTATGGAACACATAAAACATAGTTCAAATATTCATAACACAAACAAGTCAATATAAAGTTTTAATACAACAAAAATTGAGATAGAAGTTTGAGGCTTTAATTTCGAAAAAGAGAGATTAATATGGTGAGTTAAATGGAGTATAGTTTTAGTCAATGTGTTAATTACTAGAAAAAAGTTGCAATTGCCACGTCCCTCTCCACGTGTTCCCTTCTACAACCCTTCATTATTATTTCTATTTATCCTATCTCTGAACCAACTTCTAAATTTCTCTTATTTTTCATTTTTCTCCTCACTAATTCCAAATTTTAATCATTACCAAGTAACATATTAATCTTCTTTTTTATTTATTTAATTAGCTATTGATATACTTAATATTTACATTGCTTATAAAGCCCCATTAGTGATTTATATACGACAAAATTTCATCTCTTATCTTCTTTATACTTAAACACCAACCAATATCTCAAATTAATTAAAATCAGTTTTTGACAATCCAATTAAAAAAGAAAGAAAAAAAAAAGTTAATGAGCAGCCAGAAATTGTTCGGATTTAGTTTATGTGAAAATAGACGAATCTTTGTGGGCCGAAATGTTGGGCTTTTGTCCGGAGAAAATGGGTCAACCAATGGGCTGAAATGATTGGGCCTCGTTAGACTAGCAAACGAGCTAAGCTTTATGGGGCTGAAACTATAGGCCTCAATCTTGTAAACTAATTTATGTTTTAAAATTTTTCGTTTTTCTTTTTCATTTTTTATTTTGGAAGAAAACTGAGGACTAGTGGATGAAAAAAAAGTTCAAAATGTATTTTATTTTTTTGGTGTACTATTTTTTTCAATTTCTTGTTGTTGATTCATCACGTTAATTATTAGCATGACACAAATCAAAGTTTACGTCTAAATAATATGGATTAAATTTTTGTAGTGTAATTAAAAATTTTAGTGAATTGGAAACGTTGTTTAATGCTTTCTAACGTCTCACTCTCTAATCCCTTCTTTGCTTCTTTTTTGATATAATTATACTACTATTTTCTTTAGAGCAGGTGATTATCTAAAAACTTATGATATTAAGACTCATCTAAAGATGTTGTTCTTCGTCTTCAAATTGCTTTATTAAAATTTCATTCGTTAACTACTACATAACCACTATGTTAATGCTTGAAAGTTTCGTTTGATTTATGCAAAAAGAAAACACAAGTGTGTTAAACTGAACAAACCCCACTCATCTTATCTTTGTCTTACCCTCTGTTTTAATTTTTTTTAATTCCACAAGTAACTCCATAATTCAATGTCTTCACAATATGAATTATATGAAAATAATCACATGTCATGCAGATATATGTTAGTTTCACTGCAGTCTCATTCCGGAGACAACTATTGGACTTTGAATGATATGCCCACCTCCGACCTCCGCCCAACTCAGATAACCAAAAACGATATTGCTTTCTCTTGCACTGCCTGCAATTTTCAGCTCAAAACTCAACTTTTGATTCTTTCTTTTGAAATTCAGTTTGTTTGGCTTCACTCTCACTTTAAACCCCTTCATTCCTGTCAACTTTGCTTCATATGTTGCTCTATGTTCTCCAATCTTGGTCAATGTCCTCTTGAATTCTCCCGAGATTTTTCTTTTTCTTGTCTTCGAATCACTAGAATTGACAATCATGATAAAAGAAGGGTAGTTCAAATCCAACGACGGGTTTTCACAATTGTTTGAGTCCGATCGAGTGATTATTCGGATTTGATTTTCCGTGTAGTTTAATGCACATAAAACATTTACATAGTCTTGGATTCCCACGTCGTAAATCAAATCCGGATCAATGGCTTTGTTGGGATTAACATGGCCAGACCCCATGGCTAAAGGAGTGGCAAATTTGTTGTTGTTGCCAAAATCTTTGATATAAGTTTGGGTGTTGTCTAATATGTCGGCCGTTGTCATCATCGCCGACCGAATCGCGGCGGGGCTCCACTGAGGGTGTGCGCCCTTGAGAAGGGCCGCAACCCCAGCGGCATGTGGGCAAGACATGGAGGTTCCTGAAATTACATTAAACTTAGAGTAAATTGGGGTTGAGTTCACATCCATGGCTGGTACATTTTGAGGCCATGAAGCTAAAATGGTATCACCGGGCGCCATAATATCAGGCTTTAACACAAATGGGCAGCTTTGTGATGGTCCTCTTGAACTGTAACGAGCCACCATTGGCGCTGGCTTTGTCCTAAGTATTGTCTTGTGGAACGTCACCTCTGCTTTTGGGTCAGAGCTTTTATGAATGTAATCTTTTATGATGTTTCCATGATATGGGTTGAGAAAAATAGAGGGGAATGGTGTTTGGATTAAGTTATCCCAATCAAAGATATTGGAAATGAAAATTCCCAAGGCAACGTTTGCAGTTTGAACATTATCAACTTGCGAAGTTAAGGAATAGCCATCGCTGTCTTCACATACCACAATCTTGTATCCAGTTCTTCTGAGTTTCTTCAAGTTTTGACATCCACCCATGAACACAATGGGGAGTGGGGACAAACCCGTGGTTATGTTTAAAGGAAATAAAGATGAACCCAAAACTGAAACTCCATTGCTAAGTGTAATTGTACCTCCAAAGTCACGGTCCATTGTGCCTGCTGCAACATTCAAAAGCCAAGGTGCTCCATTGTGTACTGTTTCAAGTTGAGGTCCATTGTTTCCGGCGGATGTCGCCACAAAAATACCTCTCTCGACAGCAGCGAATGTGGCTATAGCAACTGGATCATCGTACAATGGAACACCGTCAATGCCGATCGACAAGGATATGACATCTACGCCGTCTGAAATTGCTTGATCGATGGCAGCAACTACATCTGATACAGAATTACCTTCTTCCCATATGGCCTTGTATATTGCCACTCGTGCTCTTGGAGCCACACCTCTTGCAGTTCCTCGACCATAACCGAAAAACGACGCCTCTTTGATGTAGCTTCCTAATCATCAGTTTAAGTTTTTGAATTTGGTGATTTAAACATGAAATTGTAGCCTAACGTTTAAAGTTTGTTTCTCGTTCAGCTTTATTGAAGTAACATTTAGCATTTATTTCATCGTTCAAGAGTGTTAGTGTTGATCTTGTTGAATAACTAAGTTGTATATGAATTGATGTTATTTACAAATTTGACAATAAGTTTAGTGGGATGTGTTATATCTAAACCATATGAAACTAGAGAAGCCTAAACAATCTATCTAATACTCATTTTAATAATAAATTGATATCTTCCTAGTAGCCATAACATCATTCTAATAATAAATTGATTTCATAATATATATACACTTAAATTTATAGTAAAGCATATCATCGATTTAAGTTTCTAAGTTGATTGGTGATTTAACCGTACCTGCTGCAGTGGTGGACGTATGAGTTCCATGACCGATGGTGTCACGTGTAGAATTAATAGATATCGTTGCCTTCGGTAACCCAGAAATTAGTCCTTTGTTAAAGAACCTAGCTCCAATCAGCTTATTGTTGCAGAAGGAGACATTGAAATGAGTACTACTCTCACATTCTCCTTTCCATTTAGATGGAATCTCGGACATCCCATCATCAATAAAGCTCTCACTGTCAGGCCAAATTCCAGTATCCACAAACCCAATTATAACATCACTACCATATTTAGAGATGGGCAAGAGACCATGGTTGGAGCTTAAACCAAGGAAGTGAGAGGAATGAGTTGTGTCAACATGAACTGATGAATCAAGAACAGAGGAGAGATAGCCAGGGGAATTTTTCAAAGCCTCAAGCTGGGATGGTGTGAGACTTGCGCAGAAACCACTAATTGCATGGTTGTAAGTATGGATCAATTTGGATGGGAAAGAGGAAGAAGAAGAAGAAGAAGAATGTAGAAGAGAGGAAATGGTGGCAGAGTACCAGCTATGGCGGCTAGCAAAAGGCTTTGGCATGGCAGCTGAGTTCATGTGGACAATGTAATTACGAGTTTCTGTCAATATGGGGCACAGCCAGAAAATAGGTATCAAAGAAAACCAAAAGTATAGGCGAGCTGCCATTGATGATCAATATGGAAACCCTTCTGCAAGATAAGGTGTGTATATATATACACACACACATACACACACATAATATTTGTTTTTGTTTCTTTGGAGTATGGAGTAGGTCCCACCATATTTAACTCCAATGAATTGTTCAAATTAGTTTCCTATGGTTAAACTCAACATATGCAACCAAGTTAAACTTACCATATTTAACCAAGTTGTAAATGTCTCTTATTTTTGAAAGATCTCTCGAGAGTAGAATAAAGTTGTCCATAATTTAACATTTAGACACTCTTGGGGACTTCTCGGATTTGGAAATAGAGTCTTCTTCTTCCAATTGTTTTCAAGGAGTGAGGGTTTCATTTCTTCATTGGGCAGAAACTGTTGGCCCTGACAGAAGTGAAAATGGGCCGTACTTCCCAATTTGTTCAACTCTATTCAAGTGTATGTCAACACAAAATATTTTCCCAAATATAATTGATTTGATTTTTAATATTAATTTGATTTGACTCAATTGTTAATATTAGCAATTTGAATTATTCTTTATAAAATATAATTAATGTTGTATATGACTTCGTTGTATCTTTTAGATGAAATTTTTATTTTTGTTTTAACTTTGCTTGCATCATTAACCCATCTCACACGCTATAGTCCATTATTAGCACATAATAATGAACGTTGTCGGAATCAAATTACTAATTGCAACATTACAAGTTGTTGAGACCTTAGGTTTAAATTGATTCTTCACTGTACAAATGTTAGATATTTAAATGTTAGATTTGAAGTTTTTCCTTTTTGTAACCTTGACCCCACACCACCAATAATCAAAGTTTTTTCGTTACTCATTTAGCTACTAAACAGTAGCCACCTTATGATTATTTTGAAAATTTCACCCACAAATAATTAGAAAAAATTTAATGAATTCAAACTTGGTAAGCAACGCTCTCATTGGAAATTGTTGATTTTCATCTTTAAACGGTAAGTAAAATTGTGAAGTCCAAAATTGTGAAGTCCATACAATTAGTATATTATAAACTCCATACCCCTTTTAGTCGCACATTTCACGAACTCCTCTAGAATAAATTTTCAGCCACTTCACTTCTCTAATTCTGTCTTCTAGGAGCAAGTTGGGCCATACGAACATTTTCATCCAGAACGGTTGACATTGAAAACGTCTTACCAATTATTATTTAATTTGACAAGTAACGTTTTGTCAAATTTAATAAGAGAAAAGAGTACGTGAAATAGGGACCCGCCATTGCCTTTTCTTATAAAGTGTGTTATTTATTTGTTTTCGAGAAAAAGGTTTTGAAGGTATCTTTTGGCGTGAAGTTTGTGGAGGTGAGGAGGCAATAGATTAAAGAGATGAAGGAAAGGCCTTTGTTATAAAAAACAAATTTGTCCCATTGTGGATGTTGTTGCATTAATGGTATAAATTTGAGCCACAATAATTCTTTGATAAATTTAAGGACACGGGTACTTATTCAATTACTGTTTCTGCTTCTATCCAAGAGTTTCATGCGTCGGGATTTGTATTACTTTAAAATTAGTAAGATCTGGATCTTTTTTACAAGTAAATTTATGGCTTATGAAAGTTGATATATAATATACAAAAGAACAAAATAAAGCATGTGCAAATATAAGTTTATGTACAAGTGAACGCCCAAGTCAACAACTTGAATCCTCAATTATTTTCTGGGAAGTCGAGCGGCAGTTTGCATCAGATGGAACCCCGAAAAGCTACGGAAAGAGTATGATGCCAATGCTAAACGAATTTATGAGGATCCCTTCTTGGAAAAATCAAGGCATCTTAATGTTTGATGGGCTAATTCTCTCTCCGGTGATGATTCTTATCTAACCACTTTTTCACATCTCATAAAATCCAAACAAGCATTCCATTCCACAATCTAAGAAGAGATTTTTGTATGGATGAAGTTTTTCACAGGCACTATTTATGTCAAAGAGCACTATTTCTATTGGTTTTATGTTTAACGACTCCAAAAAAATAATAATAAGTAAAAACGAGGCTGTGGAGGGGCATTTCATCTGAGGCGATGATGGGTTAACTTCCTATTGTCAATAAAACAAGGCTCAGCTCTGGCAATCAAGATTTCTACAAACATAGAACAGATAAACTGACCAAAGTAATTAAGGAAGAAGTGAGAACAAAATGAAAGAATGGAACAGGTTAGGCAGATGCGTTCAGTTCTGGGACAAAAGAAAACCATCTGAAACCACAGCTCCATCTTTCCGGTACAGAAGGGCATTTGGGAAGCCAATGCCAAGATCTCCTGCAGATTTTGTAATACAAAATCTCCGGCCAAGTGTAGCAACAAAGGCAGATGGTTCCCTGATGCCAAAAACAATAAACATGCTCGTAATTGTGGTAGCAAATTGACATGAACTTCTTACAAATCATTTGTGGTACACTTTCAACTTCCACCCAATTTCCCTGTTCTGAGAATTCCCATAATCTCAAGCTCCTCGAGATCCCATTCCTTCCTGTTCCACCGATCATGTACAGTTTCGTATCTCCATCGCTCACTAATCTAACAAAGGTGAGTTCCTCGGGCATTACAATATCGGTTTGCTCCCACTCGCCATTATCCAAATCGAAGGAAACAATAGAAAATGGCTCTGGCGTAACAAAATACAATCGGCCATTATAGTAAGCAGCTTCTTGGCGATGATTATCTCCAATAATCGGCTCGAAATTGTCGAATCTTCGCCAGGAATGATTTCGTGAATCGAATACCAAAGCGGAATCGAAGAAGAGCATGAAAATCTTGTACCCTAGGGGTACGGAAACCAACGTGAGAAGCTCAAATGCGAATGGATGGTAGGGAAATTCAATCAGCCTTGAAGATTTGGTCAAGAAATTACAGACTAGGAAGGAACCGGAATGGCGAAGAGAAAAGCAAACGAGGCCATTGGCAGTGGAAAGAAGAGAAGTAGAAGGACTAGAGGAAAGAAGCGAAACGGAAAGAGAAAGTGGAAAGCTCCGCCAAGTGCCGCGAGCAGAGTCGTAGAGAGGGAACTGACTGAAACATTGAGGATGCGCCAGCAAGAGGAAGGAAGAGAAAGAGGAATCAGAATGCTTGGAGACGAATGAAGGAGAATACAAGAGAGAATCGAAATGCTTGCAAGTGGATCTTAGGTTAAAATAAGTTCTGAGAGAGAGAAAAGAGAGTACATGATCGAGAAGTTCCGGTGGCAGTCTGCTCCAGATTCCGGGATCCATTTCCAGCGACGGAGGAGAGGCAGCTGGAGAAGAAGGAACGGCTTTGGGCTTCACGGTGGGGACGGTGAGTCCGCTGAGCTTGGAAAGACATTTGAAGCTCTTCGATTTTTCTCTCAGTTTCATATCTGAAATTCTGAGAAAACAGAGTAACGGAAATTAGATATATAGAGGAAGAGGAAGAGGAAGAGGAAGAGGAAGACGGCAAAGATAACCACAACAAAAGTTAATGTCGAACTTTTTCAGATTAATATATCATTTTGGGTTTAGGGTATTTTGTAGTTTCTTCCGTTTTCATTTTTTTATAATTTATAATTTTATTTTGTGTATTTTCAATAAAAGATCATTTTGTTTGTTTATGGTTTATTTTTCTAACAATTTTGTGTTATATTTTAAATAATAACCACAAATATTGTCCTTTGAATTAAAATATTTATATATATAATAATATTTGTGAAAGTCTATCAATTTTACTATTATATAACAAAAAAAATTAATTTTAATTTTAATATTTATTAAACATATAGAGACTAATTTTGAATTACTGTTCATTCCAATTATAAACTTTTTTACTTGACATTATTTACTAAAATAGCACTCTCAGCCTTTCATAACAAAATTTCAAAAGTGTGCTAAACACGCGTTTTAGATGTAGGAACAAATTTTAGTAAAATAAATTTAGGTTAGATATAGTGATAGTGGATCTAACATAAAACTTAGATCGTTCCATTTCATTCACCCTGAACAAATTTAAAGGTTCTTCTATGGAAATAGTATCATGATTTTTTTTTTTCCTTTATCAAATCCAATTAAAAATAAAAGAAGTCCAAGTCAAAGTTATGCATAAACAATTTATAGAATATGTATTGATTTTTGTTAGTGGTCTAAAACTAACAACACAACAACCTCTTTCATTCATCTTAAATTAAACGTCTCCCTTGATTCTAGCCTCGATTATAGGTAGACTGTGGTTGAGTTCTTCAAAAATCCATTGAGTTCATTAAAAAAGCTACGGTAATTACATTTATATGATTAGAACTTCTAAATTTAGTAATTGAAAAGTTGATTTTGTATAATAGTCGGGTTTTGGTATTTCCATTTACCCCATTTTTGAGAAGTTTGTGAGTTGTGAGGGACGTGGGGATTTGTTGTGTAAGTCAAATCATTGGGTTGATTAGAGTTAGTATGCAGCAAACTAAATGGGTTTGGAAGTTGGAAGCTATTTGTTTGTACATCGTGATCGTGATATACATATATTTGGTCAATTGTTTCCCTTTCGATTGTAGAATTAATTATTAAACATAGGCAGAAATCCGCATGCCTATAATAAGCTGATCGCGAGGGCTGGCCTCTAATTAAATTCAACAACTAATCTTGACCTTCCATCTGATAATTTTCTTATAATAACAATTGTCTTCAATCACAATGTGGAAGGGAACGATGATAATCTTATGTGATATTTTAGAATGATTTAAACCATTTTTTGTCATTTTAAAAATCACTAGACATATTAAGTATTAACTATAATTGAAAACGATTTTGAATATGAGAAAATAATTTTGTCAATTTCAAAATCATAACTAAATATACCGCAAATCTTTACCCAGAGATTCGTTGACGTATCTTGGTGATCGTTGCTTTTGTAGTCTCATCCATCAAGTTCGTACTTCACAAAAAGAAAACTTTTTCTCATTATTAGTTTGAATATTTAATTAATACAGCTAAAAGTTTTTAGGACCACAATAATATAAATTATATTTTCCCCTCAATATATTTCTTTAAAACGTACATATAAAAAATGAAAATAGAAAGCTGGTCAAAGTTATAATCTACAAAGTTTATCTTTCTCCAAATCATGACTAAAATTCTAGAACAAACGGAAGTTTTCAATTGTAAGGATCGCCAATCCAAAGACACTATAACAAAGTCACGAAACTCGACGAAAACAAGTTACACATTCAAACCCAAGACGTCGGTAGGCTTGCAACATAACATGTTTATTGGTAATGAACATGGTGTGGGCTTTTTCCAAGTCCACGCTATAGTATACTTGCACGTCCTAATTGATAGTTTGAAAGAGAAAGGGAGTCATTGAAAGATGAAACACATCTCGATAGTTATGTACATGGTGAGCAGAGTCTCGGGGTTGACATCACCATTGAAACCAAACTTCCTTGTTGACGACAATCAGTCGCTCCAGTTATCCTTGTCTGCAGTTGATTCCCAATCCTGCGAGTCCACTGAAATGGAATAAGCTACCAGGGTAACTTCAATGGTATTAATGGAAAAATATGCAAGCAGAGTCAAATTAATTCCAGGAATAGGCATGAGTTTAGAAGGTGTACCAGTTCGGTAGAGTTTTGGGATGGTGACCAGACAAGAATCTGCCTATCGTTGCCACCGGTGTACAGTTCCTGAAGTACATTGCAGAACTTTGAAGCAACTTTAATTTATTCCATCATTATATTTTCCGAATTCAGTTAAACCAACCGACTGGCAGAAGGTTATGGTTGAGAGAAATGGTCGTACCTGATCTGGGAAATTATACCAGCAACAGTTCACACCTTCATAGTGGCCGCTGAATGTCAGGGATGTCTTCCCTGTCCACATATCAAATGCCTAAAAGTTCAAGAAGTCAACTAGATTTTACACGCAAGTTGTGTACACAAAGAAACAAACTCAAACATGTATGTAGAAGGATGTACTTTAACAGTCGCCATGCATGGGGCAAATACAAGGGATGAATCCTGAGATGTGGCTAATTGCAATGGTTTATTGGTCTGTAACCGAATGGTTTCAAAGTTCACAAGTGTATTGCACCCGGATTCAACATCCCACAACTTTAACCTTGAATCAGAACCTGTAAACAAAATCCAGCTTTTACATCTGATCATAATCTATCTTACAGTATAACATGGGAACCTCAATCGATTGTGAAAAAGAAAACTATTTAAAAATATTCTTAAGAAGATGACATTGCTGATGAATTGGCGTCAATGAATTAATTATATGATTATATCACAGCGGAGAGAGGCAGAGGGTGTATTAAAAAATTCAATTCCCCAACCATCATGAATTTTCAGAACAGAATAAAGATTAACACAGATCTTGTTGTTGAATTGATGTTACAACATACCTAACAGCATCATTATCACCAAGAAGTAGGGTACATGACTACCATATATAAAATACTGATCATTTTCTTATCACAATGGTATCTTCCTTTTCAATTTTTTTAAAAATAATCATAATGCAATCTCATTTTAAATTCCCCTCGTGCTAATCAATTCACTAATTTTTTCCTCTATCTAGACATGGAGTTCTGCAGCTGCATACATGAGGAAATCATGCCTTATTATAGACTATTTAATTCCAAAAGAAGACGTGAATATAATACAATCAAACCATACTTAATTGGATTGGAAAGAGTTGAGAGGTTAACTCAACCTGCACTGAGTAGGTACATGCCATCTCCGGTTACTTTTAATCCAGTGACAGCACCATAGTGAGAAACTGCTCGATCCTGACCAGACAAAAGCCCTGGGTGTAACCTCTGCCTTGTGGATCCCTTAGCTGGCAGTTTACCTGTCGATGATGGCTTTGTTGCATTTCCATTGGTTAGTTTCTTATGAGGTATACGAGATTTCATATTTGAACCCTGACTGGCCAAGAGAGACTTAGATGTTGAGAGCTGAGAAAGAGTAACATGAAATCTGTTAATTTAGAAAAAAAGAACTGGTGGATAAGGTGAGAACCAAACTAAAAAAAGGGGGACCTTATTTGCAGTCCATCCTGAAATGGGGGGACGTCTCCCAAGCTGAGATTGAGACTGATCTAGGACACGAAAGCATCCAGCTCGTCTGATGTCCCAAAAGCGTATAGCTCCATCACATCCTCCAGTAATCAAAACCCACTCGCTAGATGCTGACCATTCCACACTCATTACACCATCTATAAATCAATAATATAAACATTAATATTAATAGCTATAGGCTTACAAAGATACTTAGGCAAAACTTTAAACACAGGTCAACTGGTTGAATGAATTTCATAATACAATCAGGTGTTGCAAATTGTAAGATGAATATTATACTAGATAATGGGAAAGAAAAATTAGAAGGCAACAGACATAGATCACTGTTCAACACCACTGTACTACCTACAATTTGATCATTTCAATAGAAGTATGGTGAAGATAAGATGTAGCTGTTTCATCTTTGTTTCATTACATTCTACTTATGTTGTCCAGGAAACCAGCGGAAAGTTGGATCACAAATTGTATTCAGTTCAATTTCTGAAGCCTAACTCCACACGTTTTTTCAAAGTCAAACCAGAATAGACACAGGCACATGCTAATCATAACTAGAAAGAAAGAATTATGGTTGCTGGTTGCTAATCTTGTCATATATTTAGGTATTTTAATTCAGGTAGCACAAATAACTTAAACAGAGCGATAACTCTAATTGAAGATAATTGATAAATCATAACCATACCACGATGTCCAGATAATGTGTGAGAAAATGCTCCGGAAGAAATATCACACAGGCGAACTTGGACATCTTCTGTTCCAGCAGCAATCAGCATGTGCGATGTTGCCAAAGAGGACATGGCTGTCCTATAAACTTTTCCAGGCAATTTAAAATTCACCACCACCTACAAGATGGAGATATTAGTTTTTAACAAAAGTTGCTGCGTAAAACCCACAACCTCTAAGTTACGTACCTGAGTTGTATTTGTATCCCAGACATTAATGTGATGATCAAATGAGCCGGTGACAAACAATCCAGTATCGACAGGATACCATATGGCTGAGGATATTGCATATTTATGTCCATGTTCATGCTGCTTATCAACTGCAAAAATGCATTGGTGCTTTGCAATGAGACCCTCGGAATGAGTTGCACGTTGAATATCAAAAACAGCAGCTGATGCATCTGATGCTCCAGATAACAAATATCTCCCCTCTGTCAAATCAACCTGATTTCATGACCCAGAATGTCGGTGCTAGTTGTTCTTATTAGTTTTATAAGCATGTTATGAAATTTGAACAGATATACCTACTAAAGAATAAAATCAAACAAAAATCAATCTAATAACATCAAACGCTCAATTAGCTCTATAACACCAAACTTTTTTTCTAATAACCGCAAGTGTTCAAGCCAACTTACATGCGCCTTGACTACTCTCAGGCACAATGTGCTTGGCTCTACAATATTTGATGTCAAGAACTCATAGAATATTTCATATACCACGAGCCACCATGGTTTAAACCCATGACCTCAAAGACCATCTAAATAAATATAAAATATATTAATAGAATTATCAACATAACCAGAATTATATTTAGAAAAACACGAATGCCAATCAGATAAAATGCTTACTAAAGATTGCTCTTTATGGCATCTGTTTGAAAAATTTCCTTCCTACGCATGACATATACTGAAATCAAGATTAAGAAAAAGTACAACATTAAGCTAATTCTGCTGGGTAAATGAAAAATAGTAAATACCATTACTCCAGTAACCTATACGATGCAACAAATTGAGTTCATATTTTCATTGGAGTACCAGTAGAGATTTAAAGTTCCTCCATAGACTTATCCTTTGTAGTTCTCCATCTGGTTCGTGACAGAATCAGTTTTTTAACTGTTTTCCAAAAAGTAAACAACTAAGTCTAATTACAAACTCCGTAGCTTTAGAAAGTTCCAAAGGAAAAATTCTTTACGAATATTCGACAGAGGGCATCCCAACTTCTGACACTGGCTTAGGAGAACAGAATCAAGAACATAAAGTCCTACAACTAACTACCTTATTAAGAACTTGAAGTGTTTGAAACCATTTTGGGAAGATTTTACTACAATTCTTACTTTTCTTCTATTTTTATGTATTTCGGCCGCTTGTGATCCTTACTTTCTGTTATGTTAATTTACCTTTCATATGCTGCCATTTTTGTTGATTTATTACAAAACTCTCTATTTAATACAATTTGTTTTCATCCATCTTAGCTCATTTTCCGTTTTCTGACTTCTTTTGTTCTCTCTTCTGTCTCTCCTGTCTCGAGCATTCATGGTATCATAACCTTATCTACTTCTCAGAAGAAGAGAGAGAGAACAGTAGCTAATTTCCCGCGTGGTTTTGGAACTTCCGCCGACAACATCAAATTCCGACTATACTGTTATAACTTAGAATTTCAGCTACACATATTCGAAGCTTTTAGGTTTCTGTTGTAGGCCACAATACTAAATGAAAATCCACAACCAAATTTCCCTTTTCCTTTTTCGCGCTGTACAATTTACAAAAATGAATTACGATCGAAGAGCATGACTAATCATGACGAGCGTTCGATTACAAGCAGAAATAGGCAACTTACTACCCACTAATAACAACGTACAAATAAAACCCCAAAAGAATTCGACATGGCCAAAAATATCATAATCTAGTGACGAGAAGATCTAAATTCTAACCACAAAGAAAGTATAATGGAGCAAATTCGAACTTCATTCACTTGAATCCATTGAAATCCAAAATGTTTGAAAATGTGATAAGAAATGGATCCATGATTACCTGAAGTGAGTTGACGGAACCTCTATGGGGAGAGACAATATCCTTATGATTGGAAAGTTGCAGAGAGCTGGTTCGATCGGATTTAACACGATTTGCAAAAGAATTTGGGCGGAGTTTTCCCGCTTCTCTATCTCTAATATTCTTCCACATTCTCCAAGCATCTTTGCCCTCATGCAAAAACGCTGTATCTTCCTCTCTGTCTCTATCTATTTTCTGCAACAGTATCTTCCCCACTTGATTCCTTCAAACACAGAGCGTTGACAAGCTATGAAGTTCAAAGATATATAAGTGCTCTGCAACCCCAATTCGGTGGTCACCAATTGAAGCTTCTTCTTCAAGCTTATTCTACCCCCACCCACTGTTCCTCTTTCCTTCCTCCTGATCCGGTGCTCGCTCTGTTCCTTAATCCTTCTTTCGTTATCTCTCCCTCTCCCTCTCTCTCTCAATTATTATTGGGACTTCTTCGGAGAGAAGAAAGATGATCGGTTTGGGCTTCCCTGTGATTAGGGCTACCAAATCCAATACTTCAAAGACGTTTTGGCCCAACTTCTACCAAACCTTCCAGCATCCAACTCACTTTTGTCTTAATCTTACAAACCTAAACAAACCATCAACCGACTCTTTCTAGCCCTAAATTAGTTATAAGAGTCGCGGATTATTCCAGTTGGTTTGTATAATTCAATTACATATATATATATTTCTGAGGTGTAAAAATGTAACCAATTTATATAATTTCATTGAAAAAATAAATAGATGCGTGTTAACATATCTCAAATATAGTTCAACATTTTTATTATTTTCTAAATTACATTTAGACTATACCTCATAGTTGTTTTTCTGTAGCATTGCACAAAGATGCATATTTAGAGGTTATAGTTGTTGTCAACTACATGCATGCTACATTCCATTTATATTTGAAAAATGTTTTCAACTCAAATACTTGATAAATAGACGTAATTTTCATTAACGAGGTTGTGATGCTAAAATGTTATTATATTATATGACATAGGGGTTTTGATTTTTTTTTTTAATCTTGTTCTCTAGTTTTAATTATGCTTATGATTTTTTTTTTCTATATACACAATTTTCTAATTCATGAACTTTTTATGTGATTTTCGACCGTTCACCGTCTATAAAAACCAATTGCACAGCTGGACCGAACCGAATCGAATCAAACATCCACCCCGCGAAAAGACTATACAACCTTTCGCGTCTACTCGTCGATTTAAAGTTTTGGAGCCAAAATGGCCGCGGCAACGTTGATGAGAAAAATTGGTACGGCTATTAACCAACTGGCTGCCGGAAATCGCATCTCCAGCGGATGGTACGATGCTCACATGGAGGCTGCTTCTCGCGCTGTCGCCGAACGAATTCCACTAGTCGACTTTGTTCTTGAAGTCAGAGATGCTAGGGTATGCAATCTCTTACTGTCGCTTACTCCCTCTCATTGCATATTGTTTAATTTCGTACTGGCGATTCATCTGTTCGTTGATTTTCCGGTTCGTAGTGTGTTCAGTTCGTAGTTTTAGTTTATTTCTCGCTACCTCTTTTGTTTCAATATTTTCGGAAACCTGGATTTGTTTATTCTTAAATGTGGTGGTTCGGTTCGTCTTCGATACAATGATCTAGGAACATTGAAGCTGTAACGAACATGGAGGATTGCTATTTTTCTGAAGGAGGGAAAGCATCGCTTGAACGTTTGTTTGTTTCTCTGTGTTATTGCTTGTTTAATTTTGTTTTGTTTCCAGATTCCAACGTCATCGGAGTATGAAATGATGAAAAACCATCCACCATCATCGAAACGAATCATTGTATTGAACAAGACAGACCTGGCGGATCAATCACAAACAGAGGTTAGGAAGTCTGTCCCCTAGTTTCTTGATTGAACATAACAACGACAATTTTGTGGGATATTTAGGGAGAGAAGAGAGAAGAACGTAAAATGCGGATGGAATATCTGTGGGATGGAATTTATTGTTTGCCCTTGGACCATGGGTTTTATCATTTTCAATTGTTATGACTTTCACATATCTAAGAGATTTTCCCCTTTCGGTTTAAATTGGATCCACAGTCATCTACTTGACCTTGCAATTATATTTGGATAGAATGTTATTTGTTTCTTATAAAAAGAAGGAATTATATTACAATATGAAAGTGGATTTTTACTTAGCTATCATTTATGATGTAATCTATTCTATTAAAATTTGAATTATATTTAAAATGACTTATCAGTCAGTATTTATTTTTCCTCATGTTTATACTTGACCTATGAATAGGTCTGGACTCGGCATTTTGAAGACCACAACTGCATCTCTTATGGCGTTAATTCCCACAATAAAGAGAATATTAGGGAGGTAAAGAACTAATCTTTTTGTGTTCGTTATACTTTCTTTTTGGCCTAGAAAGGCTGCTGATTATAGTTTGTATGATGTTTCCGTAATATATGTGTTTTTTTCTCTCTAATATTGCTTTTCTTGTACAATTAAGTGCCAACTAAATGTAGTTTTTATATATCCCACTTTGCAACTGATACTTTCTCTTCAGGGGACAATCCGTTAGTTATTTAATCTTTTTACCTGGCCGTATTTATTTTTGTATAACAGTGATTTGTGAATGACATTGTTTCATTTCATACAGTTCTTGAATTTTCTTCAAGCTAGAGTTAGAGAATTGAAGAAAAGCGGTCATTCCAGCCATGCCACCACGATGATGCTGGTTGGAATTCCAAATGTTGGTAAGTCGGCCCTTGCCAATTCTCTACATCAAATTGGGAGAATTAGTGCTGCAGGTATGAAGTTTTCTTGAGCTGCTGATCCTGGAATTGTTTGGACGAGTAGTTATTGTTATTTATCTAATTACAAAGAATTTCTATTTGTGAAATTTTGAAGAACTGCTCATCTCACAGAAAAAGGAAAGTTGAAGCATGCTGTAGTGAGTTCACAGCCCGGTGAAACAAAAAATATCAGCAGCTTGAAGGTTTGTTATCTGTCTCCCGACGTTGTAGTTGGTGGGGAAGTTGTCTTGCTATCTTGGGTTTACAGACTCAGCTGTTAAGGTGTTTATTTAAATTTTTACATTAGCATATTTCGGATGAAGAATGGTTTAAAAGGGTCAATGTTGTTCGATTTTCTAATTGTGGGTAGTCAAGAAAAAATCTCAAATGGAACTATGGTCAAGAATATCATCTATCCCTACTTGCAGGAGCAAAGATAATGTGTACTATTATCTTGTATAAGATTTTAATAATTTTTTTTTTTTTTTGAGTTGCTTTGAATTGCAGATAGCTAGTCATCCCAATATTTATGTATTAGACACCCCAGGCATTTTTCCTCCCAAGATTGACGACATAGAAGTCTGTTCCAAACTTGCTTTAACAGGTATAATATCATGCATCCAGTCCATCCATCTTTCTTTCTTAAATTGATTAAGCCAATGAAAGATACTGAAACATGCATATCAAGTGGTAAACATATTTGTGTGTTCTTTTTAATCTTATACAACGTTTGTGCTAGTTCGGAGACTGTGGAGTTGATTGAGAATCTTGAAACTGTTTAACTTTTTTGTTTTGCCTTCAAACTGTAGGGGCAATTAGAGATATTTTAGTCGGAGAACATGTAATTGTTCAGTACCTTTTAACTATCGTCAACTCGAGTGTTAAATATAAGAAGTGGGCAAATTTGTCTGCCATTTCGTTGGAGTGTTCAACTCCCTCAAATTTAGAGAAACAGAGAAGGAGGTATCCATCCGACCACACGCAGGTATAATGCATCGTATTTCATCTAAAAGCATTATATATGCATATGATTCTCTTTTTCATCCGTCTGATCACACGCAGTTATAAGGCATTATATGGTTCTCTTCTTCATCTAAAATCACTATGTATGTATACTAAACCTAATTAATGCGCGTTTATTTGGCAACTAAAGTCTTTGTAGACGTCTTTAGTTTTTACATTTTCTCTATCTATTATTAGAGAGAGGACACGTGGTTGTCACACTAGTGATATGCTTATTATCTGTATTAAAAGTAACTGCTAAGTTAAACCTACATTTGACAATTTACCATTGGATGTCAAAACTCCAGTTGGGTTAAATAGGCTAGAGCGTAGGCTTAAGAATATACTATAGGACTGTTTGGATAGACTTTTGAAGTGCTTAAAAACACTTGTATCGACCTAAAACAGGACCTACATTAATGAAACCGTTGATAGAAATGTCACATGAGTGAAATGATATAGCTGGCTGTGGATGCAGGACATTACTGTAAATGAAGTTCGTAGAGCTCTCTTCGAGACTAGATCATCTTTTGATGGCAATTTGGAGGATGAAAAGGAAATGGGAAGTCTTATTGAGACACAATTACATACCCTGCACAAAGCTTTGCACGTTCCTATGGATTTTTGCAATAATGCTACTATCAAGGTTGCTGCAAAACTTTTGAATCTTTATCGTACTGGGAGGTTGGGTCGTTATACACTTGATTCATTGCCACTTGTTAATACTCGGTGAGCAAAATCTTTGTAAAATTATCGACTATTAAAATTTCAACCTTTTTTAGGTTAATTTATAAATTTGGTTACTATAGTTTGGAAAAAATTAAAAAATAATTGATTTAATTAAAACTTTTAAATAGTAAAGAAATAGGTGTCTTTTAAGATGCATTTAATTATTAACAGTATGATAATATATGATATATTATATAGTTTTGTTGAAAGTGTCGACCAAGGAAATAAATTTGCCTATAAGAAAATTGGAAAGATAAGGCTTTATTAAGAAAGAAAGGAAGAAAAGTCTTACGTTTGGGAATGAATAATTTTTAGTCAGTAATTTTTGTTGTTTGTCATTTTCCTTGCTTTACCGTCAAAGTATACGGCTACGTGGAATCTTATTTTCTAAGTAGTCACCACTCCATTTTTGTCTTAACTGAAGTAAACCTGCTACTTGTATATCATGTACTGTACCACTACTTCACAAGCTCACTCCTATGTATTCTTTTCTTTTCTTTTTTTAATGGAAAAGACAAGAGAGTGGTTTATTTTGAAGCAATTTTGAGTTAACAAGTTTTTTTTTTTTAAAAAAAAAGAATCTTTGGTACAGTATAGCATTTTTTTCTAGTGTCGTACTTTATAAAAGTTTCAACTAACAATCCTTTCACAAAAGAAAAATGACCTTTATTGGAGATAAATGCAAATGCAACTTAGTTGTTGGTGAGTGGTGGAGGCATGGTTGTATTTTGAAGTATTAGATATATATATTTTAAATAAAATTTAATTGCAAATTAATCAATTTTGGAGCTTGTGTACGATTGAGCAAGATTGATTTGATAATAACTCTTGAACCCTCCTACGAAATTGGAATGCTACAATATTTTTCACACCCTCATGTTTTTTTAAATATATCACAGTGTATAAAACAACTTCTTAATTGATTTTTATTAGTATTGATCACATTCCTTAATAATAGTTTATATTTAAATATATATAGAGAGATAATGTTGTTTAGGGGTGTTGGGTATATGGTTGGTTGGCTATGACGTGTGTTCTATTTGGCTTTGATTTTTTTTTTCTTTTAAGAAAAACATCCCATCCTTTATTTTCTTTGGAATGTACAAAAACATCAAGAATGATAAAAAAAAACGTAATAATAATAAAAATGGGATGACTTAAATTATATGAAGTGATATGTAAACCATCTATTTTTGTCACAATTGTTTCTTGAAATAGCATCAAAGTGAAGTGAAACGAAGTGTGAAGTTTTTGAAAGCGATGCTCCATCACGTGAAACTGTCAGTGGCCACTTTGCCTTGCCATTGCAATTTGCAACCACCTTACTATGGCCCTATGATGGACAGCGCAGATTGCTAGGGGTTCTTGGGCCACCTCCAAATCATTATAATGGTAGATTTTCAGTACAAACATAAATTCTCCCTCAATAATGTTTTCGCAATAATGGTTTAGTTTTCCAAAACCTTCGACCGTCATTGTAAATTGTTATTCGAACAAATTTTGGCGAAGATGCTGCGCCGATCATCGACAGCCAATGTTTAGAACTGATGGGTTTGTGGGGCTGTCTGTTTCCTTCAAAGCTGTAAAGATTCTGAGTTACAGAGAGCTGGACGGAAGCTCGTTTTGAAGAATGGACGCATACCGACAACTTCAAAACTCAGACCCACTTCTCTTGGTTTCTCTCTCTCTCTCTCGGTTCTTTCAGTCCAAACCATTTGGTGGGCATTAATAAACGAACTTCGTTTGTTTCTGAAATGTTGATGAAACTGAATGTGTATCGCCATTCGCCACTGGGAAGCTCTGTTTGAAGCGGAGGAGAAAAGAGGTTGAAATTTGAATCGCCATTTTCGGCAGTGATTAGTTTGTATCACTGTTTATGCATCGATTGCTGTGTTTGACGTCTGGAAACAAAAAGTAGTAGGAAAAAGGAAAGGTCAGAGATCAGTCAAAAAGTGATTAGCAACCATAATCTAAGCATACGGCAGGTGTTTGTTTAAATGCCACAGTGACCTTTGTTTTTTTTACTTGATTCTCGTTCTTAATGTTGTACAGAGATTACTCATAACGCCCATTCTATTTAATCTGACAGGTGGAAATATCACGTGCTGGTCATTCCATCAACCTTTGGCTGGTGTTGGCCGCTCTAGTGTTTGAAAGGCATTTGGAATTATATTAATAAGTGAGAGACTGTTTAGTTCTTTTTAAAGTATTTTATGAAAGCCTGATCTATAATTTATGATAAATATCATAAATGGGTTTGGATGTTTTGCAATTCCCAAATCAAAACTAAGATTTAAGTTATCTTTTTTATTTGTTTTGTCGGATAGCATCAATCGAGGTCTTTGCTGCTGAATGTATGTAGAGAATAAATTTACAATTTCAGCCATCTAGGTTACTTTAATAAATTATAAAGCCACGAACTTTTTAATTAAAAGAATAAAGAAAAACCGAACCCATCAAACCTCAAAACCGATGGAGAGAGAGTAAATTGAGGGAATCCATAGGCATCTGCGAACTCTGCCCCTACAGGTAGAGGTACAAAGTCCATTCCAACATAGACAAAGGACCTTTCTGCACTAATAATGTCATCATACACAAAAAAAGAGAAAAGCATAGGAAAAGCCCACGTCAAGGTAGCAGATGACTCAGATCTCAGACTCGAAAATAATCTCAAATGCTTTGCACTGGATATACTTGAATGAAGAAGGATCAATTTCTTCAGGCTCCAAATCGAAAGAAGGAGACTGGGATAAGGGTGAGAGTTTTCAAGTTGGTGGGTTTTCATTTCAAAATCACGTTTAGATCCTGAGTTTTTGTATTCTTTCGATGGAAAAGTCCAAAAATATGCACTGGTCTTCTTGTTCTTGTTGCCCATTTCATCTTCTTATTTTCTGCATATATTGTCTTGTTCTTCTTTGTCATTAATCTAACATTACTGTTTCCCCCTAATTTTGTATTACTGAGCTTCTATTCCGCCATTATCTTCCCACTATTTCATTGCAAAGTTGTACACGCCATTCCCTATACGGCAAAAGTAAAACGAAGGTCCCTTTTTCAGTTTACTTAACTCGAACATCAAATCCCAGTGTTCGAATACCACACTACAGTATCCTTTTTGCCCAACATTTGTATTTCTAAGTCTATTACTCCTTAGAAGCACTTGACTTCGTTCATGAATGAACGCGAACCATTCATAGATGTTATTCTGTGAATTTATTCCAGAACAAACTGACGGAGGAGAAGAATAATTACCTGAGAAAGACAATCAAAGTTTTCAATCCATTCTGGAAAAGATGCTGTGCGCTTGTTCAGGAGAGCAATTCAAGTTTGAAGAGCCACCGCAGTCCCCAGAGTCACTTGCGACGAGAGATTTCTCGGCCAGTTGCCTTTCCTCGAGAACTGGAGACTGGGATTTAAAATTTGAAGATTCTCAAGTAGATGAAGTTGAATCCACTTTAAGAGAAGCCCTCTCATTAAACTACGAGGTACTTTCATTTATCTTTTCAAATCTCCTTGACCAAATAACTCATATTTTTCTTGATTTTCTGGATTCATCTCATCATCTTATAAGATAACGACTCTATCCACTTTTTTAATTAGGAAGCCCGAGCTTTACTGGGGAGGCTTGAATATCAAAGGGGAAATTTTGATGCTGCTCTACAGGTTTTTCAAGGTATAGACATTAAATCTTTGACGCCAAGAATGGTTAAGGCAATTACTGAAAAGACAAGGGAGGAAAAACCTCGTCCTAAAGGTGACAGTACCGCCCCCCCTAGTGGTGTAATGTCCATGCATTCCGTTAGCCTACTACTTGAAGCAATTTTACTCAAGGCAAAATCGCTGGAAGAACTTGGCAGATATATAGGTAAATTTCTCTTGTACATTTTCTTAATATATAGTTTTATAGGATATAGGGTTTAGGACAACATTGTGTAACAGCATTATGTTACGATTGGTTAGCCAGAGGAACAATGTACTAGATACTAAAGTGTATCTTATTTATCAGTTTGACTATGCTGTTGATCATAATATTTCTTGTTCATCAGAGTCTGCAAAAGAGTGCAGGATAATTCTTGACACGGTGGAATCAGCTCTGCCTAATGGAATGCCCGAGTGCATTGGTGAAGACTGCAAATTGCAGGAAATGTTTCACAGAGCTTTGGAATTACTGCCTACTCTGTGGACTAATGGAGGGTGTCTTGATGAGGCCATAAATGCCTATCGCCGAGTCCTTGTTAAACCATGGAATCTAGATCCAAACAAGTTGGCTGCCATACAGAAAGAATTGGCTGGGACATTACTCTATGGAGGTGTTGAAGCAAGCCTTCCCCTTAAATTTCATGTATTTGGCCCAAGAACACCTAAAAACAATGTAGAAGAAGCAATCCTTCTGCTACTGATACTCGTGAGGAAAGTGGCGATGCAGGAAATAAACTGGGACCCAGAGATTATGAATCATCTGACTTATGCACTTTCTATCACAAGACAATTTGAACTACTCGCTGAGCATGTGGAGCGGATCCTTCCTGGAATATATAGTCGAGCTGAAAGGTGGTACTTTCTTGCCCTATGTTACAATGCAGCAGAACAAAATGAAGCAGCTCTGAACCTTCTAACAAAAGTTTGCGGTTCCTCTGAAGTAAATCACAAGCCCCATTTTCATTCTTTTCTGTTACTTGCAAAATTGTGTTCAGAGGATACAAAATATGCACGCGATGGAATTAAATTTGCTCATATAATGATGAATATGGCCAGTGAACAAAGTAAACATTTCAACCCCGAAGCCCACAAATATTTAGGTATTTGCTATGGGAATGCAGCTAGAGCGTCTGTGTCAGACTCTGAAAGAACTCTTTTCCAAAAAGAATCATTGAACTCTCTACGAATTTCTTCTCTCAGTAGAAGGCATGATCCAGAAGTAATGTTTAACATTAGCTTGGAAAATGCTGTGCAGAGAAATCTTGATGTTGCCTTCTACAGTGCAATGGCGTACTCAAATATGGTGGCTGATGGCTCTGGAAGAGGTTGGAAGTTGTTGACCCTCATACTTTCAGCTGAGAAACGACTCATGGATGCCGAAACCATAGTTGATTTTGCTTTGGATGAAGCTGATAGGATGGACCAATTAGATTTTCTTCGATTGAAAGCTGTCCTCAAAATTGCTCAGGAACAGCCGAAGCAAGCAATAGAAACCTACAGAATCTTGCTAGCACTAATTCAAGCACGAGATGAACATCAGCTTCGGACTAAGAACTTTGACCAATCCAAGGACTTGGAACTGGAGGTTTTCCCCCCTCTAAATTGTTTCTATATTATGCTTGTTTTTACTCCATTGATACAGATAGCCACATGACCCTTTTCCACATCAGGAACAGATCAACAGCTTTTAAAATCTTCCTTTTGCAGGCAGTGGCAGAACGTAACTTGGAACGGGCAGCCTGGCAGGATTTGGCTGCCATATATTCAAAACTTGCTTCATGGGCGGATGCAGAAATCTGTCTGAACAAAGCCAAGTCATTAGATTTTCATTGCCCCAGAGGTTGGCATACAACAGGTGGAACTATTTTTTAATCATCTTTATTGTGTCTTTTAGTATGAAATGGTTGGCAAGGTTGCCAAGGAAAATATTCATGTCCATATATTATATAGTAGTTATTCACTTAAGTTGAACTCAACCGAACCCATTGCAGGCAAGTATTTTGAAGCTCGATCATTACACAAGGAAGCCCTTGTTTCATTCTCTGTCGCTCTATCGATTGATCCCGATTATATTCCAAGTATCATATCAACAGCAGAAGTATTGATGAAATGTGGTAACCAATCACTTCCAATTGCGCGCAGCTTGTTGATGAATGCTGTAAGATTGGATCCTACAAGCCACGAAGCATGGCTCAACCTTGGAATGCTTTCCAAAATGGAAGGTCTTTTGCTACAAGCTGCAGATTTTTTTCAAGCTGCACATGAACTCCAACTATCGGCTCCACCTCAGAGTTTCGTATAGAAGAATATTTGTTGTTCCCTTTGGAGCTTAGTAAGTTGAGCAGATGTGGAAGTTCAATTTTTTCATTGGTTGTGCCGCCACCATAATTCCACCAATCTTCTTTCCATCTACGTTCTTTTCCTTGACCTCTCACCATCTGTTCAAAGCTGAAGGAATTTTGGACCAACGCTGAGCAAGATTTCAGGGTAGACGTATGGTTTCAAATTCTGCAAGTTCTACTCATCTAATTTTGTGTAGCGAATCAAGGATTTAGTAGTGTATTAAGTAAATAGCATATTTTTTGCAGTATTTTCTTCTTATCATCAACAATTCAACTTCATCTCTTTCCCCGCTTCAAAATAAGGTTAAGACTTTATTCATGGCCAGAAAAGAGGATCAAAAGAAGTATGAAAATGTGTATTATCTTAGAGGCGTATGCAAGTCCTTCATTAGTAATATGAAAATATACAAAAATAAAATAAAAGAATAACTGCAATCCCATGCGCCAAACTTCTAAAACTCTTTAGATGAAGATTTTTTTTTAATTCTTTTTTTACAGTAATTGTGACATTATTGCAGAATTTTAAGATCTGTTGTGCTCCATCCAGTAAAACTAAGAACATGATTATAGTACTCAAAGTTGTATGAAAATTGCCTAAGGCCCGAAGCCATGTTTGTGAAGCAAACCAAAAGATGGTAGTTGCTGGGTGTGGATCTGTGATGCTTAAAGTTAAACCATGAGAGTCAAGAACCAAAATGACTGGCAACGACTGTTCATCAGGCAAGTCTCCCTAATTTGTCAAATAAACATCACAGGCCAATTGACTTCATTCATAGTCAAGAACCATAATGACTGCCAATGATCTTGTAGCCTGCTGATCCTTGGTTGGCACTTGGTATGGTTGCAGGATTTTGAACCACCAATGAACTAACTCTTCCAATTAAAATATATTTGACATATCCAAAGAAACTCGACCAAATTTAAACAGAAAATATCTAAAACAACAGTGAAAGCATTTCTACTTGACATATTCTCTGCCACAATATAGAGTATTATTGCAGCAACATGCTAAATAATTGCTTTAAAAAGAAAGAATCGACATTTTATTTGTATGTCAAAGTTAAGTACAGTGGCATGTCTTAGCAAATATCATTGGGCAGTTTTGTCAACAGAGCCAAACATGGAGTTGGTGCAGGGAAGTGTCTGTACAGTAATTGAATATGGATGAACTGTAAGTTGAGACTGAGACATAACAAGTTAAGGGTAAAATTTACACGGACAAGCATTGTTAAAAAATAAAAGTTCGCACACTTATTGTTTCCTTGATTCATGTATAACAAATACAAGACTGCAGCTCCATTCAATGAATTCTGCCTTGGACTTGGGAATATAGACAAGTAGCCAGGCATGAGCGGAGCCAAGGAATGCGGATAAATATACAATCCTTTCCTTTTATTAACATACTGCACAATTGAAATTTGCTTCTTAGTAGTGAATAGAACAAGATTTATCACATTGCAATGCAAGGGAAAATAGGAACAATACATGAAGATATTATTATAATGCTACCTAGAAATCAGGTATGTGAGATAAAATGAAAAGATCTTATTATTACAGAACTTCACTAATCTCACAGTGATAAACATAATGTGCAGAAGAGCTTACTAAACTTTAGCAGATTAGAAATTTCACTTACAGTGAAAAAGAAGTGGAAGCTGACAATAGAGCACGACCTCACCCCATACTCCACTGCATCCATAAAAACAAGAAGGAAGATTTAAAATCGCTTGCTATATTAACGACTGCTAGCGAACAACGCCTAGCAGTGAAATGCTCTAATAAATTGTGTCTAAAAGTGAAAGATCTTCTACGAGTGAACGTGTAATGGGGTTGGTTAAGCTATACATCACCCTCACCCAAACAATAAAGAAAAAAATTATAACTTACCATATAATTTACATCAATTAACAAACAAGAAAAATAACTGCTAAAATTTACTGACCTTAAGAACTGGTTCGCCCTTGTTAGCGGTAGCAGATTGCTTTGCATTTGCTGCCAACTGAGCACGTGCAGCCCTTCCTGCAGCAGATTTTTCAAACTCTTCTTGCCTGCAAATATTTATATCACTTTCAGTATAAAACACATGGATCTCTTATCTAAAAGAAGTGTAAAACACATGGATAATTCCCATCAAAGTTCCTAACTTGAAATTCCCATTTCAATCTAAAATTGGTAGCCAATACATTATCAAGTCACATCCTTGGTATGAATAAGCAATCAACTTAAACCAAATGGCATTAATAAGGTGAAAATTAGTGGAAGCAATCCAATCAGCTCAAATTAGAGCACTCCTAGTTTCTCTTTTCTTGCTTACTTCTTATTTAGCCTTTACGGCACTACGAATTTTGTTGGAAAAAGAAGGCTTATAAAACTAAACTGATCTAGACTATAGATCAGTTTGATAACAGGCATGTTTCTAACAGAAGCTAAATTTTACATACTACTAAATAAAATCACACTTTCAAAACAACAGATTTATAAGGAATTTGTAGACAAACTACAAAACCCTAATCAAACAAGCTGTTGTGCGATTATTTTTCAAACAGAATTCATTCCCCTGCAGAATTGTTACATCCCAAACAATTCACGTTCACAGACAAAAATGGAATTGTGGGGACCGACTGAAAAGGCAAAACGATCAACGAAATCCCCAATAGAAATGAAAAGGCGTTGTGATTGAAAAAGAAGAAGCATGATGAACAGACATTTGGGAATGAAAGTTAAAGGTAAAGGAAAAAGGAAAAAAAACCTTCTCTGAGCGGCTTCAGCAGCTTTGGCACGAGCTTCGACGGAAGCCAATCGTTCTTCTTCTTTTCTCTGTTGCTTTTGACCTACGTCTAAACAACTCACGCATTGCCCCATCGATTTACTTGGAGTTGCAGTTGTTTCCCCGACGAAGATCTTCAATTGGTATTTTCCACTATGAATATAGATTTTTCTTTTAATTCGAAAATTATGTTGGACGGTTAGGATTGAGTGTACAACACTCAACCTTATCTGACACCGTTGTCTAATTATGCGCTTTTTCTTTTCAAGCTTACACTTCTATTTTATTGTCTTTATCTAATTTGATTTTGGTTAATCCAAGGTGGTTTAATTTTGGATTTTTTTTCTTCTTTTCTAAATTTTGAAAATTTTAATTTTTTTTAAAAAAAGAATATGTAAATATCTAAGTTTTCATATCAAATTCTTTTTTAGATTAATAAAAATTTGTATTTTGAATTACAATATTCCTTAAATGCCAGCTTTTTTTTTTCCTAATAAAAAAGCCTTTTATATTAACATTCTAAAAATTTAGAAACAGAAATAATGTATTTTGAGAATTAACAAATAAAATAGACTCTTTCGCTAAAAAAGGCGCTAACCACTAACGCCGTCGCGTATGCTTATCGTTGTTCTCGTCGTTCGTTCGTTTCGTGGAGGAGCTAAGCGAAACCCTAATTTAGTAACAGGGACAGTGTAGTGAGGAGCGACAGAGATAGGTTCGAGAATGACAATCAAACCTTTGGAGTCGCTACCTCCTACAGAATCCTTAGAAATGGAGAGTGGTCTGAAGCTTGTACAGCGTCTCAAATTCAATTTCACAGTCTATCCTTCAACCCCTTCAGTGACTAAATCTCTTGATGAGTGGAAGTTGAAGCGAGCTCTCATTGACTTTCTCAAGTCTTCTCTTTCAGTTCCGGTCATAGTCCCTGAGGAGGATTTGGTGATCAAACGTATTAAACAGCTTAAGACACGGAAGTCTGGAGACCCACTTGCTCGCGGTACTCTCTTCGTGCGAGATCTTGCCTTTATGAAGACTGCTAACAAGAGATATGAGGAAGAAGAAGAGGAAGTCTCTGCATTGGAGAAGAAGTTTTTGGATTGGAGGCGACTTCTGGTTGAGAAATTGGATGGGATTGAGCTGAATCTTGAGGGTTTCAAATTCAAACTCATTGTTGTTATACCGGAATCTGATAATTTTGAGGAAATGAAGAAAAATTGGGAGGAGTTTTACGCATTTGGGAATCAGGGTAAGCCAATCTCCTCGTCTTTCTAAATTTTAATGGTATTTAGGCCGTGCCGCAGTAAGCTCTGGTCTGTAATTGTCCTGACTTTGCCTTAGGATATTCGAGAAGTGGAAGCCAAGGACCTGATACCATTACCTTGAGAGGAGCACCATCAAGGTGGTTTGCCGAACCTTGGGTTTCGTCTAAGCCATCTATGTTGGTCACACATACCATTTTTTCTACATTTGGAAGCATAAGGTTTTGTCTATATTTAAGCCTAAACTAATTTCTTCTGCAATGTTTTTCTCTGTTTATTTTGCCTGTCAAGTTTGGTTTGATCATTAGCTTCATCTTCCTTTTTTGTGGTCTTCCAAATTGATGCAAGCTCAATTTATATGGCTAGTTCATTGTATATTTGGTTTACTGTAGGATCTGAGTGGGTTTTCTACCTTGATCTTCTGCACATTGGTGTGAATTGAGGAATATATTGCACCTTATAAAGTTGTTACATGATATAATATTAAATTTACCTTCATCCATTTGCTTAAACTTTTATGTAAATTGGTGATTTAACATAGTACTAGGGTTGTTGATCCTGTATTCAAACCCACCATGCAATTTTATTTCCTCCTCAATTAATATTGATTTTCACTCGTTGAAAATGTGGGGAGTGTGATATAATATTAAATTTACCTTCATTCATCGATTTAAAGTTTTGGGTGATTCTTTTAGGTCATTTTGTGATTTAACAAAAATAATGACGTGCATTTTTGCTATGTATGGTTCTTTATGTAGAGTTCTATTTTGATTCATCATCAGCATGTTTTTTCCTAAAATACACACTCTCAGGAATCTAAATATCGCCGTGGACGATGATTTTGGCAAGGATGGCAATGAGGATGGAGAAGACATAATTTCAGGTTTACACTGTAAAATAACAGTTCAGTTTGAGAAACACAGGGATTTCTATAATGCTCTAAAGGTGCTGTCTGGTCGTTCATTGCAGAAGGTTTGAATTTACCTCTCTATAAAGGATCTATTTTGTAATCAAGTTGTTTGGAGTTGCTTGGCTAATTTTATCTTCAGCACTGAAGCATCTTGCCTCTAATATTTTTGGCAGGTAGCCATAAAATTGAAATGTCACCAATGTAAAAGGACAAATCACAACTCACCCACGGTTGTAATATAATAAGATGATAATTTGTATCCTGATACATTTAAAAATGGCCTAGGTAGAGTGTAAGCAAGTATGATGGTAAGATCAAGATGTTAACGATAACTCAAATTGCCCACTGCAGCAAGGATCTCGTCTCTGGGCTGATTACGAGGTCACCTGGGACAAGGATGGTTTTACCCAATACTCAAGAAATCAAACATCAGTTAATGGCAGCAGAATGCAGGAAATGGCTGCAGGGCAATTTAAAAATGAGGCCTTAAGACGACAAAGATATTCAGGCTCCATTCCTGATGATTCACGGCGCAAGAGGTTCAAGGTTAGCAATCACGCTCAGCTAATGAACCCATATGAAAGAAATTATGATAGATTATGATAGTTGGATAAAACTGTGGTTTGTTTTCTTATTGTTCTTTATCAATATTAGTATATTCATGAAATTGGTAGCATGGTTCTGCGGAATTATTATGGTCTGGTGAATGTTGATTTTGAATCAATCTTGCAGGAATAGGAGAAATTGACTCGGCATGATGCCTCAGTGAAAGCTTGAAGCTTGCTTCCGGCATTATTTGCAGCTCCTTTTATAAGCGCAAATAGTCTTCTGCAAATTGTGACGACCATCCTTCTGTTCCTCACGCAAAATTCTACAACTTGATGCCTCCTCCTTATATTGCTGGATGCTGTATTGCATCATCTATGTCCTAATATGTTTTTTGCTCTCCCACAGGCCCACATATATAATCTATTGGCCTCTGAAAGTTTTGTATAAATGCTTAAGAAACCGGCTGGAGCTAACATATTTATCAGAGAGGAGGTATATAAAAACTTTCGGTATGAGATCATATTCTTTCCTTTTTATAGTCTGTTTTGCTTTTGGATGCAAAACCTTATCAATCATCTGCTCCTTTTTTGGTGCATCTAGCAGGTAATGTTATGATATGATACGTCAATTATAATTAATAGATCGTTATGATAAAATGCAACTGGACAACAACTATGACTTAAGTGGGTTGCCATAGGAGGCAAAAAAGTAAACCGTGGTTAGTTCGGATTATGTGAAGGTGGCTACTCAATATACTTAATATCCTTAGTTCTTGACTTACACTATTGTGGAATCAAGCAGTTGCCTTAATATGAGTTGAAATGAGTAAGAGCCCAACTGACCTACCCTCCTTTTCTTCTAACTTGAGAGAGATTCTATTGAGTTTTATGCTTAGTTTCTTCAATCATAACAGAGATGAACTATAAAAGAAGATACTGACTGAACCGACCAGTTGATCGAACAAGTACCACATCAAATCATGATTAATTCGAACAAAGATGGTTACTTTGGATAGTAAATATTCCTAGAATCAACACTTTCAGCGTTAACATGTGCGTTCTGTTATCAGGTACATAAACAAAAACTTACAAAATGTAGGTGAAGATGAAGTAAAGTATTTCAGGAGACTAGGTGAGCTGTCTGTAACATTATTATTAGCTATGGAATTGAATTATTTTGGAGTATTATATTTGATAGGAGGATGATGGGTCGTAAATGGTTTGTGATATTCTTTTAATGGTGAATTGAGCCTTACAAATGAAGAAAGGTGTCGCTGTAATGATGGAGAAAATAAGCTTTTCGAAGTTGGGAGGCAGGCAGGCCACCTGCTGAATCTGAGCCATTAGGTAACTAAAAGTGTTTCTTTTTCAAACTTATGGTCCCTCTCGTTTTCTTCTTTCCTTTACAGCAAATCCCATCTTCTTCATTCTTTCTTTCTGTTTTTTCAAGGAAAAACAGAGCTTCAACCTCTCCTCTTTATCACTCTTCCATTATTATTCTTTCTTTTCTTTTCTTTCCTTTCTTTTTGACAAATTTTCTAAAATAACATAAGATGAAACGTCACATTAAGATTTAAATTCCACAAATTAGCTAATAAAATGATCAACATTATAATGCGTACTTCTTAAATGAGTTAAAACAGACACGTTTAGTCTAAATTTTGCTTGCCTCTCAACTTTCTTAGTTGGCTAAAAAAAAACATTAGTATCATATAAAAACTTTGGAATGCTTTGTCAATCCAAGCACCATTAGTAGGATAACTTACCAATTACCATCCCAACCTAATACGGTCTGGTTTTCAACTCCACAATGGTTGAACTATAAAAAACTTAAAATTGTTTTTGTGATGACATACATAAATCAAAAGGCAAAGAATTAAATCAGCTTCTACGAATTATCCTTCGTGGAAACAAAGTAAAGAATGCCATGAATAATTGCATGTACTAGCTAAGAGGGTTTGACACAAGTAAGTAAGCGATAATAATTTCCCCATAATTTAGGCTGTCTGCTTACTCCTCATAATTCAATTTGAGATGGATATAACAATTTTGTTTCTGCCTATTATTTGTACAGTATTGTTTTAAGTAGAACCATAAAATAACTTAAAACGCAAGTCTGTAGGGTCCCCCCACGTATAATTTCAATAAAATTATACGATGCATAAATTATTCCCAAAAATAAGAAACAGGTTTTAGTTGGGAACATATAAGTTTATAACGATTAATAAACCAATATGCAATAATTTATCAACATTAAATTAAAAGTTTCAAAACCATTTCTCAAAATAATAATCAATACTAAGTGAATGTATTTTATTTTTAAAATTATCACCAACGACTTCTAATTAAAAAGTTATTGTCCACGTACCTCTCATGATTCAATTTGAGATTTCTTTCTCTTTAATTAATTTTTTTAGTGATTTGATTTCAAGACAGCTACGGGTTGAGACATTTTATCAAAGAAACAAGTTGTTGAGTCTGCTCCCAAGATCCAACGAAATCATTGCTTGCTTCCCCACTGACATTCATCATCTATATATCCTCTGCTTCATCTCTCCATTCTTCTAAATTAAAGCTCACTTCTTCCACAGACAAGAATAGATCTTCGTTCTTGTAGTGAACAACACTCCAAAGCCATGGCTTTTGCAGGCACAACCCAGAAATGTATGGCTTGTGAAAAAACCGTGTATCTTGTCGACAAGCTGACTGCTGATAACCGCATCTACCACAAAGCCTGTTTCAGATGCCACCATTGCAAAGGCACTCTGAAGGTGAAACCAATGGTTCCACCCCCACTATTTTTTTGTTTGTGATTGATGAGGGAAATGGAACTTTGAAACTGATGTTGTTGATCTGTTTTCAGCTCAGCAACTACAATTCCTTTGAGGGAGTGCTTTACTGTAGACCACACTTTGATCAGATTTTTAAGAGGACTGGCAGTCTTGACAAAAGCTTTGAAGGTACAAATTATAAGTTCTGTTGGATGGATGGATCTGATTTCTCAGATTTTTCATTTTCATTCTGTTGATAACTGATCCATTTTGGTTTCTTTTTCTTGATTTCTTTTTTGTGTGTTTTTAGGAACGCCGAAGATCGTAAAACCAGAGAAACCAATTGATAGCGAGGTAATTCCCTGTTTGCTTATACTTGAGCTTGTTACAGCCGATGTAATTCTTCTATTTCTACCATTGATCTTGAAAATACATCAACAGAGACCGACAGCGAACAAGGTTGCTAGCAAGTTTGGAGGAACCAGAGATAAATGTCTTGGTTGTGACAACACTGTTTATCCTACAGAAAAGGTAACAACAGTATACAAAAGTTTTCTTTTCTTCTTCCTGGATTTCATTTATTAACTGAACGAGCAAATCCAAACTCTGTAAATGGTCTTCGTTTCAAGGTTACTGTGAATGGAACTCCATACCATAAAAGTTGTTTCAAATGCTGCCATGGAGGATGCACGATCAGCCCTTCAAACTATATCGCTCATGAGGGGCGACTTTACTGCAAGCACCACCATATCCAACTGATCAAGGAGAAAGGAAACTTGAGTCAGCTTGAGGGAGACCATGAAAAGATAACAGCAAAGGAGAAAATCAATGGCGGAGAGGTGGTGGCTTCAGAAGCCTGATTTTGCAGAATCAAGCTTTATCGGAATCTGTTTTTCCTTTCAGGCAAAATATCTTAGTTTCCTCCTTTCCAACCCTTGTCCTTTTAAGGCTGTACACTAAAAGAAGTACTGGCATCCATTGCGTTTCGTGTTAAAAGTGTGTTTTTGGCCTGTCTGTTTCTCAAATATTCAAATAACATGCTCTAACAGATGCCAAGATCTGTTTGATTTTCACCATCTTTCGTCTCAAAGAAGTGTGGCATGTTTGTAGATTTGAATCAAATTCCTATCAATTCCAATGGATGCTTATTATTATAAGTACTTTCGTCATTTCTATAATCAGTATACTCTATTTATGGTTTGTAATCTAAATTGGGTTCCTACTATGATAACAAGGTAGAACTGTAAATATGAAGCGTAAGAACTCAATAGAATTCTCTCAAATCAGACAAAAAATAGAAGTATATGCTAAGCCATCCCTTTTGTTTCGTTTTGAAGTCATTATTCTGGAAGGTTGGCTCAAACTTGTATAGCTTAAAAAGGCAGATAACATGTTTTAAACCACAATCCTCAAGGTTAACATGAAAGAAAGAGAGAGAGAGAACATTGTATTTGTGAACTTCTGACATATGAATGATTCATAATCAATCTGTACATTGTATAAAGATTATGCTTGGCCAAAGAATTCATCAAATGGCTACATTGTTAATTAAAAGAAGAATCAACAAATACATTATTCCACAGTATCCACAATAGTACCATTTCGAGCAAGGTGTTTCAGGTCTATAATAAAATTATCTCTAAGGAACCCAAACCCAAAAGTCCCATTACTGTACTGCCAAATTCTTCCCTCCACATTCCGAGGATTTGGAGCACTTCCAGCCAGGTCAGGTAGGACTAGATCATAACTCGAGTTGACGCAAAGAATGCGAGAAATATTTTTATTTTCAATTGAAGGCACTAGCTCATCGATGTCATTGGCTGCTAGAGGCTGAACATGTATTCGGCAGTCGTGCAAATATTCTTCCTCCACAGAGAATGGAGCTTCCAAGAATGTAGTATTGGATGTCCAAAACACAGGAGCATAACTAGAGAGGCGTTCGGACGAGTCTCCTACTTTCCGACATGCAATGCCACCAATGTCATCATAGACAACAAGATAGAAATCCATGCTCAAATCCTCACTGATTCCCTGCAGGATCGAATAGAAATCCATGCTATATCATCCCACATAACTAAACCATCAATTTGTTACTACTCCCAAGAATGGAAATCAAAATGAACACAGATGCAATGAAGCTGCTCGACTTCTAACCTCGACAATAAATGATTGAGAGATTGTTTGCAACTTATTTCAGGCTTGCATAAAACAGGGGCATATTTCCATATTCAGCTGAGTTACTAAGTTAACAAAAATGTAAATCTTCTGAAACTAATACTCAGCAGGTACAGATAACCAGAGCTTAACAAAGATCACATTAGCTACAGAGACGTAGAAATCTCAATCGACCCTCCGCATTTTCTGAAATCAGATGGTTTGTATGTTTCCCACCCATTAAATTTTCAAGTTTGTGTAGCAATGTTTTAATATTTTGTTGTATTGTGAATATCAATTATCAAGCTAGTACAAAGAAGTAGTAAGTTCTTGGAACATC
Source organism: Cucumis sativus (assembly GCF_000004075.3). NCBI lineage: Eukaryota > Viridiplantae > Streptophyta > Magnoliopsida > Cucurbitales > Cucurbitaceae > Cucumis > Cucumis sativus. Next base: position 17,911,872 of record NC_026656.2, on the reverse strand, counting down.
AAAATTTCCCCATAAAAAAAATACAACTGTTCCAAAAGAGTACATAAACACAAGGAGGTAAGGGAGGGAGACAACACCTTCCATAAGCCCTGTAATGGCCGCAATGGTGTGGGTGAGCAATTGACAATTTTAACGAAATGCTCTGGTTCCCACTTCCTCTTTCCAAGCCTTTCCCTCTCCCTCCTCCGTTGCCTCCTTGAGGCTCTGTCCCCTCCAGGACTGGTTCTATTAGCAAAATGCTGATAAATTTCTGACATTAATCGGTCCGGTAAGCTTCCCGGCGAGCCACTTTCCACTCTGCTCACATCGGTTATGGCGGCTGCACCGTCTTCCGCCAGTAAATTGGCTGAACTTGAACTTCGGCGGAATCCTTTTTTGCTTCGTTCTGGGGAAGTTGGATAAGGAAACGCCAAATTTTCCTCAATGACAAAATGATTTTTCCCCATGAAGCTCAGATCGATAGGAATCAAATCGCAATCGGAAAAATCGGATTCTCCTAAATCCGCAAACTTCCCAGCGAACTCAGAGCGGCCATCCAGGTTGATAAAACTCATGGCTTGACCTTCTGAAGAGAGGGTCATCCATAAAAATGGTGACTTAAATACATCGTAAGTACCGTTTTTCGACGGAGAAACCCTACACCCAGCAAGAAAATCGGGGCCCCATTCGAAGAACACCAACGGCGGCGATGTGACGCTGATGGTTGACGAACCACTCCGACGCCAAAAACCAATCAAATTCTCCCACTGGTGAAGAGTTTTATAGAGTAACCTGTAAGTGATTTTCCCTTTCCCCCAATTCTTGATCTGAGTCTTGGATCCCCATTTCCGGTCGCACATAGTAAACCACAATTTCCGATCATTCCTGCAGAGAGAAACGAATCTCTTCGATGTGCAAGAGAAAGTCGCTATATCGGAAGGAGAGAGGAAGGAGAGGATGCATAACTGAACATCTTCCGGGAAGTCAGTAAAGGAAAAGGAGCCCATTTCGTCATAATCGGAGCTAAGATTAGCCATGCTTGCAGCTCTACGAATAATTTTTCTCTGAAATTTCGGTCCTGAATTTTCCCAATGAAATTAACCAAATAAACTTCTAGATGGGGTTTCCTGAGCGTGAGGGAAGAGCAAGTCTAGAAGGAAAAAAAATGGAGGCAAACTCGAAGATTCGTTATCGGCGTAAGGAATTATTCTCTTGAATCGAAGATGCCTTGATAGATTCTCACAGGAAATCTTGCCGACTCAAATTTGTTTACGAGTGTTCCAAGAGATGGTCCAATCTTTGAATAAAACGTATCCAATTAATTGCAACTATCATGGTAAACACAATTGATTTGTCAAATTATACTTAGATTAACTTTTTAAAAGGACTTTTGGAGATTTATCACGATACAAATATCATTTTGATTTATTTTACTATATATTTGAAAAACTACTTTTTAAAATGTAAATAAAGTTACTTAAAGAGTAATATAAATTTATAAAGTTCAAAGTTATGGGATAATATCATTGAATTTGAAAGAAAAAAATTATTGGATATTTTATTTTGACTTTCATATCAATATTCAAATATATGTTATGATTTGAATGAAAATTTATTTCATTTGACCATATTACGTGACAATAAAACATACAACTTTCCCTTTTTCCTTTGGGGCAAATTTCATAAAAATCTATGGACTAAAGAATATTTCAAATTTTCCACATAGTTCCCTACAAACATCGGAATCCTTTGCGTGGTCGTCAAGCAGCAGATAGCAATCTCTAGTTATCTCAATCCAACGGCTAATATTGGTCCATCAGACGCAATCTCACCCATCCGATCCATCGAACCCCTTCGCTTCAATTTGCCACCCGACCCAGGCCCACTCCCACCTTCGAACTCAAAGGCCCGGCCCACAAAGTCATGGATCGTCTCTAGGCCCACGTAATACTTCCCAATTCCCGGCAACAAAGCCGAATGCAAATTGAAAAACTCTGTATAAGCCGGGAGTATCATCTTCAGAGTTGCCTCTTTCAACTGCTCCCGCAAATCCAAATCTGGGATGGAGTACGTCGCTCTATGTTTCTGTGAGAATTCTCTTAGTGCCTTCACGAATGATTCCATTTTTGTTTTCGCTAAATCTTCCACCGTTTCCATGTTCTGTAATCGCATGTCGTCCATGTCCATTACCGAAAGCAGAGGCTCCCAACATAGCATTTGATAAGTGTAAGCCGATTCTTCTGCTACTGCTTTGTAATTTTTTCGCATATACTGTTCACCTAGCAATCTTCCTAGTTCTGTGTTTCGGATCCGCATGTAGATGTACCAGTATGTGTTCATTGAGAAGATATGCGGTAGGATTTTGTCTCTATAGCGCGATTTTTTGGATTCCACGTTTCTTTGTAGGGCTTCCATTACGTTGGAGAAGGCGTCTTTAAGCAAATTCTCCTCCGCTTCCAATTTTGAGAGGAATCCGCCCTTCCACGACTTTTGTATTTGGAGAACTTTAGCCATGGCGGAACTGTAGTTGTCGCTTGCAAGGTACTTGAGGTAGTTGACGGCGTAACGGACTAGTTTAGGAACCGATCCGTCTTTTGGAGGTGGAAATCCGTCTGAATTTCCCTCGATTTGAAGGCCGAAATCCCAAAAAACTTTGCTGGATGCGTGCACGAGTAGCTTCTCGAGCTCTCTGTATCGTGTACGGATTTCGGCGCCGGCTTCGCCGCTAAATGCCTCAGAGAATTCGGAGTCGAGTTTTTCCATGGAGTCGAACATGTCCAAGAGCTTGAACAGTTTCTGCGGCTCTTTGGTGCTTCTGGCGACGCCTTCCCCAAACCGGAAGAAGACAGTCATAATTTTGTCTGCGATCTTGACGAAGCATTCAGGCCACATCAGTCCGTCCATGATTGAGCCTAAAACCTGATTACAAAGCTTCTTCTCAGAAATCAACACGCTCGTGGCTGCGACCTTGAAATGTTCAATCCATAGTGAAATTGCTGTCTCCAACTTTTCCCACTCCATTTTGTCAATTTCTTCTGGAGTGTAAGTTTTTAGATAGACTGGATTGAGCCGCATCAATGCGGTAGCTGCTCTCCTGTATCTAACCTGATTTATAGAACAGCGATAGTTATAGAATTTGTTGCACTTCTTTACTCAGTATTTTATTATCAGCCAAATCATAAACTTCCAATTTCAATCTCATTGGAGAAGAAGCCGTTTTTGACATAATGTTGCAATCGTAATAGAAAGAAATGTATTACAATGAAGATTTAATGAGTGGTCATCATTTAGAACAAGTTGGTATTCAAATGTCTCCATTTTGAATTAATAATTGTGAAGTTTTATGAATGTATTTATATTAATCCATTGAAGAACCACAAAATTTAAAGTAAATTGATATTTGTACAATTGTACTTATTATTATTATTTTTAGTTAAGTAAATGGTCATTACCTTGACGTAAATGTTGATGCAAATATCCAAACAATCGTTGGCGGTTAGAGTTTCAGCAATTCGTTTAGCAGCTTCGATCTCCAGCTCGCTTCCCATCTCAGACCCCACGGTTTCACCTTCCTTTTCTCCATCACCATCATCGAACTTCGGTTTTCTTTGATGCTTTAGATTCTTTAATATGTTTTCAAATTCATCTTGCAGATTCAGTAGAGATTCGTCAAGCAATCCCTCAAACTTCATGTCATCGATTTCAGTTTCGTAAAGAGCTTTGAGTGTGATCATCGTCTCTTTCAGTCTGTGTGTCCTTTGTGGATCGGCAGCCTTCGTCCTGCTCAAGAACTCCACCACTTCTTGGAGTTTCTGGATCACCGATTCCCCCTCTTGACTAATCACGCTTATGGCTGCATTCAGCCTATCCACACAGTTCACTAGTTTGATCAGCTTCTTCAGGCGTTCTTCCGGCGATTTTTCCACCGATAAGTTAGCGAAGATCGCGAGAATCTTGCGTTGGAGAAATTCGGATCGCTTAAAAGTATCAAGGAGATTGAGAGCAGGCGAAGCTGCTCGGTTGATTCTTGTTTCGAGGGCTTTTGTCGTCATCGCCAAAGATTGTAGAGGTAATATGCTTCTCGACGCTGTCGTGAGCGATTCGTCGATTGAATCTATGTTCTTCTCCATCCTCTCCAGGCTTTCGTTCAGTTCCGTCGACGCTTGAAGGAGGATTTTCAAATCCGAACATGCTGATTCAAGCTTCTGGATCCTTGAGTCCTCTTCTTCCCTTGGCGCCATTGTTACTACTCCTTGGCGCAGCTTCCAAAATCGTGAGAGATATAGGATCTACGACAAACACGATGCAGGTACGAAACATAATACGACGAGAAGAAATTCATTTTGCCAACTGGAGCGATGTAAACTAAGTTACAAAATGGCGTCTTCTTATCGAAAGCGGACAAAGTCATACTAAGAAGCTGAGAATATGCACAGCCGGTTGATGGCAACCCTTCGAGAACCAGTCCAAACGATCTCCTTAGCTCCATGTTTCTGATTCACATAAAGACATACATCACATCATCACGCTTCGTCGCGAACATACACAGTCAAATTTTGTCTCTCTGACGCCAACGTAATGCATTCGACGAGTTTTTGCAAGGTTTCCATCCCGCCGGCAAACGCGCCTTTGAGTAGATGCTCGTCTGTTTCGGAGTTAGATTCCATTCGATTCCGACCGTATTCTTCTGTTGGAAGAATCCCTACGATGGGCAAGCTCTACTCCACGCTGCAATACACAGTTAACTAGCATAATAATTACTAACTAATATTTTATTGTTTCTTTTAACATTCCATTTTTGTTCTTATCTATAAGCACCGTGGAGCAAGTTTCTTTTTCGAATGTTCTTGAAATTGTAGACGTGGCGTTGCTATTCGTTGCAAAGCATTTGAGAGGATAGCATTTTCTGGAAGCTTCGCGTTTTCTTGCAATTGAATGCAAATTTTATAAACCATTGGGAGGAAAATGTGATGGGAATAGAGGAATCTCGTCGTAAAGATGGCCAACCCTCTGCTGCATAGGTACAATTTTGATCGTTCAAGGCTATCAGCTTTTGTTCATTGTACACGATTGCTTTCTTCCGACTCCTTGGTTGAGGTCAAGCCAGGGGAGATCGGCATAGCGTCCGGCATTCCTGAAGAGCATCTCCATCGTCGGGTATGCCATTTCTAACGGTGAAATTAGTTGCTCTCTGTTTTGTTTTGTTTTAGATATATTGGACGATATTTTATTGAATTCAGGTTCTGTTGTATGGTTGCTTTTGAAGAATCTTAGAGAAAGAGCTGAATATGACAGTCAGATTAGAGTAAAAGTTGTCCTTTCTCAGGAAAACTTTGACAACTTTGCTGAATGAGTTTCATGGGTGTTGCCTGTGATATCGTGTTAAATAAACATGGAATTATATCTCAATTGCAGCAAGAGATTGCGAGGTCTTTCTTTTCTTTTCTTTTTTCTCATGTGTGATTCTCGACCATTGGAGTTTTGTTTGCTTTTGTTGCAGTAAGAGTGTTCCTTCATTATTAGGAGTGTTTAGAAATAGAAAGAGTTGGGAAGTTGAGGGAGAGATAACAATTGATACTGTAATTTCTCTTTCTTGTACTGCAATGCTTTATATTGTCCTCTTCTCACTTCTGATTGGTATTCTAACAAATTAAAATGAAGGAACTGATATTATAATGTTATAATGTTGTTACTGTCAGTATTTGAGTTTGTGGAAGAACTGATTGGATTCTCCTTTATGCATTCCAGGTTATAATCTACTCACCTGCTAGAACCGCCACACAACAAGGCTCTGGGAAAGTTGGGAAATGGAAAATTAATTTTCTCTCCACACACAAGTATGATTATCATCAATTGCAAGTCCCGGGCTGACTTCTCTGTTCACTTAATCTTTGTCGGATACCAACAGATACATATTGTATATTATTTTTGTTTCCATTCCTTGAATTACACATGATTTTATATTAGTCATCTACCATTTTTTTTCCTTAATGGCAAATCATTTATCATTTGCTCAATTGGATTTCGAATTTCGGGTTTTGTTCTCATGCCTTTTCAAGATAATTTAAAACTGAAGCAAGTATCAACAAGCAAGCTCGCTGAATATTTGTTCCATTTTCCCATAGCCATTCTAGATGTTGTGGATCAATATCCCTTTCTTATCTGGCCCCATTTGTTTAGGTGGGAAAATCCCTTGATGGGATGGACATCCACAGGAGACCCTTATGCTAATGTCGGTGATGCAGCCCTTAGTTTTGATAGTGCAGAAGCTGCAATGAGGTTTGCTGAAAAGCATGGCTGGCAATACGAGGTTACACTGAAATTTTCTTATCATTTACAATTGATACAGTTTTTGAGACTTCCTTTTACATAAGACTGGTACAGAAACAATATATTATTTGTAATCTGGTCGCTAACTGTCTTGAGAACTCCTATTGTAGGTTAAGAAGCGACAGACACCACTTCTTAAGGTAAAGTTATTGTTGATTAATTTCTGAAATCACTCTTTCACGATACCCCTTTCATCTATTCTCAGCATGTTATTGATAGACTATAAATAGATTTACAACTGCTTGAATTTTTTTGAAAACTGTATTCTTTTTCGTTTGTGTTTTGGTCCTCCTTTGTATTTTGGTTCTCCTTTTTCTTTGACAGGGCCAGTCGGAGTGATAATTCATACCCATTTACTCCTACTTGTTTTTTAACTGATTATAGGCTTCTTATTTTTTAATATTGTGCAGCCGAAGTCCTATGCAGACAACTTCAAATGGAAAGGACCACCGAGAGCTGAGGAAAATTAATTTGGAGGTTGAGGCATCCCAAGCAAGGAGCTGGCTGAGCTGTCAAGTGTGAGAATCTAATATTTAATACATTAGAATTTTAGGATGATTTTATATTTATAGTTTGTGTATAGAATATGTGAATTCTAGATCCTCTGCAACCTTTGTTCTGATTCTTGAGAGAATTTTTAGAGCATTTTAAATAAAAATTAATTTGTGAGTTGGGATGAAAAATCAGTCAAATTGGGAGAATGGGTCCTTTACACTTTGTATGACATCTATTTTTTTTCAAAATGTTCTGGGGGGCAAGTGTGACTAAACGCGTGATACCGACGTGGCTTTAGGAATAAACAAAATGTTTATGGAAATATCTAAACACAGTTTATAAAATAAAATATTAACAAATAAATATTTGACTCTTTTTTAAGCAAATACATTTTTTAATGGCATTTCAATGTTTGTTATTCTTTTATATAATATATACAGTCCAAGTTTAACTTTATACTTAAATTTCTGTTAGTAGTTATTTTTATTTTTTATTTTTGTGTATACATAATTATATTTTGTTATTGATACTATGGTAGGGGAACTGTCAAAAATAGTAAATTTGATAAAATATTGTATCTATCGATTATCATTTATTTATGAACAAAATAGAAGTCTATAATGGTTAAAAGCTTATTAGTTTATTCAATATTATTGATAGAATTTAAAATTTTGTTATAACGAAAATATTTTAATTTGTTTTGGTACTGTTTTGGTATCTATTATTATATTAGTCAAAAGATTAAAAAAAAGGAATGGTTTCTATTGTTATATTAGACAAAAGATAAAAATTAAAAAAAAAAGTTACAAATATAACGAGCAAAGTATTATTAAATAGATAACAATTGTAAAATAATATAGAAATATTGTTAATAAATAAGAATGTTGGAATTACACCTTTAAATTTTTAAAATTGAAGAATTAATAAGTTTGAAAATAAAATTTATTAATTGTCTCGATTATATAAGTTCGAGGATTTAATAAGTTTTCTTATGGAAAAAAATATATACCAAAAATGTGTATGGTTAGGCAGAACAGATTTGTGTTAAACGTAGGATTAAAAAATAGTGTTGGGTTAGTTTGATGCTTAATCTTTCTTTTACGCAAAAACCGGGGAATTGGTTCGGATTGGAGCTGAGGCCGTGCATTCTTCTTCGAGTAACAAAATTCCATTGGAAAAATGGCTGCAGTCCGTTTCATTTTCCAACTCCGAAACCATCCAATTGGCGGAATAAATAATTTACTTCCACGAACTTGTCTTTTCCTCTTCACTGATTCGATTTTCTACTGATTGATGTAATAAGGTAACAGTTCTTTAGAGAATTCGTTTCCATTTACCGATGGAAGAGTGGGGCCGGAGCCAGATTTCATCTCAGCCCTCCAACTATGTCACTATTCTTGATCTTCGAGAACGGTGGCTTAAAGAAAACGAGCGAAAACACAAAGAGAAGGAAGATTTGAAACAGCTTGAGCTAGAAGAACGGGAACAGAAGGTTCCCCGGACGGAACCTGATAAGAAGGATGATCAGAAGCCGGTGGTTCGGAAGCCACGAAGAAATGCTTCTTCTTGGAGCAGGAATGGGAGTGAGAAGGTTCGGAGATATTATCGAGCTAATCCACGGAATGTGAACAAGATATGCAAGAAGATTCTGGATGAAAGCGAGCCTGAGCTGGCTATTCCTCGAATCGAGAGAGACAAGAAGAAGGAAAAGAAGGGTCGCAAGAAGAATCGTAGGATACGAAAGGGAAAGATGGATAAAACGTCGCCAACACCTGAGGAGAACTTGAAGGAGGGATTCCGGGAGAAGGAATGCGAGGTTGGGGTGCAGAACGGGAAGAAAAATGTTAGGGCAAGAAAAATCGATGAAAAGAAGTGGACTGGGAGTCGACGTGGACCTGAGAAAACTGGCTACGCTCATGAGATGAAGGAGATGGAAAACAAATTAAGCCTTATTTCAGTGAGTTTCGAAATTAAAAGAGGGAGGAATAATGGTGTTGACAGAGGTAGTAGTCAAGGCAATCGGAATTTCAGAGATCGTCGGAATCTTGATCGTCGGGGTCCTCGTAAACAGAGGGATGTTAAAATGATTTGGGTGAGGAAAGATGAGCTTTCAAAAGGTGCATAGTATACAGTTTATGAATCTTGGTTTATTCTGAATCACAAGAAGATAATCTGGTGAGCATTTGCTTTCTTGGGTTTTGATTATCTTTTTTCATTAATAATAGGTATCTAAACTAATTGAATTTCATAGTTTCTAATGAACACACTGCTTACTTAGAGAAACTGGAGGTTGATTTAATGGTATAGGTGAGGGGAACCTAAGGAATAAAAATTAAGAGTCTGAATTGTTTGAACGTTAATGTTATAAAACATAACAGTAGAAAGCACTCAGTATAATATAAGAGTTTGAATGCTTGTGGTGACTGAGTTGATGGTGAAAGTGAACCATCTGTTTTTCTAGGGATTATGTCTATGGTGGATGCAAAGTAGCTAAGATAGCCTACACATACATTTGTGCCTGGTTATAATTGCTTTAGTGGGGCAATAGTAATTTGTACATGAGAAGGCATCCTATGCCACATTTTCTCCCCTTGTGTTTTGCCTTTTGTAAATATGAGGTTCACAGTCCGGTTTCAAGTTTTAGTTAAGTTTGGATGGATTTTTCTATGTATGATACTGCTATAAATAATAAGATCGTGAATAGATAATTTTCATGTATAGGCTGTAGATAGTATTAGTTATAGTGATCCTCTAGGAAATATAACTATGACAATTTTTGTTGGAACTAGTTGAAAAGAAGTCATTGTGTTGTGAGATATTATTGTGTTAACCAATGTCAACCATGCTTCCAAGTTGTAACGAGGGGTTTGTAATAAGTATGTAAACTGTTGTTTAGTTTATACTGAACATATGTTTCATTGTAATTCATAGTCCTTAGGCTTAATTTACATGATATTATATATTATTATGTGCCCTTAGACGGTAGGTAGGTCACAAGTTCAAGTCTTGTATCTAAGCCCACAACTATTAACTGATGATTGTGCTTATTAGACTAACCCAACAACTTATACTTTTCAATTTAGTGTGATTTTTAATAAGTATCTGTGTCATTCACCCCCCTGATTTTTTTTTTTCTTAACAGGTTCGGAATCTATTCAGAGTAGGAAGAGAACAGACAAAACTAAAGTACATAGGTCTTCTTATCTGTTGAAACACTTCGAATGCAGGTTAGAACTACTGGATGGTGATAACTATATGAAAGATCAAGTAGTTAACTAGATATTTGTATAGCACGTGAAAAATATGAGCTAAATAACACACACTCATACCATAACTGTGACCATGTTGGGTTGAGAAATATAATCAGAAGTGTTCAGTATTTGATGGTATTTTATTGAGCAGATGGCTCATTTTATTCCCCTCTTTTGCAAGTCTCTCTCTTCAACCTTCTTCCTTACCAATTACTTCTTTCTCTTGTATAGGCTGATCTCCATTAGGTGACACTCCTACAAGTTTCCCCTCTTTCTTTAGGGATTAGTTCTCCTACTCGATCCTTCACCTGTTGGAAACTATGATCTTATTTTGAGAACAATATTTGCATTCTTTTGTTTGATAATTGATAAATGGGTTATTTATGTCTGTTTGATAATCACTTCCTATCTAATTAGTTTTAAAAATTTTATGTTCAGTTTGTTGCAACTATTTTACAACCATTTTTACTATATGAACATTTTAAGAACATTTTAATAAAGTTCTTGGTTTCATAATCAATTTGTTATTGGAAACTTATCATGAATTTCACTTTAGTTGAACTTCTTAACTAAGCTTCAAAAACAAAAACAAATCGATGGAAGCACGAAATTTTTAGCTAAAATTTAAGAGTAGAAAACATAGCGGGGAAAATCAATAAGTGACTATGGTGTCTATAAACTTAGTTTCAAAAAAATTATAAACTACAAGAGAAAAAAGAAAAAGCAAAATAATTGTCAAATGAGTATTTAGTTTGCTTAAAGTTAATTTGTTAACTTTGCCAGCCAAATTATTGTTTGCATGTTTTTTTTTTTTTGTTGTACATAACTTTTCCCTTCTTGTTGGCCCCTTTTTAACAATTGGCATCTTTTTCCTAATTTAACATTTTGATCAGAAGAATTTAATTAAAATTACATCTTAGTACAAGACATTAAGCTTTTATCCGGATCTTATAATTAAATAATCGTGATATTACTTTACTCGGAGAGATTTCTTAAACTGCAAACTTCAATAAAAATTATAAAATGTTTTAATTAGTTGAGTGATACTCCAATGAGCTTTTAAACAATTTAGCATGTTTATTTACTTTCAATGTTGACATGGAGAACTCAAAGAAATATAGATGCATGGATGAAATATTGATGTGTAAATGAAACCATAATCTTTTTAACACTGGGAGGGAGGCATTTATGTAGTAAAGGTAACAAAGAATGATGGGAGTTGGGTGATGTTGTTGACAACCAGTTTAATTAGGTTTAGGTGGGTTAGTTGGCCAACCCAATGAAAAAGCGATTAAAAGTAAATTACTTGATATGGAAGCTATGAATCAATTAAAACAGTGTAATTACCTAAAGAAGGAAAAAGGAGTGAATTGAATCATTTTGTACCCTGTATGAATAAGAAGCAATAAACTTAATTCTTTCCTTTTTTCTTCACTCAAATATTATGTCTATTATTTCCCCTGCTTTATCTTATTTGTAGTAACTCTGAAGAAGAATCTCTAAAGAAAATATAATAAATTCAAAAGGCAATAACCCAACCAAAAATAAATAAATTGAAACAGTACTATGTCCAACCCCTTTGATAGTTCAAAACAGTCTCTTCTCTAGAGTTGAAAAATTATATTACCACAGGAAAAATAGAAAGACAAGTTACTATTACTCATAATATCAATGGTAAGATTCAACCATCTATCTTTTGAATAATAATTAACTTATTATATGTTTTACTTTTTACTTAAATAGCAAAATCCATTTAAAATCCTTTGTGATTTAAAATCTCTTTAACACTTAAATTCCAAACACAATAAGAATAGTGAATCCATTAGTTTGATTTGAAAGAGATATGTTTAAGTACGTCATTGGTTCGATTAACTTTCAGTCTTTTTTTTTTTCTTTCAACAGTTTGTTATGATCCAAAATTAGATTTCTATTAGTTATTAATGATACTTGTAGACATCTAATAGAAAACATAATGCTTTATAGCATAAATCCAACCTTTGTATTTATGTTTTATGTCTTAGTTAATTCATTAAATGCTCAATAAAATAACTCTAACATCTCATTCCAAACTAAGAAAAAGTTAATTGATAAATGTCCTTAACCAAAAGAGAGAAGAAAAAATCTAATGTTGCCTCAAAGTCCAAACAAGCTAAAATATCTCCTTTTGTATTATTTTTTTTAATATCTTCTCAATTATAAAAATATTTCTTTCAAATTAGTTTTTACTTTTAAAAGTTACACTAAATTTAAAATAAAAATAAAAAATAAAAAAACTACCTAAAATGTGTGGCAAAATGATTTTATTTTTTAAAAAAGTACAATACAAATATGGAATTTATATGCTACTGTCCGAAAAATAAAATGAAAATTTGATATTGTATATGTATGTATGTATTGAATTATTATCATAAAGATATAAAATAGAATTATCAATAATATATAATGTATCATGGGATTTAATATCGTCCACTGAGAAGAGACATTTTCGTCATTAATTTGATTTTGTATTGTTTCTGGAAATGGTCCATCATCAAATTGGGAGGGCACAGAAATGGACCCTATTGAAGATATTGAAATGTACTACTATATCTCTTTTTTTATTTCCTTTCCTTTCCTCCCATAAGATCATCTCTCAACTTCTCCCTCTTTTTCTTTTAATTCTTTTATTTTTGTCACGCTCGTGCAATAATCATTTATTTTTCTATTCATACTTTCGTGATTTTGATGTATACTTTTCCTCATTCTTTCATTTTAAATGCTCGAGAAACTTTTACTATTGAGAAACACTTTCTTAAAAACTTCTTCTTTTGAACTTATCGAGCATTTGTGAGTGTTTATCTAATGGTTGAAATTCCAATTGGTTTCTATGCAAAATCAGTTGAAGAACGAAGGTTGTTTTATCTTGTAGACGACAAGACTATATTTCTATTTGCATGAAGAAGCATAGTCGCAATTCAATCACTAGACATTTTGTCAACTTAACAAGATAATTAATATGCAATTTGACTACACCAGAAACGATATATTAAACCAAAAAATATTCTTGTGATTTTTTTTATATATAAAAAGAACCATTCATAAATAAAAAGTTTCATGAATAAATTTGAAGAATGGTGGTCGTTATTATTATTATTACTATAGAGCCTTAAAATATTTAATGTAAATTGAATTATGAAAATATTTAATGTAAATTGAATTATGGCCGACTCATTGTTTGTAATAATGTTTGAATTATATATATAACTAAAGGAAAGAAGAGTAGGAAAAGATTTTTAGGAATTGAGAGAAGAAGTTTTAGGTGTCTTTTCCATCAACGTCTTGAATCAAATACGCCAACTCCTTATCTATCTGGTTTTCGGAAGATTACTTGAAAATGACCCAACCTCTATTTTTGTATTTTTGTATAATTGCTTTTATAGATTTTAAAAGTACTTATTATTTTTAAATTACTATTTTGTCATTTCTGAAATTGACAAAATAGAATAATAATCATACTAATAATAATTATTATTATTATATAATCTTCTGTAGTATTACCTCCCTTTTTTCACTTCAGACTGATAAGGAGATTTGATTTGTTTTAATTTCCAAATGAGAGCTTTCTAAATTCTCTGTTATATGATATCTTAATAAATAAATAAATAAATAAAAAGAACCTACACGAGGAATCCAATTATTGTTATCTCATCTATAAATATAATAGAGTGAGCTAGATTCCATCCTCTTCAATTTATACCAATTATCCAACTAATTATGTAAAATAACACTATCAATGTAATACTATTTGTATGATATTTGAGTATTATTGATTAAACATGTAAATAATATATTAAGATCGTATACGAACTTTTAAATTTTTGGGTCAAATTTATTATGTGAAGTATCTCACGATTCATGTAAGAGATTGTTAGTATTGAGAGAGAGATTGATATTTGCATTTATATTTTACTTTTGGAGATAGATTTTGAGTAATGATTAAATGGCACATTTAATGCAAATATGATATATGGGACAACGATATAGTTCATTTTGGGTTGCCATCATGTCGTTGATTTTCAGTAAGATTTGATGATGACGACATGTTCGGTGGTTTATTGATATGATTTCGAAACCATTATTCATTATATTTTATTTATGGGTTTGCTATTGATTTTAAATAATAACAATAATAAACACTATACATAACTTAATTATCTTCATCTCAAATCTCTTGCTTACAAAGTTAAGGTGGTTGGGTCAATAATCCAATTTATAATAATAATTTGGATTCAACAAATTAAAAATTTTAATTCTAAATATTGTATTAAGTGCTCACAAAGTTTGAGATTTGGAGCGGCGGGACAATTCCCTTAATTCATCTATCACTTCTCTCCAAATTCTTTACATAACTATAGTATATAGTATTATATATACAAAAACAAATTTAATAATTTACAAATTTACTTACTATTGTCAAACAAAAAATAAAGTTTAGCTCTTACGACCTTAAAAGTTTGATAAAATCTTGTGAAGTCTTTGTACATGGATTAAGTGTACAATATATTTGAACGTCTTGTCTTATTCTTCGCTTCTAACTTTCTCTTTTAAGAAAAACCAATCCGACTTTTATTTGTGTGCTATACTTTAGATATTTTTAGAAAGTAGATAAATTATCTTTTTCTTAGTATTATGGAAGTTTGAAATAAATAGAATTGAAAAAAAAAGTCCTAAGGTACATTATAAATATACAATAATTTTAATATTTAAATCTCTATCTCACATGTAAAAGGAAAAATATTTTATATTTGAGTATAACATTAAACTTATAGTTTTCTTCTATTGGCGTATATAAAAAAAATAAAAAATAAAAAATGATATATTAATATTTCACTTGTTACTCCATTCTAAATATACTAACTTATTTTCTACAAATTAAAATCAATGAAAATCAAGAGGTAACTTAGGATGAAAAAAAGTCAATACCTTACGTCTTAAATTGACTAGTTGAGTTCAATTATTGCATCTTAAATTGGCTAGTTGATCTTAGTATTTTATATTTATAATGTCGACCACCCAAGTTCAAGAGATAATCAATTCAAGTTAAACGTTAGTAGTCTACAACTTCAAAAGTCGTCATAGTCTCCCATACACCATTGTGTTATAGGCTAAACACACTACATATGTGAAAAAAGTTTCACATATGTCAACTTAGAGATTAATTCGGTTAAACCAATGAAAGTAAGTTGATCGGTACATAAATTCTTAAAAGACTCACGATGATGATACAGATGCATCAAAGTTTATGGGGCAAACAATTCTTCACAAAATTTGTATGATTTTTTTCTTTAATATGAATCATTATCAATAAACAATAATCTATGAAAAGTAATATATATATATGGATATTAAATATTTAAATTCGGTGAAGATTATTGTTTTAGACTTGTCAAATACTGATGTTGATATGTTTTACAATGATTATATCTGCTATTACTGTTTCTTCTAAAATTAAAATCAAAAGGAAAGAGAAAAAAACACATTCAATTAATTAGTGACAGTTTTTAAGAGTAGAGGGAAGGCAACTTTTCAATTACGCATAAATTATCTATTTACAGCTAATTAAACAAAGCCTTCAATATTACCGTTTCCTATACTTGATTACATTTTAAACTAAACAATATGTTATATAAGTAACAACACAACATTAGTTAATTATTATGACATTTTATATAGTTTAACAAAATATTAATAAAAATAATTTAGTGTATTAAAGAATAGAAATGTATTTATAAACCTCCATGCTATTTTGCTTAACATTACTGATATTCCAAAGTGACATTTTTTTTTTCATTCAGGAAGCAAAAGAAAACTGCCTAATAAGTCTTTTTTTGTCACATATTTATATTCATAAATAAATAACAAATACAAAATATTCCAAAAAGTTATAAAAACTTATTTTTCTAGTTATATCAAGTTATTCAATTTTAATCCGTCAAGTGATAAATTTTATTTTTTCTTTTCTAAAAATATTTAAATACTTTTTATGGGAGTAGTGAAAATGATATACAAAATATATTTTAAATTATTCGATGATCATATTTAATAGTAATCAAACAAAAGGTTTCATTTATTAATTGCTTCCTAGACACAAAAGGTAGCAAAGTAGAATGAACTTGGTGAGCAACTCATTTTAGTCTTTAATATGGAAATGTATTATTGAGTAAAAAAAGGCTTAAAGTATAAAATTTATTTGTGTTCAAAGTTTTCTTTTAAAGAAAATATATTTAAAAAAGTAACATTTGTAAATGTCAATTTCCATAATCTTTTTATTCCAAACTCTTCGTTAACAAAATATATAGTAGAAAACAATTAGTTAAAGTGTTAAATACGTTGTTCTTTTTCATAAATCATAAACATGTTAGGGAATGATATATTTGATCACAATATCATACATTTGTTTTCGTATTTGTTGAAGCTTCGTCCTATAAATTTAGCATTTTATTTTAGTTCATATAATTTCTATACGTAAACTAAACTTGTGTTTGAGACTCTATAATCATTATGACTTGAAAAAATCTTAAGTTATTCGATAGACTTATCTATACAATTTGGTCAAAGTTTTCACAATATTTTTTGTTTTTTTCAAAATGATATATTGATTTTTGGGTAACCATAAACCTCAAATCATTTAGTTAGGTCATATGACAACATATCTTTATTTTTTTTATTTCATAGTTTATTATTATCTTTATGTGTATGGCGAGGTTGAAAGGTACAAAATAGACGTCTTTTTATTTTTTTAATTATTGTTCAATCTTTCTTTTATCTCTTAGACGCACTTAATTCAATTTATCAATCTACATTTCCATGGTTGTTGTTTTTTTCTCTGAACATCTTCACTATATTTGATATTTGATAGCAACACTCTTCATGATCTTCTTCTTCTTTTCCTTTTCTGTATTTTGCCTTGATAATTGCAACAACCGAAGTTGTACTTTCCTCTCCCTCTAGCAACATGTGATGGTCGGTGACAATAAACAAATTTTTTCAAATAGAAAACAAATCAAAATGTAAATGTTATGAACAAAAATAATTAAGGTAGGATTATAATACCAATGAGAAAGTGAAATTGAAAGGCAAGATGAGACGCCGGAAATAAGTCTTATTGATGTCATAAAAAAACTGATTTCGGAAAGGAGAAAACAAGACAAATTATATATATATACTTGTTTCCAAGAAATTTAAAATCACCTGCACAAAAATTCCAAAAATCTTAGTGATACTACATGTAATGTTAGTATCCATTATAGTTTAGTGAGATGGTGGTACACATGTGTTAATGTTTTAAATAGGGATGTAAATTCAACAGTATCGAGGTTTGAGTAAGGAAAATAAATAAAAAAAGGGAGGAATTTGACAAGACAAAACAGAGGACGAGTATTCACCGAAATAATTTTAGGAATGGACAATTTTTATTAATACTTTGGGGCCGCCTTCCATTTAACAATCCAGGTGGCTTGCATCTCCCAAATCCCAATCATTGATCCCTAAATACCACACTCTATAAAACTAACCAATACCCACTCTCTTATTTTCATTTAACAAACAAACAAACAATCCTCCAACCAACCCACTTTCAGCCACTCCACTCTCCAATTCTCTTCCTCCTCTGTTTTTTTGGGGTTTTTTTTCTCTCTTTTTCTTCTTAAGGATGAGTAATTTTACAGGTTCGCATTGTGATAATAGTGGGTGTGAATCGGGGTGGACAATGTATTTCGAGGAGTCGATTGAGACGGAGGAAAGGTTTAGGGGGAGTCCGGTGGATTATGGCGGCGGAGAGAAGGAGGAGGAGGAAGAAAGGGATTTGTCGATGATTTCGGATGCATCGTCGGGACCGAGGAACGGGTATTATGAGGAGAAGAATTGTCAGTCAGTGTCGCGGAGTGGAGGGAAATTGGTGGCCGGGAAAAGTAAGAGGCAAGAGGAAATGGGGTGGCGGAACCAACATTCTTGCCTTGATGATACTGCAAGCTCCCCTGTTTTTGGGCTTTCTAAGGTTAGTTTGCTTCTTGTTGATCTCTAGAATCATAGACTTTTGGCAATGGCTATGGCTGTGGCTATGGCTGTGGGTTTGGTAATTAGTTGAAAATGTTGTTAATTCTTTTATACTTCATTGCCAATCTTCTTGAGGAATGAGGTTTGTGGGTTTTCTTGCTTTTTTTCTTTTTCAATTCTCTAATTTCAATTACTTTTTTTTTCGTTTTTCTTTTTTCTTTTTTCCCCCTTAGATAAAAATATTTACTTTACTATACCTCATATGTCTCGTTTTCTTGGTTGAAATACACACACATGTAACAAATGTCACCCAAGGAATAAAGTTCTAAAGTTTATTTCCATTTCTTTAATGTAAAAGTTTGGTTCCACTGTCCTTCTGGGGAAAAATATATACCCTTAAATATTGCATTGTATCACTTAGTTCTAAAGTTTTTTTTTTTGACAGATTAAATCAATGTAGATACCTTTTCTTTCAAACTGTTAATACATATTTTATATCAAACTAACATAATATTAGCATTTTATTTATTGATTTATTTTTTGGGAAAAAAAAGTTAGCTCTTTCTTTTTTTTAAAAAAGCTAAAATCTTATAGAACGTGGTATTAGTAACTTTCCGTTGATATGAATTATTATCCATCCTCTTGTCTTCTATTCCATGATGGTTTTACTTTGATCTTATTTTAAATATTTTAAATGAAATAATAATAAATTTATAATATTACGATTGAATGAGAGTCAAAAGAATTTAAATGACTTGACTAGTTTTGGTATAGACTATGACTTTTGACTTCAAATATATACACATTAAATTGAGTTTATAGTTTAATTCATTGCATTTAGGCCCAAACTAAAGAAATGTCATATCAGAATTTCCCAATCAGATATATATATATATATCTAAGAAGTTAGTTGTCGTTGTCAATAATTTCTTGTCAGTCACCTTTTTCTCCTGTGTTATTTACAGATCAGAGAGACGAATCCATACAGAAATGAAGGTTTGGCGGATAATGTAAAAGAATTCTCCCAAACCCATTCTCGAAAACATGGCAAGGTAAAAACCACAAAAAACAAACCATCCTGTTTTTCAAAATCTTGGAAACAACCGTACGACTAACATGTAAAAAAAAAAAAAACTTTGTACTTCGCAGAAACAAACAAGCTTTTTTCAGTCTTCCTCAGTAAAAAAATTGGCCAAAAATGTCTCAGGTAAAAAACTCTCTCAACCCGCACCAACAACGGTAAAAGGCTAAGCTTTGTGTATGTGTGTAGGGTTAAAAGTTTGGAGTGATTTGTGTGTGTGCAGGCGATTATCAAGAACAGTAGAAGTGGAACGCCGAGAATAATTAAATGAAATGATAGAGACACGAGGAGGATCGTGTGGATTATTATTATTTTGTTGGTTCTCTTTTTATCATATTTTTTTTCTTTCTTCTTTTTACTCAATTTTCTCTGGCTTTATTGTTAATGCAGCCAATTGATTGAAAATATTTGAATTATTGTTTGGAAAGTTATTGTATTGTTATTATTGTTCTTTTTCAAGAAGTGTATATTGCAAAAAAATAATAATAATATATCACCCATAGTTTGTCCCTTGTAGCTCTATATATATTACCCATGAAGGAAAATATACATATTTACAGTTTCAATTTTTCCCTCACACCTTTCATGTTTTAATAATTCATATCTGAATCTTTCATTAAAACTGCCTTGAAGGTAATTAAGTGAAGAATATTTGAGTGTATAACTGGGATTTAGACTATAATAAACATATATTATAAAACATAATAATCTAAAAACATGTTTATGTAGACGGTTATGTGTTTAATTTTGTCTAGTTGTAATGACTTCTGTTAAAATTGCTACAGTATTGAACAGTGTATAGTTTTTTTTTTTTTTTTTTTTTTTTTTTTTGGTATATTAGTGTCTTCTATACTATACTATCATATGTATAAAACTATCAAATTATATGGCTTTTGAATTTTTACTAATCCATCTATATAATATTACTTTTCGGTTATAGTTAACTTTAGTTTCCACTAATTTCTTCCCTCTAATGCCAATTTAAATGAAAGTTTCAATTTACACGATAAATGGATGAAATGCATTAATTTGACCCTTTTTCACATAATTATACCACAGTTGCTGTGATTAAACTTGAAAATGTTGCATTTTTTTTAGAAAAACATAAACATGTGTGTTGTGTTATATTTAAGTGATCGTCGAAATTAGTGTAGTATCTTAAAAAGAATGTATTTTTGGATAATCTATAAAATGAAAGTGACTCGTACTACAATAAAAAAACGGTACACCACTAACATTTTATTTTTGAAATTTATAAAAGTGGACAAAATTATAATAGAACATCAGTCAAATTTATTATGAAGAATTATAAAAAATAATAAATTTGATAAAATATTTATGAAATATAACAAAAGTTTCAGATTTTATCAATGATATCATTGATAGACACTGGTATGTTTCTATCAATCATATCCACGTACGATGATAGAAGTTAAGTATCGGTCTATCAATATGGTTTTATTTGATTATATTTAAAAAGGTGTAAACTTTATTTGATTTAAATCAATGAGTTTACAAATATTTTTCCAATTGTTTTTGTTAAGTGGGGATGAGAGGTTTTTGGAATGGTGGACGTGGCCCACAAAAGCTTTTTGCATTGGGCTAATATTAGCAACAGTTATGAATTGTTTTGGGCCAGCGGGAAAAATGGAAGGCGCGTATTGAAGGCATTCGTTACTTTGCATTTACGATACCAACACACAACTGTTTAATTGATTCATTTCTTTTCTCTTTTTCGGATCTCAACTCATCTCCACGAACCCAGAATTTGGAAGCTGTTGGTGGATGCAACTCCACTCTTGCTTTCACTCAATCCACCCTTTCAGAAATGGAGGACGCCTACGCCAGATCCATTACTGAGGTTTGACATTGTTCTTTCACTTCCCTTGTTTCTCTTCTGCTTCCGTGCATGCGACTTTGCATCAAATTCTACGATTCAGCTTCACATCACTGCTTAGGAGCACTGGAAGAAAGTTGGACAGTTTTATTTGCAGTGTAGAATAAGACCCGTTTGATATTTTGTTGAGCTGTTTGTAATAAATACGTTTGATTATTCGAATTTGTTGCTCTTTTCATTGGACAGTTATCTTCCAGTTTTTCCTTTAGCTGCCTGAATTGTTAGTGCATTTTTTTTTTTTTTATAGTTTATATTCGTATCTATGCTTTGCAACAGGTTTTGGATTTCTTTGGGGTTGACCCATCACAAGGTCTCACAGATGATCAGGTACTAGGAATTTTACGTGTCGTTCTAGAATATTGATTGATGTACATCCAATTTTAATTTTTAAGCTGCTGCGAACTCTGTGGTGGTGTAATTTTGTGCAGAAATTAAATATTTATATTTTTTGGCATTTCAGGTTTTACATCATGCTAAACTCTATGGAAAAAACTGTAAGTTCTATGACTCTTGACTGTAGACCGGAGTGTTTATACTTCCATATTTGTTCCTTTCATTATTTTTTCACACCAAAGTAACTTATAAAATTGGGTTGATTGTTATCGAACATGCATGTTATTTCGACGGTTGGTATCTAACTTGGTGAAAGTGAAAGCAAAATGTTTGTTATATCGAGCATTGTTTTGTTTAGATGGATAATTCTTTTGGTTGAAAGAGGTAAAGAGAAGTAAAATTAGAATTCTGCCACCGATTTTTGTTAGTTTGAGTCCTAAATACTTCCGTAGCAGTATTTACTTTTCAGGATAGCCAGTGGCAAGTGCCATAAGACGGGTTTCTGTCACTCTGTCTTGTGCATTTTATTGGCGAATGGGGGATTTTTCTATTTAATTCAACTTCAGTCTTAAGGATAACTGGTTTAGTTAAGAAATAGGTTTTCTGTTATGGCATACAGATCTAGTATGATCTATAACGATGTGACTTCCAGCAATCATTTCACTGGGTTTTAATGGCTTTAGTAGTCACACTGGGTTTCATCGAAACATCTATATTCTAAAACAGCATTACATTTCGTGGATAACTCATGGTTCTCACAGTTTCAAGTATAAAGTGGTTCGATCCAGATGAACGTTTTATATTTATCAAACATGTTACAAGTTTGAAGAGTAGAACACGGGGAAAACTATCAAATCAGGATTTTAATGGCATATAATTACTTTATGAAATAAAAAGTTTGCGTATGCATGTGAGGTAGCATCTCCTTGAAAAGGAAAAAAAAAACGCGGTGGGTTATTTAATATGATGATAATCTATTCCTGTTCTGTTGCTTGATTAGCTTTCAATTAGCCACTTACCCATCCTTATAGTTTTCTATAAGTGTAAGTAACAAATAATAATTCATTATCTGCTTTCTCTAATGTTTTTCCCCTTCTTTAATTGCATGATCCGTCACCGGTTCCAGTGGTACCTGAGGAGAAAAGTAAGTAATGGACTTATCATCTCCTTTATCTACACACATTTGCCTTGCATTTATTTCACCTTTCGTGTGAAATGATAATTATTTATCGCTATTTGAGGAAATTTCTGCAACCTTGTTTATTTATTATTATCTCTTGTGATAATGCTGTACAATCGATCGGAAATTCTCAAGTCTACAAAGTCTTAAAATGATTTAAATGTTTGTAGACCACCGAAGGTCGGTTTGTCAAAAAAGCCCAAAACTCTAAACCGACAGGATATAACGTGCTGTTTTAGTGAATTTGAATGCATTTTCATGTTAATTTCTCTCCTATCACCATTGCCTTCCAAATTTTGAAGAATGCTCAGAAAATTGGTGGTTAGTTGTTTATAGAACAGATGAACTCTTCTAGTGCGTGCTTAGAATGATTGGAATGGTTTCTTGCTTGTATACAAAAACTCACTTGTTTCTCATGTTTTCAGGGGCCCCATTTTGGAAATTGGTTTTGAAGCAGTTTGATGATTTACTAGTGAAGATATTAATTGTTGCAGCAGTTGTTTCTTTCCTTTTGGCTTTGATAAATGGAGAGACAGGTGTAACAGCGTTTTTGGAGCCTTCGGTAAGCTATAATTTCTAGCATGTTGTCTGTCGTGTTAATATTTGGTTGTATGTTTTCATTTTTGAGCTGTAGTTTTCCCTATTTCTTATGCACGTTGTTTAGTTCTTTATGTGCACTCTCTTCCTTTCTTCTGTCTTTTCTCATCCTTTACACCAGTGTGGATAAGAATCTAAAACAGATCAAAGCAGGGAGTCCTTTTAGACAGTTGGTTTCTCGTTAGCTCAACACTAGAATATGTTTGACATGATCAAGGAATTCCTCGTCCATCTTCGCTTTCATGAGAATGGTCGTTTTTGCCAGGGTGTGAGCTATTATGTGGGATCTTCAGGGTGAGCTGAGTAACTGAATGTTTAGAGAGTTGGAGAGGGATCCTTGTGATGTTCAATGGTTTCTTTTCTTAGATTTCTTGTTTCCCTTTATGCTTTGATTTTGAAGACCTTTTGGCTTTTTTGTAACTACTTTATTACTTTGTAGGACAAGATTGTATAGCTGGACCCTTTCTTTTAGTTGCACTTCCTTTTTGTGAGCTTGACTTTTTGTATGTCTTTGTATTCTTTCATTTTTCTCGATGAAAGTTATTGTTACTCAGGCTTTTGAGTGTGCAGATTACCTTGCAATATCTTTTCTTATCAGTTTTGCCCTGACTCAGAAAATAAAAGAAAAAAAAAAAATACTGATTTATGTGTGAAGTAATGAATGGAGCATTTTTTTATTGCTTATATTTTTTCTTCATGCACAGGTAATTCTAATGATATTGGCTGCAAATGCAGCAGTAGGAGTGATTACGGAAACAAATGCTGAAAAGGCTCTTGTGGTTAGTTCCATAATGTTTGAATGGTTTGTGTATTCTCATGCAATGATTTGGGATAGAGTTATTTGAAGTTCCATTCATAAAATTTTATATTTATTAGTGTAGTTTTCTATTTCAGCTGCATGACAAGGATTACTTCTATTTCTGCAGGAACTACGAGCATACCAGGCAGATATTGCTACTGTGTTGAGAAATGGTATATTGTTTTCTTTCAGGATTTTTCTATTTTGTCCTTGAATAATATCGTGGTGTTAAGTCCCAAAATTTGTGCAATGTGAAGAAGGAATTTAATCTAAAACAGCGGAAGTGTAGCTATTTTTGTAACCCCCATAAATCTATGATTATTTTGGAGTAGCTTGCCTGTTTTTTTTATACTTCTTTCTTTTTCAAAAAGGAAACAAACGTTTTCATTGTTTTATTATATTTCATTTATCAAGAATTCTCATTACTATTAAAACAATGGGGCATTTTAAAAAATAGCAAAAAATTGAAACTATTTACAAAATATAGCAAAATCCATCAAACTCTCTATAGCCTACTTATGTTTTTTTTGCTATATTTTGTAAATAGTTTTATATTTTGGTATTCATAATAGTTTCCCCAAAATAATTGTACCAATCAGTTTAACTGATTTTGGAGTTAACTTATTATTTATAAAACTGTGGCAATTTTTTTTAAACCTTAGATCTTTGTTCAAATTATAGATTTAAATGCTATTTTCTCTCCTTAAATGCACGAATAGCATTTCAATAGCTAGTTGGGGGATTTGGTTGGAAAGAAACTATAAAATTTTCAGAGACCAATTCGAAAAGCTTTTTGTAATTTCATCTTATCAATGTATTATGAAATGATTGTTTCTGTTTCCTATAAAAAAGGACCAAAAAAAAAAAAAAAAACTGCCATTGGTTCACCTTATGGAGGCTGTTTCTGGGCATATTCAAATGAATGCTTGGTTTCATATTAAAAAACATTTTTTGATATTTGTGAGTGTTAGGTCTAGCTTACGCGCAGCTCGACTAATCTCACATGACAACCTATCTGACCCTATAACATTTAGATGTCAAAGAAACTCATAAGTAATTAATTACTAGGTAGGTGACCACCATTGATTCAACCTATGATCACGTAGTAAGTTTTTGAGACTATGTCTCCTTTTTTACCACTAGGTCAATCTGTGATGGTTTATTAAAAAACATTTTTCATATGAATAAGTTACTTCTCAAATCCTACTTTCCAGTTGCTCTGTCTTTCATGAATGTACGTGGGGTAATCCATTTATTTGTTTGACAATTTTTGTTTGTGACATCCATTTTCTTTCAAACCTTTTTGAATGCTTGAGGCAGTAAAGCTTATTCTTTTGATATTTTATTTTTATCTTACCCAATGTTATTGAATATGGACGTCAAAAGGGGGAGAAAATGAATCCTAGAGTTCAATCTTGTGTCATTCCTGTTACATCATTCTTTTCGGAAATCACTTTGAAGTATCTTTTGCAGGTTGCTTTTCAATACTTCCGGCTACTGACCTTGTTCCTGGCGATATTGTAGAAGTTGCTGGTGAGTTTAGTCATTCTGACTTTCTGAGTGGAAAAGAATTATTTGGCATGAAGGAATTGTAATGCCAATTTAGAATATTCATTTTAATTTTTATGGTGGCATAGTGGGGTACAAAATTCCAGCTGATATGAGAATGATTGAGATGATGACTAGTCAGTTACGTGTGGATCAAGCAATTCTCACAGGTATTTTTTTTTCATAAGAATATTTTTTGTCTTATGTCTCATGTAACAAATCACAAGTCTTTTCTTTTCAAGGTAAAAACTATTTATATTTTGTTTTGTCATTTTTAATAAAACAAACGCTTATGCCTGAGGCCAGTGACAAATGACAGTCATGTTTTCAAGAACTCGAAAGGATAATATGAGTGGAATGTGAATAACTAATTTTTAGACATTGATGAACTTAAAAAGGTTTGTAAGAGCATTATTTTATAATTTTATATGGTGATCAAGATTTTTTTGTTCACAAGCCAGTCTAAATTTCTTAGCCGTTTGTCAATTTGGTCCTAATTTTTAAGATTTAATTTCTTTATTTACGTATTTTTTTTCTTCAATATCTCTACTGTTTAAAAACGTCAAGTTCAACTTACAAAATGATGATGTAATGTCAAAATACACCTTTTTAATTGAGTTGACAACTTTCTTTTTTATATGACTTAGAGTGCAGTTGGGAGATCGGTTACTTTGAACATTTCTTAGCTTTCTATTTTATCAATGACAAGTGACAACCTCGTGTAAATTTCTATTTTTAAATCTAACCTTGTGGCTGATTCCTCATTTTTCTGGGAGAATGATGCAGAGTTTTTTTTATGGAGGTGAAATCCTTTTTGTTTTTATTTTTTTATTTTTGAAGTAAAAAACCATGTTTTACTTTGCAGTCTTATTGTTTGCTTTCTTTTCATTGTTCCTCCCTTTCTGATTGTTCTCTTAAAGAAACGTAACCAGCGATGTGTTGTGATTGTATGTGTTTGTTGGTGATGATAGGTGAAAGTTGCTCTGTTGAAAAAGAGCTTGAGTCCACTAGAGCAGCAAATGCTGTATATCAAGACAAGACAAATATTCTTTTTTCTGTAAGAACTCTATTATTTAAATTTGAAAATAGGCAAAAGTGATTGGAGATTGAAGATGTTTTAATTCTGTATCTTGTTTTGTTTGAAATGAAAAACACTTCTTATTGATGCACTAAAGTGGCCATGAAAAACGTGAAAAAAACTCCCTCTGGAAGTTAAACAAAACATTTGGACTTGTATTAATATATAGGGATTATAATTTGGTAAGAGCTTGTTTTAAGCGGCAAGAAGAAGCCAGATGTTCAGTCAGATTCACCCTTTTTCCCCCTTGAAAAATCCTTTGGTCTCTTTGTGAGCCACAACGTGGTAGCTCTACTCTTAAATTTCTGTCCACAAAGCTATTGTATACTAATGTCTTTAGAATGTTTGGCAAACACCCATGAGTAACCAACTCAGCGCTTGCAACCTTTCCTGAACAATGAAAAGTTAGATATGGCTTGTTCCCCTTTGCTTTCGATTGTAAATCACTAAGCATAGAGAAAATTTTGGGACCGGTCCTTTGTAATTTGTTGTGTTGATACTACAGACGTGCAAACATTCTGAGTCTCCCGGCATCTTCTCTCTCTCTGAGGTCAAGCTTACTAACTCTTTTGTCGTCCCTTCAATCAAGAGCTAATTCATCAGCCTCTACAAAAGAGCTTTACCTCCATTTCCCATGTAATACTTTTCTTCTTTCTACAACTTTCGAAGGGTTAGTCTCTACTTCCCAAGCATTTTAAACCAAAATATTTTTCAGTTGACCAGTGTAAAAAGTTGTGGGAAACCAAGGGATTGACTTCTGCCTTCCAAATTTTAAACCTTAGGGACACCCTCAAACAGAAAATCCCTCGTCAACTTCTATATATATTTTAGGAACCATAAAAATGGAAAGGAATTAAATAGGGATACCACTCAAGATGGTTTTGGCAAGAGCAAGTCTCCACAGGAGAAGAAAGCCTTCTTCCAAGAGGACAAACGCTTCTGGACCTTCTTTGAAACCAGAGTCCAGAAAGACACACCCTCTAGATCATGACCTAGGGAAGGTCAAGATAAGAGGATGGAAGCTGGTTAGCAGCACCCCCTCCAGAATTGCTAATCTAGTCAACTTGGGATGCATCACCATTAATACCCAAGACAACACTAATATCAAGTTGAAAAGTTGATTATCTCATTTCTTTGTTATTATTTATAATCTCAATCTTCAAATTTGTTATAATTGGGAAGTTACTATGTTTGAGATTTATAAGAAGAGAAAAAACTTTGCAACACAAATAATATAGTTGGGTTAAGGTTTAGGGTTCATTTAGTGTTCAGTAAATTTTTTCAACGCCGTCAATATTTGTGTGGAACTCTGTCCTTGGACATGGTTGTTAGTGTTAATATCTTCATCCGTCACTAGGATATACAAGTCCTCTTTCCTTTTGTTGCATTCAGGGTACAGTGGTGGTTGCTGGCAGGGCGCGTGCTATTGTGGTAGGAGTTGGTGCAAATACTGCCATGGGCAATATACGGGATTCTATATTGCAAACAGATGACGTAATTTCTATTAAGTTTTGTGTTTTTCTCTTCTTTCTTTCTTTTCATCTTAACTTCTTTCGGTATTTTGCATTCCAGTTGAGAAAAGGTTACAGTACATGGAGGTCCTAAGTTTTGTGTTTTTCTCTTCTTTCGTTCTTTTCTCCACCCTGCAACTAAGCTTGTAAATATGCTCATCTGTGATGTTTACTGTGTTAAAGTCATTATTGAAAATTCCAGTTGAGAAAAGGTTACAGTACATGGAGGTCCTAAGTTTTGTGTTTTTCTCTTCTTTCGTTCTTTTCTCCACCCTGCAACTAAGCTTGTAAATATGCTCATCTGTGATGTTTACCGTGTTAAAGTCATTATTTCAAATCTATTTTCAATTGCAGGATGTGACACCGTTGAAAAAGAAGCTTGATGAATTTGGTACCTTTCTGGCTAAGGTGATACAAAATGCACATGAAGTCTTTGATCTTCTTTTTCATCCTTAGTTTTAAAAAATTCTCTAATTTCATCAAGATATTTCTTGATTTTTCATGAGAGTTTTTATGAACATATGTGGGAAGTGGGATTGACATATCAGATGAAAGCAGTAAAATAAAAATTAAATAATGTTTTTATTCGAAGATGGGTCCAGGTTTCACTTTAATTCATGATTGAGATATGCTTGTCTGTCATATATTCATCCTGATCCATATCAAGCCTCTCCCAAGAGCTAGGGGACCTATTTTTAATCTATGTGATTGGTTCATCATCTGCAGATTGAATCATTGAAGAAGCAGGAATATTTTTCTGAAGTCCATTTCTTAAAGCTCACATTTGTTTGTTGATATTGTACCAACTGCATGATTTTTTATCTTCTTGTTCCTTTTTAATTAGGTTATTGCTGGAATTTGTGCACTTGTATGGATAGTGAACATTGGTCACTTTCGTGATCCTTCACATGGTGGGGTTTTGAGTGGTGCTATACACTACTTCAAGGTAACTTTCCTTTGAGAGGATTTGTTCATTTAGTTTTTCTTAAATTGACTTCTGTGATGACATTTACGCTAAAAGAGATTTTGATGAGCAAAAATAAGAAAACAAGGGCATAAAAAAACCCACCAATAAAAGAAAAAAGCAATTCAGGATCCCTTTAAAATGTTAATCGCTAAACAGTCATAGAGATGTGGGTAAGGAAGGTCAAGTCAGAGACAATTTCTTCTTTGAGATAAAAGAGGCCTAAGTGCAACAAAGAAAGTGTAGAAGTGGGGGGGGGGGGGGGGGGGGGGGGCAATTGTTAGGATTGGGATCATTGAGTGCATTTAATTAACTACACGAATGATAGATAAGTTAGTTTATTGAAGTTTTCTTTCTGCAATGTTTATTTACTACTTTTTGCACTATGCTCACCGTACTGACTGAATATCCACTCCGTGGTCAACCACCCTCTGCTTATCTCCCAACTTAGATTGCAGTTGCTCTTGCTGTTGCGGCAATTCCTGAAGGACTTCCTGCTGTCGTCACAACGTGAGTAACTATTGGAGTTTTCTTAGTAGATAAAGATTTTTCTGGTAGAATGAAATAATTTCACCATTCACTTGGTGTGTAAAGGTAGACCGAGCATAGAAATGTCTGCTAATGCAATGGTTGCAGCCTAAGCAACAGAAAGTTGTGACAAAATCTGAAATATTGACTGATTAAGTTATATTATATGACCGAACATATAGTGCTGATAAAACTAAGTATTTTTTGTCATACGTAACCATAGTATGTTCTGCTCATGTCAGCAGTACGTAACCCTAGCATTTTATTTTGTTTTTACTATCTTTTCATAAACAGAAGCTTAAGATATGGATGACCTCTTGAATGTTATTAAGCTGATGTTCTAAATACACAATACCCCTTCTGTCCCAAGCCATGATGGTGAGGTTCACATGCATTAAGTATGCTATGTTTTGCTTTGCATCATTCATCCATATTAATGTTTTTGGGTTTTAGCTTTCATGCATTCAACTTTATAGTAATTTCTTGGCTTCGTCCTCAGTATCATGATTACCTAATTTAACTGCTTAAGTTATAACTTTCATGTTCTGCTTGTAGGTGTTTGGCTCTTGGCACCAAACGAATGGCACGTCTGAGTGCAATTGTGAGGTCTTTGCCTTCTGTTGAAACTTTAGGCTGCACTACTGTTATATGTAGTGACAAAACTGGAACTTTGACTACCAATATGATGTCTGTCTCAAAGGTGATTTGGTTTTTTCCTGCATATACCCTATCCATGCAAACCTGAGTGTCATCACATGCTTTTCTCTGTTTTCCTTTGGTTGTCCAAATATTAAAGCTTTCCTCTTTATTACTGTTTCTGTTCAGATTTGTGTGGTCCATTCTGTTGTGCATGGTCCACAACTTTCTGAGTACAATGTCAGTGGTACAACATATGCTCCTGATGGTATTATTTTTGACAACACAGGAGTCCAGGTAATTGTACTCTTGTGTAGCTTGTGAGATTACATGCATTGCAGCTCTCTCTCTCTTTCTCTCATCATTTAAATTGGAAATAAATTGTAGAAATTATTGATGTTTTTATGTTCATTAATCATTTCTTATCTTATAATCTGTTAAAACTTCTAATCAAAGATGACAATATTTGTGAACATGTCGATATATCCGTAAATTGAAGGGTTCGATTTCGATATTAAATATCCGTGGATATTTCCAATATCTTTTATAAATACTCATAAAACACAAGCACTGTAATGTGTAATCTATTTAGTCCAATATGAATAGGAATAAGCATGACAATATCTATAATATAGTTTAGGGATAAAAAGAACTTAATTATTAATCTAAACAAATTTTATGTCTCGATAACTAAGAGGTCATGAGTTTAATCCAAGGTGGCCACCTACCGACCTAGAAATTAATTTCCTATGAGTTTTCTTAACACCCAAATGTTGTAGGGTCAGGTGAGTTGTTCCATGAGATTAGTCGAGGTGCGCGTAAGCTAGCACAGACACTCACGGATATAAAAAAAAAATCTAAACAAATTTTATAAATTTCGTGACTTACAGAAATATTCATTCGATATTGATATTTCCATTGATATATCAAAATCCATATATTAATCCTTGCTTCTAATGGTAGTTGTAAATTCAACTACAAATTCAAATTCTAACTATACTTTTCTTCACAAATAAAGAATTTAATTTCATGGCTCTCTCCATGGTTGAAGGGTTTTTGTCCTATCTGGCATAATACATACCTAACTTCACAACTAAATTTTTAATATCAGAGATTTTTTTCCCATCTGGCATAGCACATATTTTTCCAGTACGTAGCCAAGTATGTCATCAAAATTGAACATATGGTTCAAATTTTAATATCAGGCAATTAACTTGTTTGATTGAGAGTTCACCTTTTAGATTGGTTCAAATGTTTGAATTCTGTAGCTTGAGATTCCAGCTCAATTGCCTTGTATTCTACATATGGCGATGGGGTCTGCCCTCTGCAACGAGTCTACTTTGCAATATAATCCAGACAAGGGAAGCTATGAAAAAATTGGTGAATCAACTGAAGTAGCACTGCGTGTCTTTGCTGAAAAGGTTAGTGCCTTTTCTAAAGATAAAAACAATTTCTTGATGTAGAAAAGTAATTTGGCAAAACAATTCTTTTTGACAAGTTTTAGAATAAAAAGCAGCCAAATGATAGAAATGAAAATTTGTTGCTTTCATATGTTCTCTTTGATTACTTCTTTATTATTTTTTCATATAAAACCTTTTGTTGAAGTATAAGTTGATTTAAATGTGTTATATTTTTAATTAATATGTAGAAAAAATAAATGAAAAAGACACTGCAAAAACTATCTTTCTCAACTTTTTTTTTCTTTTGAAGAAAATTCTTAATAATCAATTTAAAACAAATATTAAAACGTACACCAAAAACACTCTTTGATGTTTTTCTCCTATCATTAATGTATTTCGAACGCCCTATGGAAAATATATATAATAAGCGTTGTAATGTTTCAGGTTGGGCTTCCTGGTTTTACTTCTATGCCTTCTGCTCTAAACATGCTCAGCAAGCATGAGCGTGCATCCTATTGTAACCACCATTGGGAGAGCCAATTCAAAAAGGTTGGTTTCTTTTTAGAAGGAATTGATAAAGTTTGCAATGTGAAAAGAAAGTTAAAGTAGTATATTTCTTATAGTAGTGTTAAAGTGTGAATTTTAAAATTTATTTTACAACATTACATTAACTTAAGCTTCAGAGTCTAGCGGAAATTTAACGTGGTATCAGAGCAGCTTTCCTAACTGTACCTTGTATCGCCATTTTTTTTCCAATTAATATTGATAACCATTTGTTTGGGGTTTTGTCTGAGCTGACAAGAGAGAGTGGAAGCGTTAAAGTACTTATATTGGGTTATATCTTTCACAATCCATTAGTTTAAGCCTTTGGTTCCGATGGTGATTTAACAACAATCAAAGTCTTTTGTTTTTATTAGAGGGATAGGAGGATAGGAAAGCCTATTTTAAGAACAATATATGAGATGTTACTGAAAAAACCGTGTGGACTAGCTTGTAGTGAAAGTAATGCCATATAACGATCATTAATTTGTGAGATACTACTTACGTTGGACCTTACTGGTTTTAATGGAATGGATTACTAAGCATTTTGCATTTCATGCAAATCCAACTGATTTTTTAAGATTGTTGTTTGGGTTATTTTGCTTGCTAATCAAAAGAAACTTTGCAGATTTCCATATTGGATTTTTCTCGCGATCGGAAGATGATGAGCATTTTGTGTAGCAGAAACCAGTCACATATCCTATTCTCGAAGGGTGCTCCTGAGAGCATTATTTCAAGATGCTCAAGTATCCTTTGTAACGAAGATGGTTCCACGACCGTTTTAACTTCCAGCGTTCGCATTGAACTGGAAGCAAGATTTCAAAGGTTAGAGCTTGTGGGCTTCTATTAGCTTAACACATGAATGCACATGCATGATCTTCTTCCTTTCCTTTCCTCTCTCTAGTTATATGTTTTTATTTTCACTCACGAACTGTGCAGAAAATTCCTATCATCATATCTGCCACCTATCTTTGTATGTTGGCAATCTCCCAGTCCCACTCTTTGTATATATTGTGTACAAAGAGATTTAAAGGGAAATGTTACTTTCCAGACATGAATGAAATTACATTTTAGTAGTTATTGAGCTTGTTAATTATTTTATTTTAATAAGAAAAAGTGTAGTTATTGTTGAAAAGGATATAAATGGGAGAACTAAATGTCTTCAAAGGGGAATGGACAAAATAAAAACTTTTCAACTGACATTTCTTAGAATAAATGACCATTACATAATTCTCTGGCAATTGATGATTTCGAGTCTTTTGAAGCCTTGAGGCAAGGCACAAATTTGGTCTCAAGGCACTGTTGGTTCACCAATCACAAGAGGTCTATGCTTCCATTAGAATGCGTTGAAGCATATGAAGTATCCATTCATCGTATTCTAATATATAGCAATGCAAATTATATTAATGCATATTTTGGACAGTTTTGCAGGAAATGAAATGCTTAGGTGCCTGGCTATAGCATTCAAATTGCTTCCGTTGAATCAGCAGAGTTTATCCTTTGACGATGAGAAAGATCTAACATTCATTGGGTTGGTATGCTTTCTTTTCTAAATAGAATGCTAAGTTAATTTGCTCCCCCATTCTATATATTGCCTTCTATCATGCTACTTTTTTTCTTTTCATTTTCTTCATCGTGAAAAAAATGAAAGAATACGAGGGCATAAAAAAAACTCTAAAAAAAATGTTTCTGATGAAGTAAGATGTTGCCTTGAAATAATTATAGAAAAGGCTTCGAAACCGAAGCCCAAAGCAAAACATGAAACCCCACTAGGGTTCTTATCCAAACCCTTAAACACTCTGGTTCCTTGCCCCCTAAATATCACGTTCCTATATGGCCGTTGAATGCTGATTGATGCATTCTTACAACTAATTCATATTTTACCACTTTGTCGACAGTTTGTTTCCTTGTTACATCTGGACAAGGATACTAGTCCTGTTTATTTCTGGAAAGTGGAGAATTATGTGAGTGTATGTGTTATTCTAAGATGATACTCTTTTATGTGGATGAATGCTTACTATCTTAAGAGGTTGAGGGTGAAGGGACCAGTGAGAATGCCCACTAAAGTTCTTCACATCACAACCAGAAAATTTCCATGTGGTGAAGGTACTATGGAGTGTGACAGATTTGAACTTCGTATTCACAAAGCGGATTGTCAACCCTTTTCAGCTCTGCTGATGTAGTGAAGCAGAGTACCTCCATCACCATTGAACCTGGGGTGGAGGTTGAGCTCACCATCGCCCATCAATGAGTGCACTGTTTTTCATGTTTCAACTATTTTTAGTCTCATTAGACAGTTGCTACTTTTTGGGTTTGGAACATACCTGTCAGGTCATTGGGGTTTGAACAATAGTTGTTCCCATTATATGTTGAAATAACGACATTGATAGAGTTCTGAAAAAAAAAAAAAAAAAAAAGCTTACTTATCTTAAAGGTGCTTAGACCACATGACAGAAATGTGAAGCAGCCTTTCGTGCTACACTAAGAGAGAATGGAAAAAACTTCAGAGAATGTAATTCACAACTTTATTGTACATTCGTACGTGGAAGATCACGAGGAAAATGGATCAGAAAACAATATAAATCGAAGCTGTTTTTTTGGAAATTAAAAAATGAGTAGGTTTGGTGTAATGAACAGACAGTAATGATGCTTGCAACAAATATTGACCTTAGCCTGAGCTTAACATTTAAATATTTATTAAAGTAATATCGTTAAATGTCTTCCAATGTTGCTTTGTTGCAATGTTTATCAGAGTTTGTTTACAGATGTAATGCACAGTCAAAAAGAGGGTTTTGTTGGAAATGACTGTTTTGGTTGTTTCTGTTACATCGTGTATGTTGAAAAGGATTATTTGAATCTTTGATGATAAATGTATTAATAGCATAGAAATTTTGAATAACGGTGATCTTTATTTGCCTCTAGATCTTTGGAATCATTTGGGATTTATATGTATTGCCCTAGCCTACTGTTAAGATTATGTTGGGACCTGATCTTGTTGAACAAGTGAAATGAATTTATTGATAGTAAAGCTTGATGAAATCACAACACATGAACAATGAAGATAGAGGATCGAATTGAGGAGAACTCAATTCGAGGATTAGGGCACACTCTCTGTTATCCTATCTCTCTAGGATGAAACAGATTACAACTAAACTTCAAAACTTAACTCACTTTCCCTCCCAAACTAAAAGACTATTTTTTATACTATTATTTACAATAGACTTACTTAACCTCACACATGCCACACTTTTTTTTCTTTCCCCTTCTGCTATATTGATGTATGATAGGAGGTCTATCAGATTATTTGTACCATTTTCCATATTTTACCAATATTAGTTCATTTGACCTATCTCACGGGCTGGTCTTCATTTATGCCTTTGTTTGGTTGGAGCTCCTTTCTTTAAATTCATTTTGATGTCATAATTGCTGGCTCCTAGTTTCCTTTCTGGCTTTTTCTTGGCATTTATTTGCTTATCTCTTATTTTAAAGGTTGGAATGCTTGATCCACCGAGAGAGGAAGTGAGAAATGCTATGCTCTCATGCATGACTGCCGGCATACGTGTTATAGTTGTAACTGGAGACAATAAGGTTTTCCAATCCAGCCCCATGGCCTTACTTATTTTATGTAATTTTCCTTATAGACAATATTTAGAGGTAACTTGCTGACTTCATAACATGCGTTTATAGTCAACTGCTGAATCGCTCTGTCGCAAGATTGGTGCTTTCGATCACTTGGTAGATCTAACTGGCCATTCGTATACTGCTTCTGAATTTGAAGAGCTACCTGCAATGCAAAAAACAATGGCATTGCAACGAATGGCACTCTTCACCAGGTACTTTGGGCATTCTTGTATATGCTAATCACATATATAATCATATATAGTCGTTTCATTTATCTTTGAACTGTTACTGTTTCATATTAAAAAAGTTATATATAATCATTTTCTTCATTGCATATTTAATCAATTCTTTTGTCAATACAATCTGTTTTGGATTTAGCTGTTTGGAAGTAGGTCATCGTTGGATCTTTTTGTGTTGGTTCTTTACTTTGTTGACAGTTCTCTTTAGTCTTTTTGTTTTGTTGGGATCCAAGGTGTAAGTCTTTCCTGGTGGCTTCTGTTTTTGGCCTTTCTTTTCTCTGATTTTTCTCCCTTTAGGAGATTGTTGCCTTGAACATTCTATATCTTTTCCATCTATAAGTGATTATTTTTTTCTTTTGTCAGTACACATTTAATACAGTTCACTTTTCAGGGTTGAACCTTCTCATAAGAGAATGCTTGTGGAGGCCTTGCAACATCAAAATGAAGTGGTAACACGTTTTGCTCATTTGGAATATTGGCAGAATATTGCTTTGTAGCTTTTTTGCATGTTTAACCAACAATCTTTTTCCTTTTTTTTTTTTTTGTGATGAATATTAAATACTCACATCGTATATAAATATACAAAAATCAACTAATTAACACTTAACAATTTTGAAGGTTGCTGTATCTTATTCTTGTCTACGAAGATATATAAATGGCATTTGTTAACTTTCCAAAGAGTTTTGTTCTCTTTCGGATTGATAATTGTTTTTCTTTCCATTTTCTATCTTTACTTTAGAAGTAAATATCCTACTCAAAGGTATTGTCTAATTTTTAATGAAAGACTAAAAACTTGATAAAAAGATGGGATATTGATGAGAAGATAGTGCGATATTGGAAATGGAAAAGAGATGGCTCTGGGTCATGTTAAAGATTCAGTGAAAATATTTTGGCATTCTGACAGGATCTCTATGGGCAATGTTTTTTTTTTTAAAAGGAGACAAACTTCTTTATTATTAATACAAGAGAGCTATACAATGAAAATAATAGGGAAGCCAAGAAATGTGGGAGAGAGAGAGAGATAGATAGGATAAGTAGATGTACCCGGACTTCTCAACTAGGATGACACCCCATAGCACTCTCATCATATCCAAAATACAAAGAAAAAACCAAAGTACAATAAACATACTAAGGTCATGAAAAAACCAAAGGAACAACCAAAATAACAACAGAAGCTACCAACAGTAGACAAAAGCAAGATTGAAAAATAAAAACATAACGGCAGAAATACATATAAGCAAAGCAACTCTGTTTGTATATCTGATTTGTGAGCCAATTCCACTTCATTCAGACCAACACTTTCTGCAAGCCCATCAATGATTTCTAACTCTCTCAAAAGCCTTTCCTCTTTCTGCTTTATATCAATCAAATGAGTAGCATGCCAATTTTTAACAGCAAGTTTCACTTTACGAAGCTCCTCATGAAGAATGAAACCAGCCCACCCAATGCCTAGGGGGGCGATTTTCAAGACTTCCTCAATAACCTTGTTGCAGTCTTTTATCAACGACCAACTATTGCAAAATCTGAATGGGGATGGCCCCCATAGTATTGCACCTGCCTCTAATAATAAAGGAAAGTGATCGGAGAAGGTTCTTGCTTTACGGGTCACTCTTGAGTTTTCAAATTCATCATCCCATTTACTGTTAATAAAAAATCTGTCCAACAGAGACCTTGCAGCAGTGCCACCCTCTCTTGACCAAGTAAATTTGACATTTTGAAGGGGAATTTCCATTAGATTGGCAGATTCTATAAAGGCATTAAACTGTCTCATCCCTCTTGTGCCTTTGCCAACTGGAAACTTCTCATAGACCCATCTACTGATATTAAAATCTCCACCCAAACACCAAGCCTCTTCTCCACATTCTGTAATTGTTAATAATTCTGGCCAAACAAGTTTCCTCTCTCTATAACCACACGAACCATAAACATTGGTAACCCAACAACACTTCTTGCACGAAGTTACACATTTTATTGAGAGGGAATAACGTCCTCTTATGATTTCCACCACTGTGATTTTACTTTTATCCCATAGGGTAAGAATGCCTCTGGAAGCGCCATAAGATTCCACTGATTCCCATCCTATATCCATAGAACTCCAAATTGTTTTAATGAAATTTACTTCCAGAATTTCCATTTTTGATTCTTGGATTAGCACCATGTTTGGGTGATGATTTTTTATAAACTTCTTAAGAGCGGAACGTTTATTTGGATCTTTTTAGGCGTCTTGTGTTCCAGGAAATGATCTTCATGGGTGAAAATTTTGAGCATATACATTACACTGACTTACTTCTATGGGCAATGTTTAGCCTTGTGGATGGTGTATTGTAAAAGATTTTTTTTTTTTGTGATATTATCTTTACTTCGGTTCTTTTCTACTTCTGGTTTGTGGTAGGGATGGGAGGCGGGCTAGAAAATGTGAAAATGGGTGTAAATTTTGGCGGCAGACAAAAAAGAAATACTTATTTGTGTGCAAACATATGCTCATGTAAACATGCAAGATTTATTTTTAATTTCTGATTTTGTGGATTTCTTAGGTTGCTATGACAGGTGATGGCGTCAATGATGCACCTGCACTGAAGAAAGCAGATATTGGAATTGCCATGGGTTCAGGAACAGCGGTTGCCAAGGTTGCTCTGGTCACTGGCAAATTTGCATGACATTCTTTATTTTATTTTTATTTTTTTATATTTGCAAATCTGTTAATTGGGCTTGCTACTTTTTTCAACTCTCCTTGAATAACTACAATTAAGTTGCACTTTAATAACATGTCTAGAAATTCCTTTCTGCATGCAATTTGTTTATGCACTTTAGTAGTTTAGTTCTTTTATGTTACACCCCTTCGTGGCTTTTATTTTTCACTCATATTGTTGATGCTAACTATTTCCCTTGCCATTTTTTTTCCTTCCCTTTTTCCCTAGAGTGCTTCTGATATGGTCTTAGCTGATGACAATTTTGCTACTATTGTTGCGGTAAGCTCATGCTTATGGCCTAAAGTCATTTCAAAATAAGGTGATTGATTATTTTTGTTTGTATATTCTTAAACTGTGTGACTGGTTCAAACCCTATAGGCTGTTGCAGAGGGCAGAGCTATTTACAATAATACCAAGCAGTTCATCAGATACATGATCTCTTCAAATATTGGTGAAGTAGTTTGTATCTTTGTAGCAGCTGTTCTTGGAATACCAGAAACACTTGCCCCCGTGCGTTTTTTCAGCCATTTGTTTAAAATATTAATGTCTTTGATGATGGTTTTTTGATAAGATCTTTGATGATAGTTATTCCATCTGCAAAAGTTGATTGCACTTCCATTAAGGCAGAAAAGGACATTCTTATTTTCTCATTGAACGAAAATGATTACAGGTGCAACTTCTTTGGGTTAACTTGGTCACTGATGGGTTGCCTGCAACTGCAATTGGATTTAACAAGCAAGACTCTGATGTAATGAAAGCTAAGCCTCGGAAGGTATTGAGTTGACGATGCTTGCTTCTTTAACTGGTTATAGATTTTTCATCTTCATCATTCGTTACAATTACAATGTTAGTGATTGACATTAGATTTTTGGTTATATCCTTCCCTTCTTTTTCATCTTCTTTACTGCTTATGCTGTCGGTGTTGGGTCATTTGTTTTTTGCTTTTATGACCAGTTATTCAAAAGTTCTTTCTTGTTTATTACTTGTGTGACTGATTACTAGTATTTTAGTATCTAGATTCTTCCCTGATCTTCATCTTCTTTACTGCTCTCATTCCTATTCAACGATGGTAAATTAGCTTTATCTTCCTAGAACTATAGCTTCCCTCTTTTATGAAGGTACTCAAGTCCAATCGATTTGATTTTGCAGGTGAATGAAGCTGTGGTGACTGGATGGTTGTTCTTCCGTTATTTGGTAATCGGAGGTAGGGGAATGAATGACCTATTCTAAGCTTGGTATCTTTGTTTTTTCTTGCAGACTTTACACTCATTTTAGAACTTGTAGTTCCTGGAAGGTCCATTTGCCTTGGCATGGTTATACTAGGGTCGTACACTTGGTCACCTTACAGTTTTCTTCTTCTATTTGCTCATCTGTGAAATAAAACTGAACTGTTGGGATCTGAGTTTTTCTCTCTTGGCCAATAAATAATTCGGACTGTAAATGTTCAGAAGTGTATCTACACTTTCTTTTAGTGGAAAGCAATCAAGATGAACTTGTTAGGTTCTCTGTTGCATGTTGCATCACGAATCTTTTGTTACTTAATCGTTATTCATTCTATCAAGCTCCTCATGGTGAGTCTAATTGCCATCTTATTCATTAATGACAAGTTCTTCCGGTGAATACAGAATTTTCAATGTAGACCTAAATTGTCATCACGTTCAATGTATGAATGTTATGAGCTGTTAAAAAGCCCGTAAAATAATTTTGAATGGTTCTATCACTTGTGCAGCTTATGTTGGTCTTGCAACAATTGCTGGCTTCATATGGTGGTTTATATACTCTGACAATGGTCCTAAGTTAACTTACACTGAGTTGGTAAGATTTATTGGTTATTATCTTGCCATGACATATGTTTATTTTTTGTTTAACACATGAACTATGAAGATAACCTTATGCATTTTGGTTATGTTCATTGCAAACATGTGAGGATCCTTTAGCTTTAATTTCAAAAGATGAAACTTGAATTTCTACTCTCGTCTTTTCCCTTGCACACTAGTAATTTTCAAGAAAAGAAAACT
Source organism: Cucumis sativus (assembly GCF_000004075.3). NCBI lineage: Eukaryota > Viridiplantae > Streptophyta > Magnoliopsida > Cucurbitales > Cucurbitaceae > Cucumis > Cucumis sativus. Next base: position 17,871,123 of record NC_026656.2, on the reverse strand, counting down.
GGACTTGGTTTTGGCCCTTTCTCAGTATGGGATATTTCTTTCAGATGAATTTTGATACTTGTTCAACCAGAGAGACGACGTACCCTTGCAGTATATTTGAGGATCGACATCCTTCGACTGTGTCCATGACTGTGCTTGTTGTTGTCGAGATGTTCAATGCTTTAAATAATCTAAGTGAAAATCAATCTCTTCTGTAAGTATAAACTTACACTTGCATCTTTTGAGGTTTCTGCAATTTATCAAGTTGATACATCTCTTTTTATTAGTACGAAGTTGGTATTTTGTTGAATGAAGCAAATAACAATTTAAACTTGGTTTTTTTTTTTTTGTCAAGCATGTGATTAATTCAATTGTATTCCTTTTCTCTCTCTAATTTGTTTAATTGTATTCCTTTTTGTCAAGGAAAAATGTAGAAGTTTCAGCATTCTTTTTCTCTCTAATTTGTTGTCTAGTGCGTTGGTGGTTGAATAGGATTTTTTCTTTTTTCCTCCCTTTTGTTTAAGCTCTCTTGTGTTTTTGTGCGTGTTCCTTGTCAATCACTGTGCTGGGGAAGCATTACTTGGGAAAATAGGTCTAACATCAAGATATATTTTTCAGTGTTATTCCTCCGTGGAGTAATTTATGGCTCGTTGCCTCCATTGTCTTAACCATGATCCTACACATGCTTATTATGTATGTGCAACCTCTCGCTGTTCTTTTCTCTGTAAGTTGTTTCTTTCTCTTGATTCCTCGTGATTCCTTCTTGGCAGTTTCAGTAGGTCCTGTTTGGTAACTATTTCGATTTTTGTTTTTGTTATTTACTAAATTTATTGTTTTGTTATTTACTAAAAAGTAGATCACAAAACAAGAAATTTAGAAGCAGAAAGTGTTTTTAGGCTTAATTTTTAAAAAATTAAAAATAAAAAGCCAAATACCGAACAGGGCCTTAGTGAACTGAGTTTGACAGACTGTAACTTGTTTGCTTACAGGTAACACCACTATCTTGGGCTGAATGGTCGATGGTTTTGTATCTTTCATTTCCTGTAATAGTGCATCCCTTCCTTCATTTTCTGTTCTGCCACATCTGTTTTTCTTATTCCCCTATACTATTGTCTTGATGGTGCCTGAAAGTTGTTGAGGGAACGGGGGTTCTGAAATATATAGAGGTTTTCATGGAATAGGGAAAAGGGAATGTTATTTAGGAATAACCCACAATCTCTTTTCGTATTCGATATCATGTCAATGCATTGAATAAATGCACTATAACTTTAATTACTTTTGCTACTCTTGAAAACCCCTCTATTGGATGTTTGTCCTTTATATGTATATTCACCAAATTCTCATTTTTCCATATCAATTCAAAGGATCTGCTCTTCAACTGATGCAGGTTATTATCATCGATGAGGTATTGAAGTGCTTTTCACGACGCTCCAGTAGCACTGGCAGTAAGTTGTCCTCACCTGTTTGATTATATCTATTATTGTTAAATGAGTATTTCGTGTATATCATAGTACTTGGTGTTTGTTACGGTGTCTATGATTAGTGAAAGTGATAATACCCAACCCGATTCTGTTAAACTGTATAAGTATTATGATGCATTAATAGGTAAAAAGTGGCACAACACAACCTATCAGTTCCTGTCTTAAATCTTTCTTTTTGGTTCAATAATTGTAGGGTTGAGGCTTCCATTCAGATTCAGAAGGCACGAATTACTTCCAAAGAAGGAATTACATGACAAGTAGGAATCATTACGTTATTACACTCGAGCATGGCTGATTAACAAGGACGAAAATTGAAATCATTCTTTTATCCTATCCGACCTCAAGAGTTTGACCCAAGCGTTCACGCGTTAATCTTATACCTCACAAGTCCGAAGTTTAACAGCAGCACTGTAAGATACCCAGTCTGTTCATCACACCAAGCATGGAGAGAAAGCGACCAAGGTTGACTGTGTCGTTCATCTTTTTTGTTTGATCTGTCAATTTTGAAGTTTTTTCTAACATGAATATTTACATGACTGGTTACGAGTCTTGATAGAACAATGTTCACTACAACTCATAATCATGATATCGATCTTTCATGGATGTGTTCTTGTCGAATAAGTTCACTTTCAAAGTTGATTGGTATGGGAGTCGTGGTATCAGCATTCTGTTGGTTCCTTGTAAAGGAAAACATTTCAACATGAAAGATCGATACAAGTTGTCCGTTCAATTGCACCATTTAAGTATCCAAGTTTCTTCTGACCAAAAGAGAAATAAACTGTAAATCCAAACTATTATTTTGAATGATTTACGTATCGCATCTGCAACTACTTCTATGCTCAAATTCAAATTTCAATCAATAGTCTGCCGATTCCAATGGGAGCATTGGTTACACAGCATACAATTCATATCAAGGAAAATTTAGGGTTATTAATTTCCTAAACAAAAGTATTTATAACTAGTCATTCCATTATGATTAGCTTGGCTCGGCTTGGCAGCACCAACTTCTTACATGTACAATTTAACATGATATCGTGAAATAGAACTCATGTTATTCTTATTTTAATATATTTTCAGCGGTGTGCCTGCAAGAAGCTTTTCCTATTTTATATTTCCTTTTTCTAATCATCTTTGAAGGCCATCAATAGCATACTCAGTACAAGAAAGTCCATAATGTTCAGAAAACATAAAAATGGAATTTGGTTAACTCCATCATTTGGATATCTTTCCTTTTGCCCCACAAGAATCTGTAAAAGATCTTAGAGATAAGGAAAGGAAATACGAACAATGTTCATGTCAAAATCATTGCATGAATAGAACTCATGACCCCACCATCTCTTTCGTTTTTTTTTTTTTTTTTTTAATTTGAGCTTGAACTCTATCCCTTAGCCATCATACAATATTGCATTTGAATCATGGAAAGGAAACTTAAAGAGACGAGCAATACTTCATATATCTCAATTAAATTGATAATTGCACACTGGGAATTGAGATCATCAAACAAAAGAAATCATTTTGTGTTGGCTTCTAAATGGTTGGGTCCAACATTACCAAATTAAATTCCTTTTTTCACAAGGCTCATCGGATCCTACTTGCCCCAACCCTACGAACACACTGACAAATCCAATCCCCCAATAATTCACACAAATCTAGAAATGGAATTTTGCATCATTGTCAGATTCTGACGCCAGAAAAGAAATGAGAATAAATACCAAAACTAATTATTAAAAAGAAAAAGGAAAGTACCAAATGAGTTGAGAATAAATGTTCCAACAAGAATCGAGGAATTTATTTTCAATATTTTGACTACTTAGGCAAAAATGACTTGGGTGCAAATGGTAACAGATATAGTAATATTTACACGGACAGAGAAGAACAGCATGATCAAGGGTCTCCAAGAAAATTCCTCCTTTTTGCTTCCCAATTTATCCAAAAATAGATTTTGAATTATTTGGGAATATTTTGAAGAACAGTGGGAATCAAAACCCAGAATTTGAATTAGTCACAGCGTAGCTTTTACTTCTTGGATAAGCCAAATGAGCTTTATCTTCAACGCCTTCTTCAAATTCACAAGCAGTATCCTCATCAATCCTACCCATTCCAACACTGCAACTTTTAGGCAATCCTTTGGATTGTCTTTGCCTCTGTGGATAAAGAATATCAGCATCGATATCTTTAATATCCAAGCTTCTAACGGAGGCGGCCTTAACAAGCTCTCTGAAATCGTCGGTTTCATTGGATCTGCAAGAGCGAGAGCTGTAGCTTTTGGGCAAGATGGGCAATTGGCCAGATGGGTAACCATGAGAGACTCTGGGAGCACAATCCATGATGCTTTTTACATAGAAATCCTTGGCTTTCCCTAGAGCTCTGATGGGTAGTGTAACGAATCGGATGAATTTGTTTTGATTTTGTGCGTTTTTGGTTTTCATTTCGGAAACCCACCAGTGTTCGATGAAATGACTGAAAGAGATTTTGAAGCAGAAACGGTTGATTAGAATCGAAATTTGATAGATGGATGGAATAAATCAGATTTGAGAAACGAAATCAGGAAGAAAAAGGGAGAATTGAAAGCACACTGATTTGGAGGAAATTGGGGGATGGGACCGAGCAGGTGGGGGAATTCTGGCGTAAGACGTCGGCCAGAGTTGAAATAATGGTGGAGTTGACATGTGAAGTTTTCCAACATGTGAGTTTTAAATGTTCTTAAACCTTATCCAATTCATCTAGATGAATGAATCATTGCCCTCTCAAACATAAAGAAAGAAAGGTAGATTATAACTTTGAATTTTGAATTTTGAATCGGATTTGGGTGAAATTCACCTTAGTCAACTTTTTAAAACTAAAAAGAAAAAAGTTTTTCTTTCTTTTCTTTCCTTTCTTTTCTTTCCTTTCTTTACAAATTACAAAACCTGTTTTCTGTTTTTTATACTATAAAGATCTTTGTCACTCCGTTTTCTTCAAGTTTCTTTCCTCTCTGATGGTTAAAAAATGTTTTGGTCTTCACCTTCAGCCTTAATAATTGAATACAACCATGGTAGAAATGTGGAACTGAAATGATATATAGTATAATAGTAAAGTAATATGGTTGATTTACAATTCAAACGCATGAAGATCATAAAGATTCAATTCCTCCTATTGACAGCCGCAAAGAAATAGATAGAAATGGTAATACACGTCTTCTAGAGAAGCGCTACAATTTGGTAGAAACCTCCAACCACAATTATAATTTAAAACAAAGCCGCCCCCTCCTTAACTAATTTCTTACTTTTCGACTCTTCTTTTCTTTCTTTATTCAATTATTCATTGGGTTTTGTTCATATTCCCTCCCCTATTTCCATTTTAATAGAATTTCTCATCAAAATATTGGTCGACATGTTGATATTACCACTAGTATTCATATCTTCAAATTACAATCATTAATTGTGATACTATATTATCAAGTAGATTTTTATTTGTTAGGAATATTGATGAGAAATTTAGATGAAATGATGAGATTAGATAGTGTGGCATATTTTGTTTTCAATTAATTGAGTGTTCTGAAGACTTCAATTATCACTATTGTCTTAAAAGAAAAAGTATCACAATTGTTAATCTAAGCAAATTAAATGCTCAATTAGAGTTTTACAAAATATCTGAGTTGTAACTTATGAATTTAAACTTGTTTTACAAAAATTATTTACAAGTAAAATACTAGTCTATTCATATCTATCATCTAAACATATATATAGTAACTCTTTTGATCTATATTGTGATATTTTAAATATTTTGATTGCTATGTTTAGAAATAACTCTATCGGTTAAATTTTTTAAAAAAAAAAATCATTGAGCATTGTTTTATTTTTCATTTTAAATATTCTATTTTTTTATTTTCTAAAAAATACTTTTCATCTGCATCTAAATTTGAAAATAAAATGTATTTTAATTTAAATCCTAAGAAAAATTAAAATTTTAGAAAATAACAATTGATTTTAGCTCTATCCCTTTCTAACATATGCAACCAACACAATAAACAAAAAGAAAAAGATGATCATAACTTTCCAAATAGAGTACAAATTGAATACTTTGTATAAACGACTCTAATTAGTATTTAATTTTCATCAGACCTATAACCATTGAATTGAGATCCTGATTAATTAGATTAGATTACTTAAATGTGTACCAAACTCTAATCAATAGTCCTAGTACAGACTATGTAGCCCATTTAATATTAAACCCTAATTCAACTTTCAATACAATTTATTGTTGATGCAACGAGAGATAAAGTGATTTTAAATGATTGAAATTATTGGTAGGTAGCAGAATGGAAACAGAACGATTATAGGTTGCAGAGAAGTTTGGTTAGATCAAATGGGATGTTAATCTTCCAGTGAAAGAACATGTTTAATACCAAAATGCATTCCTTATTTGAATAAAAGACTTTATGTCCAACCATAATAAAATATTAAACTTTTGTGTATAGATTTGTAAGCTATAAATTGAGTGATGAATGACTTGCATAATTGTGATTAATTGGACGCAACACAACAAGTACGTGGCACGAGCATTATTTATTAGAGTAATCAAATAATTAAATATATAATATTATTTTAAATTTTTTTGTAAATATAGCCAAATCTGTTAAGTTGTCTATCGAAAATCGGTTAAATTTATTATTTTGAATTTAATAGCAATATTTGCAATTACGTTTTTGTTTTTGTAAGGAGAGAAGTAAAAGAGTGTAAGGCCCATGGAAAGAAGTTAAAGTAGGCCTGAAGAAGGCCCAAGTAAAGGAGAGAAGGAAGGAAATCCATGAAGAGAGTGAGGGTGGAAAGAGGATAAGATGAAGCAGCAACGAATCAATTAGATATTGAAAATCAAAACATATGAATATTTAATGAAATAAACAAATAGTATATGAAAAAAGAGGAAATGAGATGAGATCTGTCATCTGAGGAGGGGGAATGGGAAAGGGAGAATGGGGGAATGGGGGAATGGGGGAATGGGGATATGATGGGAACGGGAAACGGGAAGAGGAAGTGAAGGGGATCCAGTGGTGGACCCCAGCAGAGCGTGGCTTTGTAAAGAGTGCCAGCTCAGCTGCTTTGACTGCAGGTGGAGCATTCTGAGATCTAGAAGACCGTTTTTTTTTTTTATTCATTTATAATGCCTCGTTTAGCAAATCCAAAATCCCTCTCTCTCTCTCTCTTCTCTGCTTTTTCACTACTTTGCTTCTCTCTATCATTTCCCTCTCCCTCCTACGTACATTCCAACTCCCACTTTTCCATTTATCTTCTGACACGTGTCCCTCCCACCACCATGCACACATCCATCTCTCTTTGTTTTTCTTTTCTTCTCAATATTTTCTCCACTTTCCATCTCATTTCTTCCTTTCTCAAAGGCCCTCCATTTTTTCCCCTCTTCTCTTTTGGACCTTCGTTTTGACCTATTTGCATTAATTTAGGCTTTTGAAATCTTACTTCAAAAGGGCTATTTAGTTCGAGGATAAAGGATTCAATAATAACTTCTTGTAGAGATTAGGAGGACACCAACTATCTATGCACTATATATATATATATATATATTTTGTTGCTCTCAATCATAGAACTCCAAAGTTAAAAGAAGATTAGCTTGAATGACTGAAGGTGGATGAGTTGTTTGGAGTTGGAAGGGGAGAATTATTGAAGTGGTGGGTGGATGGATGGAATTGGAATTGGAATTGGAATGGGAATTGAGGTGTTATGTGTGGGAACGCCAGCACAAATGTAGAAATTAAGGCTTAATTAGTCAATAATAATGAAAGACCCTACTACCACAAAGCGAAGCAAAAGTTTTCTTGGAGTAATAATATACTTTTTTTGGTGCAGAGAGAAGAGTGAACTGCACGTGTGGTGCACGGTCCTTGTGCAGTAAAACAACCTGTTATATCCAGTAATATCCATTTTCCTTCATCGCTTTTTATTTTATTATTATTTTCCTTCTTTCTAAAGACCAAGATGGGACTTGGGAGGGACAGTCTGTGAACAGTACAGAAGATAAACAAATCTCTCTTTCCCTTTCCCTCCACCTTTCTTTACTCCTCCACCTCCTCCTCCTCCTCCTCCTTCTTCCTTCTCTGCTGGGTTTGAGTGAGTGGGTCTATGGCATCCCAAGTTTTCTTTTTTGGATGTGGGTCATAATTTTCTAATCTGGACTTTGGTTATTATTATTTAATTTCTCCCTTTTTGAGAGTCTTGAAGAGGAAGCTTTGGAATTGGGGAAGCGAAAAATCTCTTGGCCTTCATCTTTTCTTTTGGTCATCATGATGATTGATAGTGTAATGAAGAAGAAGAAGAAGGAGATATCCTTTTGACCACAGAGGAAAAAGAAGAAAAGTTTCAGATAAAGTAAGAGAGGGGGGAAAAAAAAGCAACAAAGTGAGTAAACATTGCTGCCTGTGATTGTCAATGAGAGTGACAGTGTAGTGTAGGAAGGCGAAAGCAAAAAAGATAAAGAAGAAACAAACAAACAAACCCTCCTCCGTTTTCTCTTCTCTCTGTTTTTTCTTCCTCACTTTTTCTTCCCACACGTTCTTCTGGTCTCCCTGTTCAACTTTGCTCTGTTTTTTTTTACGAGATTTTAATCTCTTCATTTATCAAATTCAGATTCATCTTCAGTTTTCTCAAAAGGGTTTTTCCAAAATGCCGATGTACCAGCCTGCTACTACTTGGAGAGAAGGGGATCCGAAGCTCGTCGTTGGCTGCGGTACGCAGATCCTAGATCTGGAAACTGTGGTCAAAGATGGGATTCTCGGTGGAGGCGGTGGGATCATTTGCGGAGGCGGAGGCGGTGGGGGTGGAGAGAAATTGGATCTGAAGGAGATGATTGAGGAGTTGGAATCGTCTGTAGAGGTTCCATCGGTGTTCATTTGTCCAATCTCTCTCGAGCCCATGCAAGATCCAGTGACCCTCTGCTCAGGCCAAACCTACGAGCGGTCTAACATTCTGAAATGGTTCTCTTTGGGGCATTTAACTTGTCCCACAACAATGCAAGAGCTTTGGGACGATTCCGTCACACCGAATCGGACCCTTCACCAGTTGATTCACACCTGGTTTTCCCAGAAGTATTTAGCATTGAAGAAGAGATCAGAGGATGTGCAAGGGAGAGTTTTAGAGCTTTTGGATTCGTTGAAAAAGGTCAAAGGTCAAGCTAGGGTTCAGTCCCTCAAAGATCTCCGACATATCGTCATTACCCATTCCTCCGCTAAGAAGATGGTGGTTGACAACGGCGGTGTCGCTCTAATATCTTCTCTTTTGGGTTCTTTCACTTCCCACGCAGTCGGGTCCGAAGCCGTGGGAATCCTGGTGAATTTAGATCTAAATTCAGAGTTAAAGAAGAATCTGATTCAACCCACCAGAATATCTCTAATTGCAGATATATTAAATGAAGGGTCCATCGAAACCAAGATTAATTGTACGAAATTCTTCAAGATGTTGATCGTGGGTGAGGATTTAAAAACGGAGGACGTTTCGAGTTTAAGTCTCCTCGTCGGATTGTTGAGAATGGTGAAGGATCAGAGACACCCAAATGGTGTAACCGCCGGACTCAGTCTACTCCGAACACTCTGTTCAAACGAACCAATCAGGAAGCAACTCGTTAGCATCGGCGCCGTTGCGAAACTCGGCGGCACCCTCTCTAACTTAAACACCGATTGCTTGGAATCGGCGCTTTATATTCTCGACGTTTTGTCATCCCTTCCAGAGGGGAGATTAGCGTTGAAGAATTGTGAAGATACGATTAGAAATTTGGTGAAATTGTTGATGAAAGTATCAGAGATTTGTACTCAATTTGCGTTGTCGATTTTATGGGCAGTGTTCAAGCTAGCACCAGAGGAATGTGCGGTGCTCGCAGTGGAAGCTGGATTAGCAGCAAAATTGCTGCTTGTAATACAAAGTGGGTGCAATCCAGAGCTGAAACAGAGATCTGCAGAGCTATTAAAATTGTGTAGTCTAAATTACCCAGATTCAATCTTCATTTCTAAATGTAAGCTTACGAGAACTATACAATAAAAGATAGCTTGTCAAAATTGTTCATACACCCCTTTTCTTTTCTTTTTCTTTTTATTTTTGTTTATTATGCATGATTGAGATTCTTCAAACAGTCTTGTGAATGTGAATGAAGGCGAGGAGCAAGTTTTGATTCCTATGTTTTGTTGCTTTTTCTGTTATATGTTTTTCCTTATTTTCTTCAATTGAATTGACGTTGATCAATGACCGGAATATTCTTTTCCGGTATTCCGGCAAGTGTTGATTCTTTGTTCGGGAAAAGGCAGAAATATCAAATAATGCAGATTTGTATTCTTTTTTATTTTCTTTATTAATTTTTTTGTGGTCAAAGAATCCTGGACAACAGCCAAGCTTCATAATTGATAAACTATGCTTTGACTGAGTTTGGCCACAGAGAAAGAGAGAGAGAGAGAGAGAAATGAAAGTTATACAAAAGCAAAAACAAAGACTCGTCCCTATAAAACTGTATTTTTTTAATGTAAAAAAATTACTTTTTTAAAAAGCAAAATTTTCTTGTTACAAGGGATGGCTTATTTTATTTACATTTATATTTTTTTTGTTAGGACCAATCTCTTCGAAAAGTTCTTCATGCATGATTAAGTTTACTCACCATATTGTTGTATCATTATTATATTGAATTGTGTTTCTTCTTGATTATGAATTTGACAATATAGAACATAGATCAACATGATTAAATGTTTATAAATTTTAACTACGTCTAAACTTTGAGTTTATGAAGATGATTAGGATAAAAGGAATCAAGCAACAGAAAATTGGTTCATAATATACTTTTGTGTGATGATATGACACGTGTAATTTTGTAGGAGTGAACAAATAAATAATTGAACCTTAAAAACATAAAACAGAAGAAGACAACAAAGGTAGGGCCTAAAAAATATTGAAAAGAAAGAAAAGGGCAAAGGAGGAAAGAGAAAAAGGGGGGGATAGCATCATAGAATGAGAGTGTGAGAATTGATGAACATTTGTTGGTGGATGAACAAGGTTTGGTTTGATTGACTAGTGAAGGTTCAACCACCACTTTAAAATAAAACCACATTGGAGGGTGTGAAATGCAGTTGGCCAATTCTTGAATTTTTAGTCTTAAGTTTTTCCTCTTTTAAAAGTATCAAGTTTTTAATCAATGAGGCTCCCTACCTGCTTTATAAGTAATTAAAAAAAAATCATCTTTTAATAAATAATACAAAAATAATAAAAATTAAGCATATATTTCTTAGAAATAAAATTGAGATATTTTTTAGAACTCTCCTTTTAGATATCAATATATGAAGTCTAATTACTTTTAAAATTCCTAGTAATTTCTTTAAACCATACCGTTGATTGTCTCAATTCTTCTCTCTCTCTCTTCAGCATATTAAATTTGAATAAATAAACCCATTCATTTGGTATTGTTTCTTCCTTGTTTCTCTCTCTATCTCTTCATCTCTCTCTCTCTTCATTATACCCAAATTGAACTGTCCCTCTGCTTTTGGCTGTCTGTGACTGCACAGTACACTATTTTCAATATATATATATAATTTTATTAATAATTTGAACATTTAATTTGAAATAATCTGAAATAGAATAATGTCTTTGAAAAGTGTGTGTATGTGTTTTACAATTTTATTCTTGTTTAGTGTGCTTTTGACCGAGTGTTTGCCACGTGAACACCTCGACTTTCAGGCATTGAAAGAAAAAAAAGGTTAAAAGAATGAAAATTTAGGATTTAAAATTATGGTTTCCTTTTTAGCAGCACGGACTTTTGGGAAATGAATAAATTAACCCTTTGAAGATGTTATAACTACAGTCACGTGCACAGCAAGTGGAAACGGGGTTGGGTAATTATCAGACACGAGTACTTTACCCGTGACCCACCCCAAACCCCTTCACCTTCTCCCAAATCATGTGTTCTTCTAACAAATCCATCCTTTTTTTCTCCCCATTTATTCCTCTCTTTTTTTTTTTATTGTCAAATAAAAAGATCGATTTTATTAATTCTTTTTCTTTTAGTATATGTGTTTTCACCATATATATATATATATATTATTACTTCTAACACCTCCGATTATCTTGGATTCTTTATTTTCAAAATAAAAACGGTATTTATCATATGTAATCTTTTGAAGAATAACAAAACGTAAAACCAGGAAGGTGTATACTTAAAATGAATAATATTATATTATTGTAAATATCTTTGAGAGTTTATTATTCTAACACGCCTTTGATATTATGTAAGATTATGTATAAAATTAATATTGTGATTTGATCTGTGCATTAAATACTATATCAATTTAATTGCAAATGATATTAGGCCTGTGACTCTCAATTTATAGATATCAGTCTTTGCAATATTTGATTTTTTAAAAAGAAACTGCAATTGTATTTCTTTTAATAAATTTTCAATATGTTTGATATTTTTTTAACAATTTGTAAAAAGTATTAATTTCACTTATATGTTTATAATGTATTTATTATATAAGTTTGAGAATTTAATTTTTATGGTAGGTAGATTAAATTTTTACTATTATAGTGAACTTTAGGGTTAAAAGTCTAATTATTTTTATTAAAGTTTTGAAGGTTGAATTCAATTACTATAATACTTATTATGCTTTCTTTTTTCTATTTGTCAACATTTTTTGAAAATGAACTAGTTGGAACATAACCCAAATTGTAAGGCTATTTTGTAGGACTTATTCAATCAAAATTGAGAAACAATGGTTAGAAATAGATTGAGAAAATTATTAAAATATAAATTTGATAATATATTTCTCTGTTGTAAATTTTTTAGAAAAAAAATCCACTAAATAGTATATGGTTTGAATTTAGGGTTTTCTATGTGCTCGTTGCTCAATGAAAACTTGACCGATTCTAAAACTAAAGCCCTTAAAGGAAGGAGGATTTTGTGAGTTTAATTTAGGAAAATGAAAAAATGGGATGAACAATGAAAATCCAATCCCCAATCACATTCCAAACATTTTGAGGCCATTTTGATTTTAAACATCAACGATATCTCCAAAATCAAACTCATTATAGATAGAAAAAAATGGATCCATTTAGAGGACAAGGTGGCATTCAAATGCTACTAACTGCAGAACAAGATGCCCAACAAGTCGTATCCACAGCTAGAAACAGTATCTTCTAATAATCACTTTCCATATTATCAATTAAATCCTTTGGATAAATGTTCTTTTCTTTTCTTTTTAAAAATCAATTTTTCATTTTCACAATTGCAGTGAAGATGGCGAGACTTAAACAAGCTAAAGACGAAGCTGAAAGAGAAGTTGCCCATTATCGTGCTCATTTGGAGGCCGAATATCAAAAGAAAGTTTCTGAGGTAAGAATGTCTAATTTGGAGCTGCATCGTTGATTCTTTGTCTTGGACTTAAAACTTGTGGGCAAAAATTACAACTTAAATTATTAGATATCATTGTGGTGTAGAGATGTTCATCTTAAAATGGGAGAACATTAACTAATCACATGTTAAAATTTTTGTAATCATAGTCAAGTGCTGGGTCCTATACACAAAGGCTGGAAGAGGAAACCAACGTTAAGATCGATAATTTGAAGGAATCATCCGCAAGAGTTTCAAAGGATGTTGTTAATATGCTTCTCCAATATGTTACATCTCCAAGAACTTAGAACAAAGATGGTAATTCCTAAAAAAAGATCTTTTAGTTATTAAAAAAAATCAATCGAAAAGAACTAGGGAAATATATTTTGAAGTAAAGTTAATGCAATATAATTGGTCTATGTTTGTTCACATGGCAACAGAAGATTAGAAAAGCGTACGTACGTGGAGATGGCACCATGCAATTCTTTTCATTCTTTTTTCTTTGTAATTCATTATTTATTGTGATCACTCAATAATTATCTGTCATGAGTCATGACACGTTTGAATGTGTGTTTCAGATTGTTTTTGTTCAAATAACGTGCCTTATATATGTGTGTATACATACATATACATGCATATATATATATACATACCAAATATAGCTTTTAATTATGACATATCACACCTGTTGGTAGCTTTTTCAAACTTCTGTTTGATAAGTATTTCATTTTTTTTAAATTTTTGGTCGACTTTTGGCAGTTGAATTTATTTACTCTCATATTTTTTCAATGGTAGGCATCATTTAGAGATTGGGAGAGAAAAAGATAAATTATATAATCAAGTTTATTTTGTAGCCAATATTAGAAATAGACCAAACAAAACAAAGTCTAAATAGCATGTATTATCATTTTATTTGTTTATATAAAATGAATGCTTTGTTACATCACAATATTTTGAAAATAAAATTTGTCCATTATATGCAATTATCATTTTCAATAACAATAACAATAACAACAATAATTAATAAAAAAAAAATGTTATTTTCAGTCAATTTACTCAACTACCCAATGGGCAATGGGCAGTGGGATTTGTGGATGGAAGAGGCAGACGAAGCCCAAAAAAGGGATGTTTGGATCACTCAAATGCTAACCCTTATTATATCATCCAACTTGCCTTCTCAATTACTTTTGTGGTTTATGTGCTTCCCTTCCCCAACTCTAAATTTTGTCCTCAAAACCTACTTTAAAAATATCTTATATTATTATTAATTGCATCTATTTAATATGTACATTTATAAATTCAATTAAATGTATGAAAAGAAAAAGGAAAATATTAGACTTTAAATTGTCTTTTTATTAGACTATAAAAAGTTTTTTTTTTTTTTTTTCTATTTCAAGGTCAAGAACACTTCATCCTTTCCCTCTAGAATCTCTCCCTATATATTTTGCTTTTATTTAAATCCATGTTGAGAGGACGTTTTCAAAAATAGTTTTATTACTTTTCTTTTAAAAAAATATTAGAATTCTTAACTTAGTTTTAAACACTTCACTTGAAGTATAGTTTGTAAGATTATATATTTTCAAAAATCAAATAATTATTCAACCTGATTTTGTAATTAATCATTTTTTTTCTCTACCATACTTTTGTACTCTAAAAGATTATAGTGTTTTTATTTCTCAACCAAAAACTAATCAAATACTTCATGTTAAATTGAAAAATAGTTTAATTATATATATATAAATTGATATTTGATACTTTATCAATGGGTGCTATGAATGGTTATGTATAAAACAAAATTTTATTTTACAGGTACTTAATTTGTCTTTGTATACTTAATTTACTTTCGGTCATAATTCATAAAATACAGAATGTGATAATTATATATGATACGTTAATATAAATTAATTTAAAATTTCATATCCTTCGAAACAATTGAATGGTAAGTACACAATGTGTACTTTTTGCACAGTATGTTGAACGTGTTAGTTAAGTAGTGACTTCTTAGTGATGCAATCTTTTTTGTTTAATTATATTTATTGCACACAAAATATGGCTTATTCTCTTTCTGTATTTTTAAGTAAGCATGGTTGATTTTTATTTAAATTCTTTTAATAAAAATAAATGGTTTAAAATAAACTTCTAAAGGTTTTTTTGATGTTGTTATTTTAAACCTTTGAAAAATTAAACTTATTAGATTTTATGGTCTTAGGAACAAAAATGTCTCTAAGTGATCTATAGTCTTTTTTTTTTTTTTTTTTTTGGGTGCTAATATCAATTAGCTAAGTTAGATGTTTGAGATCAATTGTTGGAAACTATTGTGGGAAAAGTAATAGGAATTTTAAGAATATTAATACATATTTTAATTTTATAATCAACATTTAATACATTACTGTGCTTATTATATAATATATTATTTTAATTACAAACCATAAAACTGAGATAGTATCCAATGTTAATCTTCCAAACATGCACTATAATTTTCCCTATTTCATGGTCATGTGAAAGGAAATGAACGGTAAATTTTGACTTTGACATAACCTTTTTTTAAAAAAAAAAATTATTTTAGTCATCTTTATTTTAAAAAATTGCATGTCTATTTCAAATTTAATTTATTTTAAAGCTTGAACACTTGTACTCATGCAACATTATTCAAATCTTCCATGTATAAATTTCTATTTCTAAACTATTATTTTATAGATTTTTTTTTTCAATATTAGATTGTTTTGGAATTAAAGTTTAATGTGGATACCAGAATTTTTACAAGATGATTGAACATAAGAACATTAAGAGAGATTGTTGGATAGGGCATAATGAGTTAATGGGTAATTCAAAAGTTAATCCAAACAAGGCAAAGAGAGAGATATAACACAGCTTGGAGTCTAGTATGAAAAGATTACTTCAAAATAGTTTGAAAAATAAGACAAAATTATTGAAAGTTTGTTTTCTTTTGACGGAATTCAATGAAGTTTAAGATACGTAACGATAATTTCTTTAAAACAATTAAAACGAGCTAAATTAAAGTTACTCCATTGTTCAACATAATCATAATCAACATGTAAATTAGGGTTCTGAGTGCAAAACAATTTTATCATTTAACTACCCTTCTTAATTAAAACAGTATTGAGAACTCTAAAAAATGTTAATACTGAGGTTAAAGCAATTTCTGATTTACCAAAATATTTGTGCAATAAACAAACAGGTGGGTGAATTAAGTCTGATCACAAAATATATATATGAAAAGCAAAACTTTAGTTGTATCACATCCTTTAATTTCTTTTAAATTTAATTTGGGTTTTAAAGTTTTTGTGGGTATACATTTTTTAGTGTATAAGGTGTATAGAGGGATTAAAGTACATATGTCATACTGATTAAAAATAAAGGTTCGAACTTCAAATTAAAATCATAATTACCATTTTAAGGTTAAGTACTTGTTAATTAGTAAATTCCATTCTAGTTAATTTCTTGAATTCATGGGAACAAATCAATGAGCATCTGAAATCTTATATTTTGCTTCTCCATAGATTATTATTATTACTTTTAAACTTTGAAATTTGAGTTTTGATATTGATGCTCAAATTTTTTAAGGCCTCCAATGACCACTTTTGATCTAAGTGTTAATTTCAATATTCATGAAACATTAGTGAAAACTTAATTTAAATCTTTTAACAAGTGTTAACTAAAATTGTTAATGGGTTTGACTCAATTATATTGATATATAACCTCCCTTTCAAGAGGGTGAGGTTGAATCCCAAAACTCAACCATCTAATTGTTTTGAAGAAACAAATTAATGAAAACTGTAGGGAAAGGTATGAAAGAGTATTTCCTGTATGGATTATAGTTAAGTTTCTTTGTAAACAAAATAGAATTAGAAGAAGAAAAAGAAGTAATTTTCTTTAAAATCATGTACATGTCACGTGGGTAACTGAAAGTGATTTAGGGTTAAAATAAAAAGTATGCATCATTTAGGATGAAAAAGAAGAAAATATATGCGAAAATAACTAAATTGAATTGACGTTAAACTGCTTCAATTCCTAACTCAACCTTAAGAAACGATGGGAACTGCAAACCAACCGGCTGGCCGTCGATCAGTTCATAAAGTATTGGAACGAAAAAATGATGATCTTCTTTTAATTTTGTGTATGGACGACAAAAGAAAAAAAAGAAATTAAGCAAAAAAGAATGAAGGATTAAATTACTTTATTTTTATTACGAAAGTGTAAGTAATAATCAAAGAAAAGAAAATATCGACAGTGTAGTTTATGGTTTGGTTGGATTATCACAAGTATAAACGTAATCCGTATGAGCCTGTAAAGTTCTTCTAATCAAGCAATCTTCTTTTCCTGATCCTTCACATGATCCATCGTTATTATGATTAGTGGCGAATTCCTGAGAAACGATCTGATTAATTAAATAAATACGTAATAATGGAAATTAAGAATGAAATAATTATAGAAATGAGTTTTGAATATAGATTTTTGAAATTTAAACTTACTGGAATTAGTTCGAATGAGGGGATGGGACGACCTTCTGATGAGGGTACGATGATGAGGGACATTATTGTTGCAAGTGCTGCAATAGTGGTGGTGAGGGATGCGAGATTCTTGGACATATTTTTGTGAATTGGAATTATGAACTAAGAGTGGAGGAAAAAGGATTGCAATTCTTGGCTTTTAAACACACAATTGAAAACGAAATATGGTTGCTGGCAAAAATAATTAAGAGAGCCAAAGAGTGACTTGAGAACAGAACGGCATGAATAGGATATGATGTTAATTGGTCACATCCTGTAATGCTGATTATGGTAAATCTTATTCTTTGTGTGTAAATATATATAAAGTTTGTTGTATCTAAAGTAAAAAGATGTTTACACCCAAAAATCTTTTGTGTTTTATATATTTTCGTAAATGGAGTAAGTTTTGAATTCTTTTGTTTAATGCTTATTTTAACTTTAATTTTTGGATCAATTTGAAATTAACATGATTTTTCTTTCAGTTTTAAGTTTTTTTTTTTGTTATATATTATTATGTGTTGATATGTATTTAAGTAATTCCGGATATTTCAAAATTGATGTTTTTTTATTATCTTCCATATGATTGAAGTTCAATAATCATCCCTATTTGAAAGGTTATTCTAACTGTATTGTATTAATAGTATTAATCAAAATACTATATGAGTTTAAATCAATAAACTTCATTATAATAACACTTATTAAACGAAAAACAACAAATTTTTTTAAAATTAAACTAAAAAACGAAAGGTGCATATATAGTTGAATTGAAACAAAAAAATCTAAGAGTCGAACCTTTTTTCTTTCTGAAAAAATACATATGATATTGAATGTATTTTGGTTGTAGTTGGAAGTTGGGGTTGAAAATTTGAGGGTGGATTCATATATAAATATAAGGAAACAGTAACCTTGTGGAGAAGGAATTTAACTACCAATCACACATTATATTCCATTTTCCTTCCTATTTTATGAACTTTACTCATGATGGTGAACATGAACAATTTGAACTGGAACATCTTGATTTTTAACTCATATAGATGTCAATTGATCTAAAGATCTTACAGCTGGCTAAAAAAATTGAAGTTTAAAATATAACTTTGATAATATAATAACTAAATTGAAATCAAAACTCAACCATTATTGTTTAAAAATGAAGGACCAGTAGGGCACGTAAGACCAACTTAATTGATTAAATACTTAATATTCAAGTCATGGGGCAACCTGTCATGGTTTCCAAACAGTATTTCTCTTGTTGGGTCGTAATCCAATTCATTCACATATTTGAAAGAAGTAAACTCACACCACATGTACACCCATGTCTTTCCTTGCCATTTATTCATAACATTTCTTCACCATGTTTTGTGTTTGTTTCGTTTTGGATTTACCCTCTTCAATAGGGCACTAATATAGTCTAATCATTTATGCCTCTCTTCTGGTATTGGGGTGAAGGTTATTGTATATAGTTTATCAAAATGTCTATATCACAAAACAATGCCTTTATCAGTTACTTATACGTTAGGTTTGATCGATATTATATTTGTTTTTTTTCGCTCGATTTTATTATTTTTTTCATTCTATCCGTGTTTATGTATAGTATTTTGCTTCTCATAATATTGTATGTGGGAATGGTGGCTCTATATCTATAAGTACTTAAAGTGAATGTTATTGCAATATAAAGATGTTCATCTAAATAATCCAAAATAAAAATTGGTTTTTGGAATAAATTATTACTTACGTATAAAGTGTTTCGCTAATCATTCACGAGCCAATCTGTTTAACCCTTTAAATATATGACCATAAGAAAAATATCAATTATATCTATAAACTTTAGTGTTGTGTCAATTAAAATCTTAAATTAATATTTTACTCCAATTTTTAACAAAATTAATATTTACTCCAATTTTTATGCAATTTTGTATAAATAACCTTCTTTTAGATTTTGTTTGACGGATATGGAAGGAAATTTTTAATTTAAATTCATTAAACTCTTAGTCCCGTTTGTTGGCACCCTTTCTCTTTTAGTTTTTAAAATAATAAAAATTTGTATCTTACAGACAAAAGTATTTAGAAAAAGATAAACATATGCACATATTTTATGTATATTGCGAATATGACAAATATGATAAAAAAGTAGTCATATCAAACGGTTGTCAAGTCATACAAATATTAGAGGGCTATCAAAGAATTATCAATTTTTAAATTTGCTACTTTTGTAATTTAAAAAATTTAGTGATACGAGTCATATTTTCATTTGTTTTTTTTGCAAACACACCTTTAATTAAATCTATTACAATTTTTAAAAAGGTTTTCATCCACGGAATGTAAGAGTCAAATCTAAGTTGAACATAGAAAGAAAAACAAAAAAGTCACCAAAATGGTACCTTTTAAAGTCTATCCATTCATCACAATTATTTAAATAATAATATTAATTGATATAAAAGAACTTTTCCACCAAAAAGTTTCGCGCCACTGCTGGGGATCGAACCCGGGTCAACAGGCTGGAATACTCACCACTATATTACAACGACCTCACGTTTAATGAGTTAAAACTAATTTTTATTCTTTATACTTAAAAACATAAATAAAAAAAATCGCCGTTGCCGGGGATCGAACCCGGGTCACCCGCGTGACAGGCGGGAATACTTACCACTATACTACAACGACTTTGCTGACAGATGTTAAATATCTAAAATGAAAAAGTTTGAAGAAAGTTTCTTGAAATGATGATGAATTTTTTGTCGTTTAATCTGATTCCAATGCACCGCATTTCCCAGAATAGAAATCGCGCCACCTGGTCACTAAATTCATCTTTCTTCCCCGTTTTACTTCTCTTAGAACTCAGAATTCACGACTCCAGCTTGATTACACAAAACTGTTTCTCTCTACTTTATTCATTATTTCTTGATCTTCATCTTTAGAAAGTAGAAGCTCCCGGAAGAAATGCTCGGAGATGGAGGAGAAACTCCTTGCAGGTACGGCTCGTTCCTTACCTTCTCTTTGACTATGGACTTATGGCCTCAATTTGTTGTTGCTTCACTGTTATATTCAGTTTCTTCGCTTCAAATTCTTGTTCCCTATCATTAAATCCTGCTGCATTCAGTTGTTTCTTGTCAAGGAACTCGCTGATCATCTTAATTTTCATACATTTACATTTGCATTTGCAGCGATTACTTATATTCTGCTTGATATTGTAATAAATCGTGATCGATAAATAGATGCACAAGTTATTGTCATTAGATAGATTGAGAATCGTTTTGTTTCGACTACTTGAACTAGCTCGCTTCATCTATTAGTGCTTAACCTTTGCTTGATGTTGAAGTAAAACACAAGTATACAAGATCAATGAGATTTACTTTTTTTTTTTTTTTTTTTTGTAGATATGAATTATTGAACATGGTTAAGAAGCACTCCAACTTAATAGGACAAACTGTGGTAGACGAGCAAGATGTTTCCGATGTAGAAAGGGATCCTCGTTTTTGGCACGATGTTATGGATTTGTATTTTATTCGTGGTAAGGAATCAAGGGGGCGACAAGACGACGATCTCGTATTTTTTGTTAGAAAAGTGGTACAATTTTGCTATTGCCTTCCATGGTTGCAATGCTTTTATTTAATTCACTTAGGGTGGTATCAAAGTTCTAATTCACTTTCTGCTTATGATTTGAAAGAAATCTCAAGGATATGGCAGTGATGATGATAATGGGGGCACCTCGCCATATTTTGTTCGCAGGTGGGCATCTAAGGTACATAACTTCCATTCTGGGCAGTGATAATTTATACACACAATGATTTTATTTAGCTATGGCAATGTTGTCTCATTTGCAAGTAGTGATTGATGTTAGGGCACCTTTGCCGGGTAAATATTGTATGTGTACTGTTATTTGTACCAACTAAACCTCATACCTAGTGTTGTACTCTGACAATAGAATGAATGTTTGTTTTCCTTAGCTGTTCTTGTTCGAGCTATATGTATGTCTATTGTAAAAGGTGTTGTCTATACTAGCTACAAATCAGACTCAGCAGGTCTTCAGGAATTAACCTGCCTGTGTTTATACAAAAGTAGAATATAGTAATTTGTGGTATGATATCTCAAAGCTATCAAAATAATAAGCGGTTTTTTTATGTTTTTTAGTTGGACAATTTGGTTGGAGACGCTTCAGTAGATGTGGATTGGAGGCGCTCCTTTTATTTGAACTTGATTGCTCACACTTCATTTACTGTGACTGTGGCAATTTGCAGGTATTAGACTTTCTAAATGCACTCTTTATTTTCTTAATGGACCACTCTCGTTCCCTTGAACACATAGCCTGCATTTGTCATGAGGTTTGAATCGTATGATTGTGGGCATATTATTTTGATTACCATGCTAATCATGTGTTCTGGCAGGATGCTACCGGTGCATAGTTCTTATATTTTTTTAATTATGAACTGACAAGTGAAATTCTCTGCAGCATTTGACCTTTTTTCTGTTACCTAGTCAAATGCTTTTGTGACTTACACTAGTGTCATCTTTATATGTTATATAATCTTATAAAAATGGGAGCAAATAGTTTTGGTTTGGAATAAATTTTTGAGATGGCATGCATTTCTTGCAATGACTAACGGTTTCATGTTTTTACTTATTTTCTTCTGCAAACTTTATATAGTCCGCCTTTTTAGAGTGTAACATTATCTTTTAATATCCTTCGTGGGTAATGGCCAACACAAAGTAAAATCTATTTAGTTAAATGCTAATTGCTGTATTATATAGTCACTGGGGTTTATTTCCTTTTTCTCTCATGAACCTTCATCAGTATTGATTTGCTTTCTCTTTATTGTTCCATTTTCTTGTTTTATTCCTTCTTCAGTCATCTGGTTCTTCGAAATCATCAAGCAGGACATACGACATCATTGTCTCCTATATATAAGGTATCTTCATGTGCACTCTTATTTAGTTGTAGGATCATATATTTTATCTACTGTTGAAGTTGGTATAATAATAAATATTCTGGGATTATGTACTGGTGACATGTAGTACTTACTCTTCACCTTTTCTTTTTAACAAGTGTAATGATCCTTTGATGAAATCCAAAGGTTGCTGCTGCAAGAGTTAATTTGAATTTTTGGTCATTCCAATGTGGTTTCATGCCAGTCTTGCTCTTTGAAATTTTTTATTTTCATCATTACTTAATTTTTCTGTTTCATTCGGGGCTCTTTGAAGGTTGTTAAGACTGTTTACGCCTCTCCTAGCCGTGTCAATTTTCATTTGGATTCTAAAAAGGTAAATAAGTTGCTGTTCTGAAAGATTTTCTCTATCATATTCTACCATCAATGTCAATTTGACTTTATTACTTCATCATAAATTATGTTCAGGAAGTTGAGACAACGCCTGCATATCCAGATATCTGTTTTGCAGTTGATGACTTTGACTCCACTTTTGATGCAGTGGTAATGTTCTTAATCGATCTCATGTGAATTTTTTTTATAAAATACATATGCAAGGAATGCTTGTTGAAGTGAAGCTTTCATGATCTATGAATAAGCTTTCCTGTGATGATTTTTTGTGCGTATTGTGTGTGTATATATATTTCTGAATTTGTTTCCTTTAATGTAAACACACACTGAATCATTGAAGCAGTCATATTATTGATACAATTAAGGTCAATTGGGTTTGTTAAACTTTCAGTGTTCTTATTACTCAGGTCTTGACAGAGACTGACCATTGCTATTGTGTACTTCTCAATGCACATGATGGTGCAGCTTTTCCCGCAAAGGACAATGCAGAAAATTGCAATTCTAGTAATTTTGTGGCCTCTAGTCTGGATTCTGATTCTCAAAATACAAAGAATTCCAAGGTTTGGATTGCTTCTCTTTCCAGTGGTCTAACTACTATAATTTATTGTAAATAAAACTGTCACGCTAATGCAATTGTATTAATGTTTCTCTACTTCATACTGGTTTATGTTTGCTTGAGCTAAGCCATTAGGTAAATTGTATTTCAAACCAAGAATCATATGATTAAGCCACAAAGGATTGTATCTGTAGGATTGATTGATAGGACTAATACAAGTATGGCCTTCCTTCTCCCTTTAAGAAATTTAATCAGCTTCCCATTTTTGGTAACTTTTCAACTCTTATAATTAGGATAACATTATCGATGTTTTTGTTTTAATTGATTGTAGAGCTTTTCATATTTTTATTTCAGCTTTTTTTTTTCTCAAGGAGCTGCTAGAATCTACACTGTTTGTACTGTATGGATGATGGGGAATAATTATAATTAGTAACCATCTTCCAGAAAATGGATTTCTCCTCGTTAAATATTCCAAATTTAATTTCCCCCAAAATTCAATGATATATTTTTTTCCCTTTTCAATGATCTATAAAGCTTTGAACTTTGTGAACACGTGAACCATGAGACCTTATCACAATTATTGGACAATTAGTATTCATGTTAGAGACAACGACCCTCCAAACAATTCATATGATTCTAAATACTGCAGATTACTCTTTTTTCTGGATTTGTCAGCTACCAAATGGTTCGAGATGCATACGATGGTATGTATTTCTATATCTTTTTTCCTTCAATGTGGTATTTAATTTATCATACTGAGTTTCCCATTCTTTCAGTGATATAAGGATGAATAACATAAGTAATGAATATCTTGCTACTGTTTTGCCTGAACTTTACGTGGATGTTATATCTTGTATGTCCTTTAATTTGAATAGGAAAAACCTTTTGGCTAGTTCTAGAGGTTCAACTATTCTTCCACTTAATTCCCTTTTCTTTAATATTTGTGAATCAAATTTGAAGTTTCTTTATACAGTCTAGGCGGAACTCTTTTATTCAACCACTTCGATGGACGGTGGTAAGAGATTAAGCTTCTCACTCTGTCTTTCTACTCTTTCACTGATAACAGCTGGCAAGTCTAGATTTGGCAGCCTGCTCTCTCTTGGTCATGCTTCTGGCAAAACAGACAAAATTTACATGAAGGGTCCTGGAGGACGTGGGGAAGTTGAAGTTGCTGTTTCTGGTGTTGCAGGTAACTAAGGAAATAATCTCTTTTTCTACTTTAAGGCTTATATATTCTTCTACTTGAGTAGTGACACATTTTTTTCCCTTCCCTATAGCAATTATAAAGGTTATCTTGTGGCACCTACACACAAGATAAATTTTTTTGGTCGTTCTCCACTAGAAAGAACAGATACCATTATGATTTTATGAACTTTTTTGTTCTTCTCTGAGATTTATCAAAAATCTTGTTTTGAACCAAATGATGATCCCCCAAAAGTTGTCTTTGTAGGAAGCTATCTTACTGGCAAGTTCTAAATTTTCTACTATGGTGGCATAACATTCGTAGTATCAATTTTGACATAAATGGAGTCAGAACAACCATCTGGATATCTGAAAATTTATTGTAGTTTTAAGTTATAATTGGGTGAATGATATACTGTGCCATTCTCTTTTCATATGGGTGACAGCTAATTTTGTTTGCCTAATTAGTTTGGTGTTAATTTTGGTCAAGTGGACAAATTTGTTGTCTTATATGAGTTTGTATCATAATACCAGATCAAAGCCTGCAGGACTCTGGGCCCTTTTCACCTGTGGTTTCAAAGACAGGATTTGGGATTGGCACCATTGTTAGAAGAGCAGCATCTGTAGCAACTGTTGCTGCAAGACAAGCTTATGCAGCTGCTAGTAGCAGTAGTTCTGATGACGAGATGATACCTCTCAAGTGTTGCCTGATGTCTATTTCATTGCCCTGGGAGTACATCGCACACGATCTTTTGTTCAAGGTTGGATAATTGTTGACCATTGTAACTCTGCATTACGCATACTTCACCATATTTATCCAATTATTGCCAGCGATATGTTTTCATGCTGTAAGCTGTATGGTTATGGAGCTTTCCTACGTTTTTCACATGACTTCATGTTGTAGACTTGCTCAAATTTCTTTAGGGCAAAAGATGCAGCACCATTTCATATTTCTTTGGTAGTATGGTCAAGCTGATTCTAGGATGTTGCATGTTTGTCAGTCGACTAACCACACCACCATCAAAATTCTGTCTCCTGGCATGATCAGGACTGCCAATTGAGCCACACCCTTCAGGATAGGGCCATGCACCGAAATTTTCTTTCCTCACATAATGAGCATCTCTACGTAGCTTTCACTCTTGGGATAAAGTGAGAACATTGAAATTAGTGTGGTTGGGACATGAAGCGATGGTTTTCTCATTATAAGGTTTTGATCTTGGGAGGTGGTTTGTGGATGTCAGAATTGAGATTGAGATGGGCATTGGTTTTTTAGAATTTTTCTGGTAATATTTAGGCTTCTTCTTTCTAGTCTTTGTTCACTTTCCTTTTTCCCCCTCTTTTTAAAATAATAAACAAAAATATATTTGGTAATAAGAGAGGTTTTGATCTTGGGAGGTGGTTTATGGATGCCAGAATTGGGAATGAGACTGGTATTTACTTTTTAGGATTGGTCTTGTAATATATAGTTTTTCTTTCTCAACTCTTATTTCTCATTTTTCTTCTTTTTTCCTGTTCTTTTATTACTATTTTTTTTATAGAATATCAAACGGAAATTTATTTCGTAATAAGAGAGAGGTTTTGAACCTGGGAGGTGGTTTGTGGATGTCAGAAATAAGATTCATATCGGTATTTGATTCTATAGAATTGGTCTGATATTATATATTTTTCTTCTTTCTTTTATATTCTCCTCTCTTTTCCCTCTTTAACTCTAATGATTATTAAAGAAACAAAAATGTATTTCTCTGAGAAGGATATTCTTTTTTCCTTCAAAAAGTAATAAAAACAACAATATTTTGGCAGTTTTCATTCTTTTGAAATAAGAAACTTACTTTTCCTCTTAATTATTTACAATTTAAGATCGTTGATACCATGAAAAATACCTTATAATAAGTTATTAGTGTGTTCGACACAAATTAGGCAGAAAAAATGGAAGGGAATAAGTTGAGGAACAGCATAATTGGGAATAAAGCCTAAATAAACAATTTCTTTATCAAAATAAATCTTAGTTTTTGGCCGAAAGTATCCATCTTGAGTTTTAGTATGTGAAAAAATACCCACATTGGCATGTCATATATAGGTGGCTGCAATTTATCTTTTTGTTTCTTTTTGGTTGTTTTGGTTCTGGAATTCACTGTTTTCAGAATAATGATCACTGACTTTTAGAATCATCAACCAGGGAAGTCCGCCGGTGAACTTATGATTTCCATCACTGAGACACAAACAGAAGTGGAACTCATCCTTGAAGGTACCAAAGTTTGAGGAAGGAGGTACTCCTTGTATGCTCACAACACGAAAGACCTATGTGTAAAGTTTAATTGTCTTTGAGTTTGTTTTTGTTATTTGCATAGTTTTGTGTCTGGTAATATAGAGGAATCTTGTTGAAGAGATCTGGAGTTTAACTCATAATCACCTACTTAGCATCAGGGGCAATTTCTTTTCTCTTCTAGTAATAGGATGTGAGAGATTCCAATTCACGATGGGTAATTTAGACCAACCTGTCTTCTTCATTTGGGTTGTTCTTCTTATGCCCAAATTTGAAGTTCAACGTATGGATGGAAAGCACTTCGTATTGCTTCTCCGGTAGAGCTTATTCTGTAATTTGTATTTATTTCTTTTCCACTAGGGGGCTGGACAAGTATATGATCTTGTATGTAAAATGACTTTTATTTCCTTTATTATTATATTTAATTGTTAGATTTTTACAAACTTAACACGCTCTTGCTTTCCGGCTCTGAACCCTCAACTACTTTTAAAATTTAATCACTCTCTTTCCCTTCTTGGAACTTGAGTCCATTTTCATACCTTTCTAATCTTTATGGCTACAGTGTGAGGAAGATCAATATGCTTAGTTAACAAGTTTTTTAGAGATTGTAACCAGCACGGAGGAGACTTGGGTTGTCGTATCCTTGAAGGTCCTAACTTTATTGTTCTTGACTTGAGCCTCTAAGACGAGCAATCTTAGCTCAAAAAATCTTTTCATAGATTCCAAGTATGAACAGCACTTTATTTAGTATATTACCCACTTTTCTGTCGCATCTAGATTGGAAATATTTGTGGAATAACAAAATTGTATCTTGCATTGAGATACGCGTTAAAAGTAAAGCAAATTTTGGCAGTGTTACAGTTGGGTTTACAAAAAAAAGCTACTTGCAAAGGAGGCAACTGACGACATCTCAAATTCCTGGCGGCAAGGTTATTTCTAAGTCATTTAGGTAAGAATGCAGTGTAAAACACTGGCTTCTAGGTTCTAATGGCATGTTAAATTTTCTTTTCACTGCTTACAGGTAATAAAAAGGTCAATTTAGGGGGAAAAGGTTCAGAATTTGCATGTTAGTCTCCATTATCGGTAAACCTGGACCCCCCCCCCCCCCCCCCCCCCCCCTAAATTCTGAACCTTTTCCCCCCTCGCTTATATGCTAAAGGCTAAAAACTAATTGTTAATTAAGTAAGACAATGGTAGAGAATTTGGTGTAAATTTATGTAATGGAATCCTTCTCTGCTTGAGATTTGATAATTGTGCATGCCATGTTTTGAACTATGGGCGAGACTCCGGATCCGGTGAAACACCCGACGGTGCTTTTCAAGGTTTGGAGTTTAAATAAAAGCTGCCCTCATCGATTGAATAAATGGGATTAAATTAACAAGCTTTTTTGTAGATATCTACCTCTCTCATGGGTTACATATATTATATGTGTTCTAACTTCTAACCTTCTTCTAGGGCTATAAAATCGCCGGTGTTTCGTATGCGATGCCTTTGTCTCTCAAGCGAAAGAAATTTCTAAAGTGTTACCTAATTAAGTTTATGAACCTATCTATCTTTTAGATTATATATATCAACTCAACAAAATAACTTACTAAAATTCTTTTATGGTACGTTTATACAACCTAACTTCTACAACTTATAGATTCACAAAACGAACACAAATTATGTGAGTTCAATTTTTTTTTTCCTTTTTTCGATTCATTGTGTTGGTTTGAAAATTTTATCCTTTGATCTCTAAGTTGATAGTATTTCTAGTAAGTTAGACTATGTTTAAGTTGTCACATATTGATTTCAACTTCAAAGTTTATTGACTTGCGTAATATAACACATTAATCAAACTCAAACTCAAATTCAGTTCAAACACTCTTTATTCAATTTGGTCTGTATATTCAACTTCTAAAGATAGAAGTCATATTAATACCATTGACTAGAGTCAAATCTAGCTTTGACGTGTTAACTCTTTTTCTTTCTACGCAATACTCCAATCTAAGTTTGAATAATTGGTCCTCTTTTTCTTTCTGCACAATACTCCAATCTAAGTTTGAATAATTGGTCTATTCACTTGTTTTATCACAGTACTTGATTCGAAACAAACAAAATTATTGAAGAAAAAAAAGTTAATGTGTTGCATGCATTCTCCATAGTTACCTCCCACCCTTTATAGGCAAAATACAGATTGTAATGACCCAATAAGTAGGTTACTGTCCTTCAGATGTGACTGTAATTCCTCGAGACAAAATTTTGACTATTGGGTAATGAGAGGGAGGGGTGAAAATATAAGGAAAGAAAAAAAATGACAAACTAGAACAACTTTTCCTAGTTTTCCCAAAACCATGCTGATAGCTTTGGTTTATGTCTTTCCTTTTGTAGGCTAAATATTTTATTCATTCTCATCCAACTGTTCATAGGTTGGTTTACACTTTGTTGCCAAAGTCATGGGCTCAACCATTACAATACCATACCATAACCATACCCCTCTTAAAAAAGCTTTTTAAGCTTTATAACTTCATGACATCTCCATTCCATCGTGTCGTTATTTGCTTGACTCTTCATGATTAAGCTAAACCACAATCTCATATTCCCCCCCTTTACTTTCTCTTTTACTAATCCAAAAGTTAAAAGCAACATTTCTGGTCCAGCACCTTGCCACCGCTGCACAACTCCCATAAAAGACAGAATTTTTTGTTCTCTTTTTCTCTTATTTTCTTATCAGACAACTACTACTACTACTAATGTATAGCAAGGACCAAATTCATATTTTGCCACATTACTATCTCTTTTATTGTGTGGGTCTTTGCTTTGCTTGACTTTTAAGTGCTAATGGCATGGCTAGATTTGAATAGTAGTAGAGCATTAGCTATATATCTTTCTGTTGCTGCCAGATGTTCTTCAAAAGCAGCTTTTTCTAATTTTGTTTCCAAGACCATTTTAATCTCCGTGTCCATATAAGATGGTTAATTTGTATATATATAAGACAGGGTTGGGAATTAAATACTATTCTTACATAAAATCAACTCTCATGGAACAAAATATTATGATAATTTTTTATTTTCTTCAGAAATAATAATAATAAATAAATTCAAAAGGCCTCACAAATTAACATACATTTTTTTCTTCATGAAACAAATCACGTGCTATTTTACAATAAAAGTTTGTTTACCTCACTCCTCCAAGGTTTTATGTCTTATTGGGTCCCATGTGTCTCTCCAATATTTTTCCATAAATACCCAACACTTCCTCTTCCTTCATCCCCTTTGCTCTCTCAATCTCTCTCTCTCTCTCTCTCTCTCAGTTTTAATTTTCATTTTGACATGGCAATGCTGAATATGGGTGAAAATGGAGTTGGGTTTCAGTGTGAGGTACCTGATCATCAGAATAATCATGAGTTCACTGCCTCCGAAATCGAAGAGCTCTTGTCACTCTTTCTAGCCAATAACGATGGCCCCCCAAGTCCAGGTTCCGATTCACAGGGCTCGATGCGAACCTCAGTAACTAATTGTTCAACCAATGATGATGAGAGGAAGCTGCGGCGGATGATATCAAACCGGGAGTCGGCCCGGAGATCGCGGTGGAGGAAGAAGAGACATTTGGAAGATCTAACTAGTGAGGTGAACCGGTTGATGATGCAGAACCGGGAATTGAAGGAGCGGCTAGGGCGGGTTCTGAACAGCCGTCATATGGTTATGAGAGAAAACGATTGGTTGTGGATGGAGTCTATGGGTCTTCGGGCCAGGCTTTCGGATCTTTGCCGGATCTTGGCCGTCATGCAATAGCCTTCAAAGAAGTTTACGTAAAAGTAAAAACAGAAAAGGAAAAAATATATATAAATATCTGCATAGCACTGAGTTTTAATAATTGAAAAAGAAGAAAAAAAAGTTAGTACACTCTCCTGTATGTATCATAAGCATTGGAAGTGAAAAAATATCGAGTTCTTTTTGGTTCTTCCCTCTCTTTCAATAAAGTCACAAAAGTACTTAAAAAGATTTAGAAGTAATTAAATTGTTTTAGAAAATTTAAATGAGAGAGTAATTGGTAAATATCAATGTTTTTTTAGACGTGGTGACTCTGCATTATTCAATAGTTCAGTCATAATTCATGACATGATTTATGTATCAACTTTTTTGTTTGATTGAAGAGAAGTTGTAATTCGAACCAATTCTTCGTAGAACACATATTTGAGGTTTAAACTTTTTACGTATATTTGAGGTTTAAACTTTTTGTTGTTGCTATAGCTATTAGCTAGTATAAGTTAAATAAAGTAATTGGCCTGTTGTTTTCTAATTTGTAAGAATCTAGATATATAAAATTAACTTAATCAAAATACTTATATCAACAGCAGGTATAGAGTTCCACCCAAGAAAAAATTGGAAATATAGTTAATAAATTGCACAACTTAATTTTTCAACAACTTTTCCTAAAAAAGAAATATTCAACAACTTTGTTATGCGTAGATTATTAGATGGGGGAATAACTAAGAGGCTAAAGGTTGATGTGGCATACTCTTTTTAAAAGAAAAGAAAGCATATCGGCTGCAAACCCATTTTTAACGTTAAAAATTTGAAGTGATTAAAGTAAAAGTATTTAGTGAGTGAATGGTTTAATCGATAACATTGAATGTGTTATTTGAAGCATATTTTAAATTCTGTTTTTCACTACTTTTTTTTTCTTAATCCCTAATTTCTTCCTAACTTGAAAAATGACATTTTGACAGCAACAAAACAAAACAATAATAATAATAATAATAATTTAACTTATCAAGAGGTATAAAAGAAATAGTAAAGTCAACAAAATATTTATTATCTGTGACAATCGTTTTTATTTTTCATTAGCTTTTTTTGCGTGCAGCGTAAATATATTTTTTTTTTACTAAACCCTATAAATTGTTTAGTTATCAATTTAAATAAGAGTTGTTTCAAATACAATCCATAATAATGCACTATGTGTTATATTATTAAAATTATTTTTAAATTAGGGATGTTTTCACCCAATTGAAACATCAACATAGAAGCACGTTAGTGAGGGAAGAGAAGGTTATATATTTTTTCAAAAAATGATCACAATATCACAATAGTTTAATAGAACGATATTATGAAAAGTGAAAGGAAAAAAGGGTTTAGGGATTTAAAAATATAGTAATGCATGGTGTGTGGGGGAAGGAGAAGGGGAAGGGGGAGGAGGAGAGGTATCTTTTGGGCGATGCGTGCACATGACTGAGTATCACTGAAACCCATGCCCCCCCCTCCCTCCATAATGTATCATCTCAATATAATTCTATTTTGACCACTTCTTCTTTCCTTTCTCTTTTTCTCTTTTTCTCTTTTTAAACAACAATCATAAAATAATAACCAAAAGACCCTTTTTATGTTAAACAAAAAACTATCTGACATCAATCAACTGAACCCTTATTTTCCAATTAGACAATTACCAACTTGTTTCTTTGGTGTGTCAGTCCCTTCCTAGTTTGTTTCAAATGTTTACTATACCCATTTTAATATTCTTCCCTTCCTATTTGAACTTATTAGTTTTAAAAGAGTTGTACTGTTTAATATACGTTAACTTGTATTTATGTTTGAGACAATTAATTAAAAAAAAAGTATGATTAAAATAAAGGAGGACGTGAAAATGGCCCTAAGAAAATACATGTCAGAGAATTAAGATATTGAATTATATTATTTCAACACCTTCTCGTAATCCTAATTAAGTAACATTATAATTATAATTCTATTTGTTTATTTAAAAGTTTATATGTTATTTTAGCTTTCCTACTTGGGCACTTATTTAATTATGTTCTAACAACCAACGCATAATTAATTTCAGAGCCAAAACAATAATCAAACATAACTTAATTAAAATATAATTTATAGGTACGCATTTATTCATTTGATTCCATGTTGAATAATAATCTTCAAATTCTCATACTCTAATTCATATCATAAAAAACAATATTTTAAAATCCAACCTCAATTTAAGAATATTAAATAGTAAATTAATTGATAGCTTATTAGAATCAATACAAACAATACAAAATTGAACACTTTTTTTTTTAGTTCGATAACTCAAATAATTTGTGTGTAGGGTATATATTTATATGATTCCAAGTGAACACTCAAGTGTGACATAATGTGGGTCTTACAAAAATAATTTTCCATCTAACTAGCTATGTTTTTAATATACATAAATCATAATATATACATAGAAAAATAAAATGAAAATGAAAATAAAAATAAGAACAATTTGAAGTGAAAGAACTTGGTCTCTCTTTCGGTGAAGGGAATGGTTCTTCCACTTGTGAGTTGAGGAGCAAAGGAATTGGTGTGGTCATATTAAATAAAACTTTCCCTTTTTGTTTCCCTTTTTTATACATACATATATGCAATAATTTTATTATCAATTGAGACTTTTTATATATATATATATATAACCAAAGAAATTTTGTACTTTTTCTTCATCTTTTTTACTTGAATTTTTTAAGATAACATAGTGGACACGTCGTCAATATATAGTCTCGTACCTATTTACAATGGTATTATATTAGCACAAACACACAATCTTTTAAATTAGTAATTAGAAACAAAAAAGTAATTAGGAACAAATCAAATCAAAATCATTTAGGATAAAGAAAATTCTATTTTTTTCCTATCCTAATTTACTTTTATTAGAAGAAAAAAAATGAAAGGAACTATGACTTTAAATATTAAAGAAGGGATTGGTATATACATTCTTTTATAAGAGATTATAATTCACGTGTGCATATCTTTATACCAAATTTGAATATTTACTTGTCCTCTTACAACGAATTCAATAAAAATAATATATATATACTAAACAAACTCCACATATGTTATTATATTTTATTTTTTACATAAACAACATCTTTTTAAATAAAATATTAACTATAACTTATAATGAATTCAATCAAACAAATTAATAATCCACAAAAACTTTTGCACATTCATGATGCAACAAATCTAGATTGAAATGATTGTTTTATTTTTTTTAAAAAAAAAAAACAAAAACAAAAAGATGTAAAATCAAGATTACAAAATCTTCCTCTTCCTTTTTTTCTCAATCTATATGTTGTCATTGAAATTGATACATTACCCTTTGAACAATACATGTGCACAAAGCACAACATATAGTAGATTTGCAAGAATTGTCACATTGATTTATTTATTCATACATATATAAATATATATAATTTTTATAATTGGTAACCTTTTTAATCGATCAATCACACTAAAAAAGGAAAAGCTAATTTAATTAATTAAAGTTAAGAAAAGAAGTTATGAGAAAGTAATCTCCATAATTCAAAGAGAGAGGGGGGGCTGCCGCCTACCAATCCTTTTTTATCAAAGTCCACGTGGAGGGTCCAGATTGGGAGGTATTGAACCGGTAAATCAAAAGCCAAAAAGACCGGATAAAAAAGAAGGCTGGGAAGAGCTCAGCCACGTGTGCGTAGTTGACCGAAGGAACCTAACCTCACAATTCGTGCCACGTAGTGGTCTACGTATCACCCGCTGATTGGTTGCCTTTTTTCTTTTTCTTTTTCTTTTTTGTGATTTGTTTGAAATTTGATTAAAGCTTAATTGAATCACTTTATTAAATATTGTTTTAATTTTGATTACTTTATTTTTGTTAGATAGAATGTATCAAAGTCGTTGCAACTACTTACTCTCTTCTTTGAGGTTGAAATGCATTGTATATATGTTTTCTTTTTTAAGGAAGTTGTGATCTTATTGATAGTGTTTTGTATTTTTGTAAGTTTTATGATAGATTATGAAATATTAAATATCTTAAAGTCACAATTGATTATCATATGCTGAGTATTTTATTGGTGGTGTTTGTATTTTTTTTTAATTCTTAAATAGATTTTATTGATATTATATTATCTTAAATAGGGTTTTCTTTAATTAAATATTTTTAAGTTCAGACATTAGTTTAAACTACAATTAATACTCTTGAACTTTGTTTTTCTTTTTAATAAAAATGTGCATATTTTATCGATGATTAGATTTAGAATAGAACCTTATATGGCTTTTGATGAAAATTGTGATAAAATTAATGTTGCAGTCACTTCAAAATTCATACTTCACATAAACCTAATTTTGAAACATCAATTAATGTAAAAAGTAATTACAAGTTTTTATTTAAAATGCTAAAATATATGACTTTTTATTTTATCATTTATTCTAAAAGTTTATATATTACGGATTAGATTCTTTAATCAAACTTGATTTTGAAGTTGAAAAACCAAATAACGTGATATTTAAATAATATTATTTTTTTAATTAAAATATTTAAATACAATATTAAAAATATCGATGTCAATAAATAGATTGATATTTCAATAAGAGTGCCAAGGAAAGGAATCAATAAAATGTTTGATATCAATTGATACTTCTAAAAAAATATCTAAAAATAAAAAATTTGAAAGATGTCTATTTGACCTATTTTAGTTGGGTTAAAATTTAATTATTTCAATCACTTAGTTATTTGTAAAAATATGAAATATCAATAAAAAAAAACAACACGTTAATGTAATTTTTATTTTAAAAAATGAACATATTGATATAAATTTAAATACATGCTTAAAGTTTAAATATAATAGGTTTAGTGGATGGATTGAAAATTGAAAGAGCAATTATTTGATAGATGGGGAAGTAGTTATATGGGTAATATATGTCATGTTCTTGGTTTCATGATGTATTAAAAGTTGAAAAAAAAAAACGTCCCTTCTTTCACCCTCTCTTTTAGATATCAAATCAGTATTTATTTCACATTCTTTTAGATATCAAATCACTGTTTTTTTTTGTTACATTTTCATTTTTTATTGATTAGATTCTCTCTCTTGTAGGATAATTATTAAGTGGGGATTTATTTATACTTAGATAGCGGAAAATGAATCATCAATCCCACGTTTTAATCTTTGAAAGGTGGACACTAATAATTGTTTCTAAATGTAATACAATAAAAACTCCATGGTATAGATTTAGTGTTTCAAATACTGTTATTAAAAATTCATTATTTTTTATAGTTTTCAATTAAACTAAACTTTACTGGTTGGCCAGACTTACTTCTGACGATAGAAACGATAAAAAAACTCATTTAGAACTATTTGTATTAGTAGAGAGAAATGCGACTGTATTACTGAGCGATGTGTGGCACGCACGTCCAAACAAACGGTGGCAGGTGCATGGATAGGATCATACTATCACCATCAACACAATTTGTAATCTCCTAATAATACTTAATTATATGTGTCCATTCTTCTTTTACTTTTACGAATGTAAGACAATAATAGAGATAACTTTGCATTTGACATGATTTTTTTAAAAAGTAAAATAAGTAAATAAACAATATATACAACAAATCTCTTTCACCATTAATTAGTATATTATTTGTCTATTTGCACTACTTTTAAAAGTTAAACAAATGATAAACAAAAGATCGAAAATATTCAACATTAATAAATAACAATTTAGTTTCCAAACGAAATGAGTCTATATTTTTCAAATTTAAAACTACTTTCAATCTGACTCTACCCATCAAAATTTGGGCTTAGATTTAGCCCAAAAACAATTTTCCTTGCAATTTGGGCCCAAAGAGAAACGGGATGGTATAGAGCGTAATATTATGACAAGCGAGGAGGGTATTTCTGTAAACAAAACATTTTGAAATTAGAAAGCCGTTTGAAACACAAATCCCGCTCAGATCAGCCCTAGATCAGAGAGGGAAAGAGAGTTCATTGACACACAGAGAGCTCGAATATGGAGAAAATATGCGTTGCTGTTCGATTGAGACCATCTGTGTCTCAAGATTCACTCCATGGAATGTATTGGAAGATTGACCACAATCGAATTTCGCTTCACAGACCTCACGGCACACCAATCTCCGGCAATTCATATGCTTTTGGTACTTTTCTATCCACTTGTTCATGTTTTCCTCGAATGGAACAAATTCCCACTCATAATTACCTCATTTCTTCTTGTGTTTTACTCTTTTTTTTTCACTCTAGATCATGTGTTGGATGAAAGTTGTACCAACGGCAGTGTTTATGAACTCGTTGTTCGGGATATCATCCATGCTGCAGTTGAAGGTTTTAATGGTATGGTTCTCTCTTCTTTCTTCAATGCTTCATATGGAACCATTCAAATGCATTATTGTTTATTGGATTTTTGACGACGTAGCTCATAATTGAGATATTGTAGGAACTGCTTTCGCTTATGGACAGACCAGCAGTGGAAAAACTTTCACCATGAATGGTTCTGAAACCGACGCCGGAGTTATTCACAGAGCAGTGAAAGACGTGTTCGAAAAAATTCACGCGGTAAAAGCTTGTTTGAGTCTTGAAGTCAATATGAAATCCTTGAAGTTGCAAGATAAAACTTTTTACGCCATATTTTTCTGTTGTGTTATCAGACGTCAGATCGAGAATTTCTGATTAGAGTTTCTTACATGGAAATTTATAACGAGGAAATCAATGATCTATTTGCCGTTGAGAACAATAAATTGCCAATTCATGAGAGCTTGGAGGTTGTTATGCCATTCATTCCCTTGGATTTTTTTGTATTATTTTTCAAGGTATATGAAAACAGAACTAACAGAACTAACAGAGCTCTCTCTTTAGCGCGGGATATTTGTTGCCGGTCTCAAGGAGGAAATTGTCAGTAATGTTGATCAAGTATTAAAGCTCATCAAGCAGGGTGAAGGTATAGAACAAACCATATATAAACTATATTTGGGATAAGTTTATTTGTTTCTTGAACCTGAAACACTAAGACATACACTTCTCCTGCAGTAAACAAACACTTTGGTGAAACAAATATGAATGCGAGGAGCAGTAGGTCACACACGATATTCAGAATGGTAGGTGTATGTTAAGTATTTGGATAGGGAGCTCCTATAACTAATATCTTTATTTATGCGAGT
Organism: Cucumis sativus; assembly: GCF_000004075.3. Classification (NCBI taxonomy): domain Eukaryota; kingdom Viridiplantae; phylum Streptophyta; class Magnoliopsida; order Cucurbitales; family Cucurbitaceae; genus Cucumis; species Cucumis sativus. The sequence continues at coordinate 17,833,603 of NC_026656.2, read as the reverse complement.
TCAACATATGCAGGTAATTGAAAGCAAGGGGAAGGAAATTGGTGAAAATTTGAGTGCGGATTCAATACGCGTTTCTGTATTGGTTCGTACCCTGCACAAATCTACCACATGGCATTAACTTATGATTTAGTCAAAGATAATAATTCATGTTCTCTGATCGTTTGAGTTTGCTTGTGTTATGGGAAATAGAATTTGGTAGACCTAGCGGGGTCTGAGCGTATTGCTAAGACTGGGGCTGAAGGAACACGTTTGAAAGAAGGGAAGCATATCAATAAGAGTTTAATGATTCTTGGGAATGTTATTAATAAGTTAAGCGAGGGGGTTAGGCAGAGGTAGTTTCTTCTCCTGGAAAGCTCTTTTTCTTTCGTGAAGTGACAGTAAATAATGTTTTACTCTTTTGGGACAGAGGGCACATTCCCTATCGAGACAGTAAGCTAACGCGCATACTTCAACCAGCTCTGGGTGGCAATGCTAAAACTTCAATAATATGCACCATAGCTCCAGAAGAGGTATGCAATGGATTTTTCTTTTAGTTTTCTTATTTAGTGCATAACGGTGTGTAGAATTTAGAACGTACCGTTCCACGGTCAACTTAGATTCATATAACTTAAACTTATCCTCCTTTTCTTCAAATTTGATATGTGCTTTTAGGTACATATAGAGGAAACAAAAGGAACTCTTCAGTTTGCTAGCAGAGCGAAGCGGATCACCAATTGTGTTCAAGTGAATGAGGTGTTCTTCTGGAAATAGCCTACTCTATTCTTTTATTCATCAAGAGACATAAACTTTAGTGCATTTTTTGTATTCCCAGTATCTGACCACTCTGAAGTTGTGACGTTGGTTTGGTTTGAACTTACGTTATTCTTGTGATCAAAACTACGTCACTAATTTTTTTACCAAATGCAATTGTTAATTGTTAATTGTTTTTCAATGTAGTATCCTTTGTCTATCATTTGTATGTTGCAACTAATTCTCCTTACTATTGTCCCAGATTTTGACAGATGCAGCGTTATTGAAGCGTCAAAATCAAGAGATAGAGGAACTGCGTAAAAAACTTCAGGTTCGCTCGTATTTGTCTCACTTGATCAATAGATTTCGAGTAGTTGACAGTTAATTATTGTGTAGGGATCACATGCGGAAGTACTTGAGCAGGAGGTTTTGAAATTAAGGAACGATTTATTGAAGGCAGGTTTTCTTTTCTTTTCTCTTCTCTGTCTTTCTTTATTATTCTTCTTCTTCTTAGTACATGTATATCTCCAATCGTACATTCTAGGATTTGCTTTCTTTAATAATAAAATGCTGATTTCCAATAATCCAGTTTGAACTTGAGCGTGAGAAGTTGCAAATGGAACTTCAAGAGGAAAGGAACTCACATAAAGAACGCGATCAACGTATCAGGGAGCAGCAGATGAAAATAGAAAGTCTCAATAATCTTGTCAATCTTTCGGAGTCTCTACAAAGCTCCAATCAAAGTCGAGTATGAAAATAAAATTATCTGTTACATTTTGACATGGATGACTATAGAATGCCATTATTGTTGTTTGGGGTAGCTTTACGGACAATCGTGCATGCTCCAATTGAAACTGAACATCAATTCCAAACTTTGTTGCAATTTTGCAGGAACAAGATTCTGTGAAAAACACTCAAAGGGAAGATTTTGGTGGTAGTTGTAATAAAAGCCACGAAGATGGATTTGTAACACCTTGTTTCAAGGCACCTCCTAATGCCTTTGTTGCCAAGCGATCTGATTACTCTATCCCTCCTGAGTTTAGTCCTCTTCCAGATGCTTTCAGTAATGTTGCAGATGAAGATGCTTGGTTGAAATTGAATAAAGGTTTTGTAGCGGACCTTGATTCACTTCAAACGACTCCTGCAAGAAAAGTGCAATCGTTTCCATTCAATGAAATAACTCCTGTAAGTGCTTTTTCATGTAACGAAGGTTTCTATATGCCACTTTGCTGAGGCATTATGTCTGCTCGTCTATAATTATGAAAGTTCCTTAAACTTTTTCTTTCTGAAGTTTGTCTTACATTAAAATTATGACTTGAAATTTAGGCATTACTCTTGTTTATGACATATGCTAATACTTATATCACATGATTTTCGCTTGATTGGTTTTATTGATTGTAATCTGATGCAATTATGGTTGAATTACAGGGTCAGGGTCTCACCAATGAGAATCATAAACAAGAAATTCAAAATCTTGAGAGACAACTAGAGCATGCCATCATGGAGAAAAATAAACTTCAGGTTGATTTTAACTTGTCTTTCTTTCCTTTTTTTTTTTTTTCCGTGATTGTAGATTAAACGAGGTTTGGATAAACGAAGTTTTCAACATTCTTAGTAGATAATGTAGGATGTTGTATTCATACTTCAAACAAGTCAGACATCATTTAGCTGAAGCCCAATGCTTAAGTTTAAGATTCACAATAACTGAAATATAAAACTTAATAAAACTAATGTTTAAGTTTAACTTCAAGATAAGGTTCCATCTCAAACTTAATTAGCAATGAGAGACATCACGTCTCTATCATCTTTCCATCATCTTTCCGTTTTTGGTGATAGATTTCAATGAAATGGGTTATGCCTCTTATTAAAGAAGCTTAATTCTAGTTAAACTTGGCCCTCATTCATGTTTCAATCATTCCTCATGCTCTTTCGTTGCTAACTTTTCTGCGCCATTGTTGAAAATTACAGGAAAAGCATGAGGAGCAAATTCTTGTGAACAAGAAAGTAATGGCAGAGATATCAGAGATTAAACAAAAACAACGAGTAATCGAGGAACTTCAGGAAAAGTTTTCCAATTCTTTGGCAATGTGCAAAGAAGTTTACATGGAAATCCGATCTTCTCTCCAGGTAGAATTACATTCTTATATTTAAAACATCTTTACATTGCTTAGCAATTTTTAAGATAATCTGTGAAAGAACACCCTTTTTAAAATTTTATTATTCTCTTGCTAGAGTGCCAAAGATGACGAGAACCCCTCAACAAAAAAAATTCTATCAAGCACCAGTGAAATTGGAACGTGTCTTTTTACTACTCTGGAGGCTCATCTATCTACCGCCATCAATGATTCACTTATTCAAGAACAATATGACGTACTTCGTGGGAGCATAAACAACATAATGGAATCCCTTGTGTTATCAGAAACATCAAAGGGGTGTGCTGAAGATGACTTTTTGAAGGAAAGTTTGAGTATTGAACTTGATGATGTTAAGGAAAGATGCCACGGCCTTGAGAAAGAGCTAGATTCCAACAACCAACGTTTGGAACTATCCAAGCAACAAAATGACAACTTAGAAAGAGAGTTGAAACTTATGAAAGATGAAAGAGATTCTTTACGTAAAATGGTGTCAGAATGTATTCAAAAGCTAGAGATGGAGAAAGATCTGAAAGAAAGTGCATTAAAGGAACTGAACAGTGAAGTCCAGAGACGAAGAGATTTAGGAGAAGGAATTAAGCGATTTAGTGCAGCATTTGCCTCTCGACACAAGTCATTCATGTCATTCAACAGTGAGATAATGTCCAAAACTGAGGAGTTGAGGACTAATAATTGGGTTGTTGTTCCTGTTCCCAAATCTCTTGGGGGTTGAAAATTTGCTCATTGCTTTTTAATTATTGAATTTGTGGATGTTTGTTTATCGTGTGTTGTATAATGTCTCCGGTACAAGAAACTCCAAACGAATTGAACTGATCATTCACCTCCTTGGATTATGAATGAAATATATATTTGTATTGATCTCAATGGTCACAGTTGACATATTAGCTAGCACAACCACAACCATTGCTTGAAGACGCTACTTCTAATCTCAACGAAAAATTGTATGCTAATTACTGTAAAAGTCTATTGGATTGTTGAAATACTTCACAAATACAAAACAAGAAAATAAGTGTCGGTAGCCATGAAACATGAAATTTGAACATTAATCAAGAACGTCAACTTGATCACTAAAAGTCTAGTATGGTAAAGTTTGGAATTCTTACTCTACATAGTTGATATATTTCTATCATCAACAACATTTTGACATTTTAAAACCTTATAATTAAATTGGTTTGTCAATTTTAAATATATCAGATTCTAAGAAATTTAACCATTGGGGCTAAAATTCTAATTATAAAATAGAGACTAAGTGTATAACAAATTTGCAATTTATTTCATAGAGCGGACCGGCCCAAGTTTGTAAATAAAGCTTGGGTAGTTGGAAATTTAGCAATTAAATTCAAATTAATTAAATATATAGCACAATTTAAAAAAAAATTGTCAAATTCTATCAATGATATAAGTCTATCACTGATAGACCATGTTGTAAATATTGGTCTATAACTGATATTACCATATGAAGTCTATCAGCCATACAAGTCTATCAACCATCGTTTTGTTATATTTTTAATTTTTTTTAAACATTTGCAATTTTCCCTAAAGCTTTCGAAACTAGAAGCCAGCCCAATTTTTCAGAATATTGTTCAGCCGAATTTGCAATTTATTTGATAGAGCGAAAAAAATAGAGGTCGGACCAATTTTGTAAACAAAGCCTAATATTGAAAAATAGAGGCCGGCCGAATTTTGTACATAAAGCCCAATATTGGAAAATAGCGGCCGGCCCAATTTCGTAAATAAAGCCCAATATTGGAAAATAGCGACCGACCCAAATTTGTAAATAAAGCCCAATATTGGAAAATAGAGGCCAGCTAAATTTTGTAAATAAAGCCCAATATTTGAATATAGAGGCCGGTCCAATTTTGTAAATAAAGCCCAATATTGAAAATAGAATCCGGCCCAATGTAAATAAAGCCCAATATTGGCCTTCGGTGCGGCTAGGGCTTCGGAACAGAATATTTGAAGATATTGTTCGGCCGAATTTGTAACTTATTGGATAGAGCGGAAAAATAGAGGTCGGACCAATTTTGTAAATAAAGCCCAATATTGAAAAATAGAGGCCGGCCCAATCTTTCTAAACAAAGCCCAATGTTGGAAAATAGAGGCGGACCCAATTTTGTAAATAAAGCCCAATATTGGAAAATTGAAGCCGGCCCAATTTTGTAAATAAAGCCCAATATTTGAAAATATAAGCCGGCCCAATTTTGTAAATAAAGCTCAATATTGGCCTTCGGTGCGGCTAGCACTTCATAACAGAATAGTTGAAGATATTGTTCGGACGAATTTGCAATTTATTTGATAGAGCGGAAAAAATAGAGATCGTACCAATTTTGTAAATAAAGCCTAATATATGAAAATAGAGGCCGGCCGAATTTTGTAAGTAAAGCCCAATAATTGAAAATAGAGGCCGACCGAATTTTGTAAATAAAGCCCAATATTGGAAAATAGAGGCCGGCTAAATTTTGCAAATAAAGCCCAATATTTGAATATAGAGGCCGGTATAATTTTGTTAATAAAGCCCAATATTGAAATTAGAATCCGGCCCAATGTTGTAAATAAAGCCCAATATTGGCCTTCGGTGCGGCTAGGGCTTCGGATCAGTATTTGATGATATTGTTCGCCCAAAAGTTAGGGTTTCCTGAGACCTTCTTCTCGCTATATAAATTGCGCCCTTGTTTCAGATTGGTTCATCGAATTGGTACTGCCCTAAGCCATCTTCATCTGCTTCTTGCTCCGTTATGTTTAGATGATTCCTTCTTGTCGTGCTCCTTTTGTTTTCTAGATTCATATACGATCGAATTCTTGTTTTGTTTTGATTCATAATCTTCTTCTGATTCTTTCTTATTTCGAGTGTGTGAAAGCATGTCAAATCTTTTGGTGAACTTTGTTTGATATATTATTCTATAGTTATGATAAGGCTCGGTTGCGATGATTATAAAAATTCCTCGTTCTGAATGCTATTGCCATGGCATGACAGACACCTTACACCCATAGAATATGAGCACCATGCCTTTTCTTAATCTCTACTTGTTTTCTTCAATTTTTGAACTTTTCCTTTGATCTTTTGTCGTAAGATATTTATCTGTATTCATTCGATTCTTGTTAGTATAACTAGGTCGATGTCTCAGTTTATGCATGTTTTGGATCTGCGAAGAACTATTGGAAGACAGTCTCTTGAATGATCATTGCTGGATAGATGATTATTTGATTGTAACGGAGTTAAAATATTTAGATTGCACAGCATGTTCATGTAACTGCATCGTGTATATTTTTAGCTCCAACAAAGATACAACGGAGGTGTTTAAAGCCCTAGCTTGTTAGTATGAATGCTCCTTAGGTTGGGGTTACGCACACCACCAAATTTTTTCTATATTGTTGATTCTGCTCTGTTATCTTACAAAGAATTTTTTTTCTCATGATGTGGTTCGAATTAAGAGTGATTTTGAGAATATTTTTTTGTAATGTAATATCTAAAGGATGAACCCTCAGAAGTGTTGTCCCAAATTTTGCTTTGGAAACATAGTCAATTGGTATACTATAGGAAAACTAGGAAATGATATATACGATGTATAACAAATCAAAGAGCTTGGAATCATGATATTTAATATTCTATCAAACGCTCCAAATTATTTGTTCCAAAATTTCCAATACGAAATTTGGTAGAAAACTATCCAAATTGGGTGTAGTAGCAAATTGTCAAGATTAACAACATTGTTTGTTGATTACTAATTAGAATTAAATTAACAATAGAATCAAGAATTTGAAAATTGACCTCTTAAATGTTGTCCAAACGCTTCACATATTTGAAATTTTGCACCTTTTGATTGTAGAAAGATCAAGTTTGTATAAGTAAACTGTGAGATTGATTTTAGAATGCTAGTAATTTTGAAAAAAAATAATATTGAATGTATAATTAAAATCACAGCTGAACGGGCAAAGAAGGAAGCAACGTTTAATAACATCCAAAAGAAAGAAACAAATTAACCTATTGGCATTTTGTTGATACAACATTATAAAATAGTAACACTTCTAAAACTTGAAGGTTGACATTGCGTCAATAATAGTCTAATTTCGAAACCAGATTGTTTTAATGGAAATTTGGCAGTTGCAAATGTACGTGGGATTGAAATCGAAAATTTCTTCAACACTATCTATGATCAGTGAATGTTGGGCCTTTTGAACTCATTGGCAGACCCATTAAGAAATAACACGATAGGCTAAATGAATGGGTGGCCTTAACAAAGGTTGGCAGCCGGCACGAACAATGTTATTCACAAATCCAATAATTGTTCTTTATAATAATTATAATATCGATTCACAACTTTGAATTGTGAGAAAGTTTCGAAGTGGATTGATATTTTGGAACTCTCTCTTATATGATTGAAATATACGCAAAACAATACCTTTTTTTTTTTTTTAAGAATACAATCGTGTTCAAAATTTTATCATCTTTTGATTGATTGCCATTGAATGAATAAACATTTGATATTTGAGTTTTGAATTGAATCAGAAAAATTCCACTAAATATCTTGTGTTATGTAGTAAAATGCAACGAGATTCCCTAGCCAACAAATCAAGTATATATATAAAAGTCTTATAAATTCAAATCATAAGAGGAAGGTGGGGCACTATACCATTGACATATTGGTGATACTTATTGAACTTGACTAGCAAGTTTCTGAATTTGTAATATTACATAATATCTTGAAAACTGAACAAAATCAAGACATAGAAAAGAGAGAGTGACAAACAGCTTTGATTGATATCGTTTGAAGGTAAACCTAATTAACTCCTCCTTCAGCAAAAGTCTTGACAAATTATAGATTCCCAAAGTACCAACTACTTAAAATTATTTCTACTTATGTTATGTACACACCATCCGAGTTTTCGAAACTAGGCAGTCAAACCCCAGAGAAATTCTTGTAAATTATCTTCAAATCATTGATTTGAATGCTGAGGAGGAACCAATTCATTAAAAATCAGAATAAAGGTTTGCAAGAAGAATGGTGGTGATGAAAGATATACATTTTTGGGAGGTTATGCATGACCATTTCCTATAAATTTCAATGACAATTTTCAAAACTGTTGCTGCTTAACCTTAAGCCAACCAAAACAGTCATTACTAGTTGATACACATACACATAACATATATATATTAGTGAATTTCTGTTTTTTGTTGGGTGGTCTAAACTAATTGAATGATGTTTCATGTTAGCCAATGAGATCTTAGAAGATCTTAGGAATTCAACACCTATTATATATCAGTCAAAATTTATTTTCCCCAGCAGCAACCCAAATGCATTTAATATTAAAACCTACTTCTCTTTATTTTTTATATAACTTTTAGAGTAGAGAATAAATAAGTAAAAGGTTGGGAATTCAATATATAGATTCATTTCTCAATAAAACAATTAATAATGAGAAAAAAAAGTTATAATTTGAAGGTAAAATTAGGGTTATTGAAGAGGGGAAGAGGAGAAGTGCAAATCCCAATAATGTCCCACATGGCGGTGGCTATGTTGGGTTGGAGCTCAAGGGCTTTTATGGGAACTCTAATTAATATGATTTAACTCAATGCGTTGCGTGCGAATATTCGATTATCGAGTCCTTTTTATTTTAATACAAAACTTACTTATTTCCCTTTTTTAATACTCACCGTATCGTTATCCTATCTCTATTCTTCCCCTTACCATGTGACCTTCTTCCCAAATCCAATCTCTCCTTCTTTCAATCATAATTCTTTTCTTTTCTTTTTTTCAATTCCTGTTTCATATTAAATTCTTTAGGGCTTATGTGGTCATCTTTTTTTTTTTTTTTGGAATAAATTAAATGCTTTGAATCTAGGAGATTATTTTGTCTCTCTTTATTGCAATGCTTTGAAAAAAAAGTACTAGAAATTGCCTAAATGGAAATTCAACCTCAGACGTAAGAAAAGGAATGTGTTAAATTAAATTCATTTTGATGTGTATGTAAGATATTGAAACTTTTGAAATTCTCTTAACAGAATGAAAATTAAGGTTTAAACAATAAAAGTTAATGTAATTTAATGAACAATAAACCAAGTTATGGATTTGTTTTAAGTTTACAGTTCCAAAATTTTTAATCCAGACTTGAAAAACTATGATTTAAAACATATAATAACTTCTCTAAGATTTGTTGTTCGAAGAATATATATTTTTTGTGCCTTCAATGGTTTATTGGAAAAATTGATAATTTCTCTAGAAAGAAACAATATTTTATTTATCTATTTTTAATAAATGTTATTCTGATTAATTTGTTTGTGAGTCAAAATCTATATCTTATGTTTTTTTTTTTTTTCTTCTCTATTTTCTAAAAATAGTTTCATTTTTTTTAGGGGTTTTGATATATTTGAAAATTAAAACTGATATAATGTGAAAATTTAATGTTAAAATTCACTTTTTAACCTTGTATTTTAAATCATTCAAAATTGATACCATAACAATTGCATATTTAAAAGTATATAACGAAATATTAAATTAATTTGGAAGGATTAATTTTGACCACAAAATTATTGATAAAGGGAATGGAAATATCAAGATTGGACTTGAAAGTTGTCTGAAGGCGAATCAACGAAGGGGGACAAAAAGGTAATTCGTGGACGGTTAAACTTAAACTCGAAAGTTTGAAAATCGACGAAGGGAATATTTGGGTGTTTTTAAGGATATGATAATATATTTATATATTCTTTTAATTTAATTTTCCGTCAAACTTACACTTATCAAGAAAAACATAAATTGCGTAACAAAACAATTAGAGATAGGGAAGAAAATAAATAAATAAATCTATAGGTTCTCTTCGTTAAAAGAGCTCCGTTTATGGGACTGTGGATTAACGAAAGTTGTGCCCATGCTTTAATTGTTTCTTATATATATATAACACAAATTCAACTATTCCATCTTCTTAATTATATAATTTGATTAATAAATGAATGAAATCATAGATTATTAGGTAATTAATTAATGAGTTAATGACTACCAATGCATCTAATCAAAGTCGAATTAAGAGAGAGAAAACGGGGAGTAGCTGCACACCACAAATGCAAATGCATGAATAAATTCGTACAATAATATTGTACGTAAAACGAATTTTGTTTTCAAAACTTTGATTTAATTTAATTTTAGTCGTCCTTTCTCTCAATTTCTTGTATGTTTCAATTAAATTATGGTTGATTTGACCTATATACTCCACATCTATTTTTTCACTATTGAAAAAAAAAACACATGCCTAGCTAAGATACTAATTCAAGTATAGTAAAGGCACTAATTAATTTAGATTTTACATGCTTGGTTAAAAAAAGACTAATGTAACGTTGCATAAGAGTTTGTCACACAAAATGGATATTATGTTTAATTATTCTTTAGGAATGTTTCAACTCTATGTTTTGCTTCCACCAACCCACGTTAACATTTGTATATATATACTCAAAATAAGAAGTTAGGGATATATTTATTTGTAATGCGTTATTTTTTAATTTAATTCATTTAGCATGATGGATTTAATTTGGTTCATATATAACTTATATTTGTAAAGGTGTCTTTTTAAGTTACTTATATATATAATAATAGTGAAAATAGGATGTAAGGGTAGAAAATTTTATTTTTTCTTTTTAGAAAAAGGTAAGAGGTTGGGGGGCAAAAGGCATTGAGAAGTGAAGAAAGACAGCCCTAAAAATTAATATCTTGGAGGGTAGTGATAAAAATGAGCATAGGGTATCGGTATTGTTATTGGTATTGGAATTGGAATTGGTATCGGTATTAGTGTACCCTACAAAACAAAGTACCCCTACCTCGGTCCTTGCGAAGGGACACTCTCTCCTATATACACATATTTATCATATAACGCCCCCTTGCCCCTTAGCTCCAACCAAAACTTTCTTTTACTTTTCACTTTACATTCAATTATCTAATACTATCATTTTAGTTTTAACTTATTCTTTTTTTTTTTTTTTTTTTTACGGCAGAGCAGAGTAAGAGAATTAACAGAAGACATGCCTTTGGGATTACACAACCCCATCCTCGATTCTCTACAACCACAACCCTAATTCAATATTCTCCTCTTTCTTTCATTTTTCTTTTTACTACTCCATATTCTTTTATTCTAAGCAACTCTTAAAAACCAAACTAATAAATTTACATGCCATAATACTTAAAAGAATTGCTACCAATGTAAAAAAGTATGATGTGAAGTGTTTTTCTCTAATTAAATAAAGGGGTAAAAATGGCGACCTCCGTTGTGATTAAATATTGGTTTAGGAAAATGAAATGAGTGAGAGGGGGCATGTGATCAGAAGAGGATTATTATAATTAATTAATTTGGAAGTCTTGTGTTCATAGAAAACGACATCATGAGCCCAAAAGGAAATAGTTATTAATTAATTAATTAAATAATTAATTAATTAATAAATGTAATTCCCAATGCAATATGTCTAAGTCTTGGAATCTCAGTCAAATGGTTTATTGCTTTGCTCTTTGCTCTTTGTTTATTGTTTATTTTTCGTTAAATGAAAAAAGGCAATAAAGTCATCTTTTGAGTCAGCAACAAAATGCCCAGATCTTAAACCTAAAAACAATTAATTTAATTTAAGTACCATTAATATTTTAAATTCCAAAAGCTAATTAATTAAAACAAAGAAACACCCCACTTGTCACGTGACTAACCATTTATTTAATCTCTTTACCTAAGCTTCTAAACATTACAATACCTAATTTGTTTCTTTCTTTCTTCCCCCCACGACCCTCTCCTTCTTAACTACTCATTACCTATATTTTAATCCTAATATATTCGGCCTCCAACACTTTTCTATTTTTATTTTTAATTAAATTTTAATACTTCATTCATAAGAGAAGTATTGAGTATGAGTCTGATTGTTGGCATAGATCTCCTTCATGTTTAAGTTAAACAATATATGTTAATATTAATATACTTTAATAGTAGTGTCATGACATAAATAATAACCAACAATTGAGGAATAAAAAGAAACAAGAAGAAGTTACAGAAATCAAAGTGTACAGGAATGAAAGTGGTTCACTAATCGTCATTTATAAGTTTCTTGAATGATAAACAAAAAAAAAAAAAATAGAGAGAGACAATTTGTTTCATCGTCTCAAAGAAAAATATTTTACGAAATACAAAAAATAAACATATGTAAAATTTATAAATTGAATAGTATGACAATCAATCATAAACTCTAAAAAAACAAGTTTGAAAGCAATAAAACTCAAACCACAAATTTCAAAGATTTCAATTGTTAAAAACAAATTATTCAACTCTCTCTTTTAAAATACAAACGAATTAACCTAACAAAATAAGTGACATAATGTTTAAGGATATATACGTGTGTATGTATGCCAAACTATTATTTGGCCTATTTTGCACCTCTCCAACTATAAAGATTTGTTTGGTATTTTCCAGTTCATGAATTCGCCATGTTATTTCATGTAGCACCAACACTAATTAATCTTCATGCACGTATATATAATTTAATTGGAATGTAAATTGTATTATATATCAAAGTTTGAAATAATTAAGAGTGAAAAATTAAATTATTTACAGGGATATTGGGTGGTATGAGTAGGGAAGGGTAGGTATGCATATTATGTATTATATATATGATGATATTGTATATATGTGTGTGGATATTTCATTAAATAGAATGAGTGGGTTTAAGTGAATATTGTGTGGTAGAAGTTAGAAGTAGAGAGTAGGAATATTAAATGGTAAAGGAGGGGTAGGGAATAGGGATACAGCTTCTTGTAGGTTGGCGGCAAAGCAAAAATTTGGATATATTTGTATTTACCAATAAACATTCTTATTTCTCGCACCCATCAACTACCTTTGAATTCTCTCACACCCCTTTCACGTGCTTCTCTTTATTGCTCCCCCTCCCCTCCCCTCCCCTCCCCTTTTTTACTTTTACTCTCCTAATCCTTTTATATCTCTCTCCACAAATTTACTTTTATTTTCACATAAATACCCTCTCTGTGTTATACAGTTATTTAAATAAATAAATACCCCAATCCACAAAAATAGCTTTTTATTTTTTTAAAAAAACTTGATTTTTAGTTTTCTTTTTATAAAAGAACAAAAATAATTATATAAACATTACATTTTTTGTCCGTAGAACATAAATAATATAAAATTTCAAACAATGTTTCTAAAATATATAGATAAAATAGGACAACAATGACATGAAAGGAGTTAGTTACTTATCAAAATTGTGAGAAATTGCATCATGATAAAAAAAACGACACATTTTTTTTACATTACATAAATAAAAAATAATTAATTATATAATATAACCCACTTTTAAATTTGCTATTTTTATAATTTAAAAAATATAGTAACATATATGAGTTCTATTATCATAACTTTTTTTTATTACTTTTACAAACGTCCCCGTGAGTTAATAGAAATATACAACTTTGGTCCAAATATATATGTTTATTTAGTTTCAAGTATAACTGTAAATATCACTGTAACAAAGTGTTTGATTTAAATATTATTTTATTTATTTACATTTTAAATTTTTTTATTACAAATATATAATGAGTTTGTTATGGAAGTTTTATTATTGATAGATTTTACTGCACTTTAGTTTATTTATAATCTTAAAAATATTTACTACAGGTACTATATGTACTGAAAATTTAAATTTAATAGCTTATTTCATCATAAGACAAAACTTTGGTCCCTCTGAGTTACAATTTATCATTTTGTTTAATAGAAATAATTAGATTAACACTTTGTCCGTAGAAAGTTATAAAATGTAAAGTGTAAAGACAATAGAAATTACAGTTCGTTTTTTCAAATAGGAAGGAAGTGGTTTAAAGAAAAAAAGTAAGAAGTTGGAAGAAGTTGGAATAGCAATGGGTAAAAGTAAAAACTTAAGGAAAAAAAGGAAAGAAATCAAAAGGAGATTGGGAAAAAGACAAAAGAGTCCTCGAGGTTCGAAAAAGTGTGAAAAATAAATAAATAAAGATGGGAGATTGGGAAATTACTGAGAAGTGATGAGGTGGCAAGAGAATTGAGGCGACATTGGTGTATATTAATATATACATTACATTACATTCATTCATCCGACAAACTTTACCCTTCTCCCATTTCCATCGCCAAGAGGATAACCCTTAACCCACACTCTCACTCTTATCCATCCTCATCCCCCTATTACCATTCTATTCTCTACTCCCCTTTTTACTTTCTTATTCCCCATAAATATCCATAACTTCGTCTCAATCCAAATTGTTTTCTATGTTAATAAAATGAGAGAGGAGTCGATATAGCAATCAAACTTATATTATTAACACATATAGCATAGCATAATACAAAAAAAATTTAATAACTTTTAGAGTCTATTAGTAATATAAATATACATATACCATTAATAGAAATCTACTATAAATTTTGGTATATAGTTGTGTATTTAATTATTAACCTTAACAAATTTAGGAAGAGTCGAAACAAAAATAAAAAATTGAATGTTGAATTGATATAGTAATTTAACTTAGTAGATATAAAAAAAAAGGGATGAAATGGAGAGAAATATTAAGAAGAATGGGAAGGAGTAAATATGTAAAAGTATGATAAAGAGAAAATATAGAATGATGATAGGGGGGGATGGGGCCGTATTGATATTAAGAGGGGAAGGGGGTGACGCAAATGTGGACAAAGGATGGAAGGAGGGGGGGGGGGGGGTAGGGCCGAGGCAATGGCTGTCGGTAAAAGGGAAGCTAGCTTCCTCTATTCCCATCTCACGGAGGGAGTTAGTGGTAATTTCGGAAAATGGAAGGTGGGGGGGGACGTGGCCCCCACGTGGCACTATCAAAGTCCACACCCGCTGTTGACACGTCAATGTCACAGTTGGAGAGAGAGTGTGTAGAATTCCAATATATTGAAATGATGAGATGGGTTTGACGTGGGTTACTTGCTTTACTTTTACTGCTTCTTCCCTCTTTTATTTTTCCCTTTTCTTTTAAATGAACAATAAAAAGGGAAAATATTATTCTTCGGAGAGGAGAGGAGAGGGTGTTCTCAGTGTCCTATCCAGCTAAGCAACAGCTGGGGAAAAAATGAGTGTGTGTTACACGCGCTGTAGAGGAGCGTGGAGTCAGAGGGATGATTTATTGGGGGGATGGGAAGGGAGGAGAGGAGAAGAGAGGGGAAGGGGAAGGGGAAGGCGGCGTTGTGGATGGAAGTAGAAGCCAAGAAGGATGATAGAAGTAAGTAAAGTATTGATAAAAATGAAATAGAATAATTGGATGATGAATTATGCTCCCCCATGCTATACAATCGCTTTCCCTCCCTCTGTAACTATAAATAAATTAAAGAAAAAAAATCCCCTTCCATTCCCACTTTGCACACTTTTCTATCCTATCACTTTCCTTTTTCTTCTTCCATGTACACCCAACCATTTCCCTTCTCTCCTTCTTGGAAATATCCCACCCATTAATGCTTTTATCTTATTTTCACTTCTCATCAATCATAAATTTACCTTACAATACACACAAAAAAATAGTAGTATATATACAATTCTAATGTTTAAGTTAACTAATAATGCCCCATTCATTACCAAAGGTTTTAGTAAATAAATGACATGATTATAACTTTTTATGCCCTCTTTTTTAGTCTTAAATCTTAACTTGGCGTCGTCTTGTCTCTTATATCTTGGTTTTTTTTTAATCTTATCCTTAGTGGTTTCCCAAGTAAAAAATTATCCATTATGATAGGATTCTTTTCCTTTTTATATTCTTTTTGTTAGTTTGTTTATTTATAGATAAGATGATGTCTTTGTTTTCTTTTTAAAGAAAATGTACAAAAACATTTGTATTATACTAGGAATTATACCGTATATCCAAAACTTATTCTTTATCTACAGCTGACAACTTAACACTCTTACTAAATTTTTATAAATTTTTGTATCAATTCTTTTTTATTTTAAGTATTTTGTACATCTTTTTATTGTTAATATCTCAACGTTGAGAGAGGTCGACACAAGCTCCCATAGTTGTTAAAGATATTTTAATTCATTAACTTAAAAACTTTGTTTTAGAAGAATTCAAGAGCAAATTTTAGGGAGTTATTAAAAAGTGTGAAACTACAAATTTAGAGTATCAAAAAGATGTTGGAATAATACATGAATGTGTGTGTTTTCTAAAGTGTGGTGGGGAAACCACAGGATAAAAGGAGATGTCATTGCCATTAGGTTTAAGACATAAAATTACACAACCAATGCAAACAAATATGCTTAAAAGCTGCATCTCCCAGAGAAAAAAATATTTCAAAAAATATTTTTTTAAAGAAAACACTTCTTATAAAAACAAGAACTAAACAAAACAGAGGTTTTATGCAACCGTAAAGCACATCTTACAAATACGAGAATTTTCTTTTCAGTAGCAATAATCTTCCAACGTGATTTCCTCAACAATGGGAGACATTGCCAGAACTTATATATATATGTACTTCCAAGTTCGTCATTAAAGACAGAAGAAAACAATATTAAACCTTTTTAAGATCTTGATAACAAATTAAATATCCACCTATTATATTATATAACGAACAGAAGAGACATTAATACTTATATATTGAGGTTGAACACATTTTCAAACAAAATAGACGATATATATGTAGTGCATGGAATTGACTAATATTCAATTCCTTATTCAGCTAAGTCACTGTCAAATTTTATTGTTTTTTATTCTGTGGGTTCCATGTAAGCAGAAGAAGATTTTGACTTGGAGGGTTATTTGAGAAAGAAAAAGGGTGAAAAAAAGTCCAAGATATTTGCATTTTGCAATGGGAATTTAAGGCAGGGACCGTAAATGAAATATGTATATAAATATAGGGTAGATAATAATTTAATAAAGAAAAGTAATAAGCATGCAGCCAAAGGGGTGATGGCAATTAAAAAAGGGTCAGAAGAATGGTAATTACTGAGTTAATGCTATGGAGGGTTTTGTCTCCAAATTTAGTGGCAACCATATCTTTTGTTATTATTATTATTATTATTACTACTATTACTATTTTTCTCTTTTGTATTTTGAGTTTTTTATAAAAAAATGAAAAATTAAAATAAAAACAGTGTACCAAATATTTTGGGCCCTTTGTTTCTTATTCAGAATTTGAAATTTATGACAAAAATGTTACCTTAAAGGTTAGAGGTCTGCCTAGTTCTAATTGAATTTATTTGTGTGTTTGTTTTTGGCACGTGACACAGTCATGGTCAATGACTCAACGACTCAATGTTATTATTTGGATCACTATTTTTGTATACTAAAATGGGGAGATGGGGATAATATAACTGTTAACATTAACAAAGGTCTCTCTCCATCACATGGGGACTAGGGTAAACGTTTCACTTTTTATTACCCCCATTGTTTGGGACTTGGAGACATACTTACATTGTCTAGTACTTACTCCATCTTACCACAATCTCCAAGGATCGGATCATGAAGATGACATCTCCTCGATTTAAAATGTGTTTTGAGGTGTTTCCTTTTACTTTTTTCTCGTAATGTCAGATGACTGTTTTACGGTAAAGACGAGTCTCTATAAAGTTAAAAAACCACTGATAAAAATACTTTTTATTCAATATTGTTAAATATATCTTAAATTTGTTATTCAACACCTGCAATAACCAAACAATAGGTTTATAATCCTAAAAAAAGTAATTGACACAAATTGTTGGAGAACTGGGATAGGGTTGGAAAGAGTAGAGAAGTGAAATTTATTACTTATTAAAAAAAAACATCAATTTTGTGTTTATTAACTTTATATACTACCAAAATGCACCACTGTAGTTTGTATTATTTGGGTATTTTTTCTCTAATAATAAATTGGCTTCTTCTTTTGTTGGTGAATACGTAACCAAACATCATTGTTAGTACTTCATCATAAACTTGTAAATCTATGTATTGAATTTTACTATTTTCACTTTCTTATTTTCTTTACTTTTCGATTTCACATAATAGTTGTGCATAGAAGAAGTAAACATTTTGCCATAAAAAACTTTGAGGTTGCTTTTTTTGTGTTAAAGAATTAAGTTCATACACTCTCAATAAATAGAACTCTTGATATGATATGATGTGAAACATAACATAGTATCATGATCACAAACTTATGTTACAAAACAATGATAATGTAAAAATTGACCAATTGGGATGAATGAGGTTGTCTCCCAAAAAGGATATATAGGGCACAATGAAGAAGAGTATAGGTTGACTATGAAAGAAGTTGGGCATTAAGGTGACATGAAGGATCAAAGTTTCATACTCGTTATTTGTAGGGTCATGTTCCTAAAACCATTGGCCAAGGGGTGTCACATATCCTCCAATTTCGAATAAGGACGAATAATATTTGTTCTATATGCACGTTTGGGCTTCCATTTTAACTATATATATGTGTGAGTATATAAAAATTATTATCTAGACTTGTTTAAATATTTGAAGTGTCACTATGGCACATATTAAATTCATGTTTTCTTCTCATATCCATTGTATCTTGTATAACCTAAGGGGTATGTATATATATAATTTATAAATTATATATATTGTTTTTTTCCATTAAAAAAACAATTTTTAAATATGAGAGAATACTCAAATGTTTGAAAAAGTCAGTCCATCCCTGTTGATGAGAGAATATGTGTGATTTTATTTGAAAAAGTAAGTACATGTGTGTTTACCAAAGCTAAAACGAGTAAAGATTAGTTATAATTAATGTATATGTGTGTGTCTGTATTTATATATATAATTCAGTATGAATATGTTGAAAGTAATTTTCAAATAGTTAAAACCATGTATGTTGAGGAATAATTTATAAGATGAAAAATGTCATATATGTTAACATTTTCAAAAGAAGTTTCAAATATGTCAATAACTAACATCATTGATTAAAAAACAAGGGAAGAAAGGGATCCTTGGGGGAAAATTTAAAGAAAAGAAAAACGTTTTGTAATTAAATAAAAGAAAGAAGAAGCATGTGATAGGAATTTAAAAAAAGGGAAAGAATAAATGGAATTTGGGTATTTAGGTAAGGAAAGTGGAGAACTGAAAGAAATGGAAGAAACCGACCAAAGCAAAGGTGAAAGGCAAAGAAATCCCAATGTTGAAGTTATTTCAAGTGGCACACCACCACTCCACGAGCTTACCCCAAATATTCTCCCCACATGCAAAGGGGGGAGGGAAGCAACCATAGTAAAAAGAAAAGCACAATTTCACATTAACACACACACACACATGACTCATAAACATAAAGTACTCACCCTCACTTTCTTTCTTTCTTTTTTTTTTTCTTTCTTCAAAAACACAACCACACAGTGGTAGTTCCAATTTCACCTTTAAACAGAGATAAATTGAATTCTCAAACTTAACATTGTTACAACTATATTTTGACATACCTTTTTAAGTTTTCGAGGCTCTATTTTGTAAATTTTTACTATCAACTATATTTTAAGAATAATTTATTTGTAATTTATCTTTTTTTTTTAAAAAAAATATAATAAAATATCTTAAAATGATAGTCCAAATTTTAAATAGGTGCATGGAAGAACAATGAATGATAAAAGATCCTCAAATGTCTTTTCTGTATAAGATCAAATTTATAATTTAACATCGGTTTTTTATTGATGTGTTTGAGTTCATGAAAATAATTATAGTGAGTATAAAGTATAGTCTTAAAATAATTAGAGAGTATAAAGTATAGTGGTAGAGATATTTGAGAAAATGGAAGTGGTTAAGGAAAGAAGAGTTTGAGGAGAAATGATGTGAGGGTAAAAGTGGAAAATAAGAAAAGAAAGGGGAGTGTGGACCGGGGGGGTCACGTGGTGGTTTGATGCAGCCCACCACAAAGGAAAGGCCATTTGAAGTTTTAAATAAGAGAGAGAAATTGAAAAAATTCTGTCCCCCTAATTTAAAATTTTAATAAAGAAAAAATGGTTTGCCATTTGGTAGACTAGCGGCCTTTGCAAGGCAACCTCAACAACAACCCTTTTTAACCATCTTTCCTATCTCTCTATATATAATAACAACCTCATCTATATATATATATATATAGAGAGACGAACAACTTCGGATTTTTGTACTCTAATACGAGTTTTATATGTAATTATCTTATATGATAAACTGTACGAAAGAAAGTTGTTAATGCAAATTCGAAGAAGATACCTATTCATATACTAATTTTTAACACTTTGAATAATTCTTTATCTCTTTTTCTGAAAATTGATATGTACATTCATTTACGAAATATTACAATTTGTGAAACGAAACTATGCCACTCTAAATGAACAGACACGTATAATTTTCTTTTAGTTGATCTGTTTAAAGTAAAATTATATAAATTGATTTAAAATGTTTGATTTTTAAATATAACGTCTTTGTCAAAATATATTATAAAATTCAATTGAGTAGAGTGATGATTGAATTTTGCTATATTTTGAAAATAGTTTTGGTTATTTGTTATTCTTATTAAAATTTAATATATTAATTTATTTTTAAAAATTTGGGATAACGACAGATTTGTTCTATTCTTGATGAAATGACTGTTGTACCCTTGTCCCCTCCCCCAGCCTTTTTAAATTTTCGTTTGTACCACAAATTATTTCAATTCCATCCTCTCTCCCTTTTCGTCAATCAAACGAATATTTCCGTTTAATCTTTTAAATTCCCAATATAAGAAAAATAAGAAATTAAATGTTAGTATACTAAGAGTATCCACTTGCCTCTATTAGGATCATATCATACATTTCTTTTCTTACCCCCACAAATAATTATAAACCCCGTTCATTATCACTCTTTTCTCTTTTAGACAACTTTTCTTAAGCAGAAAACAAACATATTCTTTAGGAACAGAAAATTACCCAAAAGGGCCTCAACGATTCAGCTACAGTGAACAGATTTCAAAAAGTTTTTCTTTTTTCCTCCACCACAAAACTATATAATGAACTTGAATGGTATTTTTAATGCTATGAAATCATAATTAATTAATGATTAATCTTGACGTGAAGAACTAAACAAAAGTAATAAGTAGTGGATTTTGATGATGTAAAAGTAATTAAGGAGATGAAATTGAAATTTGAAAGAAAGAAAAGAGTTGATAATATTTGGTTAGGCCCAGAAAATAACGCTTTTATCATTTTGTTTTGGCTGACTTTATTGTAGTTTGAGAAACTTAGGAAGTCTTGCTCATGATGTTTGTCGTACTCTATCACTCTCTCTCCAATTATTTTAGTTTATTATTATTATTGGAAATAATCGGGTTGGTGTTGAAAAATTAAAAATAAAACCGGGTGGGGGGTGAGGGGGTGGGGGAGTGAGTTTTCTTAAAAGGCTTTAAGTATGTTGAAATGTGGCTTCCTTTGAAGCAGAGGAAGTCGCTGTCTTTTTTTTGTAGCCAAAGAATAGAATCAATGTCTGGTTTGATGTGTTCAGAGGGTTAGCAGAGATTTTTTTTGTTAATGTTTATTTGAGAGTTTTTGTTTTGTTTATTTTTATTTCTTTTTTCTTTTTTGTATGGATTTTGGAGTTGTGGGTTTAGATGGGGGGGTGGTGGTGGTGGGTTCATCAGACACATCAGGTTTTTCTTCTCTTGCTGCTGCTGCTGCTTCTTCAGATGCTGAAACAACCAAGCAGAAATGGTACGAATCTGTTTCTGGATTTATACATAAACAGGAGCGATCTGCCAGTGTTGCTGCACCTCAAGAACAAGATGATGATGATGGTGTAGGTGGTGGTGGTGGTGGAGGTGGTGATGAAGATTTGAGAACCTCTAAACTTCTTAAAACTTCTGACCATTTGTCGTCTTCTACTTCTTCTTCCACTAAAGGGTTTCTTTTTCCTCATAGACATTCTGCTTCTTTGCTCAGATCTACTAATTCTTCCCCTTTCTTCCTATCTGATTCTAATCAGAATCATCATCACCAAATGCTCTGTTTTTCATCTCCCAAAACAGAGTCTTTTCCTCTTGATAAGACCTCATCTCTTTCCGCTGTTTCCCCTAATCTCTACCATTCCTCTGCCCCTAGAAATGCAGGTACTTTCCAATTCTAACTCGACTCTCAACTCCCATATTGGGTTTTTTTTTTCTACTTAGTTTTTGTGGGTCTTTTCATTCTCAGTGCCCCTTAGCTTCAGTCTTGTCTTATAAAGTTAAAAAAAAAAAAAGTTCTTTCTTTTTTTTCTTTTGTGTTTTTTTCCCACCCACTTCTTCATTCTGAATAATTCGTCTTCCTGGTTTGATGGACGTTTTATTTATTTATCTAGTACAGTAGAGTCTAAGGAAAAAGGAATTAGTTGTAAAAATGGAGCGGGATGCTGTAACAAACAACAGAAAGGTTTTTGGTTTTCTTTTTTTATTTTGCTTTTCTTCTCTACGCACCAACTCAGTGTTTAACGAATATTTTTGCTCCCCTAAGTGTGGTAGACATGTTTGAGATTTTGAGGTTTTACATTTGATGACACCAATTTTTGAGCCATTTTATGCTCTAATTTTCTGCTTCATTTTTTGTGTTTTTTTTATATAATGTTTGGTTGGTTGTTGATTTTGTGTCCCACAGGCTGCAATTATGGAGGTTTGAATGGTGGAAGCATGCACGGTAGTTCTTTTATTGGTGTTAGAGCTCCTTTCACTCCATCACAATGGATGGAGCTTGAACAACAGGCTTTGATCTACAAATACATTACTGCTAATGTCCCTGTTCCGTCTTATTTGCTTATTCCCATCAGAAAAGCCTTTGAATCTGCTGGCTTTTCGGCCTTTTCCGGTGGATTTCTCCGACCTGGTACCGGTAACTTCCCTCTTTTTGTTTCAATGGATCTTGTCCAAAGAAGGATTTGTAATTCTTTTTTTGTATCTTTCTGGCTTATGGGTTTGGTTTTTGTTTGTTTGTAGTGGGATGGGGATCTTTCAATATGGGGTTTTCGAATAGCAGTGATCCTGAACCTGGAAGGTGCCGTCGGACAGACGGGAAGAAATGGCGGTGCTCAAGAGACGCAGTTGCCGATCAGAAATACTGTGAACGGCATATGAACAGAGGCCGTCATCGTTCAAGAAAGCCTGTGGAAGGCCAAGCCGGCCACTCCCACTCCGTTGCCGGAGCTTCCAATATTACCACCGCCACCGCCGCTACTAAGCTGATTTCTTCTTCAGCTTCTACGGCGGCGGTGCCCTGCAACGGCTCCCCCAACAGCCTCTCCTTCGCTAATCAACACTTCAAAAACCTCCAACGCCCCGGATCTCATCCGCCTCCTTCCTCCGCCGCCGCTCAAATCAACAGGTATTCCCTAGTTTTTTAACTTGCTATTCTCTGTGTTCCATTATGTTTCACAAATCGTTGAGAATCATAGTTCCTGATTCCCATTACCAAACCAAACAATCCAATCGTTGAGAATCATTATCCCCATCACCAAACAAATGAAACCCCAGTCCCTATTTCCGTCTTCAATCATTAAGCGAAAATTTTAATTTGGTTTGAATTCCCTTTTAAAAAACACTTTTTGAATCCCTTAGAAAGTCAATGGTGGTCACTAGCTTTCACCATCAGCTAGGCATACCCCCCCTTATTTCTTTTATGGGCTTGATATTTTCTGCCGAGCTGTCCCCTAAGATATCTAGAATTGAAAAAGGTGAAACTTTGAGCAAAACCATTGATTATTTGAATTTGGTTTTAAGTTTCGTGCCTATTTCATTTATGTGTTGCAGAATGTTAATAACGAACAAAGAGAATGGTGGCATTGGGTTGCTCGATTCAACAACCACATCTGGTCTTTCTGTGCTGTCTCCTTCCATTGACATTAAACATTCCAAGCAGCTTCCATTTGCAATTCAGAAACAGCAAAACCCTTTTGAAGAATCTCCTAGAGGAACTGAATTTGGGCTTGTCCCTTCTGATTTCCTCCTTGGCTCCTCTCAAAAGTCCTCTTCTTTGATGAATTATCGAGGTTTCAATCCTTCAGAGGGCATTGCTAGTACTCAAGAATCAGCTGAATCCCATCATTCACTTCGCCAGTTCTTCAACAATTGGCCCAAGAACCAACCCGATAGCTCTTCGGTTTCGTGGTCCAACTCAAATCTTGATCCTCAGTCCGACAGGACTCAGTTATCCATATCGATCCCAATGGCTACGTCGGATTTCAGATCCTCAACTTCATCCCCGGCCAATGACAAACTCACTCTTTCGCCATTGAAGTCCGCCCAAGAGCTGGACCCTATTCAAATGGGATTGGGTGTTGGGAATGTGATGGATGAACCAAATAACAGGCAAGCGAATTGGATTCCCATCTCGTGGGAGAGCTCCATGGGCGGTCCGCTGGGAGAGGTTCTAAATAGTACAAACAACAATGGTGGGGAATCAAAAAGCTCGTCAATGCTCAACCTGATGACCGAAGGATGGGACAACAGTCCGTCACTAGGCTCATCACCTACTGGGGTACTGCAAAAGACTGCATTTGGTTCTTTCTCAAACAGCAGCACAGGAAGCAGCCCAAGAACAGAGAACCACAAGACTAATGAAGGAGGAGGAGGAGGCAGTAGCCAATGCAGCGATCGTTTTGTGAATTCTTCTTCATCTTTGCCTAGTGTTTGAGGAACAGGATGAAGAAGAATTTAAATTATATGTTTGTATGTGCTGCAAGACCTTCTATAATAGTTTGTTAAAAAAGTTCATTTTCTGTTTGTGAAACTTTTTGGTGCTTTTTTATTTTTTATTTTTTCACCCTTCTTTTCTTTCTTCACCCACTGAGGTTTTCAATCTATTTCTCATCCTAATCTCTTATCACTGGAATGTTTTGTAAAATCATCCTTTAGTAGCAGAATTCTGCTGGGGGGCACTCAATACCCTTCTACTCCCATAGTTTCATTCACAGCTAACCTCCACAACTCGGAATTTCAGTAAAAGTAATTTATGTGAAACAGATTTGTTTGCCACATTTTTTTTCTCTTCAGATCTTTAGTAAAAGTAATTTATGTGAAGCATTTTGGAGTACAACGCAGGAAAACAAGAAAAGCATAATCTTCGCCATAGAGGGTTATCTCAATTCAGAAAAGATCTCACTGCTAAAACATGAGCGACTAAGTCACTCATGTGATAAACTAGAAAGAAACTTAAAATAGATAGGAGAAATGTCACTTGCATATCTATCTTTTTTTTACCAAAAAATTTCAAGCGATTAGAGAATATGTTTTGGCCTTGGTAGGAGCAATTCCATCTTCAAGAGTTTGAGAAATTCCTTGCAACAGTTTGAAAGATAAGTCATTGTTCTTTTTATTTATTGCTTGTAATGTACCCTAATCTTTTCTTTAAAAGAAATTCTAAATTTCAGAAGAATAATATACTTTTTCCATTAAAAAAACCCAATACAATATAAAAAGGAAAGGTTGCATTTATTTGTTAGAGGAGAGCACTAAAAACACGTGTAAGCTTTTTAATTAAACACAAAAGAAAACAAAACATGGGCATATTTTGTTTTTATTATGCATATGCATACACCAATTTTTATTCTTATCTTTTTCTTTTTAACATTCCTGTAAATGGTTTTCATCATATTTTAACGTAATCATATCTTAATTCGTTTTTACGTCTGTTGCAGATATTAATATACAACAAAAATGACACAAAACACTCTGTATTACTGTTCAACTTTGTTACAATCTCACTGTTAAACTTTTAATTTGATCAATGGACTTGTAATTTATTAAGTGTTGCAATCACACCCTTCTATCTGACTTAATACTCAATTAGAAACAGATAAAACTGTCAATTCAGTTTAAAATAACCTCTGGCCACTGCTGTGAGTTTGATAAAATGTATTTTCATTACCCTTTAAATGGAGGGTTCGAAGAGAGGAAAAAGAAGAAGATGAACTATAGCAACCAACCATCATTTAAACTCACTGTTCATTCCTTCTCATTTGAAGGTTTTAGTCTTGCAAAATTTGACGAAAGCTTACCCTATTTTTTAACGAACTTGTTTGAATTATTCTGAAAACCAAAGCAAAAGGAAAAGGAAAGGAAGAAAATTTGTGGACATACAGAGCTTGGGAAGTTCGTACTTTTAATTTATGTTCCTTGTTATTTGGAGACATAAGAATAATTTCGCTGGATGGTAAAAAAATCAAAACTTTAAAATCTGGGTATGCTCAACTTTCTGGAAAAGACTAAAAAACAAAAACTAATTGGTGAATAAGATACATAAAGAGAAGTGAAGGCAGGTTTTGTTTTAATCAATTTTGGGTCATTCAAGATTTCTTTACGAGTTAAACTCACAAAAGCTTTGAGAAGAAGCCATTCAAGTAGCACAAGAGTGTAATTGAAACCCTTGATAAACTATGAGTCCCATAGTATAGGAGTGGTTTGTAGTATTTTCATTAATATATAATTGTGTATAAACATGAGACCCAATGACATGAAAAGGATGTAATGTATTTGTAGTGAATGAAACATGAGTTAATATGGCTCATAAATGGTTAAGCCGAAAAGAGGTGAAGGGACAAATATCAGCCATTCATCCCAATCCACAGCATCCACTTTAGTGTTAACTTTAATTTTACAAGTTTTTCTTCGGTTTAAAAAAGTTATTCTATTTAACTTTTAATATCTTCTTTTACCTATCATTAACCTTTCAAAATAATTTTTTTTTTGAATAAAAATCCTATAATTTGGTCTAAAACATGGCGAGAGTGACCTAAAACATAATATTTGGTATGTGTTTTAGGTTTTGTTATACCATTTGAAGTCACGGTCGTCGGTTACGTATAAATATCACAACTTTAAAAGAAGTGTGTTTTAAAACAAAAAAGACAAAGGTTATGTATTTAATTCTTTTAGGTTAGTATAGATCATGTGGTTAGTTAATTTTTCTTATTCTCTTTCTCAAATGCAAAAGAAATCCAATTAAGAAATAATTAATTGTATATGAAAGAAGTTAAAAGGTTATGTGCTTGAAATAGAAATAGAAATAGTCCAATTCCAAAATCGATTTAAGAAGGGGAAGTCAATATTTGTGGTGTAAGGATAACAAAAGAAGTGGAGAGGGTGAGCGAGGCAAAGCACAAATGTTGCCTCTGAGCCAAACGCCGGCCGGAGTTCTACCGGCCAGAAGGTTATCACTCTCCACTATTCCCTCTCTCAAATTCTCTAACCCCAATCCTTTTCGACGCTCTAAATTTATTCCAAGAAGAAATCCTACCAAACCTTTCAATATCACTCTTTCCAAAGCCGAAGGAACCGTCGATTCCACGAAACAGGCTCTCTCCAACTCTCCAACTCCGCCTCCTTTCCCCAACGACCAAACTGTCTTTGTCGGCGATGAGAATGTTCCTT
The DNA here is from genome assembly GCF_000004075.3 of Cucumis sativus. NCBI lineage: Eukaryota > Viridiplantae > Streptophyta > Magnoliopsida > Cucurbitales > Cucurbitaceae > Cucumis > Cucumis sativus. Next base: position 17,806,397 of record NC_026656.2, on the reverse strand, counting down.
TGGAAGGTGTAATTCAGTTCGATAAGCCCAATACGTCTTCTCGTTTGACCAAATGGGGGTAATTCTGACGATTCATTCGTTTTTTGATAAATTTATTGTGAATTTTGCTTATTGTGTTTGCTTTTTTCAGCCGCGTAGCTTTCCTCGCTGGTGGAGATGTATTGGCCTTGCTTTTGTTCTCCTCAATTGGAAGATTCAGCCATGGCTTACCTGTTTTTGATTTCGAGACATTGCGCACGGCTGACCCTTTTATTGCTGGTATGCCTATGCTTGTTTCTATTCCATAATTTGAAGTTGAATCTTTGGTATTTTCTTTTGCCTCTACAATTCATTGATTCCGGATTATTGTAGGTTGGTTTCTAAGTGCTTACTTTCTCGGAGGCTATGGAGACGATGGTCGTGGTATAAATGGTTATTCCAAAGCTGTTGTTGCCGCTACTAAATCATGGGCTTTGGGAATTCCAGTAAGTTTATTAGCCTTTGTGTTTGTTCTGAATTCGAAAGTTGAACTGGTTTTAGTTGAATTCTTGTTGCAATTTGGAAAAGGCCAGCTTCATCCCTTATCTGAATTCTCATTAAAGGCTATAACTTTTTGGCTTTGCCAAGTACTTCAAACCACGTTCCTTTCAGAATTTTCATGTTCAGTACTTGGTTATTTTTACTGCTTTGGAAGAAGTTTAGAAGTACCTTGAGGTTCTTTGCTAGGAAAAAAAAAAAACACGTGGAGTGTTTTTTAGTCCATTATAAAATGCTTTGGAAAAACTGAAATCGCTTCAAGATGTTTCGTGATAAAGTATTTGTAAAGTGTTTTTACACACTGGAAAAGGCACTTAAAAGAATATATAGAAAAGACCATCAGTGTAGTTTATCATTATACACATAGTTCTAAAATACTTGTGATTGAAGAACTTTTGTTTAAAGTAGCACACTTCCAAACAAGAGACAGTCTCTAATCCTTGGACGAAAGGTTCAGTCTGCTGAACATAATGGATTCCTCCATTTTAACAAGTAAAGGCTTGTTCAGATTTAAGTACCATTATACATTTATTCTAAGACCAGTGACAAACAAATCCATGCTTTTATTGATCTGTTAATGTTCATTTGACTATTTGATCTTGGATTGCTCTTATGGAGATGGATCTTAGATTCTTAACTTATGATAGATAATGCTTTCATGATACTTGTTACCTGGTCATCATATAATCCCAAAGTCTGGAGTTATGGATGAGCTTATCACAGCTGGAAATATAATTATTTTCTTTGTATGCCTACTGCAGCTAGGCCTACTTGTTCGGGCAGCAACATCCGGCCATCTTCCGCCTTATAATTTCATAGGAGTAACGATGGGAAGCACGGCTGTTTTGCTCATTGGATGGAGAGCAATCCTGTATAAAGTTTTTCCGGTCAGTAACAGCAAGAAGAATGATGTATATCGGCGTGGCAACCCATTTGAACTATTTGAGGTGTGGAAGCTTTTTCACAATCAATATACAAAATTTCCAATTCTATTTATGCCATTCCTTACCATGTATGCTTCTTTGAAAACTGGTTATTTCTATCTTGAATTTCCTACTAACCGATCTCATGCGACAAGTTGGACCATCACTATTGAAATGCTTGTCGAAAAAATGTTCATTAGCTTAGGATACAGTTGAATTTCCAAAAATTCTCTGCATCTTGACAAGAACATGGCTGCACGGGTTCTTCATTTTTATTATCTTCTGCTGTGTGCATTCTAATTTGACTTGTTTAGTTTTAGTACTTTGTGGTTGCTTTTGATTTACTTAATCCTAACAGAGAAATTGTCTCTGGTGCAGTTGTTGACATCGTTGGTGAGAAGATGGTGATGACTGATGATGGACAGACATCATCCACTTGCCTGTATCATAGTTTGTGCATTAAAGGGACCTTATAAACTAACTGGTAAGAGTCCTAGAACGAAGAAGAAAATGGCCAAGAAACTTTGAAGATATAGCAGTGGAAGCTTTTTTCTGGACCAAGCCCTTTGTTGAACTAATGGTGAATATTATTTTGGATCGCCTGTGAGAGTGATTTGTAAATTTTAAGATGATTGGCCATTTTTTCTCAATGTAATGATATTGTGACAACTCCATGTTTGGGTTTTAGATTGTGACAAATATGCCCATCACCTCCTCTTATTAGCTTTCATATGGCATGACCACAAAATGTTAGTGACAATTGTTGGGTCGACATTAATTTCGTCTTTTAATTTTCTCAACCACGAGACAAGCTCAGAAATATTGGATTTTTTTTTTGTTTGTCATATTGTGACAATTTCTCAATCTCAACTATGAACTTACACCTCTTAATTGATTAAATGGATTATCGGCCGCATGTTTGAATAGCTATTATTGGTATTTGCTTTTAGGTTATGGTTAATTGATGGTTACTACTTTCTCACAAAAATTTTAAAAAGTACGATGGTAACCAATAATGATTTATTCTAAACTAATTGATAATTTCGTGGTTAGATCGTAGAAAGTACATCAATTAGGACATTAATTTATTAATAATGAAACTAATTGCTTAATAGCTTATAGTTAATTGATCAGTATTGTTTTAAGTCAATTGATATATAATTATATAAGGAGATAGTTATAAATTTAGCGATTAAATTTAAATTAATTAAGTATATAACATAATTTTAAAAAATTTGCAAATATAGCAAAATTTGTCCAATTCTATCAATGATATAAGTCTATCGCTCGATAAACTCTGTTGTAAATATTGGTTTATCACTGATATACTATATGAAATCTATCAGCGATACAAAGTCTATCGGTGCTAGTTTTGTTATATTTGTAATTTTTTAAAAATTTTACCTTTAATTATTATTGCTAAAATAGTCCTCCATTCTAATTTCCATTGTATCGACCTTTTCGGTTGTTTCTCAAGAAATTGGGCCCAAGTCTTTTCTCGAAGTTGGGCCGTCCACATTGTAGGGTCCGGTACGCATTTCTAGGGCTCATATCTTTTGCTAAAGTTGGGCCGTTGACGTTAAATTGGGGCCATCTTCGTAGTTAACGCCTTTTGTTGGGCCGATAAGCGTTTAATAGGGTCCTTCGTAAGGGCCATCAGATGTCGTTGGTTTGTGAAAATTGATCCCCCATCTGATTCAACAAAATGCATTCAAACATTTCAGCATATGTTAGCATTTCTTTCTCTTGTGTTTGTTGTTTGGATAATTATAACCTGTAGCAATTTTAGGAATAACAGTCTAGTGCATAGTAACATTTTAAAGAAAATTACAAAAGTAGCAAAGTATATCGATGGTAGACTAATGTTTGAAATACGGTTTCTTAACGGTACATTTATATCGTTGATAGATTTAAACAGATTTTGTTATATTTGCAATTATTTTAAAATGTTGTTACATGCTAATACTTTGAACCTAATTGTTATGTTTACAATTTTCACTAATTTAATCAAGTATTAGAGTGTGGTAGTCTTGACACTACACCAATGTGAGAATCATTTGATGTAATTCAAGTGAATGTTGCTCTAAGTTCAAGTCCACGAAAAGCCCACAACGAAAATGAAGATGAACGAGATTCAAATGTCAATACTTATAATATCATAACTGATTAGAAATATTTTTCAAGTCGGTGAGTTGTTATATACGATCGAATGGGTTTTTCTACAGTCAAATGAATATTAATAGATGATTGTTAGAGTGAAGTATTTTTTACAGTTGACAACACATTACTAATTATTTAATCAAATACTTCTGTAGCATTAGATATATACTTACCGTTCATGTTTAGATTCCATGAGTACCAACATCATACATGATACATCTTTGGGCGCATAAATCCAAAGAGATTGCGTTTCCATAATAAAAACATATGTATGATATGTAGATGTGTGGTTTGTGAGTTTTAAGTATTTATACAACACAGTGTGGTGTTTGTTATAACCCATGAAACAGACAAAAAACCATAGTACAAGATATATATAAACCAAAAAAGGAAAAAAGAAAGAAGGTGAAAGAAAACACACAATTATAATAAGCCTTCACTTTATGTAAGATTGGATTCTTGCTACTTATTTTATTAATTATTGAAACGAAACGAAACGAAATGATGTTTTGTTTTGTTTTTTTGGTTTAGAAGAAAAAGAAAAGGATTGATTGGAAAAGATAGAAGAGGGACTGGTTCCGTTTAAGCTGTCTGTAGCCGCAGCCACAGCCACAGCCACAGCCGCAGCCTCAGACTCATTAATTTCATCTGTATTTTCCCATTGCCCTAAACCTGTCCCATCCCATCCCCTTCCCCCCAAAATCTCCTTCCTACCCTTTTCATTTTTTCATTAGAAAGAAAAGAAACAATTTCCAATCACCGTTGACCAGGGCATCATTATCATCATCATCATCAAGGAGGAGGAAGCAGGAAGAAGGAAGCATCATGTGGGTATGATCACGTAATTATTTATATAATATTCACAATATCACACACACACTCTCTCTCTCTCTCTCTCTCCGTGTGGCCCCCCAGACCTTAAGTCCACACCCTTTATATCCTCTGCACATCACCCACACACAATCAAAATACCTCACTAAAATCTTTCTTCAGATTCTTCTATTCACTTTCACAAATTATACCAACAATTTATATATTATTTATTAATGATAGTACCAAGTTACTCAAAATAATCACTCCTTGGGTTTCTCTCCCTCACTCACCAAACCAATATATCACCCATCAGATACCAACACACCACAAACCCCTTCCTTAATTTAGTAAAATCTTTTCCTTATTCTTTGCCTCCTAACTCTCATTTACTGCTGCCGCATACTTCCCTTACATAATATATAATTCTCCTTTACCTACCAACAAGAAAATCTATTCTGATAAGTGAGACCTTTTTGGTTGACATAAGCTCGATCTATGTTCAAAGTAGACAACTGTATGTTGTTACTGTGGATAGATGTGATAAGCTGCGTATACAAATTACTGATTACCTTGTAGTATTGTTAATTTTTAGATGAAACATGTGTTGAGAATATAGATGACTTACTTCTCTAACGTTACTAATTGAGATATAATCTCGTAGTACTTGGTTAGCAATGGATAGTTTCAGGTTAGAAGGAAGAAACATGTTAGCCATCTTTAAAAAGACAGTGAATTAATTACTGATATATTATTGATTAACTAGGTTTGAAATATAAAAACCACATGTTTGCTCGTAATAAGTTTTTATATATTTGTTTTAGTTTTTTAAGAAAAAGAAGAGTCCTTAAATTACCTTCCATAAAAAGCAAGGCTTTCTTCATGGCTATCTTCCCATTTAAAAGCAATGAAAATGGATAAAGATGGGATCTTTCTTTTATTTTGTATATTATACTGTTTGAGGGTTGTACGTCAAAATATAATTATACAGGTGATGATAATAATAATAATATTAATAGTTGGAAAAAAAAAGTGAAAGTAAAAAAAAAAAAAAAAAAAAAAAAAAGGTAAAAACAAGCATACATGATCCAGGTCTGTGTGTAGGAAAGAGACGTATGCTTTGAATTTCTTTTTGTTTCAGAACCTCTCTGCTATCCCTCTTTTAATTAAAAAACAAACTTTCACATTTTCACTTAAATAATACAATAATACAGCTCCCCACAACATTATACACAATACATACTTCACTATTAGTGAGTTAACTTTAAACATAAAAAAAGTTAAACAAAACAAAAAAGCAATCTCTATCAAAGAAAAACTACCTTATTACAGATTCAAAGACAACACAATTTTTGTTCATGTTTAAGACATTTTAATTAACAAAGTGGATACAAAGACTTGTCTAAAACAAAAAAGAAAACATGTTTAGATTCTAACATGTATGTCTCTATATATTAATAATAGTATTAGGTGCATGAAAGCTGTTAGGATAGTTTTAAAAGCAAAATTTCAAAGACTAATGTGGTATTATAAAAGTTGGTTTGGGAAGGTTTGGAGTTCCTTTCTAACTTTTGAATAAACAAAACACGTTTTTAGATACAAAAATGAAGGTTTAACCCGGAAGGAAAAATATAGAAAAGAGAGAAAATGGGGGATTTTATGAGATATGTATGACAGATTTGGGATTTGTAATGTGACATGTCATAGAAGGGTGGGTTTCAGAGGGATCCTAGCGTAGAGTAGGACAGTGACAATTACAAAGATGTTAAATATTATAGGATGGATAGATAGATAGATAGATTTTTCTGTGAAGAAAACAAAGAAGTAAAGTAATTAAGTAATTAAAGAATTAAGTATAGAGAGAGTGAGAGAAAGAAATAGGGGGAGGGGAGAGAGGCATTTAAAGAGTTGGCAGGGTAACAGCTAGATGTCCTTCTCTGTTAAGTACCCATCATCCGGTGATTTTCTTCACCACACTTTTCTTTTTTATTATATTTTTTGGCTTCCTTTTTATATTTATCTATTCATTCATTGTTCATATTTTGTTTTCTTTGGAATTTTGTTCCACTTTTATCTTCTCACGTGACCCTTTTTCCAACCTTCCATTAATTATCTTTTGTCATACTGCAATCGGATAATTTGCTATTGCCATTGCTATTCCTTGCCCCAACTTGGGGGCTCAAAACTTTTTAGTTTCTAATTTGTACTAACTCCGCTTTCTAAACCTTTCTTTCCATACCAATTGGAGTTTTGTAAGCTTATGGCTATGGAGTTTCGATTTGCGTAGTGTAAAGTTGGCATTGTTATTCTTTAACATGAATGAATCAAATTTAAGCATTGTATTGAATTTTTCTTCATTTATCAACTTATGCTTTTGAATCCGTGGTTGAGCTCCATTTTCCACATGGTTCATATATATTTAATAATTTTTAAATTTTAAAATAAATAAATTATTGAATTTAAATATAAAATTTAAGTTCAATAACAAAAACTTTGTTTTAAAAAAGGGTTTACAGTTTTATCATTTTAAAAGTTGAAAATAATTTAATCAATGGTATTTGGTTGGGCTTGGGCCTCACCGTTTCGGCGGCATATCAGATCTCGAAAATAAATCCTCGCCTCTTGACATACATTTTCATTGGAATACATTATGTTTATTTTTTAAACAATTTGTTTTTCTTCCCAATATTTAAAAGGTTTCAATTTTATGATAATTTTTTAATCAATTCTTATGGGATTTCTTTGAAAATTGGAAAGAAATAGAAAAAGAAAACAATGCAGTGACTTAAACTTAAGTACTACTTATACCACCTTCTTCATTACGATTTTATATCAGCTTAGACAGATGAATTAGAAGACAAGTTTGATGTGATATGATTTATTTATTTATTTATGATGAAATGAAAAAGTTAATTGGAGATTAGCACAAAAATTGCGACAATGGGAAGATTTTATATAATAAAAGTAAGTCAAAATGGTAGAAGAAAACCTGAATGTAAGGGTGGATGTTTTTTGTCCTTTGCTTTTATGATGATCATAAAAAAGTATCAATAAAATTCAAACAAATAATTAGCTTTTAATTCTGTCTTTTTGTGCCTTTCATTGCTATTGCACATCACATCCCTCTTCCCTAACACGAACTCTGATCACAGTGACAATCCACCACAGTACTCCCCATATATATATATGTTAAAGACACTGCATTGTAAAAAAGTGAAAAAACTTTGAATTTATAGAGAGAACATAGTTTTCTGATCTCGACTTAAACAAAAAAAAAATAAATATATATATATATATCTGTTACTTCTTAAAATATAAAAATGATCATATCGCACGTTTTGTGATTGTTTTCTTTTTCTCGTAGAAATAAAAGTTTGAAAATTAATTAATAAGAGAGTAGTTATGGTTTTCTAAAAACTAATAACATCCTAGGTTGAATTTAGATGGAATGAATGATTGGAAAGGAGGCATGGCCATCAATATCAATTTGTCATGTAATCGTTATATAAATCATCCAAAAATAATATAAAGATCACATCCACTATCTTTATACTATTGTTAATGCTATAATTATAAGAATGGATAAAGATAAGATCGAGCTAAATTAAGTTTAAATTGGTTAGTGTGGAGCTAAATTGAGCTTAAATTAACTGACGTGGATTAAAGTTTGTATTATCAATCTTGTTCGATTTTTTTACTCTATCTATTATAAAATGCAAAATATGCGGATAGTGAGAAAAAAAATCAGATTATCTATCTGAAATTTTGTGATGTCAAGATGAACACATATTTGGCATATTAATCTTCAATTTAAGATTCAATTTTTCTACTAAAATTAACAACAATCCGAGGAGAAGACACATATCTATGTATATATATTCAATAAATTTTAAATTTAGTTATATATGAAAAATTATTGAAAATGAAAAATTTCTTAAAAAATAGTAACTAAATTTTCAAATTTATAGATAATAACTATTGATAGACTGAGGCACTAGTTGAAGTATTTCAGAATTTATTATTGATACAATTTAAAATTTTATTATATTCAACAAATATTTTGGTTTATTACGTTATTATTAGTTCATTATAACTTATACATGTTTTATTTTCAATCCAAGAAAATATATATAATATGGAATGTTATAATTATAAATATTTTAAAAAAAAATTAATATAGTTTTAAAAATCTATCACAATTAATATCATCTATAATATTCTGTCCATATACTATTAATTATACGACTTGTTATAATATAACTATTTTGAAAATCTGACTCTTGAAAGGCTCTAATCACATTCTTGATTCTAATTTAATAAGTTAAAACATATCTCGACTTAAAGTGATCTACTTCTACTTTTGATATCTAAAGTTTCAATCTCCATATACTTTCATGATTCCATTCTTTTTTAAAGATAAAACTACCAAGCTTTAAGTTAAACCTTTAACTAATAAGAGCTTAAAAGCAATGATAATATATAATATATAATATATTTTTGAGGCTGATCCTTTTCACTGCCTACTTAATTAAAATGAAGAAAAAAAGTACACATTTTTTTTCATGAATTATTTTGAAATGTTAAATTTCCAGCTCTTTTTCAGTTTGAATTATGTCAAATATTTCGCTGTACGCATGATAATTGTGTTCTGATTTCTGGGCCCAATTTAAAACAAAAAAGAAAGAACACAGTATTGTTTTCTGTATGGATATTAATAAAAATGAGAAGGAATAGAAAAAAAAAAGTTTATACAGAAGACCAAGGAGTGTAGAGAGCATGTTACTTGTTTATAATATACATAATTATAAGAGATTGAATGTGTATAAAAACAATACTTTAACTTAATTAATTAACTATATCGTATATGGATAAGATTTTTCAACTATATATTGGCATATATCGTTTTAATTAATTAATAGTTCACACATGTTAAAATTGAAATGAATGATAATATATATACATATAATGTACACACATATTATATATAGTAATAAGAGTGAAATAAATAATTGAGAAATGCAATGGAAGGAAAAGAAATGAGGGAAGAAATATATATAAGTGCGAGGTTGAAAAATCATCAAAAGCAGACAAAGAAGCAAAAGAAAAAGAAAGCAAAAGAAGGGAGAGCACCCACCAACTATTGTCACATTTTGTTTCTCACTCAAAAGGTTGATGAAAATGAAAGCCAATATATCTTTCAATGACAAATAAATAATAAAAATAGAAGAAATGACAGTAGTGGTCAAAGCCTTTTTTACCAGTAATCTTCTCTATGCCCAAACACACCCAATAATAAAAGTCATTTGAGTGGGACTATTCAGTACTAACTTCATTTTGAGTTCACTTGACTTAATTATATTGCACGATAGTTTTACAAATCCTCCCATGTCAGTCACTTGTGGTTGAATTAACATGATCCAGTTTCTTTCCAACTACCCAGTTTAATTCAATTCCCTTTCGAGGGGTTAGAAAAATCAAAACCCAAATAATTTTGATTTGAATTTAGAATGTGTCCACCAGAGAACAGAACGTCATGCATCATTATGTTATATTTGCATGAAAAAATAACATTCCCACTCAGAAAAGAACCTTAAACAGAGTTGGTGGACAGCAGAAAAACACTGAAAATTTAATGTATATAAATTAATTATATATATATAAAAAAGAGTGAAAGAAAGAAAGAAAAGAAAAGAAAAAGAAAAGCTCTAGAAAAATCTGTAAAATTTTATTACGTTGTCCCTATCATTCGCAACATAAAAGCAGACAGTAAAGTAAAAGAGATTTTGACCACTTAACAAAGGAAGGAATATATAATATATGAAACAACCCAGAAAAACTCTAACCTTAATTTTCGTTTTCTTTAACCCTTAAAAATTACAAAAAAAATACTATTTAGTAGACATTTAATATATGATCGATCGGTTTATAACATAAGATAGATAATTTATAATGTCACACTTCTATAAACATATGTAAATCAAACCACCTGTTGTCTTGTATTGGGTTTTAACACAGAATACAAATTTCCTTCAAATAGTTGATGAAATAATAATAAGTAGAAATAAAGGTGAGATATTTTTCAAACCTTGACAATCATTTTGATAACTATTTGGTCTTGAAAAAAACTTAACTCACAAATTTATAAGTGTAGTTGGGTGTATGATATTCACTTATCAACATTTTAAAAATAAACTAAAACATTCTTTAAAAAATAGTTTTCAAAACTTTTTTTCTTCAATGGACTAAAAGCATACCATTTTCTAAAGATAAAAACACGACAAGATAATTGAGAAAAAAAATTCAAGTAGAAAATTGTTTGAAACTTAGATCCCACACATATTTATCACCTTTGGTAGATGGAGTATGTAGTTTAGCTAAGGATACTAAGAAAGAAGTAAGGTCGAAACTTTCATATTACTATCTATAACTTTGAGCCTGCTCTATCTATCTCAGTAACAAAAAAAGGAAGACATTGTTAGGAAATAGAAGAGGATAATTAAGATGAAAATAAGGGGTGGGGGTTAAATGAAAAAGGAAATTAAAGGATGGTAGGAAAGGAATAAAAGAAAAGAGGAAAAAAGAGAGTTTGTTTTGGGGGCCAATTTTCCTCATCAAATATGGAATATTTCAACTTTGAAGCATATTGGAGGACCCATTTTCCTCTTTTTGTCTCACAAGCAGGTGTTGACTACCCACACCCATTTTGCTTACAATAAAAAGCAAAGGGAGTTTCTGTTCTTTTCAGCTCTCTCTTCCTCTATATATATATTATAATTTTCATTTCACAAAAATAATGGCACTTACAATCTCAACTTCCCAAAATCACTTTTTTTTCTTTCTTTAATACTATGTAAGATTGGAATTTATCAAACTTAGAACCTGAAACTACAGCTTTTGGAAATTCTATTTTATTTCTGAATATTCCATTTAAAGTAAATGCATTTGCTTTTATCCCAACCCGAAAAAAAAAAGAAGAAGAAAAAGAAAAAGAAAAGTGGTGGTATATATAGAATCAATTATTGGGTTTGTATTTCGAAATAAGTGTCCTGTGTCTGTGTAGTGTGTATGCTTTCTTTCTTGATCTATTTTGCCTTCAAATGAAGCTCTAAATCAAGCACACCGATTATTATTAGATCATCACATGTTCTTTCACCAAATTCGTAGACTTTTAGCACAGAAGATTACTCACATTAACTTTTCCCCTTTATACGTTTGAAATAATATGATGCAAATTCTTTTGTTAAATACACAGTGTAAAAGTTTGACTAATACATTCATACCATTATTTTTTCCACTCATACATATTATCATAGTTCATTTGTCCAATCAAGATAATTGCACTTGTACGTAAGAAATAAACCTTTTTTCTTTTATTTTTATTGGGGTACATCTTTTTTTTTAATAAATATATATATATATATATATACTAATTTGGGTTTCAGAAAAACACAAAGATTCAAGATAATACTCATATTGGTACCATGCAACCATTATTTATTTTTGCTTTTAAAAAAACTTTTATTTTATAGTTTAAACTATGTAAAATAGTATCAAAATTATGAGCCACATTATCTTTTAATAAGTTATCAATTATGAGGTTGACACGTTTACTTTTATCTTATCCAACCAAAGACAAAATCCAAATAGTAAAAATAAATAAATAAAAAGGTTAAATTCCAATAGGGTAACCAAAAGGATAAACTCTCATCATGAACCACTCCGATTATAAATTATTTCGAAATGAATTATATTATCAATAAACCAAAAATATATATTAATAAACTATCAATATCGATACATAATTTGGTTACGAAAAAAGTTAATAAAAAACTAGGGTAACGGTAAAACAAATGGCAAAGTGAGAAAACTATTTTCATTTTATAACAAAATAAAGTGTAAGGATTTTTTTTTTTTGTTTTTTATTAGTTTTTTTTGTTATAAAATAGTAAATAGTTTAAATTTTTATTATTTAAAAAGAAACCTCCTATTATTTTGAATAGTTTTTTTGGGATTTTTTAAAAAAGATTTAGTTTTTAGGGTTTTTTACCATTGGGGTAAGTTACAAATATTATTATTATTACATTGGTATTTCTATTTATAACTTAATTAAATAGGTGTTTTTGAAGAACTATTTTTAGATATATATGAAAATGAATCCATATATTTACATAATGGAGCAAAATATCTTAGTTTAGATATAATAGAATTACAATAGACTAATATATATGTCTATTAGTTTATCAACCTATCACAAAAATGACTATCTTTTGTTATATTTATGAATACTTTAATAAATTTTTTCATTTAAGAAAAATATTTTTTTATTTAATATGTTTATAGACCTTTATAAAAGATATCAAAAACGTGCTTTAATATTTATGTTGAACCAAGCCATCTCTTGGAAATCAATTTTAAAAGCAATAGTTTGGACCTTATTATGAGAAAAGAGAATTTCAATATGAGTATTTTTGAATAAGGAAGTGAATAGTTTGAAATGGTTACGTTGGAGGGACAAAAATACCCAATATTCTATATCTCGTATGATATGATCTTAAATCATCCATCAATCTAAAAATTTAAGTTTTAGAAAAGGAGCATGAGGAAGCAATAGAAAAATAAATGTAAACTAAATTGACAGGTTCAATTATTTTGTATTAATACAGTAATCAACTATTTGGTTGTGGACCAGTAATAACAATAAATAATAATAATATGGAGATTTTTATGAATAAAGAAGACGAAAATGGTTGGTGCACTGGGGTTGAATAAATTGTCAAAAGGCAATAGATGAAAACATTACGTCTTTTTCCATGTTGGGTATTATTTAGTCCATGTTTTTTTAGAGAAAAAAGAGAAAAGAAATTTGGGTCCAAAACAATGAAATTAAATTAGGAAAAAGAAAAAGAAAAAGAAAAAGAAAAATAGTGTTTTCATTATATTCGACGCAGGTGACAGCATAACAAAGTCAGCCAGCTGCTTGGGTGACCACCACACAAAGGAAAAAAAAAAAAAAGGACCCTTACAGAGAAACCAAACCAACGGTGGGCGATTAGGGTGTGACCATGTTACTACAGTCACAGGCAGGGTTTACCATTTTGGCTTCATTTGTTTTCAAATTTTTTAATTTTGGTGTTTTAAGGAAAAGGAAAAAACAAGGTATTCAAAAACAAAACTAATTAATTTAAGATCCTTTGTCTGTTTAAATTTTCTGCAGACTGGGTATGTGTGTGTAGTACTGCAACTGTATGTATGAAAGGTGTGGCCAGATATGTTCTGCCCTTCAAAATCTAATCCAATTTTGTACTCTCTCACTTTCTTTCTTTCTTTCTCTCTTTTCCTTAGCTATTCTCCATTCTACCTCTTATTATATTCCTCAGTTTTGTGTTAAAGCTAACCTAACCTTGTTAAAAAATTAAAGCAGGTTTGAAAATTCTCAAATTCTTCCCTCCCGTGTGATGTGTGATGAGATAGTGTGTTTACTCAACCAGCGATCATTAGACTCGTGAAATCTAAAAAGTTGTAAACTCTTGAATTCCATTAAAACTATAATTCCTGTTTTTTAATTATAAGACTTGCAAATTTCTTGAACTATACAACTCATTCTGTTTGTTAAATATATTTTTTTGGTTATTTGAGTCTCTAAGCCAACTTAAGTTATGTAAAGATATTGTCGTTGAGTGTCTATTTCTACGAACGTATCTAACACATTTTCTTAACAAATCATATAAATTTTTGTGTTGGTTTCTTCTTGTTTAAACTCTTCGTTTGTTTCTAGATCAATAATTATCATTAGTAATATTACGTTATCATGAAAGTAAATAACATTTTATTTCAACAAACAACGGATATTACTCTTGTAATGAAACAAACACACTGTCAAATAACATTTATTTGGTAAATATATATATAACAATTTAAATATAGATTCAAAAGAAAAAAAAATAGTTGAAAGTTTTTGTTTTTGATAGAGAAATGGGAGGGTGGGGTTGAAAGGAAAAGTAAAAGACGTGGTGTTTCTCAAAATATACACAGATCCCTATGGAGTGCAGGGATGCTACCCAACATTTGCTCATTTTGCCCTTCCTTCCCTTCAAATTCCATTCTCTTTGTTTAACTTTAAAACACAACTCTCCTCTCCTCTTTTCCTTCTTCCTTCTCTCTTCTTTACTCCAAGTCCTCCAACTACTTCTTATTTCTCCAACACACCCCCCCTTTTTTGTTTTTTGTTTACTTTTATGCTTCTTCTTCTCCTTCTTTTCATTCTCATTTTTCCTCTCTACTATTGAAACAAGAAGAACTTCAAATTTAATTAAAAGGGTAGCAGAAAAAAAAAAAGTATAAGTATACAGTTAGCTATTGTTGTTTGTTTTGTCTCCCAATGATTAATTTGGGTTCTTGCAGCTAGGAAAAGAAAAAAAAGGAAGAAGAAGAGAAAATGAAGTCCATGAGTGATAATGAGGATAGTAACAACAATAATAACAATAACAATAATAGTTGGTTAGGATTCTCTCTTTCTCCCCACATGAAAATGGAGGTTTCTTCTTCTGATCATCCATATAATCAACACCATTCTCTTCACTCTGCTTCAAATCCTTTCTACTTATCTCCTCATTTCAACAACAATAACACTGAAATCTTTTATGGGATTCCTGATAATTCCTCTCTTCATCATCACTCTGCTGCTGCTTCCCTCTCGGTAATGCCTCTCAAATCCGATGGTTCACTCTGTATTATGGAAGCCCTTTCAAGATCTCAAACTGAAGGTTCTTTTTTTGGGTTTTTATATATATACGCGTGTGTATTTTGTTTGTCATTTTTTGTTTGTGGATTTTCTCAAGTTTTTGTTTTTGATAGGGATGGTGCCGAGTTCTTCACCGAAACTTGAGGATTTTCTTGGTGGTGCAACAATGGGAGGTCGAGGAGGCTATTTTAATCAAAATGCTGAATCTGAATCCGACAGGGAACATTCTTTCGACCTTCTTCAAAGACCCATTAGACAAAATCAACAAATTTTAATTCAAAATTCCAATCAATATTATTCTGGGTTACTTCCTTCTTCCATTGGAATTGGAACTTGTGATCCCCAAATTCTTCCTCCTGATGACGACGGAATCCCTTGCTTTAGAAACTGGGTCTCTCGCTCTCACTACTCCGCCACTCATAATACTCTCGAGCACCACATTACCGGCGGCGATGGCGGCGGCGGCGGCACTCTTATGAATGAAAGTAATGGTGGTGGTTCTGCTTCCATTGGCGGAATGAGCTGTGGAGAATTACAGTCGTTGAGTTTGTCGATGAGTCCAGGTTCTCAATCGAGCTCGTTCACGACTTCCGGCCAGATCTCCCCTACTGGAGGCGACGGCACCGCCGTGGAAACTAAAAAAAGAGGCCCCGGAAAACTCTGCCAGAAACAACCCGTTCATCGTAAATCCATCGATACTTTTGGCCAAAGAACCTCTCAATATCGTGGCGTCACCAGGTTTCTTCATTACTATTTTTCCTTTTTAACCATTTATAAACTAATTTCAAATTATTTTAATCGTCTGTTTAAACAAATATTGTAGGCATAGATGGACGGGGAGATATGAAGCTCATCTGTGGGATAACAGTTGCAAGAAAGAAGGACAAACCAGAAAAGGAAGACAAGGTTTGTTATAATAAAAATCTAATAACCCATTTCGAAATTTTAAATTTTTTTTTCAAATGCTTCCATTTTCGTTTGGCTCTCTTACTGGTTCTTATTTTTTTTCTTCTTATGGTCCATTCTTGATGGGAATGCCATTTCAATTCCAACTATATCGTTACAGTGTATCTTGGTAAGTTTTATTTTCCATAAAGCTTAGTTTATTTAAAATGTTATTTATATTAAAGCTCACATAAAAACTTGAACTTAATTATTTAAATTTGAAGGAGGATATGATATGGAAGAAAAAGCTGCGAGAGCTTACGATCTTGCCGCCCTCAAGTATTGGGGACCCTCTACTCATATAAACTTTCCGGTAAGGTTCAAGTCTCTCAAAATAAGGAAAACTACACACATGGCCCTGTCATAACTTTTCATCATAGTGATTAAAAGAATAAAATTTTAATATGATTAATTAATTCTGTTTTTTGTTTGGCAGTTGGAAAATTATCAGACTGAACTAGAAGAAATGAAGAATATGAGCCGCCAAGAATATGTTGCCCACTTGAGAAGGTAAAATTTCAAGTTTGGTTTTTTATTCATCAGCATCATCATCATCATCATCATCTCATGATCCCCTTTTACTTTTTTTTTCTCTTTTCTTTTCCTTATCTGTTTCTGATTTTGTTCGTAATCGTATATTCCTTTGGGTTTTCTTTTTTGCAGGAAAAGCAGTGGCTTTTCAAGGGGCGCTTCAGTTTTCCGTGGTGTCACAAGGTTCTTTTCTCTTAATCATAAAGCTTAATCTTTCATTAATTTTTTAGTTAATGTAATTAATTGTTTCTTAAACAGACATCACCAACATGGACGATGGCAAGCTAGAATTGGGAGAGTTGCTGGAAACAAAGATCTTTATCTTGGGACATTTAGTGAGTTTTCTTTCTTTCTTTCTTTTTTTGAGACATAAATTGCTTTACGAGTGATTAAATGTTTGTATAGGAATTAATGTGTTGTCGGAACAGAAAGTCTCTAAATTCCTAAATCTTTGTATGTATGTGTGTGAATGAATGCAAGATTTTGAAATTTAAAGTAGTGGTGTCATTAAATGTAAAATTATTGTCAGGCACGCAAGAGGAAGCGGCTGAGGCTTATGACATAGCAGCAATCAAATTCCGCGGTGTAAATGCAGTCACCAACTTTGACATTTCCAGATATGATGTCGAGAAAATCATGGCTAGTAATACTCTACTGGCAGGCGAGCTGGCTAGAAGGAACAAGGATGTCGAACCAAGCAACGATTCCTCAATCGTTCCCTACGACTCCTCCATTGTGTCAAACAACAATGGTGGGATTGGGATTGGGATGGAAATAAATCCCGACGCCAACACCGCAAATGGGAACGCTAATGATTGGAAAATGGCATTGTATCAAAATCCATCACACCACCAGCAACAGGCAGCTGCCGCTACTTGTGTTGCTGACTCTTTGGATAATCATCAAAACAAGTCGATGGCTGTGTCGGGCGGTTATCGAAACACGTCGTTTTCGATGGCATTGCAGGATTTGATTGGGATCGAATCGTTAAGCGCTAATACTCATGGGATTGAAGATGATGTGAGCAAACAGGTGACACATTTTTCAAATTCATCATCGTTGGTGACGAGTTTAAGTAGCTCGAGAGAAGGTAGTCCTGACAAAACGAATGTGTCAATGCCGTTTGGAAAGGCCCCACCCTTAATGGCATCAAAGCTAATCGGTGCAACAAACGGTGTTGGAGTCGGGTCTTGGTATCCATCCCCACAGCAGCTGAGGCCAACAGCAGCAGCAGCCATTTCCATGGCACATTTGCCTGTTTTTGCAACATGGAATGACACTTAAGAAAAACAAAACCCCTTTTTCTTTCCCGTTGATTGCTTTTGCATTTTAGTTTCTTTTAAATTTTGGTTTTTGCATGAAGGTGAAATGAAAAGAAAGAAAGGCAGGGAAAACTTATGATGATGTCTAGGGGGCAAGAAAAAAAAGAAAAGAAAAGAAAAGAACCAAAGGGATGGGTTTTGAGAAGATAGAATTTTGATTACAATCCCCCTTTTTATTTTTCTAAGTTTGTCAGTGGGAGAAAGTGGGGTAAAGAATAGGAATCAGTGGGGTCCAATTTCTGTGACTGTAATCCATCTTTTTTTCAAACCAAACCTCTTGGCTCCTCCTCTTATTTTGCCAATGAAAGCAAAGGGAAAGATTTTTGTGGTAATGAAAGAAAAAAAAGAAAAGAAAAGAAAAGATGGGGAAGCAATGATTAAATTCTCAATGATTTGATGTTAGTGAAATTTATAGTGGATGATTAAAATAAAAACAAAAAACAATAAATAATTGCCCAATCTCTCATCACTATACTCTCTATTCTAAGTACAAAAAAAAAAAAAAAAAAAAAAAAAATTGTAAAAGAAATTGCTTTGCCTTTGCCTTTGCTCAATAATCTTTTTGCATTACATCATGATTACAATTCTCTTCCTTTATTACAATAATTTGCTTTCCCAAAAGGCAATGAGAGAAAGAATGCAAAACATTCCCCATCTCTTCCACTTCTGTCCTTTTTATACACAATTGTTTTTATTTAACATTATTTCTTCTTAGTGCCAATTAGTTATTGATTTCATTTGTCTGATTTAGTGTAAAATTTTGGTGCTTTTATATAAAAAGAAGTATTAATTTTCTTTTGGCTCAAATCCCACTTACTAATTAAACCGATCCCTTTTAGTAAAAGCTAACCCATGTCTTGGTGTGTTTTTTTGTTTCGATAATACAATTATGATAACAATAATAATAAAATAGAAAGACTATATTTATTGGTATTAATATTAAATGCCAAGTGTATACACGTGTAAGAAGGAAATTTGAAATTATAGTTAAAGAATGATTGGTGGGCAAGAAAATGTTGGCGCAAATCCAGGAAAATTGACAAGTTGATACAAATTTTTTGGGTGCCTTAGGGTTTAACGTCTGATAGCAATGGCCTCTCTATCTATGCCTTTAATTTTCTCTTTCCCATATCAAATAATACAAATAAAGAAGATGATGATGGTACCCATAATTCAAAACCTAGTTTAATACTAATATAGCTTTCTCATTCTTATACCTCATAAACCAATCAAACTATACCTTTATTTCTCTACTTTTTATTTTCTTATTTTTCTATATTTGAGATGTTACCTCATTCTTGGAGCAAATGAAAGTTATTCCCATTGTATTATAAGAAAATATTTCCAAATTTTATTTATCTATCTATGTTATTTTGCAAGATTACTAAAACACAATTTATGAATGTTTCAAAATTCATTTTGGAGTATAAGTCTTTTTGGAAGGGTGATTATATCAATGAAATGAATGTTGTTTTTTTAGATTATGTTTGAAAGAACCTACTTTTCGTCCAAACACTTTAATAATGTTTTTACTCCAAAAGAAGTTTTGAATCATTTGTAAAGGATAAAAAAAATATTACAACTTTTGAAAGAGTATACGGATGGTTTGTTTTACGAGATTATTTGATAAATTGATAATGATTTTTTTTTTAAATCAACCTTTTTAAGATTACTTTAGAACAAATTTTTAATATGTTTGTCTTAATAGGGAGGCTTGTTGAATGATTTTTTTGTATAGTAAAATAAATCATGAAATTCTTAGCCAATCGTTTCATTGTTAAAACATAGAAACTAATAATGAAATAATTCATAATTTTTTTTCTCTAGAAATAAGTTTATTGGCTTCAAAATTTTATTTTGTTCTTTATTTAGTTTTAAATGTTTTTTTTTTAAATGTATCTTATATATTTTAGTTTTAGTTTTTTCTTTTCTGGTGTCCAACAAAGTGTTAGGAATGGGTGGGGTATGTAAACAGTATTCAAAGCAGCTGATTTTTTTTTTCTTTCCAATAACCAAAATATCTATATATTTCTTCAATCTCAAATTTAAAATAATAACTTTCAATATGTATGGGCTGAATGTTTGATTCCTCACCCCATAATTTATCTATGTTATAAAAAAAAAAGGTTTTTTTAAAGGTTTATATTGAAGTACAAATAAATAAAAAAAATAAAAACTGCATCCCACATTAACATTTTTTAAAATTAAAAACAAAAAAAATCACATCAAATTAGTTAGAATAAAAATTAAAATTAATTTTTCATGGATCCAATGTCTTTTCGATATCAACCCTTGAACGGAAAACGAAAAAAATAGTCATAGAAGAGAGGTTTTGGAACTTTTTTCCATTTCTTTCTCTTCTTTTGTTTTTTATTTTGGATTTATGTTAAGATTCACTTTGTTGACATGCTTTTCTAAATTCAAAGAATCTCAAATATTAAAAAAAAAAAGGTGTTTATGAGGAAAAAGAAGAAAAAGGAAGCCATGGGATTTGATGTGAGAGACAGAAAGAAAAAAAAAAATAGATAGATCCAAAAGAGAGAGAATAAATTAAAGAGAGAAAAAAAAAGTTAGGGTGGAAATGAGTTTGATTAGTCAAAAAGATTTAGCATAAAGAGTGGAAACTCATCATCTTCTTGATTTTACTTTCGTGTTTTTTTTCTTTCATAAACACTAAATTAATTAGTCAAACAAAACATGCATCGTTAATTATTGCAAAGCAGCCATAATGATGTTGTTGTTTACAGCTGCTTCGGATAAATTATCATTCATAACCCTAAAAAGATTGTAATCATATAATTATTAAGACTCTTAACTATAAAAAGAAAGAAAGAAAGAAAAAAACTCTAAAAATACTTAATCATGTTGCCCCCTTAACTAGGCTTTGTTGTGCACGAGCTGGATTGCTCTAATTTCCCACTCATTACTATATATATATTACCAAATCCATCATTTTAATTGTACGAAAAATCGCCAACTTTGTCAAAATTAAACCATAAAAAATATATGGGAATTAAATTTCCTCAATTTCAATCATACTTAATAAAATGATCATATGAAAATATTGACAAATGAGAAGAAATAAGGGAGATTATGGAAAAATAGAAGTTAATTAAACTGCAGAAAGAATATTATTAGGAAGGCATATATTTTAGGTACGGAGTGAAAAGAGAGTTGGATTGTATATGGTTGGAGAGGTGGGGATGGATGAGGGGAGAATTTTCTTGAAAGTTGATGAGTATATGGAACGTCAAAATCAACTGGGTAGCTTTATTGATTTTTTTTTTTTTAAATTATAAATTCTATTTGCTTTCCGATATATAATACGACGAGTCATTAAATAACGTTTCGAATTCGTACTCAACTTGAAAACTTAATTTGATGAGTTTTAAAGAGTTTAACTATAACACTACTTTAACACTTTCCTCCCTACGTTTCAAATTTAATTATATCGATACTTTAAAGTTTAAAGTTTTTTAGAAAGCAAATAACTATTTTTCTACTTAAAATCATTCTTTTCCAATGGAATGATTTCACTGTGTATCAGTGACATTCAAAATTTATCACAAACACAAAAGTTAAAAAAATTCTTTTCCGTTTAATGACTATTATATGAACTGGTGACACTAAGAACCTTCCATAAATCAAAGAAAATTAAAAAACCTCCATCCATTCCTGAAGAGAAAAACGAACTTGGCCTTCATAACCATTTTCTCCTGGTTTTACCTTTCTTACTGTAAACTTGGAGTAAGGAATTAAATAATGATGAGCGGTAGTTTTCTCACCGTGCAAGAAGTTGATAAGACATAAGATTAATGTAGCAAACAAGTAGTGAAGTTAACAACTCCTTAAGCTAAACATTAATTATGTTGTAATCACAATTTACTTCAATTGCCATGTTAAATCATTTAAACACTTACAAAAAAACAATAAGTTAGGCTGGGGATATAAATATTATAGTAATAGGAAGAATATTTATAGGAACATGAGATGTGTTTTTTGTTTGTTTCATGTTAAGATAGAGAGAGGGGGTGAAATGTGTTGGTGTGAATATATCTGACAAAATAAAATAAGAGATGTATATATTTAGAGAGGAGAGAAAAGGAAGAAAGTAACAAAAATGAAGTAATGGGAAAATGTGGTAACATGGTAGAGAGTGAAGTCGAGAAGTAAGACAGGGGGCTGGGGAGGGGAGAGGGTGTGAGTGTACGACAATTTATTGATTCAGACTCTAAATACAAAACTGCAACGCAAAGGACATCTGGAATGGGAAATATATATATGTATCGTTTTTCTCTCTAACTTTACTATTGTGTTCATTCATTCATACACCCTATATTATTTATATTTATGTATCATTTTAAAAAAAAGATTGTACTATTTCAGTTTATTTATTTATTTTTTGGAAAATATAAAAGTTAAACAAAAGTGAGGGGTATGTTTCAATTGAGGTTTCTTGTTTCTTCCGAGGAGACGAAACATGGGGCTTCCTCTTAACAAACTACAATAATATAATCCTTCTTCTCTCTAATCATTTTTAACTATGAATGTGTTTGGCAGTGATTACATGTCCTTATCTATCTATATATATAACATTACATAAGAATTTAACAATTGATACTGACCATAATTATTGCAGGAAAACTTGGAAAGCAAGATTGGGTCTGTAGACAATACTCGTG
Source organism: Cucumis sativus (assembly GCF_000004075.3). NCBI lineage: Eukaryota > Viridiplantae > Streptophyta > Magnoliopsida > Cucurbitales > Cucurbitaceae > Cucumis > Cucumis sativus. Next base: position 17,783,767 of record NC_026656.2, on the reverse strand, counting down.
CGAGTTTTAATTTATGTACGTATAATATTATTAAATTTGTGGGAGCTAGTTTTATGTACTAACATAGTTCAGTAATGAATATGGATCTAGAATACAGATGGAAACCTTTCATCTTTTAATTTGTTCCAAGTAATAATTTGATAGGTATATTCTTGTAAATTATAATAGAATGTTATTTTGGTATGTTTTCTTTTTTCTTTTTAATTTAGTAAGGATACAAACTTAGGCTAAATGTGTTTTGGGAAAATGGAAGTGAATAAAATCAGAAATAATAATAATGCTCCTATGTGTTGTAGTTGTAGTCTGTACTATATATATATATATATGTTTGGTGTGTATTATTATTGGCAGTGTTGGGTGTGTATTTTTCTCTGTCTGGGGTCCAATAACCACTGATATGAATTGAATACAGTAGGTAATGTCTGTTGGTTTTACTTTTCCATATAATTCATTCATACTTCATCAGTGTATATCCATGCATTTTACTTGTCCCTATCTTTGTCTCATTCAAATTGTAATTAATATTTTGACTATTTATTACTGGAGAAACTATATGCTCTCAGTCTTTATATCTATTTATTTTCATTTCATACTGAATTATCATCTAAAGTCTCTTTCATAACTATTTAACTTCTTAAGAAACTTGTTTTCTTACCATTCATTAACCAAAAGAATTCCAAACCAAAGTCTAAGAAATAAAATAGAGAAATCAATAGATAGGTGAATCTTATTTCTCCAAAACTAAAACTAAAACCAAATATTTACCAAATGTTTTTTATTTTCATCAGAGAAGATCACAATATTACTTCCATAGTAATTAGAGGTTGCATACTAATAAATCTAGGTGGTTTTTATTTTTTTCTCTTCGTGTTGGTCGTTGGTCCTTTTTATGAAGATATATAAAAAGTGGTGAGGAGTGGGAAAATGGAGACAAAAATATGTTAAGCACAAAGAAAGAGACGTATGAAACATTTGTGTTTGGAATAATAGGCTTTATTTTTGCTTTCTTTTTCAAGCGTGGGCTTTGCCTTTAATAGGAATTTACAAGTATAATACTAAAGTAGAGGGTAAGAAAAGTATTTTGTGAAAAAAGGAACCATAAAAAAGGTTATTGGTCAAAATTTTGAACCAAAGAGAAAGGATATGAGAAAAAGAAGAAAATTACTTATCTAAAGGTTATTCCAAACTACATCTGTTTTTATGGATTTTCAATCAGAACTCAAAGTAAATGTGGTCGAGTAAACTACGTTGTTATTCATTATATAAATCTGTAAATCGGTAATAAATAATGGATTAGTAATAGGGTTAAAATGATAAGAAGGGGGGTGGGGGTTTGTAGATTTGGTACATATTAATGGAAAGGGATAGGGGAAGAAGTAGAGTGTATAAGAAGAAATGGAGAAGGTGACAAGACAAAAGGGTAAGACTTAAGAGGTAGAGGGAAATGTCTACATCGCGTATCTAATGCTACAAATCTTTCCTCTCTTCTTCTTTTTCCTACAATTTTTTTTAAAACAACTTTAACCCCACCTCTCTCTCTCTCTCTCTCTCTCTCTCTCTCATACACACACACATATATATTCATGTGTTTAAATTAATTTTGATAAATTAAATAACGAACAAAAAACATAATGAAAGGAGTGAAAAATCCCAACGTTGTGGTGTGAGGATGAAAAGAGGAGAACAACAGTAGTTATGATTTTCATATAAAAAAGTTGTATGTCATATCTATATTGTATTTAACAACAAGAGACTAATACGGATTGTTTTGAAACAAATTTTAAATTTCAAAGGTTGAAATGTGAAACTTGTACACGTAATTCATGGTATAATTGTTACTAAATTCTAGTTCAAGAGCATTGTGTGTGTGTAATTTTTTTGTATTTATTAAAATGGTTGTTCATGATTGTTAAGACTATTCATGTTTATTGACATATAAAAATTATTTAAAAGAAGAAGAAAAACTTGAGAAGAAATGAGTAGCAATAATTGGGCCATTTGCAACAATATCTTCCATAACAATACTTCCGGCCCATTTGTTAAGTTTGGGCAATTGGAATCCCAAACAGCTATAGTTGGGCCGATTTTCTTTTTGGGCTTAAGGTGGATAGTAACAGCTATAGTTGGGCCGATTTTCTTTTTGGGCTTAAGGTGGATGGGTTTTTGGGCCGACGCTCTTTTATATTTGGCAAAATTTTAAGGGTAATGGTAATTGATCACCATTCCCGAAATAATAATTAGAAATATAGTAACATTAAAAAAAATTACAAATATAGCAAAACCACAGTTGAAAAATTTGTATCACTAATAGACTCGTATGGTCTTTGAGTGATAGACCAATATTTACAACATGGTCTATCATCGTTGATAGAATTTGACAAATTATGCTATATTTTGCAAATTTATGGTGGTTGAGTTTGTTAGTTTGGTTCATAACATTAACAGGAAAGTGGGATACTTAAATTATTAAAAAGATTGAATTGTAATGTATTTAAAACATTAAAATTGACTGATAATATATAGACTTACATATGATATAGAGCACCTTCAAGAACACATGTAAAATTTTAAAGCTCCAATAAATTTGGAGGTAGAATTATAAACTTTTGTTGGAGAAGATGGAGTTTCTCGTTCTAAATAATACGTAATGTGAGTTGGATTTAAAAATTTCAAGACCCAATGATGAGAAGGTTGCACCTAAAAATTTAAAAAACAGAAGGGACAAAATTGATTCTTTTAAAAAATGAGTGTAGATTTGAAAAACGTCAAAAAGTTAGGGAGTAGAGTCAGAAACGTTGTTCATATTATTGTAGCAGATTACCGACAGTCATTATTGGTCCAAAGCTAAGAGCATATGACTTCAATCTTCAAACAATAACAATAAGTCATTCTTATGGTACACTGCATCGTACCAAATCAGTACGTGGAAGAAATTTAGGCTTTGATTTCGGTATAATATCAATAACATAACCAACCAATCAATCAACATTTATTTTTCATATATGACACTTTGATTCTCCTAAGAAAAAAGGAAACCCCATTTTGTTCTTTCTCATTTCAACTATGAATTTTGGTTTTGATTTTTGGACTAAAAGAGACCAAACCCAACTTTACTGTCTATCAATCACAATGATGTTTGGATTCAAAGGATTTTGCCAAAATTACTTTCTTCTTCTTCCACACTCAAAAGTGAAAGTGAAGAAAAGTAAGGAATCTGTATTTTTTTTTTCAGCTTCTAAGTCTCTTGAGCTGTTACTTAGCTAAGGCCATTGTTTTTTCATATTTGTCTCAACTTTATGCTCTGAAAGGTTCTTTCACTTTATAATGTTTGTTAGATTTTATGCTTCACATATTAGATTTCCTTTTGGTTTCATAAAGCTGCATATTTTACTTTTTCCTGTTTACTCCTTTCTATGAAATCACCACCTTCCCAACTTTGGTCAAACTCCTCTTCTTCATCTTCTCTCTTACACTTCTAAATTTCTGTCCTTTATTCGGTTTTTCTGACACACAAGTTTTAGTTTAGTATCCTTTCGTTTTTCTTTTTCTTTTGAATTTGGTTTGGCTGCCCAAATTGGTAAATGGCTGGTTCTACTTCTGGCTTTCAATGTGAAACAATGAAGTGTTCTTTTGGAGTTAGCAGTTCTCAGCCATTGATTGGAGTTGATACTTCTTTTTCATCTACTCTTGGATCTTCTTCAACAACTCCTCTATGTGAATTATCCACAGCTTCTTTGGAGAATGAGGGAGTGAAAACCATTTCTAACATTCTTCATGATCCTTCAACTTTGAGTTTTGATATGTTTGGAACTGGGAACTTCTCAGATATGGTGGGTTCTTTTGGCTTTCTAACTGAAGCTGATCATAGCCAGATCGCCAATATTAAGTGTCCATTTAGTTATGTGCAAATTCTGGATGACGAAGAAATGGTCTCACCAAAGAACGATGCAAAGTCTCGACCCGATTGCGTTAGTGAAAATCAAAGAAAATTTGTTCTTGGTTCCAATTCTTCTAGCCCAAATAAGGTAAAATAGCTTGTAGTGCTTATTCGGTTTGTTTGTTCATTGTATTTCCCCATGTTTGTGTTAAAATGTCTTAAATTTGTGGTGATGGCTTGAGAACAATGCTCAAAACTTAATCATGATTCGTATTTATGTTATTTGAATTATTAATGATGTTGATGGAATGGTTGAGAGAAGTATCTCTTAGTCTGCGTGTATTTCTGTACTGTTTTCATTTTCTCGCTTTCTTTCTTTACCATTCTCGTTTCAGTTTGTATAACCTTTTTGCATCTGTTGTTTAGAATGCTGAAGATAACTTTAATGTGGAACCAACTGAGATCCTTGATAAAGCTGACAAAACACAGAAGGTTGAGCATCGATTGAGTGCAAATTTTAACACCAAACCAGATAGTAAAAAAGCCAAAGGAGGCTCTCAAAATGTACAAGCCCCCAAGGAGAATTATATTCATGTTCAAGCGCGAAGGGGGCGAGCTGCTAATAACCATAGCCTCGCAGAAAGGGTACCTTATTATTTCTTGAATCCATCGAGAACTTTTGGAACAAAGTCAATGCTTTATATTTGGTTAAAGCTTTCAAACTTAATGATGGCAGGTTAGAAGGGAAAAAATCAGCGAACGAATGAAGTTGCTGCAACAGCTTGTTCCTGGATGCCATCAGGTCATTGCAGATATTGATAATCAAGTCATAACCGTAACTGTGAAAACCATGTCATCGTTATCATTTAAAGTTTTGTTTACTGTTTCAGATTACCGGGAAAACCGTGGTGCTCGACGAAATTATTAACTATGTACAATCACTGCAACAACAGGTGGAGGTATGCAAGTCTTACCATCTTAATGTTTGTTTTACAGTTGTGAATTTTGAGTGATCTCTGACAATAAACTGCAAGACCCCTAATCAAAACTTCGGCGGCTTACTTTGCAGTTTCTATCAATGAAACTCGCAAGTGTCGGACTAGAATCAAGCTTGGAGGCAGAGCAGATTCTACTCACAAATGTAAGTTCTAAGGTCATATCTTGTATGCTTCAGAACTTGATCTCTTTTAGTAATTTTGATCTGTATAAAATGATTCAGAATTCATACCTTTCGTCATCGAATGTTCTTTGTAAGAGAGGCGAAAACGTCAACGATCCTAGATCAAGGATAATTCACACAAGTCCTCATGTCACGTTTCAACTTTATGGAACAACGCCAACCATGCCAAGAACTACATCTCCTTCAACTTTCTAACCGTTCAAGGTGATTTCAAGATCTTTAAAACAAATTGTTTTTCTTTCCTTTTACGACCACATTATGAAATCCATTTACATGCAGATGAAAGGATAACCAGTAGATGATCAAAATTATGCAGCTGCAAAAACCAGAGATGGATGTCAGCATTATCCTTTGATAGTCACTACATGTGCAGCAAATTAATTAAAGACAGCAATGTAAAAACAGTACTTATTTGATTGAATTCAAATGTTGTTCTTAATCTTACACATACTTTTTTAATCAAATCTTACTTTATCTTCTACATTTTCTATCTTAAACAATAAACTTGCTTCTTCTATATTCCCTAAGTGAGTAGTTATCCCATTTAGACTTGTATGAAACAACCTTAATTATCATAACTTAGTATAAGTTTATAAATACTTTTTTATATTCAATTGTTTTCCTACTTCAAATCAAAACTTTGTTTAGTTGGGAGGGAGGAGATTTGAATTCAAATGAAAACATTAATTAAGTCAGTTGAATTTTAGAGATGTTAGTAAGTAATAGGGTTGAGTTTGCTGACTTTGTCTATTTATTTCAATTTTCTTCACTTTTTTTTTTCTCTCTAATCTCTCATCATCTAACTTTTAATGTCCTTTTCATCCACTTTGCCCCCTTTTTTCTCTTTCATAATTGTCACTTTCTATGAGAATACAATATCATTAATTGCATTAAATTAGGATTATTATTGATAAAAATGGCATTAATATTAAATTTGATAAATAAATATAAAATGCTCTCAAGAGTAAATTATTTACATTTTAAAGAGCTTATCTCCTTTCTTTAATTCTTTTTTTTTTTATTTATATAAATTCAGAGAATGTTAAACAAAGTAGCAAAGGTAGTGGTAGTTTTTTCTATAGGTTAATGTCAAACCTTCACTGTCTAAGACTTGTCCTTCTACAAAAAGAAATTAACTCATTATTAGATTCTCTTTATGGACCCACATGCCTAAAATATATAACAAAATAGGAAAAGAAAGAAAGAAAAAAGAAGGGTATATCATTCTAAACTTTATGATGGGTATGATATAAAGATATACTCGTATATAAATCAACAATCATCCATAAGATCATATCATTACAAAAATCTACTTTATTAGTCCAACCCAATCATCCTCTTTCTAAATATAATATGTAGAATAGTTGGTTACATATATTCCCAAATAGTTGTTTCCCTCAATAGAAACCCCACCAATATTTTTGTAGTTGAAAGTTAAGATTTGGAAAGAAAAAAAAAATGTGCTGCTTCACGACAGAGGTTGAGGGTCCAAAGTGCTGTAATGAGCAATGCCAAATTATTTGAAATATAATGGAGGAGACTTTGAACTCTCTTCTCTTTTTACCAATAATAATCGAGCCTAAAGAAATTAGTGTTATACACATAGCTTCTCTTTTAATAGATTCTTTCACCTAAAAATGAATTCCAAATAAAAGGGGTTGGCCAATCTCATTCTTTGGGTTATGATGAGGGTGAAGAAAAGTAGGTTTGTTTGAAAAAAGTTATAAATTCGTAGCATCCCTCAAGAGTAAAAATGGGTTCTATCTTCTTCTTAATTCAATGCTTAAAAGGAAATTTATGACCAAAATAGGTAAGAAATGATATGTTGTACAAAGGTGTTTGATATTCTGTTATGAGCTGTGATATTGATTGTTGAAGCTTTGAAAAGTTGTATATAGTTATTGAGACTTAGGTGAGAAAGTGGTCCTCGTGAAACTTAATTGTTGTTTTTTGTTGATGTTAAGGGGAGTGTCGTGGGACTATGGCTATGAATAGCGATAATCTGTTAAACTTATTGGAAAGTGATTTAGGTGAGAAAATTAAGTATCTAACATCGTTACCTTATATTATATTGTTGGTATTTCTGTTTCTAAGAATAGCTTAACAAGTTTAGTCTATTTGTAGCTTTTAACTGGTGAGCCCAACCTTACATTTAGCATGTGAGAACACCAGTTTTGATATTCAAGTACCAATCAACTTCCTACCACATATCTCAGTGACTACCAATTCACTCGGATACCAACTAAACATTTTTTTTTTGGTAAACATTCAAACTTGTTGAAGCAGTAAATAAAACAAAAAGAGTTTTTGCCCCTGCAGTAAACGTTATCAAAAGAGTTATTAAACATGTATTCTAAACAGACCTCCAATGATGGGTTGTTTCTAAGAGAATATTAACCTGAGATTCATTTGTAAATATCAGTGTTGAACATCCAAGTTGATGGGAGTTACCTTAAAAAAGACATAGGACATTCTCAGAAGTTGTTTTTATTGATGCCATTTATTGGACATTCTCAGCCAACATGGCATCCACATAATTTATAGGACATTATCTTCAAAAAGTTGGTTTTAGTGATGTAAAACTAATGGCATCCACATAATTTTATTGACAAGATAGGAACTAATAATATTTCCATAGTTTATTAACAAAGGGAGGAAAAGAGGATATTTAATACCCAAAAAGAAAAAAACTAAAAGTAAAAACAGACTGCTCCTATTTTCTGCCTGCAGAATGAAACAAATTCTATTTGTTCATGTTTGAATCCTAGCTTCTTGCAAAAGAATTGCCACAAACAACCCCACCCCAAAATAGAAGCAAAATCAGAAAAAAGAATATTTTAAATCACTTATATCTTCAATAGCATCACCATTTCTCTTTTTTGTTTTGCATTTTTCTTCTCATCACAAGCTTTCTTCTTGGTCGACGAATGCGGCAACGAAGATTGTGGCCGACAGATGCACACTCTCTTTAAGCGGTGAGGTGTAGTTTTCAACACATATTTGGAACTTAGATCATTGGTTTTCTCATTTTCAGATGAACTGTAAGAGTTTTCTGTCTTAAACAACTTGCTCGCCGATCAAGTCTAAACCAACAAGAAGGAAGGATATTCCCTGAAACAGCAGGAAGTAAAAATGAATCCCTTGAGCTGAGAGGAGGCTTCTAGCTGAGGCTGTTAAAAGAAGGAAAGCTAGTGCTAGCTCCTTCACGTATATTCTGTTATGCTTCTTCCTTGGCAACTTCTTGTCCTGTTTTTGGATTAATTCAATCTCCTCAAGGTTGTTTGCTGAGACACTCTTTTCAGAATTCATCCTTTTCTTCTCAACCATTGAGGAAAGATCACCCTCAGACGAGCGGCCTGATTTCTTCGTAACAACCCACTCATATGCACTACCTAGCTGGAAGAGTCCCGAGACCATTGCGTTAAACTTAGTTACTGACATAGTATTCTCAAAGAGGAGGTAAGGAACAATGAAGGGGAAGAACTTTGGTGCTGGAAGGATGTTGAGAAAGGACATTGTAGCTGGAATGTAACATACAACCCACGCCGGCAACTCAGCTTCAGGAACAAACATCGTCATTGGGAGAATTATGCAGAAGAGGGTAAATGAATAAAATGGCAGTATCAGCTTCCGTAAGAGAAAAAATAGGAAGATCAAATTGAATTTCTTTGATATGCCAATCTGCATTTGGAGAAACAAAAACAACATGAGACAGCATGCCACATAAAACAACATAACGAATGAGGTACATAACCGTTGCAAATCGTCTACCTTTGAATGAACTATATCGGGCAAACAAAGTCGAAACAGTTGCATTGGTCCCGAATGCCATCTATGCTGTTGTTTTCTATATGCTTCGTACGATTCTGGTAATTCACATTGGCACTGAACAGAAGAGTAATAAATCAATCATCAAATCTAATACAGAGTTTAAGCTAAGCGTTACTGAGATATTGTACCTCTACGTCATTGAGGAATATGAATTTCCAACCATGAAGATGAGCACGGACGGCAATGTCCATGTCCTCGACAGTGGTCCTTTCCAACCAGCCACCGGCTTCTTCAAGAGCCTTTATCCTCCAAACACCAGCAGTTCCGTTGAATCCAAAGAAATTAAGAAACACGCCATTCACTTGTTGCTCTACTTCAAAATGGAAGGCTAAGTTAATATTCTGTAGTCTGGTTAGCAAGTTCTCGTCTTTGTTCACGAATGACCATCGTGCTTGAACGAGTCCTAGTTCCTCATTATCCTGAAGTTCCAATCATCAGCAGATTATTACAATCTATTCAAACATAACTACATTAATAAGCCAAGAATCGTTAGACAATGAAAGAAATATCAAAACCCTGTGATATTTTCTCCTTTCTATTAGACATTTGTCAAAACTCAAACTCAGACACAAACAAATAGCAACAGCCAGATTACCTTAAAATGAGGAACTGTTCTTTTGAGGAAATCAGAAGCAGGCTGAAAATCAGCATCAAAGATAGCAACAAACTCGTAGTCTTTGACAGAGCTACAATTCATGGCAGACTTGAGATTGCCAGCCTTATATCCCTCTCGGATCACCCGATGTCGATATTCAATTTTGGCATCGAGTTGTTGCCATTTATGTACCTCCTCTTTGATCAGCAATTGGGTGATTGGATCATCCGAGTCATCAAGAACCTGAATCAGTAACTTGTCTTTTGGCCAGTCCAAGTTGCAGACAGCAGCAATTGATTGCTGATAAACCTATAATTAACCAATGCACAATCAAAACCAAACGAAATCATCCATATCAGAAAATTTTTTACATCAGGAAAGAACTAAAACTCCAAATTTACCTCTTTCTCATTGCACATTGGGATCTGAACAAGAACCATAGGGAAGTAGCCAGTTTCACCAGACTCAAGATCCATAGCAGCATCCTTAGGAACAGGTTTGATTTTCTTGAATCGAATCCAGAAACAACCCAGACATAGAATAAGCCTATCCAAAGTTTGAATGAGGAACAACACTATACAAACATTGGCTAAAAACTGCAGAGGCGGAGCAAAATATGCAACCCGAATTACAACCCATTTGGAATATAACCAGTCAAAAGCATCCTTAACCCCAAATGGGGTTGTCCACAAGTAGTCCAATTGAAGATGGGGTGCCTCAAAATGCCAACCTTTATAATAAGCCGCCAACTCAAACCCTAACAGAAGCACCGACAGCCAAAGGAAAACCTTGATAAACAAATAGAACCTGGTTTTAACAATTGGGTTCTCCCTCACGCCGCCGTCAGCGTTGTCATTGTCGGCGTCGGTGTCGGCGTCCGTTCTTCCAGAAGCAAGACGGCGTTTAACGACGGTGACGATGTTGACCAATGCAGAGCCAATGGAGGTTAAACAACCGGCGGCTTTGTGGGCTTTAAGAAGAAGAACCCAAGTGAGTTGTTTGGCATTTTTGCCTCGTCCCTTGTCTCGGGCTCGACCCGGTGGCGACTCGGCGCCGATTATGAAGTCCTCGTCGGAAGGACTTTCAACTTCAACTATTGACCAGTTGGGATTTTCCATCTTCACAACGACAGGGGTTCCCTTGTGACTTTCTCTTCCCCACCAAGAAGCCATTTCTAGTGGCAATGCCTCAACACCAGTTCAAAATATTAAGAAAAATCTTCTGTACGGAACTTCAATTTCTCCACACAAACACACACTATTCTGAACTCTCAAATGGAAAGGGAAAAAGGCCAAGATTTGAGCTCATGGGCAAAATGAGAGCAAAGAGAACAAAGAAAAATGGAAGGGAGATTGAAGAAGCAAAGCAAAAATAGCTTCCATTCAGTTTAAATGCAATACAAAATTTACAAAACAAGAAAGCTTTGTGTCCATAAATAAGAACAGGGCTAGAAGCGTGAGTGAGAGAGAGAGAGAGAGAGAGGGAAATGGGTTTTTAGTAAAAGGGATGTTAACAGCTCAACACGGCTTCATTTTGATTCCCTCCATGAGAGAGAAATAAAGAAAAAAGAAAAGAGAGAAAAACCAGAGGAATTTCCAAATTAAAAAAAAATTAATGATCTTGATTTAAAGTTTTTACCAGGATTTGAAAAGTTTTAAAGATGGTCAAAACAAATTCTTAAGCAATGTAATAGATCCACCAGAGAAACAGATGGACAATGGTTTGAACAAAAGGACAATAATTCAGCTTTTATTATATAATGAGATGAACAGTTGCTTGAAAATGACAATTTTCAATTACTTCTTTTCCTTTTTTTTTTTTTCTTAAGAACAGAAAATTCTCCTCTTAACAGTACCTTTCAATTAGAATCAGAACCCAGAATTTCCAGTAAGATAACAAAAATAAATTGAAAAACTTATGTGATCTTTTTATTATATTGTTAACAGTGGAGAAGAAAAAACATTACAGATTTATGCTTCCGGGTTTTGTAGTTGAAGATTCTCATCATTCTTTCTCCTTCCATGGAGCTTTCTTCCCGTGAAAAAGATCCACCAACTTTTTTAAAAAATTTAATCGATAAATTTGTGTTTCACGAGATATTAAAATTAAAGGGAACAAGAAAGAAAAAAAAAAAGTGGAAAAGAGGAACAGAGACCGATAAATTCAAAGAGAGGGGAAACAGAGTGACATTGAAATGAAACGACCAAGAAGGGTGACCATACGCGTAAGGCCACACAAGCAAATGCTTCTGAAAGTGAAGACTTTTAAAAGCAAAATCCCCAAAAAGAAAGAAAAAATTACGAGTTGGTTAAGTTTTTTTAGTTAAAATGTAGAATAGATTGTTATCTAAATTAAGAACTTTGGTGAAGGGCGAGAAAAGAATGAAATCATACAAATCTAAGCCATCCCCTTTGTAAGACAAGTATCAACCAAAAATTCAGTGGCCGCCGTTCTATTTGATAAGATTTTGATAATCTAAAGCTGTTGACCACATTCTTGTAACTGATTTCTAAAAACTATATCTTTTTAAAGAATGAAGTTTGGATACCGTACAACCATGGATTACCATTATTATAAAACGTAAAAGAAAATCATGTTTATTGGTAGATTTTTTTGTTAAAGGTTGATCAAGATTAAGGTCCAAAACCATGACATCTTAAAATGAAAAAAAGTTTTTGGCATAAACTAACTTCATATCCAAGCTCACTATAAATTTAAATTTAGGGACTATACAACACACACTAACATCACTCATATGCACGTGTTCTAATTAATTATTAATGAACTCTATAAATGGTGTTATGCTTCTACCTCAAGGACCAAGCAACATTCTAACTATTTAGTTGAACTAATTGTTTCATGTAACTTGATATCTACTAATGCAAGTCAATTCGTAAACTTGAAATAGTTTTGTTTGTGAGTCCATGATCATCTGAATGAGATTTAAATAGTTTTCTTTTTGAGTCCATTGATTGAATATGAATATTTGAAAATACTTATTCTTCAATTTTGATTTCTTTAACAAAGGAACAAAATTGTTAAGATTGCCCTTTTTTTTCTTTTTTTTCTGTAGCGTTATCACTACGCTTGGGGTTGGCTAAGGAGTGCTGGAAATATTATTAAAACTATATTTTGAAAAAAAATTGGGTTGGAAAAAGAACTATTCATTATTGAATATTTGAAATTCGATTCTTTTAATATTAGTGATAGATATATCATATACACATGACATCATTCTCTACATGACTTTTTCTATTCTTTATCTTTACAGATATAAGAAGAAGACAGAAATTATGTTTAAATTAATTTTCTTAATTTCAATAACACTAAAGGAGGGTTCAAACCTTAATTATTATATATGTCAACATACAACACATTTCAAGTTTAGAGGTTTTGACTCACTCAATCAATGCATTAATTCAACACTTTTTACAAAAAAAAAAAAAAAAAAAAAGTTTAATATAGATATAGATCATATTGTTTTCTGTCATATAAAAAAAAATGAAAGAAGAAGAATTAACTTTTTAGTTTGGAAGAATAGGTAAGTTTGGTTATTGACTTTTCAAAACTTATTTTTTAGTGGTCCAAATGACTATTGAATCAAAGTTAAAACTATAGATTAATTTAGACCTCTAAAGTTTTATGAGTACATTCATTTAAATTTTAATTTTTGAAGATTTGTTATCAACTATTTTTGTTTAGCATTTGCATAATTACACCACTGTTTAAGTTGTAAACACTATACCATGGAATTTATAATTATTACAAATTTTACATATATACATGTAAGTGTGAGGATGGAAGTTTTAATGCTAAAAAGAAAATACAAAAAGAATTAAGCAGGGAAAGAAAAAAGATATTAATGAAATAATAATTGTTGCGTATATAAAGGAACCCGGAACCGAACCGGGTTGGTGTGGCCATGTAGGTGTGATGAATCGATGATGCAATGTAAGCAGAAAAACACTGGCCATTGATGCGAGTGGGATTGGGATGGTGAGAACGAGATGAACGACGTCACCCAATTCATCCACCGACAAATTCTCTCCGGTCAACAACCGTCAAACCCCGAATCCAATCGTTCTTCATTTTTATATTTTAAATTTAAACTCTATATTTATATTAAAAAAATAAAAAGAAATTAAAATAAAATAATAGTTTCGTTGAAATATTGTTTTAGTTATAGAAGTTTAAATCAGAAAAAAAGTGGGGGTTGGATCCAGAAACGACAACATGTTGGGACAAGCTTGATAAATGCGTACGGAAAAGCATGGAGATGAAGACACGTGGCGAAGTTGACGGTGGATAGTCGGACGGGAAGAACCTTAGGCTACGTTCCTATGGTCACTCACTACAAGACAATTTTAACTAATTAATCACTCTATTTTATTTTATTTTGTCATTTTCTTCCAATTACTTTTAATCCATTCATTATTCTGCCTATTATATTGTTTATGTTTATGGGCAGTCACACAATTCAATGATTTTAATTCTTATTTTTAGCCCATACTACTGTATTATTATTATTATTATTATTATTAGCAGTAATATTTAATTATTCAATGTATATGTATATAGTGAACTTTATTAGTTGGGTTTAGGAACTTACAAAGCAAATTCACGAGTGAATAACATAAGTGTAAAATAGAGAGATAAAAATGATATTATAAATAAAGGATTCACATGTGTTTCTATATATAACGTTTTTGTCCATAAAGTAAACGTGCTTCTCTACTGTAGTTGTTTTATGAATCTCAATTTCTTCTAGTCAAAATATTCTAAAGCAAATGTTGGGTAAAAAAAACTTCAATTTTTACAAGGAAAAGAAAAGGTAGCAGCAGAAGAAGTATATTGATAATGAGATTGTACAGTTGCTTTCCCTTGTATCAAGGAATGCATGTGTTCAAACATGTTTGCTACTATAAGTGGTAAATCAAGAATTTAAAAGGGTTTATGGTTGTTTAAAGCTAAGGCTCTTATATCAACAAAAATGTGAAAAAAAGAAAAGACAAAAATGAGTATATCATCTCACGATTAATAGAAAAAAGAATACTTCTTTCATGCAAGAATGAGGATCAAAAGTAAGAAATTATTTATAATAATATGTAGAAACTTTTGAAAATTTAAGATTGATCAAGTCAAACCCTAGAATATGGGTCAATGTAGGTTTTGAAATGAATGGACTAAAATTAAAAACAACCCAAACCTAGAATATGGGTTTATCAAAGAATTGGAATCTCATCAAAAGAGTGTTAATAATTGTGTAAAGATGTTATTGTATCTCCTTCGTTCCTTGTTGTAATAGAGAAAATGTGATGGAAGAGTAGCTAAGAGATCGAATGGGTTTAAAGCTATGATTTGGTGGGTTAGTGGGGAATAGGGTTTGGGAATAATATTAGTTATATATATATATTGGAGATATATAATTTAAATTGGAGGACAGCTCTCCCTTTTCTTCTTTTTCTTTCCTCTTTCAAAAATCCCTTTTACAATGGTGGACAATGCTTTATTAGGTGTTCTTTAGAATAACTCGAAAAAAAAATAAAAAAAATACACATATATATTATTTAAGAAGAAGAAAAAAAGAAAAGATGTAAAAGAACGAGTAGGTCCCTCGGGCATTGTCTCTAATGTTAGTGTTTTTAAAACCAAAAGACAAAGAAGGGCCAATGGGATGGAGATATGGAGAGAAACTCTTGATTGTAATTTCACTAATTCATAAAGCTAAAATTGAAAGGTTGTACTGTGTTAATGAGATCCATCTTAAAATAAAATGTTTAGTGCCCTTTTTCTTTCAACTCTTAAATATATATATATATATATATATATATATATCCTCTTTCTATTGCCGACACCCTAAACACAAACCAAAAACAGTCACTATACTGATTTGAGATCAACCAAATCAACTTTCTTCATCAATGATCTCTAGATCACATTATTATATATCTTACTATGTTCATCCGGTTTTCTACCAAAATAGAAAGAAAAAAAAATTAGTCAGAACCCTCAACTAGAATATTAGAAGTTATGAACTGTAAGAAATTAAATGTCAATTGAAATTGTCGTGGTGTGTTTTTATACTAATTGCATGTATATATTTAATCCAACCAAATGAAAATATCGCATGCCAAATTCTGTATCTTAAACAACACATCAATCTAATAAACTAAAATAGATTGAAGTAGCCAAATTGTTGAGTTAAAATAGAGTAGTCGATCTTATTAATTGATATGTACTCATATATATACTCATACCATTCAACTGCTATGTTAATTTTTTTTTGTATTTGCTATACATATATAATAAATAATAGGAATAAAAAGAAAAAGTCGACCATAAAACTAATGACTTTTGTCATAAAAGAGAAGAGTGAAATTATGCATTCAAAAGAAGAGAGAAATATTATAATAACTTTTTTTAATTCTCTAATATTTTATCCCAATACGAAGGGGTCATAAAGTTTGAAAGATTATAATCCCAATTTTACTTCTTTTTCAATATTTAATTGAATATTTGGAATTTGACATGAATCATTCTATTTTTTTTTATTTTTTCCATTTAGGCAAAATAGCAAATTCTAAAAGAGATATAATTTTATTGACTTTTATAATTTATGAGTGATATATTAATATTTGTAACATTATCACATAAATCAATAAATATTGCTATATTTATAATTTTCTTAAGATATTGTCATATATTTAATTATTTTAAAAATAATGGTCATATATAAAAAAATGAAACAATCTACAAAAATGAATATAGTTGTTAGAATGGAATTTGTTAATACTTTATTAATAGTTTAAATATTTTTCTATTTAAAAAAATACCCCTCTTTTAAATCTAATTGTTTACTAATTTATTCACAAACCATACCGCGGGCGGTTTCACAGAATTAGAAACATTAGGTGGGCTGCTTCATAGGCCCATAAATATACCCAATAGGCCCACTTGTTTACGTTTGGCCCTTCGTAAGTTTGCAGATAAAAACCTTTTGGGAAATTGTGTTCTATCATGGGTTATTGAGAAAATGTCTAATTACTTGTAATTTGTTCCTCTTCACGAAGTATCAAACGGTGACAAATCTATAGTTTTTGTTATGAGGCTTAAGCTTAAAGATAATCCAAACGTTATAGAGATAAGAGGCTCAAGAGCCTCAACAGTACATTCACCTATAGTATCATAACTCATATATTTCAAATTAACATTCAATACAAAAAGAAAAAATAGTCAAAAGAAAAAAAATGATGAATTGAGAGATACATGCATTAACTAAAAGAGGTATGGCATTCAATAAATAGACGTAAACCATCATATTCTTAGATTGGAGAGAAATTATGTAATGAAACTAAAAATTTCAAATAATTAAAATTAAAGTAAGAATTTAGTCCTAGCATATGATTTTGTTAAAACCTTAAATAATTACTACAGTTCAAAACTATTTATAAGGTTTGTTTTGAAATTATACAGGGACTTAATTACTTTATTTTTCAGCCATAGATCATTGGATTGAAACTTGCAATTAATTGAAGGGAAGATATATTATTGCTTTCTTGAAATGAAAGAAATAAATAAAAGAAATGTAGTGATGGTACATTTGGGTCTATCACCTCTCTCTACTATTGGTCCAATTTAAATCGACCCATGCACATGCAAATTAAATAAATGAATATCAGATTTCAACTTAAAAATGACTCAAAAACTCACATCGAGACATGGCAGATCCTGGAAGAAGACAAGTTATTCATTAACTACGGATGAACATATCAATTTCTTTAAAAGAAAAAAACAATATATATTATCTAAAAACAATATTAATATTAATGACAACAATATAATAATTTCTTCCAACTATAAGAGCTATCTATACCTATGACGTGGTGCATAATTTCTCCACACAAAAATATTTTTTTAGTTCCACCCATGCATGAATTGAAGAATTCCAACTTCCGACTCATTAGATTAGTTGTTAATTTCTTATCAAGCAAAGATAAGAAAGTAAATCTTTTGTCCTTTTCTGGTATAATCTTCTTTTTCTTTTTCTTTTTTACTTTTGCTTTGTTTCTCAAGTTCAACACTATACATATACTGATCGTTATTATATTGAATCAACTCATCATTTATGAAATAAAATTTTAATTTCCAACTTTTATGAACATTTAATTATGTTTTATTTGTGAAAGGGAAAAGTCCTCCACTTTGGGGGAACGTCATCTACCAAAAGAAATTTCTACCTTAATTGTTTCTAATTCTATTTTGTAGGGTTTTGGGGAAAATATATAAATATAACAAAAACAAGCTAAAATATTTATAAAAAATATCATAGTGATATTTTGATATATTTATAAATAAATTTAGAACTTTGTTATTTAAAATAATTTTTCAATATATATATATACACAACAAGTTGATGGTTAAAAAAATTATTAAGTGTAAATAGAGAGGAAAGAAATTTGAAAAAAAATTGAAATGCATATTTATTATCATTATCATTAAAGTCTTGCCAACCCACCAATCAGTGAATTTGAAATTGAAAGAATTAAATATATGCAATATATATCCTTTAAATTTTGAGTTCATAATCATTCAATTTTGATGGCTCCAAAAAAGACAAGAAAATTCAAACTCCACTTTCTTACCACAATTGACACCTTTCATAATTCTGATCTATATGTATATACACAAAATTTCTTTTCATTATCTATCGTGAGAGTTGTAAACTTGGAAAATATGTAGAATATTAAATGGAGATAAAATAATGTTGTAAGAACTTAAAGGACTATAATGCTTTGATTCAAAAGGTAAGTAAATAGGCAAAGATAAATTTAATTATATATTATCTAACCATTCTCTTTTCTTATCCTATTATTTCAAATAATGATCTCATTCATTCATCATCATGCATGTGTTCTAGGTATTTGAATTTCGTGCATCGAGATTCTTGTCTTCTCCAGTTTCTTTATCTCCTTCAGCGTGGTTTAATGAAGCTTCTTGTATGGTGTTGGTTCTGTGTAGTAACACAGAATCCCAACATTGGAGCAACAGTGTTAAAAGTTTGAATTCCTAGCTAGCTTGGCATGAGACATGGTGGATTACGAAAACTTTGGTGTTAAATAATGAAGAGAGGTATTAAAAAATGAAGAGAGGATGTTGTAGTGATGGGAACTGCCTTAACATTTTTCACGTGGGATGAAGCAGAACGCACGTGATACACGAGGAAAAGTTTTATTTCTTCATAATGGAATTATATCAATTACTTAATTAAGGATCTCTAATCACTTTGTTTATATTCTTATGAAGTCATTTTCTAGAATTAGTTTATGTTCACCTTATTTTAAAACAAAACAAGTGAATATTTTTTGAATTTTAATCTACTATCGTGTCTTTATTCAACTTAAATTAAATATGTGTGTCTAAAAAAATTATTTGATCAAGTAGCTCTTGAATTTTATTTTGTGTCTAAAAAATTTAGTTAAGAATCCCATTTTAGATACTAATTTAAATACAACATCAACCAATATATTACACCATTTTTGAGTCATTCTAATAAATAGTTAGAGATCAATAAACTACTTTAATTTATTAAATGACTCACTAAGCCACCGTTTTAAGTTTATGATCCAACATAGTTATTTATTCTAAATTGCAAACATATATGTTAATGATTTCATAATTAGTTGATTCATCTCATTTCAATTTGTTAATATTTTCTATGGAATAATAGATTTTGATAGAAATTTAAAAAGACAATAATATAACATTTAAGCAGCATAAAGAAACCTTGCTAATACTAAATATTAAATAGACAACAAACTGTATCTTCTTATTAGATTTGGGCACAATGTTATTTTTCTCTGTTAATTAACAAAAGAAAAGTTGAAGAAAGTTACGTATCATTGAAAGAAGTCCCATGCACACGTCAAACTTAATTTAAAACTTTTTATTTTTCTGTTTAACTCTTGAAATAATTTCTCTAAGTTTATCATGGATATTACTAATATAAATAAATACTATTTCAACTTTTATACTTTAAAGTTTACTATTTGAATAATGAATTTGTATTTGTAATTTAAATATACGAATCAAAATGATATAAAAGAAATGGAAAAAGGAAATCATGACACAGACGTATATCGAACTTACTTGAGCCACAACTTTCAATGTTTATTAATTAGCCATTAATGCACACTTCTTTTAGAAAGAAGAAAGCTATTTAGAACTTTCTGGACTTGAAGTTATATATATATGTGAAAAATGTTTTGAAATGTTAGGAAATGAACAGTGTAGACTGTTTTAGTTTATATTATAATAATTTATTTGAAATATATATTATTTTAGTTTATAAATGAAATGGTTATCGAGAGTCGTTTATGGACTTGATCATAGTATTAGTCGTTAATGAATAGATGAATCTCTGCACATATTAGTCGTTATCGAGAGTCGTTTATGGACTTGATCTCTAGGTCGTTTCTCTCGATTCTAGTATCATGAATCTACACACTTCAATGTCTAAATTAGTATAAAAAAATATGTAGTTCTAAAAAACGTACAAAGTATATAATTCAAACTCTCATTTAGAGATTACTTACTCTTAGTTATTTTTTCTCTGTTAAATTAATCGTTAATAACAAACTAACATTTGGTTATTTCGTGTGCTTTAGTCTTGCCTTCAATAACTCTCGATAAATATATATATGTGTATGTATGTATGTATATAACGTCTTTTTCGGGTACAAACATCGTACATTTAAATGTATAATATATTACCTTTACAATCACTTTGAATTAAATGAATATAATGTTTGACTTATCGGTATGTAAGACAATAGCATGTTATTCTTATTCTTGAATAATGATAAATATGGAAACCAAACATATCTTAGCTAAGATTGATAACTAATTGTTTGTTAATTCAATATTAATATAAAAAACTAAAAACTTGGTTCAATACTAAGTTTCTATACATTTATTTAAATTAATTGTTTACTTTCAACTAATTTTAAATAATTTTTACACATAAACCAATTATCGAATACGTTCATTTGTTTAGTACGAGTCACACTAGAGGCAAAAATGAGTCCAACTCAATCTACATAAAATCCAATATATTAAACATCGAAATTGATTATGACCTCAAACAATTGTACAAGAAAACTACGTCAAGAAATATATTATATACTTAGCCAGCTCTATAAGCTTGAGGATAAATGAGAAATCAGAAAGGATGCCTAATCTGTGAACTTCATTCTTTCAAAGGATGCCTAATATATTAGCATAGAGAATCTTGTGGTATTCAATGCATGATCATGGCCCCCATCGTTTCGGAGTCATAATCTATTTATTTTCTTATGCTTCCAATGGGTTGGGTGGATGGAAGACCACAAATATATATTTGAATAATTTCAAACCAACGTCTTTATATGATATTTTTGTTCAATATACAATAAAAATTCTACGTGTCACTTCTATGTAAATATGCTATTCTGACTTTACGTTTACTTTCATCCAAAATGTTGCGTATCATTCGAGATAATTGTCTTTTCTTATTATAAACTAATTGTATTAATTATTGGATAGATATTTTTACGCGTATTCTTCTTATTCTCACCTTGTAATTTGCCATCCAATATATTTTAAGTAAAGCGTTGGAGGTAAACTTGAAAAGAAGTATGGGAGAAATGTAGTCTTACATATTTTGATGTGAACGTTATTTTTTCTTCCAATCATGCAGCCTAATCACTGTCACAAACACATAAATTATTCACGTATATATGTTATTCCAACTTTTGGAAATAATAATTGATGAATGAATTCACTTGGTTAGGAAAATTATATAGTAAAAGACAAATGATTGAAATTTGTAGAACAATAATAAAAGAGAGGCATAAGTACACACTATGCTTGTTTTAATCTCATTCAATAAATGTTCAAATGGCATAAATCACTCACTAACAAAATAGAAACGGGTATGTAATTTAATTAAGTTATGATTAGGCGTAACAATTTTGAAACAAATCCAACGCGAACTGTTCATGGAAGGATAGGAAGGAGAGGGAGTGAATGAATGAATGTATAATGTAATGTATGGATGTGGTTCACTCTCCGCCTCACAATTTCTATAAAAACCATTACTCTCTTTTTCAATTTTCACTTCTCATAACCAATTCTTTTTTCGTCGTCGCCGCCTCGGGGATCTTCCCTGAGGTTGACGTGATTTGCCATTCTCTCCTACTACGAAACGATGGTGGATCACTGCACCTTCGGCTGGATCTTCTCCGCTTTCCTTGCCTTCGTCATTGCCTTCTCTTTCTTCCTCTCTCCTAGGAAGAATCGCCGAGGCCGGGGAACCAATTCCACGCCGAGGAGGGATTGTCTCAGCAGCTCTGCAACTACCAACGGAGAATGTAGATCCGTCGACGGCGACGCCGACGTCATCATTGTTGGAGCCGGTGTTGCCGGTTCCGCTCTTGCTCACACTCTCGGCAAGGTGTACAATCGGTTTCTTCTTCTTTTTTTCTTTTTTCTTTTTAATTCTTTTTCTTTCTTAGTAAGTATTCGATTATTAGTAGAAGTTGATATTTGATTCACAGAAACCCTTTGAATGATGAAGATTTATGGAAGTCATTGAAAACTTGGGGGTTGTAAATTGCTCTTCCATGTAACCAATGACATGACGGGATGATTGCTTTTAGTTTCTTTCTTTCTTATTGGTGCAAATAATTCTTTTTAAAAAATTATACAGCCACCTTTCGATTTTTATAATGGATAAAATCACTGCATCGTATTTTGATGCAAATTCAATTTGATTATTGTTGACCAAAAGAGAAGGTTGGAATTTATATTTTAAAACTTAACCAAAAGTTCAATTTGGTTTGTTTAGTTCATGGGATTGTTGTTCATCATTAATTGTCCTTTCAAAGGTCAATTATCATTTCAAAAGTTAGGTGGCTAAACTTAAAAAAAGGGAAAGAAAAAGGTTTGTACATATATGTATATTTTTTCTCTCTCTTTTCGTTATTTTTACCATGGAAGCAAAGCAAAGCTGATGACATAAAAATTGGTAGGATGGTCGTCGAGTTCACGTGATTGAAAGAGACTTGACAGAGCCTGATAGGATTGTTGGTGAATTATTGCAGCCTGGTGGCTATCTAAAATTGATTGAGTTAGGACTGCAAGGTTTGTAATTACTCATGGCAAATTATTTTACTGTCTTTTTTTTTTTTTTCGTTTCCTAAAAGTAAAAAATATTCATCAATTAATTTAGGGAAAAATATGTTTGTAATACAGATTGCGTTGAGGAAATTGATGCACAGAAGGTGTATGGCTATGCTCTTTTCAAAGATGGAAAGAGCACTCGACTTTCTTACCCATTGGAAAATTTTCAATCTGATGTATCTGGAAGAAGCTTCCACAATGGACGCTTCATACAAAGAATGAGGGAGAAGGCTGCTTTTCTTCCCAAGTATGTTCTTTTCGTCTTTTTTTTTTTCTGCTTCATTTTATGAAATTAATTTTACTGTAATTCATCAATGTAAGCTTTTGGGTTGGCCATTATAACAATCACTCTTGAAGATCTTACAAAGTTTCTATGTTAAATGTTACATTTGGTCTCTTGAAGTACTGATTTTGTGTACACATTTTTGTATTTTGCAATTCGTGTCCTTCTGAATTGTTCTATGATACGAAGCTTTTGCTCTTGAAACCATAGGGATTTGATTGTATTGTCAAGAAGATTTGGACAGTTTGGGGTAGAAATTATTGTTACTTCCATAAAATTTCAGACAAATTTCTTAGGTTTGGTTTCGCCCTATTGAATCTGGTTGAAGTCATAGGGACAAACATTCACCATTGATACTCGTGTATTTCTTGTGATTGGATTAATGAATAACCACTCATGAACAAAACTTTTTCCATGCTCTGTTTCCGTTTCTTGTAGTGTGAGATTGGAGCAAGGGACAGTTACTTCGTTGCTGGAAGAAAAGGGGACGATCACAGGTGTGCAGTATAAGTCCAAAAATGGTGAACAAAAAACAGCATATGCCCCTCTGACCATTGTTTGTGATGGTTGCTTCTCAAATTTGCGCCGCTCTCTTTGCAACCCTATGGTAAGGTGGCTTCCATTATACGCAGTGGTACTCCAAAATAGACATTTACTCTCTCTTAGGATTTGTGATTGGCTGCAGAATGATTTGCCAACTGCATGAAAACAGTGAATAAGTTTTTCAACTTCTGAGCCCTTTTATCTGCTCTACTTTTGCAGGTTGATGTTCCATCTTGTTTTGTGGGATTGGTTCTGGAGAATTGCCAACTTCCTTACGCAAATCTTGGGCATGTTGTTCTTGGAGATCCTTCCCCTATTTTGTTCTATCCCATCAGCAGCACCGAGATCCGTTGTCTGGTTGATGTTCCTGGTCAGAAGGTTCCTTCTATATCAAATGGTGAAATGGAAAAGTATTTGAAGACCGTAGTCGCTCCCCAGGTACAATTTTTTCATCTCTCATTTCATGCCAGACCATGTGTTCTAGCGCTTTGAACTGATGAATTTACCATTACTTTTGTAGGTTCCTCCGCAAATCCACGATGCCTTTATAGCTGCTATTGAGAAGGGTAATATAAGGACAATGCCGAATAGAAGCATGCCTGCCGCTCCCCAGCCGACACCCGGTGCCTTACTGATGGGTGATGCATTCAACATGCGTCACCCTCTCACCGGTGGAGGAATGACAGTAGCTTTGTCCGATATTGTTGTGCTCAGGAACCTCCTCAAGCCATTGAAAGACTTGAATGATGCACCAACTCTCTGCAAATATCTAGAATCCTTTTACACTCTGAGAAAGGTATTAACTTTAGTTTATGTTGTTGCAATCCTACAAGCCTTTATAAGTAAAATCTGTAATATATTTGTCGTAAACTGCAGCCTGTGGCTTCTACAATCAACACATTGGCGGGGGCATTATACAAGGTGTTTTGTGCATCGTCAGATCAAGCCAGGAAGGAAATGAGACAAGCTTGCTTTGATTATTTGAGCCTTGGAGGAATATTCTCAAATGGGCCTGTCTCCTTGCTTTCGGGATTGAATCCTCGCCCATTGAGTCTCGTTCTCCATTTCTTTGCGGTTGCAATATATGGAGTTGGTCGCTTACTGCTTCCATTTCCTTCTCCGAAAGGCATCTGGATTGGAGCAAGATTGGTCTATGTGAGTTTTGAACTAACAAAACACATCTTTTCATATTCTCCTCTTGAACAAGTAATGAGTAATAAGAAAATGAATTGGGTTTGTTTTGTTTGTTGTAGAGCGCATCAGGAATCATATTTCCAATAATAAAAGCGGAAGGAGTTAGGCAAATGTTCTTCCCAGCAACTGTTCCTGCTTACTACAGAACCCCACCAGTTTTTAACTCATAGCATCAGAGGGATGACATACACAAAAGAAAGATCAAATTGGGCATTGTTTATATCATAATTCCCGAGGAAGAAGAGGCATAAC
This sequence comes from Cucumis sativus, assembly GCF_000004075.3. Lineage (NCBI taxonomy): Eukaryota > Viridiplantae > Streptophyta > Magnoliopsida > Cucurbitales > Cucurbitaceae > Cucumis > Cucumis sativus. The sequence continues at coordinate 17,758,794 of NC_026656.2, read as the reverse complement.
ATGGAAAAGACAAGTCTTTTTTCCTTTTTTTTTTGTGTGTGTACGTGTGTGTGTGTGTGTGTAGATTTTCGTTTTAAATTGTGGGTTAATAAAACTTTGTACTTGTGATATGGAGTCAGGAGTGTAAATATTAATTCATTTCTTTCAACAGCCCCCAAACATTAATGTATCGACAAATTGTTTTGAGAACACTTTAGTAGAGTAAACAGACTTCTCCTTGTTTAGTTTGCCAATATTTTAAATTCATGATATTGTGCGTTTTCTAATTTCTTTCTCCATTTTCTAAACAATCAATTTAGATACGTATAATATATCACACATAATAATGTTAGTTGAGGCAGTTATTAGATGGCTAAAATATTGAACAAAATAACATAAATAATTTCCTAAAGTCCGACAACAATAAGAAAATAAAGATTTTATTATGTGTATATAAATTCAGGGAAAAAGAATATAAAAATTGGAAGTTTGAAATGAATTACTAAAACCATCCTAAAATTTAGAGCCATTTTGTATATAATTAAAATTTCCAAAAGAAACCCTTCAACAAAGCTTCAAGCACTATAACATCTACCATGAATGGAATTTAATATGTATTGAGAACTCCTTGAGTAGTGTGTTAAACAAAAAGAAAAAGTTTGCCGTGCCTGCGTGATATCACGCCCCTATAGAGGGAAAAATATATCTATATATATATTAGTACATTACCCACTCTTATTTTGCTCTACTTTAAGAAACTCAATTTTTCTGAATAAATACATGATTAACGAGGGGGCTTTCTGCAAAAATACCAATAATATCTCATACTTTTAAAATGGTTCCCGGAGCTCCGATCCATCCGTGTCTATTGGTGCAGTCAAGTCTTATGGTCTATTGTCTATTGTTCTTTCTTTCTGACTTTATGGCCTCGTAAGATGTCATAACCTCTTTGAACTTGGCCTCAGCAGCTTCTGCAACATAGTTATCGTTAGGGGCTATAGTAGTAGAAAATAAAGATGAAATAAGTGATGTGGGAGCATCGTTCTATGGTTCTACCTTTATTATCTTGGTTCTGATCTGGATGAAACTGCTTCGCCTTGGATTGGAATGCTGTCTGTGACCATGAACGAATAATCCAATTCACAACCCAAGACTTGGATAATAAAACACTTCACAGAAACTAACACCGAAAGCTTGAACTCTAGTACAATAGTAATATAGGAATGTATATGAATGAATTAAGGAATATACCTTAATCTCAGCATCTGTATAAGGTGTTTTTCGACACCTGCAGCAGACATTTAAGACACGATGTCACTTTTTAAGACAGACAATTGAAATTAAATCCAATAGACCATGAGATTTATTCTATAGTCCAGTCCAGCTAACCTCTCAACAAAGATAAGAGGAACAGTGCCAGATGAAATGCAATTTGTAGTTTTAAAACTCAACTAAAATGGAAGGAGAAGAAAAGATATCCTTAATTTAATTGTAAGCAAGTTAACGCACACTAAATTCACCTGTTGAGACCCAAAACTGTATAATGATGAGATAACAAGTAACTTGGTCCGTTTCTTGGAGTTTCTCTATAATTATTCGTGTTACTTTGTCTTTGCTCTCTGTAGAATGTTTCGGCCTTCCAATACCAATCATCTCGCTGTTGATGTTGATGATACGAACCAGGATCATTTTCTCTCCAGCTTTCATAGCCTCTCTTGTATTTGTTCCTCTCTCTGTTGAATACATTCTGCATCCGTCTTATGCGCTCCTAAATTAAACAATGCACAGAGATATCCAATCAGACTAAGAGCAAAAGGACGAGACATCCAAATCCAAAGTGAGAAAGAAATGAAATAAAGGTTCCAAAGAAGATAAGACGAGTCATGGTGAGAAATTGGAAGTTTTGAACCCCAAGAGTGTCGTGGTGGTAATGGATTGGGATGTTTCAGGATAGCTAAAAGGTTCAAAGTCCATCATACGATGAATAATGAATAATAGTTACCAAAAATTTTAAACAATTTGTTTCATTCAAAAACTATCCTTGAATTGGCAAAAGCCTCTATGGGGATTAGAGGGGTAGGCGACTAGACTCGTCCAAGGAACGGCAACCACAAAACCTCAATCATTAAAATTGAGTTTACAAATCAAGGCTCAAGTGAGACTCTGGCCAAAAATGCATCACTAAAGCTTCTAGTAAAATTTTAAATTCAAATAAACAGAGAACGCAATATAAATCCAAGGCCTTTATACAACTTCAGAAAATGAAATAATAACATTGCAAAACCCTGTTCTTGCTGGACCAAAAAGGAAAAGAATAAATAGCCACAAAATTCTTACCACCCTCTCCATTTCTTCTTCATACTCCTCTTGCAGCCTACGATTATACCTTTTCCATGCGTCCTCCTGAAATGATGACCGGAAAGAACGGCCAGTTCCTCCACCCCATGATGATTGTGATCTGCTCAACTTTTGTTTAACAAAAGTATATTATCAGCCACCATATTTCAAGAATATATCACCAAATCCGCCCCTTCCTTTTCTTTTTATTCTTGTTTCACATTCACAAACGAGTTAAGAAAATATGAAATATCGTAATCAAATGTAGTCACGCATATACCTGAGTATATACCCAATCAACAGTTTTCCGCAGCTGACCAACCTGCCCCAAAACAACCAATGTCAAATTGTGTAATCCAGCAGTTGGTCGATTAAGCATTAACTTAAAGGAGAGAAAATACTTGATGGAAATAGTATCCAAGAACACCAAGAAATTCAAGCAATCAGCCCATTGCGGAATATTCTCAACTATAGACTCATGTAACTTCCTATCATTCATTGTGTATTAGGGTTATTGTGTCAGCAGATAGCAGTTAGGATCAACTCAATAGCATATACTGATGCTAGCCTACCCAATCGATAAAATTTGAATAAACCATTTCATTATAGATCGAAATTCAAATTGCCTATCACTATTCAAATTTCCCTTTTAAAGAAATTGCATCAGCAATAAGTAAGCTAAACAACGAAAAGTGCATCAAAACTCACGGCGAGAGTGGTGGCAGATGCACCGATCAGACCGAAAAGAAGAATTCCCCAGAGTTTCATGTCCTCCTCTTTCTCTTGGTGCGATGGTCTTGGCGATTGCCATTGATTACCCTTATCCGGTTTTCCATTGTCGTCGGTCATCTCCTTCAGACGTTAAGAGTTGCGTTCAGGTGATTGTAATGGCAGATGTTGTCGGAACTCGAAACCCTAGAAGCATGGTTTAGGGTTCCCACACCCTCCTCGTATTTCAATTCCGCTCTTCTCCCTTACCGACACCGCCTTGAGAAACAAACCCTACTCTGAATTTGATTGTGCACCCTCTTCCAATGGCTTCCTCTGAGATTTAACAAGGGTTTGATCGAAAATCAAAGGAGAAGAGACGAAGACGAAACGGAATTCAGTATTGTTTTGAGGCTAAGTCGTAGAATCAAATCAACGCAACGAAGCTTTGTGATTACAAGTCGGGAAACTGAGACTATATACTTTTTCATTTGCAATTAATTTTTATCAACCACATAAATCATTTTAAATAAAATTTTATAGTCATCAATTAATACATCACCAATAATATTTTGCTATATTTTTAAAAATTGCTTCTCAATTTCTCTAACTCAATTATGTTATTATTTGAACATACTAATAAGGGAAAACTAGCAATTTTTTTTTAATTAAAATTAGAAACTAAGCATGTCCATGTTCTCTAAATTACGAAAAAATGGTTTCATTTGTTTAATTTAATTTTGATAAATCAAATTTCAAATGTGGAGACATATCAAACATAATATACAACACAAACTCCACGTAGCAAATGAAAATAAGAAAAGTTATGTCAAAACCTTTTTAATATACTTTCTTTCAAAAGTCGAAGGCTAAAGAGCACTTTCAGAAGGAGAGGATCCTGAAAGAACTGAAGCTACGGCCCATAATTAAAGTGATCAAACCAAAGCAGCCCATTAAGGTGGATAGTACCAGCCCATTTAAGACTCCAAGCCCAAGCCTATGTTAATTCTATTACAGATATTAACAAGATTTCAAAATGCATTCGGAGGAGTTTAATTTTATGTCATAGTTTTATTCTGTATAATGTATATATTTTCATGTAACGATTATATATTCTTTTTAATCTTGATAAAATGCCCTTATGTATAATTAATTAGATTTAATACAAATAACATTGGATAGAATCACTTTTAAAGGAGGACTAGCTAGCACCACGACACCGTAAGATAGAAAAGCATGTGTTTTTCGTGCGATGTTTATATGATTCAAAATTTAAGGTTTATATTTTGATTGGCAAACTCATGAGATTAGAAATCTTTTCATTTTAATTTTATGATATATCAAATTCTTGTCGTCATCTTATTTATCGAATTCGATTGAGCGTATTTAGAAACATTGATAAGTAATCAAGCATATGTAATTTATTGCTATAGATCCGGATATAGTCCATAGTCGCTAAAATCTTAGATCGCCGAGTAACGCAAGTTAAGTTAGATTTGTATATTGATTTGACAATTATAATCTAATAAGTTTGATTAACATAATTGGGATTGATTAGCATTGATTTGGGGAGTACTTAACTAGGCAATTCCAAGTTAATTGTTTGACTTAACAATAATCATTGGAATAAATGCAGATTAATTGATTTGCATGTTTGAGATGGTTTTCCTCTAAACATAAAGATCAATTTGGTTAACTGGACATCCCGGCTCTCTAGCCTTTCTAGATGTAGTCAGCTAAAATTATGTTCATAGAATTGCCAAAAATGTGTATGATTAATCTAATGATTGAGTAGGAAATCAAGAGTAATCTTAACATTATTTTCTCTATCGGTATTTGTGTGATTTTTTTGAAATTTTAATCCAACCAAATTTCCAATTTACTGCTTTAGTTAAATTTATTACAAACCAAACCAATAATACATCAAACTCCTTGTTTACAACAAGAAGGTGAATTGGAATGAAAGTTGATCGATTCTATGTGGATCGATCTATATTTATATTACAACGTCTTAATAGTACAAAATTATATAGAGTAGAAAACATAACTAATATAATTATTTGATTGAGTTGTGATTCAATCCTCTACCTGCAATTGGACTACATCAATAACATATTATACGTTAGTGGGGGAGAGTTCATGGCCGTTGAGAGATGAGGTAGAGTTGAGAAAGGCCTTAAGACGATGCATGGCCTCCTTGAAAGTGTGCTCCTCCATATTAGCAAAGCACATTCTGAACCAACCAGGTTCAGAGCAATGAAAAGATGAGCCGGGGGAGATATTAATCCCAACCTCATACAAAATCGTCTTCCAAATCTCCATTTCCTCTTCGAAACTCGGGTACTTCAAAAGATGCCTCATATCCACCCAACAAAACAACCCCGCATTTCCTTTCAGACATCTAACACCGCCCTGTCGAAGACTCGACTCCAACATCAATCTCCTCTTCCGGATCCTCCGCTTCATTTCCTGCATATAATTCCCTCGAAAATTTTCATCCCCTACAATTTGTGACACAAAATACTGTGTTTGAGAAGAAACTAAGCAAAAGCTCGACATTTTAGTAGCCGCATCCACTACCGCTGGGTCGTTTGAATAAATCATGCCCACACGAAACCCAGGTAGGCCTAAATCTTTGGACAAGCTGTACACCAAGTGGATTCGATCCCAAATTGGGAGTTTTTGTAGGTTCGGGTCCATGACAGTTCGGAAATTCGGTTGCTCAAAAACTGTGGCAGAATATATCTCGTCGCTCACGATGTGGATTGCGTTGGTTGTAGCAAAATCCACCACTGAGTTGAGCTCTTTCTGGCTCAATGTGGTGCCCAATGGGTTAGATGGGTTCGTAATCATAATCCCTTTGACTCGTAAATTCAATGATTGGGCTTGCTCCATGGCTTCCTCCATCGACACTTCGGTGATTCGAAAACCGTTTGAACTCGAACAATGAATTGGAATTATTTGCACTCCAGTTCGCCATTTTAAGTCCCTGTCAAACCTGCAGTATATATACGTATATTCTTACAAACCAAGTGATAAGAAAGAGAGAAAACTTAAACATAGGAAGATGATTGAATTTAGATACCCTGGATAGTAAGGAGTGGGAACAAGGAAGGCTTCACCGGGATCGGCAAGACAGGATATTATGATTTCATTGGCAGCAGTTGCACCAGCAGTGAGCACCAGTTTGTTCTTTTCAAATTTCATTTTGTTTCCTCGTATCTCTTCCATTGATTCAACCAACACCTATTATTTATTATTTATATTACTTCAATAGTAAACAAATAAATAAAAAAGAAAGAAAAAGAAAATTTGAAGAGCCCTTTATGAATAAAACTAGGGTTGTAGGCTAGGTACCTTTTTAAAAGCTGGCAAGCCATGATAGTCTTGAAATAGAGCTAATTCTCTAAACTCAGACACTCCATTTCTTCTCAATCCCAAAGCATCTGGATTGTTCTCCATCCACTCATCCAAAAGGTCAGGACATACCTGCAAAACCCATTTAAATATCACATGTTACAATCAAATTTTCTACCTCCAAAACCATAATCCATAATCCATAATCATCGTGATCATAACAAGCATATATAAAAGAAACCGTTAACTAAACCTTACAAAATTCATTAAATAAATTAATTGCTACGTAACATATTTTTATTTGGTTTTACTTTGATGCATCCGCGTTTACATCTTTTTCTTACTTAATTACTCAATATATTTCAACCGACTACAATGTCATTTGATAACAAATGATTCGACCATGTGTAGTTAAACTACAAAAGGAACAATAATGGTTGTAGTCCAACTTAATTACATTCAAGAATTACCTTGTTTTCGGCAAGACCCATTTGTATAATTCCCGAGGGGTTTTGAATAGGGTGATAAGGGTCCTTCTCATACTCTTGCAATCCAAAGAAGTAGGAAGAATTTTGTCCATGAGAATCATGGCTAGCTTTAGAAGACAAGGATGCCATCATATGTGAGTGTACAGTAATATGTAGGTAGATAATAGGAGAGGAATATATTTTAGGGTTGGTATAGGACTATTGATATTGAAATCTTTGTGTGTTTGTGTGGGGAATTTAGAGTGACATTTATATATCTATATATATAGTGAGGAGAAGAGGGGTAGGGTGCATGATATTAAAGAGTTTTTTTTTAATTATTTTTTATCACAAACAACACAACTGGTAGTGACTTTATTGGCTAATTCTCTCTCTTTTATTTTTCTCTGTCTTTTTCCTGTAATTGATATTTTTTTATAATAATAATTTCCTATACTTTAATCGAAGACATGACTACATATTATATGTTTGGATGCTCTAAGTCAAATGATTCTGTTGATATATGATAGCAACTTTTCAAACTCTAAATTAGAAAAGATTTAAATGCAAATCCAGGAAGGATGACTAGTAAGAAAAGTGAGAAGAAAAAATTAAAGGCGAATAGTGTACGTCGGCTAGGTTGAGTTGAGCTAGATTGATAGTGATTTTTGAATCGAGTGAAAATTCAAACGTGGAACAACCAAAATACTCACATAAAATCTTAAACTAAATCTATACCCGACACTTAAAGTTGGAGTTGGATTCATTGTCGGATTTATTTTTCGATTTTTCTTTTTAGTTTAAAATTTTGAAGCTTATCAATAAAACATAATAATAACAACAAAATCTTATTAAATTCAAATATAAAAATACTAAACATGTATGGGTATTTAATACAAACTTTCAACAAAAACACAAATCATTAACAAGTCTAAAAGGAAATTACAAAAAAATCACAACTTAAACAATAAAAGAATAGTAAAAAGAATTAACTTCAATCCAATCGAATTTGGAAAACTAGAAAATGTTTAAACCTTTTAAATTAGTAGTGATGTGAGTGGTTGGAATTGTTGGATTATTGGAACAAAATAAATGAAGTTAATTTTCATAGTTGTTAACCTCTGTTATAGAGACTTGAGATTTGTTATTGTAATAGCTATTATGCATGGATTTAAATGAATTTTGATGGTTATGCCCATTGAATTTGTTAGAGAAGAGTCAATGTGAGAAAGTAAACTAGTTAACAACACAGATGCCAAGTTGTAGCTGAATCATGAGGGGTATGAAAATAGTTTGTTTTCATCCCGTGTCTACCATATGTACACTGCACACGAAATGGGTACAATATTTAAATTCACTCTTTAACTTTTATTATCCCAAAATAGGGATTGTTCGCGTATAAAAGCATTGCTATGGCTGACATTAATAATATAGAAAACCAAGGAAAAAACTTATTTCCAAAATTTCCTTTTTCGTGAAACCTCAACTGAATTGCCATATGAGGGTTGTAGATTGATAAGACCACATGGTGGCATACCAATTAACTCCTTTTGTCTATCTTCTCTTCTCTTCTCTTCTCTTCTCTTCTCTTACATAATTTGTGGGGTGGAATGTGAATCACCAATTCATCTTAAAAGTTAAAGCCCATAGATGTGAGGTGGAGTATTAGCCATAATTTGGATTAATTTTTCATTTTCTATAAATTTAAATATAAAAAAAAAACAAATCAATTTTTTTGTTTTTATCTCTTTTAAATATATCTTTTAACATCGTAGTAGTTGATAACATATCAATTTGTTTTGAAAATTGAGAATTGGAGTTTTAAGTTAGGTGAAGGTTTTGTAAGTTAATAAATTGAAATTCAAAGGGTTGAAAAATGTAAAATAAAAATAGGAAGAGTTGGAAAAATGTAAAAGTAATAAGTGAAAGAGAATATAAATTTGTTGGGCAGTGATATTAATGAGAAGTATGGAATATGTAAAGAGAGGAGAAGGCGTGTATGGTTTTGCATATTCACATATTTCACCGACACACTATGGTTTAACAAGATGGCTCATGCCAATCACACGCAACCGTCCTACCCATTGACTTTCTCCTCTCCTCTCTCTCTCTTAATTTCCTTTTCATCCAAACTCAAATGACGCCTTTACATCTCATCCTATGAATAAATAGCCCACTTCATGTATGTTTGTTCTAGCAGTTATTATTATTCTAGAATTAGGATTAGAATTATTTAGATCATAATTCTGGAGTTATGATTAGTACTATTCTACTTTTCTCTTATTTAAAGTAATAGGAGGGTAAATATAATGAAAGTAATATTAGCGAGGAAGTGAAGTTAGTTTGGGGAATTAGGGTTTGGGGTGGTCCACGAAGGGAAACGCGGTATCTGACAATGGCTCCGTAAAATTTGAAAAACAAGGAGGTAAAGGCACGTGTCATATGATGAGAGAGGAAGGGGAAGAGAGAGTGGTCCATCGTAGTGTATTTTTAACACTCAACCCTTTCTCTCTTTCTTTCTTTCTTTCTTGTCGCCTTCCCTAACTATATTTTCTCTTTTTACATTTTACATTTACAATAATCCATTTTCTCCTAAATCAAATTAACAACCCTAATTCATTCTTAATTATATTTCCTTTATATAATCATTCATCATATTTCCTCATCCATTTACTATGGACATTCCATAATATTAGCATTTGCCTCATTAAAACACTGATATATATTCATCTAATCCAAATACATTTTGTTCACAAATATTTAAAAAAATTACAAAGGTAATAAAATCATAAAATACTATTTACAATATGATCTATTAATAATAAACTATCATCATCAATGAAATGCGGTCAATTTTTCTATATATACAAACCTTGTGTAATTTCACTATCGTTTCGTAGATGTATTTTCTAATATTTTAATCTACTTCTTTTTAGAATATCAGTTTCATCCACGTCGACAACATATTATATTAGTTGAAATTATGGAAGATGTACAATTCTAAAACGGCCCTTTAGTATAACCAAATAATGAAGAAATCTAGTAAACACTGACGTAGGGTACTACTAAATTATTTTAATACTATGGGACCATATTAGAAAACTTTTACGATGTTTGTTTTCCAAATTCCAAAGTGAGAAAGGAAGGAAGAGAACTCAAAGTTTGAAATCATAGGAAAAAAATAACATAACACTAATGTTTTAGTTAGTTAGATTGACACCTCAAATTTAATTTTAAATTTGCAAGTTTATTAATAAGACATAATTAATAACAATTCTTTTTTATTAAATTTAAATATAAAAATGCTAAATATCTATAGTATTTAATACAAAATTTAAACAAAAGAACACCCATCCATAACAAATCTAAAAGAAATGATTAAAAATTCTCAAATTAATCAATAAAAAATAGTAAACAAAAATGTATATAGATTTTTCTATATTTACATTTTTTTAAAAAAAAATTATTATATATATATATATCATTTTCATCGTAAGAATATATAATTAATTTAAGGATCGATAGCAGAATGTAATATATGATATATTATTAAATTTATATTTTAGAAAAGAACGGTTAAAAATGTAGAATGTAAGAGAAAACGACACATAGAAAGGTGTGGGTAAGGTCGTAAAGATCTTTACCAATAAAACTCTTTTTGTTTCTAAAATAAAGCATACTGATAGTAATATAAAATTTGTTTTTTCATTCTCTTCCATCTAAGTTATTTATTTATTTATTTTAAGTGAGATAATCAAAGGTCAAATTTTAAATTTTACATAATTGATGTCACTGTCCTAAACATCAAACTCATCTTTCTAAAACAACAATAAAAAGAAAGTAGAGAGAATCTTTTTCTTCACTTTAACTCTGCTCTTCAGTACCTCATGGTTGAGCCTTCTATCATGTCTGACTCTGATTTGTGTCACAATTTCAACTCAACAATTAAATGTCAAATATATATTCTTATTAACTATTATACTGAGGTTTGAAATATGAATACAAACATTAGTTTCGATGTCATGCCCATGGGATTATTCAATTTAATTTAATTACACTTCACGTTTCTTATATACAAGTAATATGATTACATATCATCTCTGTCCAAATGAGTTCAATTTCAACTTTCAAATTTGACCTTATCCAAATTAAGAAGCAACTTAAATTTGAACTTACGACATTAGTAAAAACCAATTAATTAATGAAATGACACAAAAAATTCAATCCCATACCGACTTAAATTACCTAACTCAGCTTTAACAATGTCACAATCTAACAAAATGTCAATCGACTTAAATTTCACAATAATTTCAATCTTTGATAGTACACACATATATGTTTGTTATATATATATATATATTAATTATTAAATGTTTCTTAAATCATCAATCGGATAAATACTAAAACAGAAATTTGACTAATGTTACAACTATCTAAAAACAACCTATAGATGATTTTTTCGGAGTCAAAATTCCAAATGATAAGTCAATTTTCTCAACAACAGTGGATAACAATTTTCTTTAGAAAAAGAGAAGAGAAAGAAAAGTGAAGTTTGTATAGTAGAAGTTGTGTGTAATTCTATGCATAAATCAGTGTCGAAGTTTGAATTGGCATATGAGATTGTAATCTCATTGTCTCACTCTGTGTACGTACTTTCTAATATTTCGGTCTACTAATAATTATGCACGCTCTTTCCTACCTGTGGACATTGTTAGTGTAGAATATAAACGTATTGTGTTGATATTTTCTTGTTCTTTATTTGACTACTATGGGACCATTAGATAACTTTGAAGGGGTTTGTTTTCCAAATTCCAAAGTGGAAAGAAAGGAAAGAGAAGTAAAAGTTTGAAAATGGAGGAAAAGAATAAGATAACATTAATGTCTGTAAATGAATTAACGAGTACAAGTGGCGGTGGAGAGAAGAAAAAATGGAGGAAAGGCAAACAACACTTGCATTTGTCTTTTTTGATTAGACATTCTAAGCTTTAAATGGAAATTCACTATTCTATATCACTCCCCTCTCTCTGTAGGCCCCCATTTTTATCCCTTTTCTTCATTTCTTCCCTCTCTTCCTCTTCCTCTTCCTCTTCCACTTCCCACCTTCCATCAAAGTCAATAAATTAAACGTTCATTATTGTTCAACTATCTAGCTGTCACGGAAATATATAGAGACCTCACATTCTATAATAAGACATGCATGATTTATTCTTCATTGTCATGAAAACTTGTAGCATATATATTAAATCTTAACTTGACAATAATATTTAAAATTTTGGACCATATATATGAGAGAGACAGAGAGAGAAGGGGAGCAGTGAAGGCAATGAACATGTTGAATTTATTCTTGATAATGCATTCTCTCCTGGTTGGCCCATTCGTACTTTAGATGAGGGAGAGGGGGAGGAAAAAAATAGTGTTAAATAATTGGGGGAAGAGGCACGTGGGGTATGGATTTAAAGTGGGAAAGAAAGAATAAGATATGAAGAAGAAGAAAGGTGAGGTCATGTTAGAGTTAATGGAAGGCATCATATGAACGTTGAAGCCTAATGTTGATATTTTGAATTTGCTATATGTTAGTGGTAGTTTGGTACAAACAAAAACCAAAAAATTCAAACAACAGAGAAGTTTCAACCATCATTATGCTTAAATAACCACTTTCAAGCTATCTTTACGATGATACGATATTACCGATAAATTAATATAGGTCCAATGAGTTCGAGCCTCTCTTAACTTTGTACTTATCACACACACATATGTCTTTGTATCAATATCAATGAATATGTTGAACAATAATATATTTTTACTTAACTTAAACTAATTGGCTCAATCGAAAAATAGTCTTTTAGTCTACCCTTTTATACCTAAGTTTAATATATTGTCTATTTTAAACATAAACACTCTTTTATTAACTCAAAATGTCTCATACAATTGAACGAAATAGTTGTTATTACTTATATCTCCACGTTCTTCCTATGAAGAAATTTATTTCCATATATGTATTGAGAGATATTTTTCTATATCATTTTGTATATCTTTTTTATTATTTATTTTGAGATGTTATTTAGTTCAAAATTAGGTCGAAGGAAATAGTTTTTCTATTCTTATCTAGCTAATACAAAATTTTGGTTGCATTTCCAACTATCATTTCTCTAATAACAAATAGTACGATACCACCTCAAACCTCCTCCTAGATAATCTTCCATTCAAATTAGAGTTGAGCATTAGCAGATGGGTGCATTTAAAACTATAAGCTTTAAGTATATGTTATAGCCACAGAAATTGAACGTTGAAAACTGTAAAAGGCAAAGAAAAGTATAATTGAAGCCAAAAGAGAAACGAAGAGAAGATCCACAACAAAAATGATAATAGAAAATGTGGCGTTTGTAGGTGAGCACAAGTGTTGAAATAGATGCAACAGAGAAAGAAAAGTGGAGGGGGAAGTGAGGCAAACGCAAATAATTCTATCTGTTCTCAAGTTATAAAGTTAAAGTGAAAAAATTCCCGACAGAAATGACTGATCTGACCTCCACCAACGCTTTTTTTATATAGAAAGAATAATAAATATTGTTTTCGGACAAGACGAGATAAAAGTCCAAACGCTTTAACTATAATTTTGATGTTTCGTCCTCTGTTAATGTGAGTTGTCAACTGTCGTTCTCATTTGAACTAGAATGTAATCAAGATTATTGATACTCTAAACGAGGTTAGAATACATAAAGAATTGAGATTGAAACGAAAATGAAATAGTGAAAATGAGAATTTAGATTGAAAATTGCGCGGGAACGTAAACAGTTTTGTATTTGTATTGTAAATTAAGTCGAAAACATTTGATTCTCGGAGCATTCTTAGCAACATTTTCCATTTTTAATAATTTGTTTTCCAACTTTTTGTGTCACTTATCTTCAAGGAGACAGCCCTTGTTTACAGCAGGCCACGCCTACTTCATCTCCCATTAAAAAAGCTCGTTTGTTTACAAATTAATTATTACTTTGTGCAACAAAAGAACAACATTCAAAAAAAGAATGTCTCTCCTCACAAATAGATTAATAGATAAAGAAAAAGAATTTATAAATGAAATCTACCATTGTGAGATATAAGCTCTCCATAAAACAAAAACAGTAGTCCATATATTAGGTATGTGTGTAAAGGCATGAGAAACCCTTTTATTATCTTGAAGAAAAGCATGCATAGCACAAAATATACAAAGTTTATAGAAATAAGGTATCAATTGAACTAATACAAAATAAGATGACAAAAATGGAATCGAGAGGAAGAAAAAAGAATAATATAATGGTGATAAGAATATAGTTAGGTTTCATATAATGCATAGAGAAAAAAAGGTGGTGGTCGGGCCATATGCCATGCAAATGGTGTAATTTATTGGAGGGTTGGGAAAAAGTGGGAAAGCTTTTTCATTCTGAGACGCTATAATTTTAGGGTTCTTTATTGGCTCTTTGCTTCTGAAAACGACAGTTTGATATTGAGGATGAGGATGAATATCCAATATGTGTATGTAATATGTGTCTTTCTCTTGTTGCCTTTTTCCCAACTTATCTCTTTTACATCTTACCCATTTCCTTTCTTTGTCAAATATACTTTTTCTTTTTCTCTCTTTTCTTTTCTCCTTCCTGTCACTGCACTCTCGTTCATATTCGAGAACATCTGTCACAATGCAATTCATATAATTGTACACACCGTCTAATGTATATATATAAGGAGAGAAAAAAGTTTACTAAGTATTTCGAATTAGCCTGTCATGTGATTATTAGAAAACAGTAAACATATTTTTTAATTCCACTTTATGGTAGTATGTGTTGTTTCTAATGATCGTTTATCTCTATATACAAACACGAATACTCGTAGGTTTACTTAATTCTCACTCTAAATACTTGTATTAGATTTTTAACTAAAATTACAATTTCAATTAGTGACAGAACTTTTACAATTGATGATATTATGTAAAGCAAAAGGTGGCATGAATTAAAAATATAGTTAGCTTGGAATATTAATCAATTAAGTGGAACATTAATCAATGAAGTAAATTAGTAAAAATACATCGGTTTGAAGTTAGACATGTGAGTGTACTTATAAGCTATCAAATGGTACATCAAAATGAAAAGAAAGAGAAAAGAAAATTGAAGGAATTTTTGTCACGCCACGAACTAAATGAGACACACACATACATAAACATATATATAATTAACTTTTTAAGGTCACATCAATTGTTAATAATATAACTATGGGAACTTAAATTGCAAATTCCCATTCTAATGATAATCTGAAAAAATTAGTTAGTATTTGTTTTTGGTAAAAACGGAACCCATTATCGAAATATATATACTTTAGTTCTTAAAAAGGTTGGGAATTTTATTATATGTTTATCCTTAAAATTTAGGAATTAATATAAAATGAGTTAGGAATTAATATAAAATGAGTGTTAAAATTCAACGGCTAATATTGAAATCATAATTTGTCACGAAAAAAAAAAGAATTAAAAGCGTATTATTTAGTATTTTTAAACGCTTACAAAAAAGAATGGTAAACGCACTCTTGATCATTCTATCTTAATTTATATACTTTTTTTTATCATCATTTAATTTTATTTTCAAATATAATTTGTTCTCTAAATAATAAAAATAATTAGGAAATTTTGTATTTATGCAGAAAAAACAATAAATAAATATATTGATTGATTGAACATTGATGGATTAACATATGGAACCAAAATAAATGAAAATGCAGAAAGAAAGCTAGCATGTAAAACCAAGTGTCAAGATCAAGCATTCTACATTTTAATATTGTATGCTATTACTACGTCTTTTGCTACTAAAATATATCAAACAGTTCTCAAGAAATTTGGTTTAATTAAGACTCTTTTAACGAGTTTTATATAAAGATAGGATCATCATGTTTTCCATTATTGATTTTGAAATGGAATTAAGGAGCAAAAATTACGTAAAAGAAAGTGGTAGAGAGCTTTAGAATTGAGGAGAAAAAAAAGAGGGAAAAATGATGAAAGAAGAAGAAGAAATTGATAAGATCCACTAGTGAATGAAAATGTGGATGGATATACTATCATTTCATGCATAGATACATAAATAGGGAAACATTTAATAGATGATGGAGGTCGGTCTTGAACAAAAATAGAAATTCTTATCTATACACAACACTGGTCTAACACTCCAACTCCAACTCCAACTCCAAGTAGTGAGGATATAAATAATGAATATTCTCACTTAGTATTATATATATATATATATTTTTGACCAATCAAGTCATGATACGTATCATTATTGAATGTGAAATGTAAATACATCTTACTATGTTGTTATTCAAAATGTGTATTTAAGAAGGAAAGATGTCGAGTTCAAATTCTCCATGCAAATAATTACAAAAATAAAGTAGTTTATTTGTCAAACCTGTTTTCAACGACTTTTAGATAATAATATTGAATGTTTTATATTTCATTTAAAATTGTCGTCTTACTCCAACTTTCCTCAATTTCGTTTTCTACTTTTCTATTGTTACTACAGCCTATACTCACATACAAAAATCCATACGAGTATATTTGAAGGTTACATAAATAAAAACTAGACATGTATTAGAATCTAGAATCAAGTATCCATACAGAATACATCAGTTTGTATATATACTCTAAAACATAGAGGAATACATGAATTTATATGGAGATATAGAATTAAATCAGTGCCAAGTTTATATTTGAAGGTATACACCAGTGGCTAAGAATAATATGCATATAGCTATATATACTAACGACAGGACTGTAAATGTATTTTATTAGAAAAAAGAGTCAGAGAGGAAATAATGATACATCAATTCTTAAGAAAATGATTCGAAATTTAGTAGCCAAACCTGATTAAGATATAGTCTCATTCTCACATATAGTTTTACGTTGCATTCTGTACAACAAAAGCTGAAGAGTGAAGACTGAGGTCTGGAAGTTGTGTGCAGCAATCAGATTTAAGAAATTCTCTCATTTTCCTCTTTGTTAAGCTTAATCGCTTGAATGGTATCAGATTTCAGAACCAAACGTCCAAAACTGATTTTACCAAAATTGATAACGAATCGCGATACGAGTTGGGCTTATCCTGAAAGATAACCCAAAAGAGGCCCAACTTAGAAGCCCAAATTGGAGACGTAATCCAAACTCAAAAGGCCACGTGTGTGAAGGTTTGCGTAAACCGAAAAACGTCGCATTGAGTCGAAAAGACGGATGTGACGTAAGGGAATGAAGAGATTCCACATTGACAAAGCCAAGTGTTATTAGAAAAGAAAGATGTACAGAAAGGATTAGAGTAGAAGAACGTGGGAGGGGGAGAGCCAGAGAGTTGGGAGTGGACGGTTTCTGTTATTAGAACTAAAATTAAAGGAATGATGCCCGAATATTGTACGCCACGTGGAGTTTCCGTTGGCCCCGCTCAATCTTCCTCGACACTCCCTTAACCATTCAACGTGCCATTCCTCTGTTTCCCGTAGATATTCCGTGTGTACAGCGTTTTTCGATTTGCTTTCCCACTTCTAAAATCTTCTGATTTCTTTTGGGCTTTGATTCGATCTGGGTTTCAATAAAGAAAGGGGTTTTTTGTTTTCCTTTTCGCTTTGGATTTCCATCTGTGGAGTTTAAGCAAAGTACGCTGTGACGTATAAGTTTTGTGAACAATTTGTTTAAATCCCCTGTTTTTGTTTTTGTTTTTTTTTCACTTCTAAGTTTTCTCAATTAGATCGGGGATTTATATTCATTAGCGATTGGTGAGTGTTCTTAACCGGATTTTTCAGGTACTTTTCCTTTTTCCCTTTAAGAAATTCTCTAATAGATTTATATTTTATTTTTTTGCTTGCTTTCACCAGGAAGAGAACAAGAAACGTTGGATTTTGTTGGTTGTGGCACCAAAAAAACTGCTGCGTCTGCGTGAAGTCTTTTTTGGATGTCTTTGTGTTGAAATATCTTTTGAGAGTTGAAGAGTGTAGCAAAGTGAAATGGAATTTTCTGCCCTTCTAACTTCGGTTGGAATTAATATTGGGATTTGTGTGGTGCTTTTCTCCTTGTATTCCATATTGCGAAAACAACCGAGCAATATAACCGTGTACTTCGGTCGAAAAATTGCTACGAAAAAGTTGAAACACTGTGAAACTTTTTGCTTAGATAGATTTGTTCCTTCCCCTAGCTGGATAGTGAAAGCTTGGGAAACATCCGAGGAAGAAATATTGGCTCTTGATGGCTTGGATGCTGTGGTTTTTCTCAGGATTATTATATTCAGGTTAGTTACTCTTCTCCTGACGTTGTTTTTTAACTTTTGGTTGTGATATATTTAGTCTCTTCATCATTTGTCAAGTGTTTCTGTTGATTAGTCTTTTGTTCTTTTAGTAAAAACTTTTATCATATGGAAGATGGTGTCTACGCCTCTTTGTTTCTCACCAAGTTGCTGTTTTCTGTTGATTTAGTTTCTTGTTCACAATTGTCCACGATTTTTTTGTTCTTACATATAGCCATGTAATTCCTTTCTTTTACTTTTTGATGACTATGAATCAAAATGTCATTGGATTATTTGGATCCTTTCCACCATCTATATATGATCATTGTGTTCTTGTAACGTGCTTGTATTCAACTTCCTGTATGTTGTTGAAAAACACATTTCAGTTTTCTGATTTTGCTTACTGCAGATGCTATTTCTTTTGCTGTACAGCATTCGAGTTTTTTCAATTGCTGCCATCATTTGCATGTTTCTAGTGCTTCCAGTGAATTATTATGGCCAAGAAATGACTCACAAGATGATACCTTCCGAGTCGTTCGATATTTTTTGCATTGAGAACGTCAAAAAGAATTCCAAGTGGTATGAGATGCTGAAACTCCATACCTTATGTATGCAACTTGCTGTGTTCTTTACTGTAACTCTTGATTTTGTCTCTCCTCAATCAGGCTTTGCGTCCACTGTATTGCTTTATATATCATATGTTGCTCCGCTTGTGTGCTCCTTTACTTTGTAAGTTGCCTAAGATGTTCATATATCATGTCTTTCATTTATCGTTGAGAACTTTGTTAATTCTATTGAATTTGTTTGATTTTTTGCTCCCTCTCTAATTATTATCAGGAGTACTCCAGCATCAGTAGATTGAGACTTATCCACATCACTGGGTCTCAAAAAAATCCTAGTCATTTTACGGTTTTAGTGCAGTCGATTCCCTGGTCGCCAGAGGAAACTTATAGTGAGACTATTAGGAAGTTCTTCTCCAATTACCATGCATCAACTTACTTGTCACACCAAATGATATATCGGTCTGGTACCGTACAGAAACTGATGGTATGCATCTACTAACATGTTATATCGATCAACAACTTCAAATCATTCACAACATCATCAATTATATTTTGGTTCGGTAGATGTATTTTCAAATTCTTCTAGCTTTCTTGCTTTTAAGTTCATTTCGTTCATTACTATATGGGTACAGCCAATTTAATATATGTTTTATGCTCAGTTTTTTGTTTAACATAAGTTGTATACTCGATTTTTTCGTTTGGAAGTTTAAGCCAACTAGCAAGATGAGTGTCGTGTCATTGCTTATCCAATTTGCTTCCAATGGGACCAATCAACTTTATATTTTATAGAAAGGATCATCATGGGCTGTTGGATTGTATGATACTAATGCTTTGAAGAGGGTGCCATTAGAATGACATCAAAATGGATTAGAATGCGATTAAGCAAGGATAGGGCTATGTTATGAACATCAATAACGGTCGGGATGTAAAAACCCAAATTAGAGAAAACATTGACGAATTCCTTTTTGTACAACTAAGAACAAAGATTCGTAAATGAGTTCTTTCGTGTAATTTAATATAAATTTAGCTGCGAAATTTATCTTTTTGATGGTATGCAAATAAGATACTTATGTTGTTGTTGGTTAGGGGTGAACTCGTTTCATTGTAAACTCTCGAGTGTTGAGAATATTATGCTTCTTTGTTCACTTTTAGAAGTTTATGACAGAGTTAATTTTCAGAGTGATGCAGAGAAAATGTACAACACGATGAAGGAAAATTCGGTCGAAATGCATTGTCAGAAGTTAAGAGGAGGCTGTTTTTGTGCAGGGTCAACAAATTCTTTTACAATTCTCCCTAGTGTAAATGATAGCGTGAAGGAAAAAAAACTATATGGTAACATGGACTTGGTTGCTAGTGAAAAGGTTAGAGATCTGTTATATCTGAAAAAGAAAAAACCCTTCCAAAATGAACCTTTGTTTGGTTTCTTGATCATTCATGGGATTGTTACGTAATGTGTATACAACTTTTGTTGTCTAAATCAGGAGTGTTCTGCTGCTTTTGTATTCTTCAAGACTCGTTATGCTGCGCTTATGGCTTCGAGCGTTCTTCAGTCAGCAAATCCTATGTCATGGGCAACAAGCTTAGCTCCAGAACCTCATGATGTTTACTGGTCAAATCTTTCCATACCATATAGACAACTTTGGATTCGTAAGATAGGAACGTTGGTCGCTGCTACCGGATTCATGATCATGTTTTTGCTTCCCGTTACGGTCGTTCAAAGTATGACGCAGCTGGAAAAACTACAGCGGACATTCCCATTCCTCAGAGGCCTCTTGAAAAAGTAAGTGCAAGATTTGCTTATTTGATCATATAAAGATTAATACAAAGGAAACTTACTCGGCATCATTATGCAGGAAATATACGAGCGAACTGGTGACAGGTTACTTACCGAGCGTCGTATTGAT
Source organism: Cucumis sativus (assembly GCF_000004075.3). NCBI lineage: Eukaryota > Viridiplantae > Streptophyta > Magnoliopsida > Cucurbitales > Cucurbitaceae > Cucumis > Cucumis sativus. The sequence goes on along the minus strand of NC_026656.2, from coordinate 17,738,206 downwards.
CCTATTTATGTATCTTGCTCCACCTACTATGATGACGCTTTCAGCCATGGAGGGACCTATTTCTCGCAGTGGAAGGAAAAGGAGTGCATGCCTTAAAGTCGTGTACTTCACGATCTGGAACGTCTTCTTCGTTAATGTATTTGCTGGTTCTGCCATTGGTACATTGAGTGCCTTTTCCAGTGTAAAGGACATACCTGCCCAATTTGGCAAAGCAGTACCAGCACAGGTGATAAACAACACACTTGCTTAATTTGATTATATTCTCATACATTTCATTTCAAGATATTGAATTGAAGTGAGTAAATCTGATAAGTGTTCAACTCTCACCGAGATCCGATCAGTTCTTAATAAACTTTCATCCCACATAATTTTGATGGCATTTCCTGGATTTGATGCAGGCTGGTTTCTTTGTGACATATGTTCTATCATCTGGATGGGCAAGTTTGTCTTGTGAAGTTATGCAACTTTTTTCTCTTACGTGGAACTTCTTTAGAAGATGGATATTTAGAATCAAGATTGAACCCTTTTATGAACCTCTTGCATTTCCATATCACACCGAAGTTCCTCGAATTCTCCTGTTCGGTTTCCTCGGGTTTACTTGTTCCATTTTGGCTCCTTTGATCACACCGTTCGTGCTGTTTTACTTTTTTCTTGCCTACCTTGTTTACAAAAACCAAGTAAGTTCTGCCTCTGTACATTGGATTACTTCTTGTCTTGTTGAATATGGCTGCTACCTAACAAATTTATCTGTCTAAAAAATGATGTCTCAGATTCTCAACGTGTATACATCAAAATACGAAAGTGGGGGACAATTTTGGCCCATAGCTCACAACACAACCATCTTTGCTATGGTAGTGGCTCAAGTAATTGCTCTTGGAGTCTTTGGTGTAAAAGAATCTCCAGTTGCATCAGGTTTCACAATTCCTTTGATTGTGGGCACAATCCTCTTTCATGGGTACTGCAGGCAGCGATTTCGTCCTATATTCCGAGACACAGCTGCAGAGGTAGCCAACTCGAAATGGGAGCCGTGTGTGTGTGCAGTTTTTCCATTTCTCAACTTCAGCCATGCTATTGTCTTAATATTGTGCAGGTGCTAATTGAGATGGACCGAAAAGATGAAGAATGCGGTAGGATGGAAGAGATGTATCGACAATTACGTACAGCCTATTGCCAGTTCACACTCTTAGCTAAGCGAAACTCTAGTACGTCGGGGAGTTCGAGTGGTCACGAGAGTGAAAGCAACGTGACAGAGCTGGAAAGCGCAAGACCAGGTTACAGTCTAACAACTTCTGGCTGTCATTCCTTGTTGAAGAAACCATATTGAGTAAAATTTTGTGGGAATCTGCTTTGTTTTGTTGAAATTCAGGGAATCCCAAGCAAGTAATCGAGTTGTGGAGTACTCCTTCTTGTCATTTGGGTGAACCAGTAGTCATCACCAAGTAAATTCTCAGTCTTTTATTTCTCTCTTTTCATCCCAAACCAAATTGTTCTTACCTTAAATGTACAAATTTTTATATCAAATCTTCATTTAAATAAACTTCACTGCCCATCAAAAAATTCTCTCCTTTGGGATTCTCCTGAATCCTTATTCATGAATGTTGATAAAGCTTACAAGTTAGTTTTAAAAGTCATGCTTGTAATCATAGTATTCTAAGCAGTCAACCTCATCATCATATCTGAATTCAAAAATTCATTGTAGATTTAACAGAAGAAGTGCATAATAGTTTTCATTACGTTATGCTCATTTCACAACTTAATTCACAAGCTTCTATTGTAGATTAATGTTGAGAAAAATATAGTATTTACGAATGGAAATATTATAATTTATTTGTGTAACTCCGACTCTTCTATCTATTATTTCTTTAATATTCAAATCAATATTACCTTTCAAAGCTCATATTATTGTCTCCATGATTTTGTTTGTACCCTTCGAAACTTTTGAAATTGTCATATTTAAACACATCATCACAAATCGTGAAACCATTTCACTCTCAAATAAAATTAACAATAAAAAATACCATTTCACTCTAATCAACTTTCTCATCATTAATTTTAGTATATATAGAAATTTGATCAAATGGATTATTAGATGATTACTTAAAAAAGGTTTTGTCCTCATTTTTATTTCACAACTATTATATAAAAATAAATGAAATAATTTATAATTTTTTGTGCTTTTATGTGACTTTGTTAGTTCGAAATTTTGGTTAATTAGCTTAATTCTAAAATTAAAGTCAAAGACTTTAAGAAAAAGAAAACCCAAGCCAAACCAAACTTCAAACTCTAGTAGTTAAGCTTACTTACCCCAATCTTTATAGGTTAGTAGAATTTATTTGTAAAACAAGAATGTAATTCAATTAATATGTGATATATATATTAGCTACCCGTAAATTAATATGAGAGAATATAATTTAATTTTCTCTAAACTCAACCATCTCTAATGGTAATTGAAATGTGATAGTGGAGACAAATTAAGAAAGAATAATTGAGATTAGAGAGCAAAAAAAAGGTAATTAAGCAGGCCAGTTTAAATTTGAATTAATAATACACCCAATTAACGTACAAATGTATAAAATTTAATTTATAGAGAGAAAAAAAAAGGTTGGGGGAAGGAAGTCATTGTTTGGCTGTTGGTTTTGGCTTAACCTGCCCAAGAATATTGCTCCAATCACGGAACACTTTTTTTCTTATTTCTTTATTTCTTTTGGTGTTTTGTTTTGAACATTTTCTGCTCTGCTTCTTTTTCTTTACGGATATTCTCTTCTAACTTTACAATCCTCTGATTATCTTCTTTTCTTTAATCAAATGACTCTCAAATTAAATTAGTTGTGTTAGTTTTTGAATTGGGAGCATATTATGTGGATTTCCACCACAGCTTTTATGACAGACAGCTGATGTATTATTCGTTGTTATTTAAAGATTAATAAAACTTTACAAAGTAGTAGTCTACTACAGGAAGAGTAGTATAATATAACAATATTAATGGATGTATAAATGTGAGTATATGATTACCTTGTTCTACTTTATTAACACACAGCTTCCATTATTTATGTGTATAGAGATCAGGGAGAATTCAAATCTTGGGGTGGGGGGGAGGGAATCTTCAAATCCTATTTACCTCTCTATGATTAAGCTAAATTGGATTGTGACCAACCCTAAAAACAGATAATGGCTGTGCTCAATAATGGCGCTAATTAATCTACAAATGAAACTCACATTACACTTTTCACCATTATATACTTTTACCCCTATCATTCTCTCTCTCTCTCTCTCTCTCTATATATATATATATATATTGATCTCATTTAGACCAAATATAGACAAACTCTCTAAATTTCATCTATTTTACCTCTATGTATATGTATATATACAGACATTTAAAACCCTATATTCTCTTTAAGGTCATGATGGCATATAATGCAGTCAAGCTTCTCAAACTTTCAACTTAACTTTTAACTACCCCAAAAGAACCTCCCCTTTCTTTAAATACTATTGAAAAACATCAATCTCATCTCAAATCATAAAAACAAACTTTTTTTTCTCTCTTTAAGACAGCCACACCTTTTCTAGTTTCTTTTAAAATTTAGCTAACAGCTAGCTCTAACAATTTATACAAAAAGAAAGAAAGAAAGAAAGAAAAATGATCATAAACCCATTACCAAAAGTGTATAATTAGAGACATGATAATCACAAATGAACAGATCAAAATGGTAGCTGATGATCATGATATGGAGAAGGTAGCAAATATAAAGTTAAATTAGAAGTTAATTAAATTTGATAAAGTCGTATGAATTATATGAAGGGTTAGACAGTGAAGAGTCAAATAATGTGGAGGAAAATAAAGAAAAAAGAAGAAGAAGAACATTATTTGTTAAAAGGGAGGAGACAAGTGTTAATGAATTATGGTACTTATAGTCAGAGAAATATAAGTACCATTAGCTTAATTAGTTTTCCTTTGACCTGACAAAAAGATGATTTAAATTAGTGAAGTGTTCTCACATAATAATAATAAGAATATGTATAAACATGTACATGTGCAGTCTTTAAAATTAGGCGGCTTTACCCTCCAACTCCCATCACCAACCCTCAAACACAAAACCCACTCTTTTTTAAACCTTCCATTCCCATGCAACAATTTAATTAACCTCTTTTTTGCTTAGCTATGTATTATTCTTATTTCTCTTATTGAGTTTCTAATTATTATCTTCTTTGAAATGGATTTTACCTTTTTTTTTTTTTAGAGAGAGAGGAAAAAAAAGCTTTGGGGTTGTTCGTTTAAAGACTTTATTGGTTTCTACTAATCAAATAGATAATACGTATTGCTATATTGGACTTTAATATATGTATACATTTAATTTTAGGAGTTATTCAAGTAATTATATTTGTATATATGTTGATTCTTCTTCTCTATCTTAACGAGAGAGAGAGAGGGAAAGGGTTTAGATCATTAAATAGTGTTATGGTAATTATTTAAGTACTCTTGGATTTTAATTGTTCATTTTAGTTTTTTAACTAAACTTTGGTTGATTTTGGATAATTTAGTTTCAAATATGTTAATTTTTTACCTTTTTATTTTTAAAATTGAAGGACTAAAATAAACCAAGAAAAAGAACTAAATAGGATATAATGAATTTGAAATTGAAAGTGTATAGAGACCGAAATGAATATTTTTAGAAAATAGCTATTAATTTATAAGAATTAGTTAAACTAAGTTCTAACATATATCATGTTCGATACAAAAAAATATAATATAAAAAGTTTATTAATTCCCATCTTTCTCTCGTTTTCCTAAACAATACTTTTACATTCGATCATCTTCTCGCATATCTGTGTTTGAAGCTTTTATATTTATGATTAAGCGAAACAAATTCTCTAAATTGAACTTGAGTAATTATTTAGTTTGTTTAAATGAGTGTTTCTACCAATAATTAATAATTAGTTGTAATGTAAACAAAATTGGACTTCTTTTTTACTACAACATTAGCAAAACAAATTAGTGACACAAACTTAAATTTGTTTGAATATCAATTATATCAGTATAGCATGTTTCATCTTCTGGATGCCATTTTGGGACCCTAAAACCATTTCTAAATTTTAGGGTTTCATTTTCCCCCCTTTAAATTATATTTATAAAAAGAAACACTTTAGGGTACTCAATCATGTTGACTTAACATTACAAAATGGCATGAATTCAAATCTTTTTTAGTCCCAAACTTGATTACCCAACCTATAAATTATTATTATAAACTAACCCCAATATCCAATTTTCTTACGCTTTCCCATTTGTCAAAACAAAAAACCATATATGAACAAGTTTAATTTCCACACACACACACACACATACATATACAATTAAAAAAAGAAAAGAAAAGTTAGGGCATTTATGTTTGCTAAAGTCTAAAGCAACAAAATTAGGTAATGCTCTATTTTCGAGAGATTTCATGTAGGAAGAAAAAGCTTGAGGTCAAATTTCAGATCCCAATGAAGTTGTAGCTGTAATCCTTTATCAAATTACTCACACATGAGGTCAGGAAACAACCCTTCTTTTTCAAACACTTTTCAATTCAACAGAAAAAAAAGTATCACTCAGAAAGGGAAAAACTAGTTACAGAATCATAATATGTTCTGAGTATATATAATATGTAATGGCAATACTCATAATTTTCTCCTTCTTTCCTGATAATCTTTATAACATCTCATATAATGACAACAATAATATCAAAATTCAAACATTTTGATGAAAAAATTAATGCTAAAATCTATTGCTTATTATAAACGATAAAATGATCGGAATTAAATCAAAACACGAAATATACTTATATATAGTAATAATTAATCAGTTTTTCCAACCAACAAGAAGATTTTAAGAAAAAAATCACAAACATAACAATATTTATGTTTTCCCCCCCTAAAGTTATTGTCTAAATCAAAGGAAAATATCCAAACCCCAGTCTCCAAGTTCACTCTATTACTAAAGAGAGTCTATTTTTATTTAACTTTACATCATGCCCTAGCTTCCACCATGATCATAGTGCATTGTTATCCAATATCCTCAAATCATCAAACTTAGCTCCATATTCTTGAGTTGTAGTAGTAGTGGTAGTTGACAAATCTTGGAGCAGTATTTCTTCATAATTTGGAAGGCAAGAAGAAATTTGAAGATCATTGTTATTGCCACTCATTATGTGATGATCTCCATATAAAAATTCAAGTCCACACAAAACCCTCCTTGGATCTTCATAATTGGCCATGTTATTATAATTCTCAATCTCCACCATTTGGCTGTTGCTGCTGCTACTTTGCCCTTGCATAATTGGTAAATAGTTTCCGTACTCATTTCCATTTCCATTATTGTTGTTGTTGCTACTATACAAATTACTTTCTTGATCCATGAATTGAACTCCAAATTTGCTCAAATCATTTTCAATTATTGGCTTCCCGAAGGGAGTCAAGTTGCTGTTGAAGTGAGGAGCCAATGGGAGGTGCTGCTGTTGAGGCCAATAAGGAAGAATATTGTTGTTATGAGATTGGTTTAATGAAAATATGGAACTATTATTCTCACCCATATGAGCTATTGTTGTTATTGTTGCGTTGTTATTCTCTGATGATCTCTTCATTTGCTGCATTTGCTTTACACCATTTCCTCTACGAGTTATTGCTTGTTGTTGATGATCTTTTCTTTGCTTCCCAAATAGCTTCTTCTTCAACCTCGTGTTCCAATAGTTCTTTATATCATTATCTGTTCTTCCGGGTAACTGAGCGGCTATGATAGACCACCTATATTTCATACAAGCAAAACACTCTTTATATATGCACCTAAAACCCTCTTTTGTTTAGAAAAATATACGATATTATTCAAGTATGTGAGTAAAAAAAAAATTAAAAGAGGACACAAAAAAATGATTAAAAAAAAAACAGATAAGTTAAAACCAATAGTGGAAGAGTTGTAGTTTGAGAAAATGATATTGTCTAACAGTACAAAAAGGAGAATAATATATCAAAGGGAATTGGAAGAGATGCATAACCCAGACCAGATTATATTTCTATTTACAATATTATATTACTATTCGACTCAAAAACTTAAAAAGTTTGAAAAATATTACCGATTTAATTTAAAGGAAATAATAAAATTACTTACCTCTATTTGAAAACCATTTGATTTTAGCTTTTTAATTTTTGAAAATTAAGACTATTTATAGTCATCTCTAAATTTCTTACCTTTTCTATCCACTTTTACCATTGTTTTTCTTTTCTTTTTTTTTGTACCAAGTCAAAATATTTTAAAACTTGTTTTCCTGTTAGAATTTGGTTTAAAGAATACAATTTTTTTTTTTTTTAAAGTAAGATGAAATCTTTGTAAAAAAAATTAAGAAAAAATATAGTCTTAATTAATTTTCAAAAACCAAAACAGAAAAAGGTTAAAGAAAAAAAACCTTAAGTGTTTGTGATGCTATCTTAAATTACCCTCAAACAAAAAAAGATAGATCAATCATTTAGTTGATATATTTAGCTAGATTCCATTCCCTTTTTGAACCGAAACCCTAATATTAAGCCTGTGAAATGATTTGGGGTTTTCTTTATGGAAAATTTAAATGGAATAGGGGAGAAGGAGAAAAAAAAAAGAAAAGAAAAGAATTACCTGCTTCCAATACTAACATAGAGACTACAAATGATTCTGTCTTCTTCTTCAGAGAAACCTCCATGCTTAATATTTGGACGAAGATAATTCAACCATCTCAACCTACAGCTTTTCCCACATCTCTTAAGTCCTAAAATTCAAAAAAAGAAAAATTAAACCCCAATTAACTTTATACAATAGAAAATCCAAAACCCAAAAAAAAGAGAGAAATATTAAAACAAAAATTAACAAAAGAAAAAAAAACAGAAAGAACTGTTACCAATTTTTTGAGGCAAAGCAATCCAATTACCACCAGTTCCATGTTTTTCAATATAAGACTTGAGTTTTGCATCTTCTTCAGGAGACCATGGCCCTTTCTTAACATTGGCTTTGTCACAGCATGGAGCTCTTCCCATTCTTTTGCCCCCTTTTCCTCCTAATCCAAGAAACTATGAATTATAAGAAAGAGAGAGATAGAGATAGAATTTTTTTAAAAAAAAATGGAGAAACATGGATGCTGAAAAAGCCAATCTGACTAAATATAAAAAGAAAAGAAAAGAAAAAGGTGTGGCATAATGCAATTGAAAATTAAATGAAGGGTGACAGAATAAGCAAAACAAGGATGTTTTCTTCTTGTCCTTTTATTACTATACCATAATAATTACTGTATACACATGTACACACATCACACTGCATTATTTATTTCTATTTTTTAATCAAAGAAGAAAAGGGTTTCCCTTTTTATTATTTTATTTTTAATAATTATTATATACGTATTGGGAAATGGGACATGCAGTTTGAAACAACATTCTACGAAGTCTATATGGAAAAGTAGAATCCCACATGTAATAATACCTCAATTTGACCAAAAATAAAACTGTCTAATCAAAATATCATTCAAGTTTTTCTTTCTTTTAAACAATTGTTTCTAAATATTTCACTAAATATAATGTTTCTTCTGTTTTATCTTTCTGCCGTATATATTTATTTTGTCTGTCTTTCTTTTACATGGTTGGTGGAAAGGATAGACTATTACTCAAGATAAACAATCAATGGTTGAATTAAAACTTCCTTTGCTTCTTTTTGACCATTTCATTTTCCTACCTTATTTTTCTCTTCTACTCATGTCTATACATGTGATATTGTATTAAGGTTCCACAAGTTCAAGCAAGTATTTTGTTTAAAAAAGAAGTAAAATCCATTTCAAAGAGAATATAATGTCTCAAAGAAACAAATTTAAGCATGTGAAAACTCTCTCGTTTATCAATTGATATTGTAACAAAACTCTACGTATATCTAGTAATCTTAAATCTTGTTATTCTAATTATGATTTATATATGCAATTAGGCACACACTTGCAACAAAATATATAATACCATGCATGCGGATCTCGAAACAAATGGTCTATATGTACACATATATGTATATATGATATTTTACTGATCCATCTCTCTCTTTGTTGTTGGATGGAGTATGATTTTCTTTATGTGACTTATATATATATATACACTGGTTAAATTGTAGATGGGTTGGTTTTTTTAATCTACATTTTTTATCCTAAACACATGGATTTACATTTTAGATTCTTTATCCAGAAGGCAACATTGTAAAAGGAGACATTGATCTGTAATTATAAACTAATATTAAAATTTGAATTGTAATTATATTTGATGATAAGGAAAATAAAAAAAAATCCATGTGTTGGAAAAAGACACATGTGATGTCTACTAACATAATTTAATTTAGATGGAAAAATAATGAAAAGGGGTTTGTGTATTAAGACATTCTATAATTGTAAGGGGAAAGTATTTGTTTTCTTACTTTTTTCTTTATGAGCTTTAATGAAGAAAGAGAAACTCTCTCAAAACTTGTTCAAGAACACAAGTAATTAACAGGAACCCTAAATTGAAAATAATAGTAATAATATATACGATAATAATCAAAATTTTATTTAAATTTAGAGGAAGAAAAAAAAAGTCAAACATATATATTTTAGTGATGGTAACATCTTATATAAAGGGGTATCTAGCTAAGTAATAGCTGTATAGGGTTCTAGAAAGGATTGAATTGAAATTATAGTAAATAAATTAGTCACACACTAAGACTGTCCACTAACTGATATTGAAATTGTGTGGAAATTTTTTGTTGCTTCTTTTTCCATCTTGGTAGGTCACCAAAATGACCAAGATCATATATTATACAGAACACCTTTCAATTAACTAATCACTCAATTAAACCTTTCTTTAATCCAACATTATATATTCATTAAACTAATCTATATATATATATATCTTTACTTTCATTATTTTAATACACTAAAACCCAAGTAATTTGTTTGTTTTTCTTTCAAGTGTTCTTTGGGGTTTTGAATCTTTTCTGCGTGCTATTAAACACTGATGAAAATGAGAGAATAAGTTTTAAGATAAATAACTTATTACATCAAAGAGTTAAAGAAAGTAAAACAGAAAGATTGTTTATCAAGAGGTGAACCAATAGAATATCATTCCCAGATCAATTAATCTATTTAATCTAATTATATCTTTCAAGAAAACAGAAAATTGATCGTATGTCTACATGTTAATTAACATAAAATTCCTTTTGTTCCAATCATTTGTGGAATTGACATGGTAATATCTAATGTTTGTGTCTAAAACATAATTAATGTTATTGGAAAATTGCAAAACTTTATAATTAAAGTCATCAACAAGGAACCAAGCCGTTAATACAATATGTAGATGCTTAAATTGGTAGATTAATAAAGCGTATCATAGTTAAATTAATTGAGCTTCTCCCTGTCTCAAGGAATTAATTAATCTCCACACCCACGACCCCCTCCCACAGTATATATACACATAGTTGTATAGTTACAATTATATACTCGAAAAAGGCTTACATACATCAAATTAATGTTTTTGGAAAAGAAAAAAAAAGTTAAATATTATTATTTAAACTTGTAATGTAATTTCAAACATAGTGTGTGATCCAACTTTTAAATTGAAAGACAGTTATTGGATAATAAATGAGACAAATTGACTCATTATTGGCAGCTTGAAAGTGGGTTTGACTTGGTTGCCCTTTTTTTTTTCATCTTTTCTTCCCAATTAACCCTATAAATGGTCATAGAATGTTGCTTTTTTGAATTATATATGTGTTGAAGAGTGATTATTGAATTGATTATCAATCACTCCCTATATTGCTATTAAATTATAATAGTTAATATATATATATATAAAGTTATTGAAATTACTAAAAAGTAGACACCCCGTAGAGGTTCAAACCAAACCCCCAGAGAGGTAAAAAGCTGAATGGATAAATAATAATAATCGCAATTATTTGGAAAGTGAATGACCAAAACAGTTTATTTATTCCTTTACAAATTAATATATATATATAAGAAGAATAGTAATAAAATAGAAAACAGCCACCACACCACAACGTTAACTCCTTAACGTCTCTCTCTCCTTTGAAAAGTAAAACTTTTAAACTTTGATTCACAAATTCTACTCTTATCCACATCATTCTCTTAATTATCTGTTCACAAATTAGTATATAATATAGTATTTCATTTAAATGCAATATTACAGAATGTCATTTGTGAAGGTATAGTGATAATTTAAATATGACAATAACAACACAACTCAACTAGCAATATAAGTATGAACAATCAATCAAGAGATTAGAGGTTGAAATCCTTCATCCCACGTATGGCTAATCAATCTAAAAATTTCAAAAAATGTAACTTTTTTTTGTGTTAGAAGACCATTCGTCACATGAATATATAAACACTTTGAATATTATTCTTAAAAAAGAAGTACGTTGACAATTAAACCCAAATTAGTTGGTGTACTTAGGGATAATTTTTACAGTCTTGTGAGAGAGAGTCTCAATTATTCATAATTAATCACTTACTTACACAATTATGCTCTCTATGTGAAGATATGTCACTATTAATCAATCTCTCAATCGCAGCTCTTTTTGTTTCACATCTCAATCACCATTTGTTGGTGGTTTCTTTGAAACAAAAGAAACAACTGATTTTCAAGAAACATCATCATAAACAATGATTTTGAAGATCATTTGAGAAGACGTTAGCAATTTTTCTTAACAATCAACTTATCTATTCTTCTGTGTAATCCTTTCACGTATGTTTTTCACACAATATTCTAAAATATTTTCAAAATGTCCATATCCGAGAGTTACTGCACTAAAACAAATCATATAAACGTAATAATGTGAAAGGGAAGAAGTTTTATTCAAAAAAAAAAAATTATCAAAATCAAGCTGATTAACTCAAATGAAGGGATCATCCGATCATGTGTTATTCTTACTTTGATTTATTAATTGGCTAAGAAAGTTGGAGCTAGTTGAGATCAAAATCAGGCAGCTCGTATATAATTGAGATCTAAAGTGTAATTATGCAGTTAAAAGGTGCTATTAATATAAGTAGGTTAAATTATGTGCCAAATAATTTATTCTCAATTAGCATTTCTAGCTAGTTTTCACAAGAAAATTATTAATTAAGTAGGTCAAACAACGACTAATGCCCTAATTAAACTCTAAAATTAAAAACAAATAAATGAAAAAGTAGTTTTCAAGAAACAGGAAACCCTTCTCATATAATTTGTCGTGGATTGAAAAATGTGGAGATTTTCTTGAAAGGTAAAACAAACAAGTTGAAATCCCTATTAAAGAAATGATGGGGATTTGATTAATTCATTATATCATTATATACTTTCTTTCTACTCCAATTTGGATTCATTATATCATTATATACTTTGTCGATTTATTTATACTCAAAAGAGGACCAAAAACAAAAGAAAATCAATTGTGGAAAAAGTTGGAATTGGGTTCATGCAATGAACTGTATTTTCAGGTCTACATTTCCCCCACGTCTTCATTTTTAGTCAATTTTACGTCTAATTAACAAACATGGGAATGTGAGGTTTTAATAACTATTTAACCCCTTAATCAATTAAGTATGCTATACCAAAACATTCAAATTATATTATGCATAAATAATCTTAAACTTTTGATAAATGTTGTGTTTATGAGGTTAATTCTATGAACTTTTTCTTCAAAAGATTTTTGGTGTATAATAACTATCGTGTATACATATGATATACATATTCAGGTCAAAATAGATTTAGTGAGTATAATTTATTTAAATTGTTTTTTGGATTCCTAAACATATCTATATTTTCAGTTTATAATTTAAAAATCTAGAGATGGGTAAAGATAGATACAAAAAATTAACTTAATACATCATTATGTCATACACACACTTCCTTTGTATTTAAATTAAGATACGGGTGATAGGATTTTGGACGACAAATTATGTCACACACTATATGAATTATGGGTTAATAATTGACAACATTATTGATCTAATATTCAGTAGATAACTATAATTACCATTTCATAAATTGTCAGTTGAATGTACTTATTTGAATCGGTTACTATTAAAATAACATTTATGTAATCAAAATTATGAGAAATTTTACAATATATATTTCAATGGTACTTTTTACCCTTACGGATCATGAAATGAACAGTGTGACAATGGAAAACAAAGTTGGGAGCTATAGCAGGGCCAAGGAAAGAAAGTGCATTAAATATGAGCACGACTTTCTTGAACTTTGGACGTATGGTATACATTTGCAATGCATTCTTTTCCATTTTTGAGCTTCCAAAATTTTAACGTATGCTTGTTCATGTCGGTTTATATTTATACTATATATACCCTTTTTAACATAAACTCAATTATTTACGAAAAACTGGTTTAGTTGGTCAGTGGAACCATTCTGCAAAATATGAGGTTAACTCTATGAGCTTTTTCTTCAAAAGGGAAGAAGTTTTATTAAAAAAAAAAATATCAAAATCAAGCTGATTAACTCAAATGAAGGGATCATCCGATCATGTGTTATTCTTACTTTGATTTATTAACTCAAATGAAAAGATGGTTATGTCTCAACATGTTTTGATCCTTGATAAGGTGTTGAGCAAAGTTTGAATGGGTATAAGAATTTAAAAGTTATAATATTGATGTTAAAATATGAAGTAGAGTTCACAACTTATACTAAACTATTGTACATTTACACTGCAATGAATTTGTCTATATAGTTATAGTGTCTGCTCCAACATTAGGGAGTTGGTGATGCTATTATGTTCTATAGTATCCCAAAACATAAAGTTGATTATATATTGGTTCTTCTTAAAAACAAAAGGATTAAAAGAAAAGAACAGAGGTCTCAATCTGTCATCAAATAAAGTCCATAGCTTGAAGCCTTGGTCCTTGGCTGACACAATAACTCGCCCACCTTATAGTTAATGAAAAAGTAGTCCATTCACAATTATTAAAGTTCACCAAATTCAATAGCTTGTCTCCAGTTTTTGGCCTACAAATTAGTATTTTCCAATCAACACTAATCATTTCAAACATTTTACCACAATTTATTCATCAAAATATTTTATTTACTTTCATACGAATCTCCAGCTTTTGATACTCATTACTTGTATTGGAGTTAAAGGCTTGCTAATTAATTATAGCTACGGATCAACTTATGAGAAGTAAAACACAACCAAACTTTGAGTCATTTTATGGATAACCCGAAACAGAGAACGGACTTGCAATTTACTATTCATGTCGGTGGGACAGATGAAAACTCAAGAGATCTCAACAGTCCACCCCATCTTATCCTCAATGGTTCCAGTTTGAATCCCAACCAGAGTTGAATATAGTTCTTGGCATGTTGTGTTAGCACCTGTTCGGTATTCAATCCTGCAGATACGATCAAATCAGTTAACTTTGTCAAGAAACTAGACAAAGTCAGTACTGGCGATGTAGTAATTCGGTTGTCAAACCATTTTTCTTCTTTGGCTTGTGAGTTGAAAATATAGGTGGTTTAAATTTCGAGCTATGACAGAGTATGAGGAGTTTGATTACCTTCTATCCATACATGTGATGCTGCCAACTGGGGCCACACCAACAGCAGTTCCGGTGCAGAAAACTTCACTAGCGTCGAACAGTTCTTCCATGTTAACGGCTCGTTCCTCAACCTGGATAAGATTGAGGTTGCCATTATGACAACAAGAAGGATAAGTATACATGGCAGTTGGAAAACCAAAAAAAAAAACTGAAAATCTTTAGAAAATCAAAACCCTGGCTGCTAGATTCTTGATTAGGGATGAAATAACCACCTCATAACCTCGATCGCGGGCAATTTCAATGATGCTTTTTCGGGTTACTCCTGGAAGAATTGTTCCATTTGTAGCAGGAGTTGAAATAACATTGCCCTATAGAAATGAGACATAATTACATTGGTTCAAAGTAGAACAGATGACAGAACTTCCAAATCCAAAAGAATGAAAATTTTGAGTTCTATAAACCAAAGACCAAATACCATCATCAGGTCTTCATTTATGATAACTTAATTTCTCTTTCATGTCAGTATAACTTTACGCTGTCAATTTAACCATTACAAAGATACCTTTACAAGGAAAATATTGCAAGAAGAAACTTCTTCCAGATCTCTCTTATTCACTGAATCAAGGTATAACACGTCAGAAAACCCTCGGTTTTTTGCTTGGGTGATAGCTTTTAAGACCTACACAGGAAAAAAAACATCAGAAAATATGTGATTGATACAACTTTCTCCAATGCCAAATATATCTACGACTGAATCAAAAGATTCAAAACTGAGCTCTCGGATTAGCAACAAGTTTATTCATTAGTTTTCACAAAGAAAAAGAAGAAATAGCAAACACTTACCGGAGCATAATTTGAAATGGTTTTCACACCTCCAGTTCCACCACGAGATGCACGAACGAATTCATTCTCAACATATAGGTTCAAGGGTGCCGAACCTTCCTGTTTAGAAAACAAACCAGGAGCTGTAGATGAATCATGTGTTGTTGAAGGGAAGTGAAATTAGCTCCACTGAAAAAGTGCCCACCTTAAAATAATTGCAAACAGGGGAAGCATAAATTAGAAAAGTATACTCGGGCGCAGGAGCCAAGCCAAGAACTGGACCAGTTCCAATGAGCAAAGGCCTTATGTAAAGTGATCCTTTCCCCAGCGGAGGGACCTGCAAGTACAATCAATCGTGAGAATGAAAAATCAACCAAGATCAATAGTTACTTCTCATTGACATGAAAGTACCGAGACAAGTATATCAAATAAGTAGAGAGAGAGAAGACTACCCAACGCCTATTAGCAATGGTAATTTGCTTCACAGCATCGATAAACTGTTCAATGGAGGGTGATGGCATACACATTCGTTCAGCACCGGTCATCATACGAAGAGCGTTTTGGTCTGGACGAAATAGACGAAAGCCCCCATCTTTTTTCCTATAAGCTTTTAGGCCTTCAAACAAGCCCTATTCATTTCAACACCACACCTTAAACTCTGTAAAGCCTTTCATAACAGTTCTATAGCTAGCTAACAGTAACTATCTCTCGAATAATTTCGGAAATGCATTCTTTTGCTCAAGATCCCCCACCCCTCTCGACATAAAATGGGCAGGGGAAGAGAGAACAGAAATCACATTTGATCATCAAAAACCAATTTTAGAATCCTATGTCAAAGAACAACAACCAACCACCTAGTGAAAAGAAACTACATAAATTCTGTTGTAATAGAAATGGTACCAAAATCATAAGTTAGTGATTGAATCTTGATTCCCAAACTGAAACCAGAAGATACCTGTCCATAATTTAGAACCCCAGCAGAAGGGCTTAACTCAATGTTCCCGAAACGGCTCATTTGACCTCGTTCAAAATTCCCATCTTTAGAGCATTTCATAATATACATATAATCTGTTGGCATTAGCCCAAATCCAAGACTATCCCAGTCAAAATCACAGCTCTCGTCATCACTGAAATTAAACCAAACCCAAAACAGAGACACCCAATCTCAGCATTTCAACAACTTCAATCACAAGCATCTATTTAGAAAAAACACGTAATCTTTAACCTTTGAGCATTACTATCTAATGAAAAAAATGGGTTATTGATAATTTTTATAAAATGGGTGTGAGAATTTGAAGTACCTGAAAGGCGATGATTGGCAAGGCTCCGGCATTGAAGATACTGCCCTAAACCCATCGCCACGACAAACTCCTCCAAGCTGCAATTCTCAAAACTATTCAGTAATTCCTAATGGGTTAAAGTTAAAACCCCAAATTAACAAAATTAAAAATATCCAATCACAGCTTTCGCTTTCATTCTACAGTTTTCAGGATAAGACACAAAAGATGATAAACCCAGATGGAAAAATACGAATTTTGGGCGTCAAAAATTCCAGAATAGTCGAAGGAAATCAATATAAAAATAAAAAAGGCAAAAAGAAAAACAATAATAATAAAAAGACAAAAGAAAAGTATGCACGACTCAACATTCGACGGTTTCTGGGCGTCCAACGCCTAAACGCTTTCTTGTCATCGGGACTGTTCTCCAACTGGCAAAAGATTGTTGAAAAGCTTTTCCTCTTTTTTATTTCATTTTTTCCATTGTGTTGATTTTCATAAATTTTGAAGTATAGGATTGAAAGTGACAGTGGGATTACGAAAATGAAGACAAAATTTTCATTATAATCGTAAATACAAGTAGCTAGTGAGGGAGGTTTTGTCGTCATTATCCAAATTTTAGTTTTGAAAGTTGAAGAAGAAGAAGAAGGGCAGAAAGTTTCCCATGCAAGAAAAGAAAACGTAGGTCCCATTTAATATTGTTGTTTTCTATTGACAAATAGTTTATCAAAAGTTAATGTAATTTTGGTAACTTATGCTCTCTCTTTTTCATGGATGAAACGTTCACACGAGACACACGATTTTTGGTAATAATAATCCAAAACGTTGGTGAACATTAAAGTTCAATTTTTAAATTATTCCTCAAAAGAATATATATATATATATTTTAGATTTCTATGTCTTCAACTGTTCAAAGGAATTTAGTCAAATCTTATCTTTATCAAATTGAGATTTAAGTAAAAGTTATATAAAACTCATCAAGGCTATAATACTATAAATTAAAGTCAATACCTTCAAAATGAAGATTATAAAAATAAGGAATTTTAAGTGCAATCTCTATCATGTTGATACTGGGAGTTTTTTCAAGAATAATAAAAAAAGATACAAACTATTTATTTTATTTTTTTTTACAAATTCCTCATAATATAAACTCGAATTTAAGTTAGAGGAACCTAATTAACAACTTTATTCTTAAATGGCCAGACATATGTATTATAAAAAACAAACATTATTGTTAAGCTCATGATAATCACATCACTAACTTTTGCTAAAGTTAGCTTATTTTTTTGTAACGACAAAGCAGAATCCAAAATCATGACGATTACTCAACTTCTTTTCAAATTAGAATTCCCATCTACAAAAAAAAACTTTTTTGTTTTTCTTATAAACAAGAGAGAGGACGAAATCAAACACATGACTAAAGAAAAAAATAATAATTTTACAAAAGAAAGAAACCACGCATGCATTATGATCAAGATCATGAAGAATGTTTAAACTGTTTTCCAAATTTTCAAAGAACAGAGAGAAGAATAATACCAGTAGATACCACCAAATCATACATGCAAAAAAGAAAAACGATATATATGTGAATGGAAGTCTCCCAGATGAAAATATTTATGTAAAAAAAGGGTAAAAGGGAATTGATTTTATCAAACCTTTGAAGAAGAAGATGATGATGAAGAAGAAGAAACAAGGCGAAAAGAGGAGGAGAAGAGTCTTCTGAGAACCATGTTGTGGCTGATTATTATTGATCTTTCTATTGCCTATTTCACCTATTTTACTTATATGGAACAATTTTATTAGCAAAAAAATGTGAAGAGAAAGTGATTTGTTGTGTTGGGAGATAAGGAAATATATATATATTATATAAATAGAGAGAAAGATAAGGAGGAGTCTTACTATTTATTATTTAAAATTCCTTTGCCATTATTAAAAAATCCAGCTTGTAAAACTTGTAACAACCAACATTGGATAATGGGTCACAATTCCATGTCAGCTACACATAAACATAGACATCCAAAATTCCACCTTTCCAATTCCCAGACCTAATCTAACCAAACTTATCTATCTTCAAATCAAATTTCACCTTTTGCTATCATTATAACCATATACTATAAGAATATTCTAATCACATAACCAATACAAAATTATCTTTTTTAATTAATGATTACAGTTATAAGGTAAAACTTAAATAATCTTAGTCCATGGTTTATTTAATAATCTATACGTTGCTTGTTCTAGTATTATGTTGAACGTTTTAGGTGTGTTTCAATAAAAGAACATATATTTTAATTTGTTAAGTTTGTAGATACCGTATTTTGTCCTGCCTTTTTATTTTTTTTCATTAATTAATTTATTATTTTTTTAAAAGAATTTGAATTTGAATTTAAATTTAAATCTTAATTTTTGAATTTATGTTTTAAAATAAAAACAAAAATAAAAACATATTTAAAATTAAATTTAAAAGTAAAGATTTTGTTTTTCTTCTCCCTATTTTTCTCAACCATCCCCTGTTTTACTGAGTCACAACCCTCCCACTTTCTCCCAATCTCTCACGTTCTCCCACTCTTCCACCTTCTTCCCCAATCTCTCACGTTCTCCCACTCTTCCACCTTCTTCCCCAATCTCTCACGTTCTCCCACTCTTCCACATTTCTCTATATTCCATTTCACTATCTAAACCTACTTCACTTCTATCTAAAAAAGGAGACATTTCCCTATAAAAAGAGAAGGAGAAGATTCAGAAAGGAGGGGGAACTTTTTTTTTTTTATTATTGGAGGATTTAGAAAGAGGTGAAGAGTGAAAGAAGATCAAAAGGAATAACCTTTGGCATTGAAGGGCAGACCTGCTGGTAAGTTTTTTTTCTTTTTCCTCTTTTTATTCTTATTCTTGTTTAATGATTTTTTTTTTCTTGTTTGATATACTGCTTTTAATTATGACCTATCGTGTTCATCATTTTACCATCATTTAACATGTTAATTTTATTATTTGTATCTTTCTTAATACTGAACATTCTACCTTCCATTCTATATTAAATTTTTTATTTTTTTATTTTTAAATATTGGGTATCCATTCTGTTCTGTGTTAATTCCTTTTTAAATATTGGGTATCCATTCTGTTCTGTGTTAATTTCTTTTTAATGGTTGGGTATCCATTCTGTGTTAATTTCTTTTTAATGGTTGGGTATCCATTCTGTGTTAATTTCTTTTTAATGGTTGGGTATCCATTCTGTGTTAATTTCTTTTTAATGGTTGGGTATCCATTCTGTATTAATTTCTTTTTAAATATTGGGTATCCATTCTGTTCTGTGTTAATTTCTTTTTAATTGTTGGGTATCCATTCTGTGTTAATTTTCTTTTATTACTAGGCATCCATTCTGTGTTAATTTCTTTTTAATTAATTAGTATCATATATTTGTATTTGGATCTCATTCTTCATTGACACCCATTTTACAGTTAATTACTTATATCCATATGACATGCCTTAATAATTATGCATAATTAATCAATTAGCCTTCTGTATTTAGTAATACTCATTCTTTATTGGCACCCATTTTACAGTTAATTACTTATGTCCATATAACATGCTTTAATAATTATGCATAATTAATCAATTAACATCCTGTATTTGGTAATACTCATTCTTCATTGGCATCCATTTTACAGTCTTTGTTAATTACTTTATCCATGTATCCATATGGCATACTCCGTTAATAATTACTGCTATCCATATATTATCCATGTTAATAATTATGCATGATATAATTAATATTTGGCAACAACCATTTTTCATTTGGCCTATTAATTAATTAGCAACTTGTATGTGACATTTTCACTCCCTCATTCTAATTATCTGCATGATGTATTAATTAATGCATATGTGGCTATAATTATTTGATATTCATTTTGGTGCGATTATTTATTTGCAATATTATTTATTTGCATATTGGGCCAAACCTACTTTGGCATTCAACTGTTAATTATTATTTGATATCCATTTGGCCCTCGTTTGATTATGCATTAATCAATTGTTTTGCATCTTGCATCCTGCATTAATCAATTATTTTGCATCATTTTGATTTAATTAATTATGTTGCATGTGTTGTATTAATTAATTATCTTGCATCTTACATTAATATCTTTTATATTTTGCATATATTATCAATGTATTTATTTTATCTCAGCATATTACTTCTAAGTATTTTTCAAATTTCATAATGTTTTGCCTTTGTTATTATTCTTTTTTTTATTTAAATATAATAATGTAAATTGGAGAAAAAGTATTGTTTTTTTATGGATTTTATAATTTAAAATCCATAAATACATGAAATTTTTCCGTTTGAAATTTAATTAATAGATTGTTTTTTTTAAATTAACACATTTCATATTTTAAATGAGACTGAGTAGTATTTTCTATGAATTTATTAATTCTAGATATATGAAATTTTTCATTAAACACCTATGATAGAGATTAAAATATCAAGTTTTGGTATCTTAATATTCTTAAGGTGAATAAAAATCTTTTAAAACAAAAATAAACTTAATTTTTCTAATGGCTCCTATGCCACCCATAATCATCAATTCATGCTTAGGTTTTACTTTCTTCGATATGAATTGATAAGCATGGGACATTTAAACAAAACCTAAATAAAAACTTTGTTTTGTGAACCTCTATAATTTAATTTAAAAGATAAAATTGGGTAACCATTTTTTGGGTGTTGTAGGGTGCTAACACCTTCCCTACACACAACTGACTCCCGAACTTAAATCTCTGAATGTATGTAGACCATTTTTTTTTTTCTTTTTTTTGGGTGACCAATCACACCCTAATATGGTTGGTGGCGACTCCAAAACTATTTATTAAAATTAAATAAACGGGGAGGTCGGCCGCTCCGCGTAGCGATCACGTCGCGACAAAGTTTAAGCATTTTCTTGCTATCAAATGTTACCATATACGTTTCTGTACATTTGGTAAATAGAATCTTTTCGTTTCTCCTTCCTAATTTATAGTTTCCTTACTTGTAATCTCTCCTCCCTATGTAAACACAACAAATATATTTCAACAGTATACAGAAAATTACATAACCTTTGAGTTCTCTCTTTAACAAAAATTTACTCAATTTTGTTTCAAGATCATATGTTGGAGTCCTTCTAATAAAAATTAAAGAAGTAAAGAAGTAGGAAGGATATATATGAATATCAGAAAAAGGAGAAGAGCTTGGAGCATCTACGATTCACATGTCGTCTCATATGTTTCTTTAAAAAAGTAGTTTTGAATTTCACCTAACCCTACAAACTTAGAAATCTTAGTTTCTAAAAAATTCCACTCTCTTATCTTTATTCTGTGTGTAGTACTACTTTCCCACTTCATCATCTTCTCCCTTCCATGCATCACTACGTTTTTCACGTTCTTTGAAAAGAAAAACACTTTACATGTGAGAAGATTAAAGGGAGTCCTTATAGTTGGGCATTGTTGTGTGTGTCAGTGTCTTATAGTACATTACAATTCAAACTTTTGGGTTATTTAGTCAAATATAACATCATTTCCGTTAATGAACAAAATAATCGTTATCTTAACTTAAACTAAACGTGAACCTAATCAACATATGAACTAAAAACATTTTCTGAACTTTTCATTTTGATTTTAAAAATTAATCAAGGATTGAAATTTGATATTTGTTCCCTTTTTTGTGATATAGCTGAAGATGTTAGTTCAATTTAAGCTATTGATGTAAAATAAATTTAATGTGTAACTATTAACTAACTAACAAATCAAATTTCATTTAAAAAGAAAAAGCCAATTAATTACGACTTCGTGATGAGTTGGGCTGAACCACAAAATACATAGATATGTCCAGCCCACAATTCATTTCAGGAGGCGGCCCAAAACTTTTGGCCCATTTTGTGCTTGATTCATGTCTATGAGTTATTTAAGTTTATATATATTTATGATTTTAATTCTCTTCTCTCTTTCTCTCTCTCTCTCGCTCTCACAAAATAAGAATCTCTAACACCCTATTCGAAGAAGGAAGAAGCGAGATTAAGAAAACTAACCCCAAAATATTCAAACCTTCTTCACCACCATACAAGCAAGCAAGGTGCATGGTGCATGGTGCATGGTGCATGGTGCATGGTGCTGCCCCATTCGCCTTGCACAGATACAGGCCAATATACGCAACCAAAGATAAAGAGGCAGTAATCTCCTCAACGAAGCAACAGAGCTCAGATCGATAGATTCACAACCCACATTATTAATCGCATTGATAAGCTCAAAGGTAGATTATTTTGTATCACAGTTTATAGCTTTCAGTACAACTAGTTTAATTTATAACTTCAGATTTCAACTTAACTTTCATTAATATCTCATCAAATTATATGTAATTCGGCTTGACAATCATTCATCATAGATCATATATAGGTGGTTTATTCTTCCCCCTTTCTAGTTAATCATGAGATCCTTAATTTTGTTTGTCCTCCTCTTGCTTAATAACAATAATATTGAATAATTTAAATTCTAATTTAACAAAAAAGTATTGCAACTGGTGATAAATTAGGGTTAAATTCTATCAAAGCTTTTCAATTCGTACGTACTACCTGATCTATACTATTTTAAACATTAATACTATAAGTTACTGAAGATAAATTTATTGAATAAGTTTGATTTAAAGAAATGAACTAAGAGGGAAAAGAAGAAAAAGTTAAGAAAAACATTCAATCAAAAGTGTAATTAGAACTATAAGGAAAACGAAATTCCATCACACATAACAAGATGATGAATTAAACTAAAAACGTGGATATTATTATTATCATTATTTAAATTTGCATTTAGGAATATTCATCAAATGAAAGGGCAGGAAATTATGACACTTTTACACACACTAAAAATTACAAATACCCTACCAGTACATGAACTATAACTATATCACTCATCTTTTGTTTTTTTTGTTTTTTGGTTCCATTTTTAAGCACTAAATTAGGAATTTAATTAAGGGACTAAACAAATAGAAGGGATATGTTTTTAAATAGAAAGCACATGAAATGATATTGTAGTTTAATTCCCACCCTCATGGACCCAAACGATAATGAGAATCAGCCATGAAATGGCCATGATCAAAGTAAAAAGCAGCAGCATTGGGATGGTAAAACCCCTCCATACCCATAAACTGCACATCCTCAGAAGGCTTCCAGTGCCTTTTCCTTTGGTTTATAAACCAATTATTTATCTGTTTCTGGTCAAGCCCAGTTGATTCCGCCAGCGCCAATTTTTCTGCCTCCTGCATAGCAAATTAACAGCGTTTCTTCTTTGGTTGAGTCATTTTCAAAAACACCGTGTGTGCGTGTAATAATAAGAAAGAAATATATATATAGTTTACCGATGGGTATGGCCATTTGTTATGCAGTTCCCACCAACGGAGGAGTTGTTGTCTTGCGTCTTTAGGGAGTTTTCCTTTCTTCTTTTTCTTGGAAAGTTCTTGCTTTAAACTGCTAAGATAACCACTGTATTTTTTTAGTAAGTGATTCTTAAGCTCTCTTTCTTCTGCTCGTGGGTCGATTTGATCTTCTTCTATCTCTCTTTCCTCTTCTCCGCCTTTCTCAGCTTCCTCCTCCGTTGATGATCCCATTCCTTCACTCTTTCCTTCTCTTCCTGTTCCATTTTCAGCCTTATAATTCTCAAATACGACTCTTCTTACAATGTTGTTTTTAGTTTTCCATTTTTGAAAATTCAAGCTTGTTTCAATTTCAATCTCTCTTGAACAAAAAACAATCAAAAAACCAAATGGGATCTTTCTCTCAATGTCTATATTAGAAAATGTTTCTAAATAGTTCAATTTTTGGTCACAACTATTGATTTTTTTCACTATGTTATGAATTTAGAAAGAATCCTTAATAGGTTGAGACACAAATGAATTTTTTTGAGATAGCTACGGTTGAATATTACAACGTTGAAAGTTTAATTAATTGTATTAAATGTTTTTTAAGTTTAGTGAAGATTTAGAAAGAAAAAAGAAATCACTAGAATGTTGATGTGTGAGATTGATTAGATGGAAACCTACTCCAAACTTTTTGAGGTATGGATTGATTAGAAATTTGATACATACATATATATATGGATTTAGTTACTAGTAATTAAGTGATTATGACTAAGTAATCTTCTAATCTGTTTTCTATATATCAATCTGTTATATAGATCATTAAGGTAAATAATAATTAGTTAATTAGGTGATGGATACGATATTAATTATTCAAAGGACTTACTCTATAACCAAAATTGAAATGGAAATATGATAATTAACTAAGACAAAAACATGATTAGCTGAATGATAACAATTAATTCAATAACAGCTTCTTAATTAATCTTGGTGCGTGCTTGTGAAAAAGGGAAAATAAACAAATTATACATAAGATGGGAATTATAAAATTTTAATTTTTAATTATACAGTGTGTATAGGGGTTAATTTTTCAGGTGTTTAATTTGACAATAAGTTATTTTTTAAGAAAAATTGGAATGTTTCAATCATTCAAATAAAAAAGAAAAACAAATTTTCTCTAGTCAATTTAAACAAGGTCGAAAGAGCTCGAATTATAAAATTAAGAACAAGAAAAAAAAAAGGAAAAAATCACTAGCTAAAGCTTTAGAACTTGATGTTTTTATTTTAGAGGAAACAAGCAGGTTTAGGAGAGTCTATAAGGCTCCATATTTAACATTTTGATCAATCAGTTCAAGTTTCACTTACCTGCTCATCTTTCCCATTAAATTTTCTTTCTCTACCTATATAATTTATACTGATCGCCAAGAAGAAAAAGAAAAATCATATCTTCTTCTACTTAAAAAGGAATCACAGAGTCCATTTTCAAAAGTAAAACCAAATCTCAAGTTTTTTAATTTTTTTTTTAAAAAAATTAACTTTTTAACCTTTTGTTTTTCCATATGAGTTTTCTTGTTTTACTATATTTACTTTTTTAAAAAAAGAGGTACTAAGAATTTGTAACCTAGTTCATCTCTCTGATTGCACCCGATGTGGATCGTTCTCACCCAACAACTAGACTAAGAAAGATTTGATGTTGTCATTGGTGTGATTTTTTTGTTAAAAAATAACTTAAGGATAATCAAAATGAGAATGATTCTAAGACGAAAAGTAAAAGACATGATCAAGTTCCATAGTACAGACTGTGCCAAGCCCCTAATTCATTGTGATGTGAAGTCATTAATTAGTTTTAAACCTTTTTAGATTTACATATTATATCCCCAATTAAGAGTATGATTAGACATTATCTAAACACATCTAAAGAAATTAAAACCAGCTCCTAAACA
Organism: Cucumis sativus; assembly: GCF_000004075.3. NCBI lineage: Eukaryota > Viridiplantae > Streptophyta > Magnoliopsida > Cucurbitales > Cucurbitaceae > Cucumis > Cucumis sativus. Next base: position 17,712,252 of record NC_026656.2, on the reverse strand, counting down.
ATCAATCGAAACCATAGTTGTACATTATTTTATCCCTAATTAACAGTATTAACCAGCACTAAATTTGAATCTTAATTAATAAAACCAATTTTAAGACCATTAAAAGAATTCATTGTGGTGTGTTAAGAAATAATAAAGTGGAAAAAATAAACAAACAAAAAAAAAGCAGCAAAACCCAAAAAATAAAAATAAAACAATACAAAAGGTTGAAATCATGATGAAATTAGGGTTTTCTTTTCCTTTTTTTGTTCCCTTTTTTTTATCCTTTGGCAATGGCTTCTTTCTTTCCTTCAATCATAATTCATAAGGGGAAAAGTGCTTTCCACAATGAATTTAACCCCCAAAAATTTTAAAAAATAATTAAAAAAAATCCTTCCAACGAACAAGATAAAAAATAATGAGTACTTGTAATTTGTAAAGTATGAATTAAAACAAAAAAGAAACATTTATATTAAAAAGAAGAGAAGAAGAAAAATACCAGATGGTAAGATTTGAAAGGAGCCATTGCAGAGAGTATTAAGCTGAGATTCAATTCTGTGCATAAAATCTACAGCTTCTTGAATTGGCCTTCTTAACTCCTCTCTATACTTCACCAACATCCCATAATAAGCTTCCTAAAACAGGTATTATTTATAATAATCTTAATTTTCAAAATGATTATGAAACCAAGTTGAGTGTTAGATTTACTTTAATTAAATTTACCATGAATTGATCAAGTTCAGGGTCAATTGATGAACCCTCAGCGGTCGCCATTGAAGACCGCTGTCGCTCGAATTCCTCCCGTACCGAAGTAAGTTTTGCAGCCACCTCCGGCGGAGCTCCGACCTATAAAATAAAAACAAATAAACAACAACAATAACTAAGGGAAATTAATTATAAGCATGTAGTGTATAAAGAAAAGAAAAAAAAAGGAGGGAGGGAGGGAGGGAAATTACATTTTGGCAATCCAAGAAAGCTTGGAGGATGTTAGAGAAAAGAGAGTGAGAAAGAATTTTGGCTTTGATTGAATCAGAATTATGATTATTAATATTAATATTAATATGATTATTTTGGAACTCAGTCATTAAATGGTAATGAAAATCATGAAGTTGAATATGATGAGATTGTGAAGAAGAAGCAGTAGTAGTGGTAGTGGGAGGCTCCACTTTGACAGGAAGTTGTAGTTGATCGGAGGGTGGAAAATAATTATTGGAGTGACCGGCGGCCATGATCATGTGATGATGATGGTGATGATGATTATGATTATTCCCATTTGAAGAAGAGGCCGATGAATATGATGATCTAATTACGAAATTGCCCACAGGAGATGAAGAATTAGTGGCTAAAACAGGTACTGAATTGTACAAGAAATTTCCCCTACACCTATCACCATGAACCTTGTACTCATCATCTTCCATTACAAAATTAAATAAAAAACATATAATAATATATAGTTTTCTTTATTCTAATTTAAAAAAAGAAAAAAAAAGAACCCAGTACCCAAAAAAAAAAAAAGGAAAAGGAATGATTAGAAAACCCTAAAGTGGGAGAATATAACTAAACAGTGAAGTTATGGAGAAAAGCTAGCAGTCAACTTCCATAGGACAGGGCCAAAAAGGTTGTGTTTATGAGCTGGGTTTTTTAAAAATTTTAAAAACAAAATAAAAAATAGAATTAATTAAGGGTATACAACAAATAATGAACTGATTTGGGAAATTTTTAGGAAGGTGTGTTTTGGGTATAGATATCTCAGTTGAGGGTGCGCCATTAAAGTGGAACAAAAAGGGTATCTATATAGCTTTCATCTAGGAGACAACCACGCCCACAACGCCGGACACGGCGGCGGTCATTTCTCCGGCCATTTTGGTGGGTTCTTTTTTTCTTTCTTTCTTCAATAATTAAATACTTTAAATTAATTAACAATATAGGGTTTTGACATGTTGATTTTGTTCATATAAACGGAAAACACAGATTTGTGGTGTATGTAATATGTATATGGATGGATGGATGAGTACGAGGATGCATGCAATTCTTTTACTCTTGTTATTCTTTTATACAAGAGAGAACAAAATTTCGTAAATTTAATTGAAATGTTACCCTTTTACTTCTGAGGGGTTGAAATTTGAAATCAAGGCTCGAATTTTGAAAGTGATTTCCAAAGCTACTCTTTTTGTTAATCTCTATCTTTACTTACTTCTGTTTTTGTGTTAATTTATCATACTTGTTTAGGAAGAAAGTATTTGGTGCTTAATCAAAATTAAAGTAGAAAAAGGTAGAATTCAATCAAATTGAGATAAAATTCAAACTATATATTTTAATTATGTTATGTATGGATATACATACGCAAATATATACATTGTGAATACATTATATCAATAAGTAAATATCTATCAAAGTGAGTATAATTCAACTATATAGTTGAATTATATTTGTGGTTTGAATTGAATGTGTTGACACGATATAAAAAAAACATGTGGTTTGAATCCCAAATGAAGAGTAGCTAGTTTATATTTGTGGTGATAAATGTGAGGTTTGTTTGGGAGTGAAAATTATGAAAATGTGTAAAAGGGTTGGAACACAATAATAATGAATGATGATGAAGGAAGGGAAAACACATTAAAAGCAAAGACAAGTGTATAGGTCCCTAGGAGTACATAGATGTTGGGGTATGGTGCAAAACCACCACGAGGGACCAAATTAAAATTACAAATCCTATAAAATTAGGGGCCCAACTCGTGAGACACTCTACCTGAAGGGTACGATTCCAAAGACCAAATTTCAATACATTTCATGGGGGCCTCCACCTATATTAGTACTACAAAAATTAAACTTCGTACTATAGATTTATAATAATAACAGTAATCCATACGTTGCAGGTAGAACCAAATATATATATATACACACACACACTCGCAGTAAGTACTATGAGTGAAAGATGAACAAAAGTTTGATTTAGAAGGGGAAATATTAGGGTTATAGTTGAAAGTATAACGTTAAAGAAAATCCCCATATACCTAAAGTTGGGTTCTTTGGGCAAATTGAATGGATAAGATTTGGGTGTTATATAATATATGGAGTTTATATTCATTATCTTTTTATCTTTTAGTTATATTCCTTCCAAAGTTGCCTATAGACTCTCAATTTGGGTATTGGTGAAAAGAAAAGGGTACAAAAATTTGAAGAGGAAACAGTGAAAAGAAAAGGGGTAAAGGGACAGACTAGTCCAAACTCAGGAAAGGAAAAGGCTGAATTTGTACAAACCAAGGCTGCACCTAATAATAATGGTACACACCAAACATAAGAAAGACAAAACAATCCCTCTCTCAGTCTCTCTCTCCCTCCAAATACCAAAAATTACACACTCATAAACCCTAATCTCATTCACTAGTTAAAAGTAGAAATACGAAGCTCATTAGTTTCATAATATTGCAAGAAGCGATCACTTTTCACGAATCTTACCTGAATATTTGAAAACTAAAATTTAAAAAGATGTTTAAAACTTTATACATATTAAGAGAGGCAGAAAATTAAAAGAAGAAACAAAATAAATATCTGAAATTGATTTTTGTTAGGAAATTAAATTGATGAATTATTATATAAATCAATAGAGAGAATTGGTGTAGTGCAAAGCCATATCAAGAAGAAGAATAAAAATATGGAGATCAATTATTCACTCTATTGATTTGTCTAATCACATAACTCTTTTTCAAGTATTCCATATCCTTCTCCCCAAACTCTCCTCCATCTTCCTCCAATCAAATTCTACAACTTTTGTTAGAATCCTTTACACTTTAACTTATTGTGACAAATCTCTTCTTTTCCATATATATGTATACACACACATTTAAGTTGGTTAACAATAACCATATTATTAATCCTAAATTTTTCGAGACTTAAGTTTTACTCCGAAAACGAGAGTGATGTCCTTAGGTGTATCTCATGAAAACGAGTAATAATTTTTTTTATAAATGAAGTGTCATTAACAACTAATTAGGTCATATTGACTTTTCTTAAAGAGCATGATATATACCAATTTAAATATGATAAAATTTTGACTAATAGATTCTATATAATAAAATTAAACTAATTTCCAAGGGTTAATTACAGTGCCATATGTGTTTACATATGTCAAGATAAATTGATTTGATTTCTATCGTTCAATCGAAGTTGAATTGTGGTTGGGAGAGAAGTTCTTCATTTTAACATCCTTCAAGTATAATTAATATGGCCAAATTACAAGGAAAGTTCATTTTCTAAATTAAAAAGAAAACTTTATCAAAGAACGAATATATATATATATATCTTAATCTTAGTTTTTTCTTAGTAAATCTATAAACATCAAATCAATGTCTAATTTTTTTTTTTTTTTTTTTGCTTTATTATCTACTTTATATGCATGTTTAAATAAAATTTAGTCAAATTTTGAAAGTTGAAAATATATAAAAGTAATTGTCCAAACCCGTAAGTTAAATAAATATAAAATTAACAACAAAATTATACAAATAATTTAACTATTCTTCCAAATCAACATGTATAAAACCGACATAAAAACTAGTAATACTTAATAACCTATTGGAGAGTTATTTTTGTAATTAGTCAAAGTAATTACACTTTGTGATGATGGAGAATTAAATTAAATAGCTTGAGAGCTACGTTTAAATTAGCATGTTATAATTATATGGATGTGCAAGTGTATAGAAGTCATTGTGTACACAAAATTGTAAAATAGATGGGGGTAAAAGTTAAAAATTAATTAAGAAAACACATGTAAATAAGTATATGAGTATTAATTATATGTATGCGTATAGTTAGAGAGAACACAAATTAGAGAATAGTGTTTGTGAAATTATTGGTGGTGTGTGTGTCTGAGATGCAATCAAATCATGATGCAGCTTTTTATGGGCATTGATATGCATTGGATGAACATGAATTTGTTGGTGTCATGTCAACCCCAAGACCAACCCCAACCCAACTTGCTAAATAAAGATAAAATTGGAGGGTGAAAATGGAAAATTAAATTAATATTGCATCACTGTTTTTGATATTTTTGGCAAACCCTAAGTAAGCACATTCATTAACTTTAATTTCATTTGTTATTATAATGTTTGACATTGGAATTATATTATGTAACACAGCTCCACCTTCTCCCTCCATTTTGTATTTAATTTCTCAACTTTTCTTTCTTTCTTCTTTTGCTTTATTTGGTGAGATTTAGAATCCACTGTCCCTTTCTATATTTATGTTCCATTCCTTTTCAAGCAGGTTACTGCATCCTTTTCAACCCCCTTCACCATTTTTTTCAAATAAATGATATCTCAGTTTAATTCTTTATTTAGAAAGAAAGAAAGTTCTTTATTCTTTCTTTTTGTCAGAGTTTTATAATTTGTAATTCATTAGGTTTTGATTACCTATAAGCCATTAGTTATCAAATCTTCAGGTTTGCATTTACTTAGTCTAATATTTTTTAAAAAACATTCATATAAGAGATTGGTGACTTCTAAATTTAATATAAAATTCATACACTACTAAGTTTTTGTAAGTTGACCAAATAATAGTTGTGTGTTAACTTGGTGAATTGAATTAATTAGATGTAGATTCATAACTCTCCCAATCACAATCGCAACTTGAGTGACAAATATTTGATATCATGTTAGATTTGATATCTATTTTAAGAAACATTGTTTAGAAAAATATTAGGAGATGTGACACCATGGAATCACATCATATAATAAGTAAACATACATATAAATCATTTTCTGTCCTTCTCTGCTTCACATATATAATTAGCTAGCTTGCTGTTTTTTTGTGTATTTTCTTGTATTAAACAAAGTGGAAGATGGAAGGTTTAATCACTTGAATGGGAACCAAACACATAGTACATCCCCACTTGGCATACAATGTTTCCATTTGATTTGTTTTCTCATGTTAATTACTTTCTCTCTTTTTATAATTCTTACGATATTAAGACCCTGATTAAATTTGTTATTATAGTCTGAATAGTAATAGAATAGTCGTACTTGTTTGAAGAATCTTTCAACTATCTAGTAATTGGGTATAATAATGTGTTTTGATATATTGTTTGTTTAACTAGGGAAAAAAATGTATTGATTGTTAACTTAATTTTTGTTACTTATAGAAATACAATTTTAATTATTTAATTAATTTAATATTAAATGTTGCACTTTTAAATATAATTTATTTATATTGTTTGAGATTTAATAATTAAAAAAACAACAATAGTTTTGATTTATTTTAAGAATTACACTCAAACCTTTTAACATATACCTGGCTTATTAATTAATTGAAAACACATTAGATATGTTTTTGAAAAAGAAATAATTCAAATCACACCTTGTGATTATTAACCTACTATCACACATCAACTGGGTTATGTTCCATTTTTCAAACTAATTGAACTCCAATTTAAAAATTAAAATATAAGAAAAAAACAAACGCAAAAAATAACAATATAGGAAGGAAAATCGAATCTCTCTAATCATTTTTAAAATAAAAGATTATATCAATTACTACAAAAATAAGCTAATGTGAATTTGAATCACTACCTTATAAGCTTTATTTACTAACGTTTTTTTCATGTCAAACGACTAAAGTTTAATTATGAAAATATAAAGAATTGTAATTTAACCTTTTGTTATAAGTATTAATTTATAAAAGAAAAAGAAAGAAGAGGGTTTGAATAGATTTGTAATCTTAACACAAATAGACTAAAGGATTAGGCATTATATTTGAACTTTCAATCCATACATATACATGTTGAATTGAAAAGAGTTATTTGCTCAACTCCAAACAAAGAATGTATCACTTAGAATATTAGAGTATACAACACGGTTTTATAGGATAAGTGTTGCAATGAAGAATATAACTTAAAATCCACAAAAGAACAGAGATAGATATTAACATTTTGGATTACATTTATTCCCAATTCTAACTTTATCTTAATTCCATATCTTTTGTTTTAAGATACTCATAAGCTTTAAAATATTTCAATACAATATGGATAATGGGCTATTGATTTGGGCCGTTGGGCTTCTGAACTTTCTTGTAGTTCATATTTGAGAAAACTGGGGTGGCAGATGTGAGATTCAGCCCACGAAGGTAACTTAATCTTCACGTGGCTAAGACCTAGAAATAGAAGATATATATGAATTTCATTAAATGAAACTTACAACATATGTTATATTGATCTAAATGTTGATATTTTGTTAGTCCACCTAACTCCAAGGCTGGTGGTATAGTTATCTATTTTTCTTTTTCTTTGAAGCATTGTTTATTTTTAATTACTTTTGAATAGTGAGGTGGTCAATGTAAAGGATAAAAATGAAAACAATGGGATGTTCATATCAAAATTCCAACCACTAGTATGACGTCTCTTTCATCTTTAATCATTGTCGCATCCAAAATAATCACAAATAATTAAGGGGAAAAAAACATTTGGGTTACCTATGATTACCACTTTCTTATTTTTTTAAATTCATCTATCAATTCCTGTATTTTATCATTTACTTTCCACTTGCGTTTTTAAAAACTCATGGTTAGTTTTAGAAAAGCAACTCGAATAAGTAAAAAAAGAAAAAGGCATAAATTACTAAAAACAAAATTGGTATAGAAAAGAGCTTGAATACATGTGGTGTAAGTTATTTCAAGAATTTAACCTCTCGATTTCTTATATTAAATTTACATATTTTTCAAAACCATCCAATTGCAAATTTTTAAAGAATGGAACAAGAGTGTATAGATTTAATTTTTAAAAAATTAGAAAAAAAAAAAAACCAAACGGTTAAGCTAGACTAATTGAAGATTAACACTATAGATTACATTTAAAAAATTGATCCTAGTGGGCAGTGTGTTCCCCTTCCTTCTTTTACTTTTTATTTATTTAAAATCATAATAATAATAAATAAATAAAAAGAGATGAAATGTTCAACTTTAGAAAGCAGTAGTGGAATGGATAACTTTCAAACTATTTAATAAAATGAATATATATGTCACCCCAAATAGACTTGAAAGAATATTAAAAGATTAGGTAAATTAAATTTGACTGCCAAAATAAGTCTTCTAAATAAAGCATTCCTACACTTTAAACACAAAGAATAAGACATAATTTTTCAACTTGAAAGTTACTTTGAACTTATCAACTAACCATAAATTAAAAATCAGAAAAATCTATAAATAAATAAAAGAAAAGCAGGGGGTGACATTAATATTATTTATTTTTCCATATAATCTTCCGTGGCCAAGTGTCCACTAAAAACGAGCCACGTGGAGACTCCTCGTGGATAATCCTCTAGGCATTTACACGCAAGCCTGTCCTTCCGGATAAAGATGGAACCTCCAAATTATAATTTTCCTTTTATCGAAAAAAATCTTTGTAATATCAAATGTAATTTTAAAAAATAAAAGGAAAGGGGAGTATGGTCAATGGTCATGATCATGAGAATCTCGAGGAGTAATAAAGCTGGTGAGAGATCAAGTGTGCCACGTGGATACTTGTTGATTTGAGGCGCCAAGAATCATGTGGGACCGAACCCATCACCGCCAAGTTATCACCTTCCACGTGGATAAATATCTATGTTCAACTCACCTAGTCAGGCCACGTGGATCACAGAAGCAGCTTCTCTTTATTTTTTGTTTTTTTTATTTTTTCTTTTACTTTTTATGGAAACTCTAAAACTATTTTTAAATAAAAATTATTCCCCATCGGACTCTCCAAGTGTCCCTCCACCATGTGACCTTCTTTGTATTTGTCCACGTCCTACACATACTTTTGTCCTATGAAATCCACTCTCATAAAATAATACCCCCAACTTGTCTAATTTTCCTTCGTTTAACCACCACGTGTCCAAACGAGTTTAGTTCAATGGTAGATTACATCACTTTAATTCAATTAACATAAATATAAATTAATAACAAAAAAAATTTTGTAGTTTGAATCTCTTATTCTACGGAGAAAAAAGGAGATTGATTCTACGTGCTTGAATCGACAATTTGTTAGTATGCATCTTGCGATATTGGACATACTTTTAATTCAAATATGACTCGATCAAACAGGTCATATATTATTCTTTCAAAAGTATTCGAATTCAAAAACTATCCAGCAATAAAAATTTACACTTCAGTAACTCAAGCTTTTTTGTTTAGTTGGGGTTGATTTAATGTATTTAGTAGGTTGTTTATAATATTGTTTTTTTTTAGTTTCTAAGATAAAACAATTCAACTGCATGTATAATTTATTGAGGATTTTTTAGATATAGTAATTGTGAAGCTGAATGATTGAATATTTCATTTATAAAATGGAATATCGGATGGTTATCATTTATCATTTATAGTTGGTTTTTAATGATATATTTATCTGTTTTTTTTTTTTCATTACATTGAGAAAGTTTGATTCGAGTATAAGTAAAACAACAAGTGTTGGATAAATTATGACCTGTTTTAAGTGAATTGAAATTTAGTTTATTAAGATTACAATCAGTTCAATTGAATCTACGGTAGATTTTATCAACTAGAATTTTCTATATATAATAAGAATTTCAATTTGATTGAGTATTTTAGTTTTATAAGACATATTTAGATTTAACCTAAAAAATGTTTTTCAACTTATAAAGTTGTTTAATATATATTATTTAAATTAGTTATCAAGTATTCTATATAACCTATTTTTTAAAACTCAAAAACAATAGTGAAAAAACAAGTTTAATATTCGAAAAAAAAGGAAAAAACTCAATAGTTCAAAATAAATAATCAATATTTCAAATTTAATTCTTGCTATTTTGTTTGAGTATAAAAAACTTAAATTCAAAAGAAACTCATAATTTATTGTTTTTTTGAAAGCAAAAAAAATCACAATTTAATAAGAAAAAGTACAAATAATGTTATATATATATATTATATCTTAAACTTGAAGCCAAGCCAAGAGAGTGGGAGGAAAAAAGAAAAAGGAAGAAAGAAGAAAGAAGGTGCAGGAAATTAGCATGGACACGAGAACAGAGTAGTGAATCCCAGGGATTGGGTAGATATTTAACCGGAGAGAATAGAGAGGAAGTTGAGTAACCGACCGCGGTTGAAAACCAAAAATCCCACCACCCTCTCTTCCGGCTTCCGTCTCAAAAACTGGCACTTCCCACCTCATCTTCAAAAACCCCTTCCACTCCATTTCTCTCTCACAATTCACCATGATCGCTGAATCAATGCTCCTCAATCCCACCTCTCACATTTCAACCTGGGACTCCCTCGACGATCCCTCCCCCGCAATCTCTTCCTATTTCTCCACCGCCCACGTCTCCCCCCTCGATTCACCTACGGCCGCGCTCATGGACTTCGATTCCTCCTTATGGGAAGATCCTGACTTGCCAGCGCCTGTGGACGCCTACTCCTGCGACCAGTTCCGGATGTATGAGTTCAAAGTCCGCTCCTGCGCACGTGGCAGGTCGCACGATTGGACCAAATGTCCGTACGCTCACACCGGCGAGAAGGCTCGCCGTCGAGATCCGAGGAAGTTTAACTATTCCGGCGCCGAGTGCCCGGATTTACGCCATGGGTGTTGTAAAAAGGGAGACGCCTGCGAGTACGCTCATGGAACTTTTGAGATTTGGCTCCACCCAGACCGATACCGGACTCAACCGTGCCGTGATGGAACTGGCTGTCGCCGGCGGGTCTGTTTCTTCGCTCACACGTCGGAGCAACTCCGGATTCCGGGGAAACAAAGTGTCAGGTCTCCACGAGCGAGAGAAATGGCTATCCCTGCTGTGTCGTCACCGACATCGATCCTCTTATCGCCGTCTTCGGACTCGCCACCTTTGTCTCCAATCAGCCCTGTAATCAGCGGCGGCGAATCATTCAGCAGATTAGTCGCATTGATGCACAGTCTCCGCCTAGATGAATTAAAAACGAATCCTGGCGTCTCCAGCTTCAGTCCAAATCTCCGTCGGAGCTCCGGTGCAGCATTTGATCTATGGGATAGAGAAAATGAAGAAGAACCAGCAATGGAAAGAGTGGAATCAGGAAGAAATCTACGAGCCCAAATGTATGCCAAATTAATGAGAGAGAATTCAGTGGACCGTGTCCGGCCAATGATATCGGCCGGATCTCTGAACTAATTCAAGGAAGAAGAAGAAGCCATGGATTCCAATTTTTACTTTAATTTTCTGTGAATCAAATCCTTTTTCTCCCATTTCTTTTCTAGTATTTTTAGTTCTACTAATTTCTGTAAATGGGTTTAATCTTAATTTGTGGAGGCAAGTGAGTGAGTTACAATTTCCCCATTTGTACAGAAACTGAATGGGAATTTAATAAAATTTCTTTCTTGAAGAACAGTGTCAAAAAGGGTAAGTTTAACAAAGGATAAATAGTGAAGATGAAGGAATTTATATTGAATATTAGTACAAAATCCAAAACTTGCTTTTCAATCCTGCTGCTGCTGCGGTGGCAGCTCACTCAATCAATATCCTTGTTTCTATCTGCTTCATTCTTCTGTCTTCTTTAGACCACTAGCTAATCCAGTTCCTAAACATCTCCTTCACTCTTCACTTCGGCCTCTTTCAACTCTTTGTTATGCTTATTCCTCAAATCTCTGGGTTTGAGAAACTAAATTTATTGATTGATTGAATTGGAAGTTTGATCATATGATATAATATGTACATGCTTGTGTTTAATAAGTTTTGGAAAAGTTAAAAAATCGAAATAAATCCAAATGGCTTCATCAAATAATGACATAAGATATTTGCTGTCGGCTCCTACTTTGATGGATCTTCCGTACAATTGGAATGGATAAGAATGGATGGTTGATTCATCTTTGTGATCAATGGTGTGTACATAATTTGGCTGAGTTGCATTTTGGATTTTTATACATCAAATTTAATATTTGGATTCGTTGGATTCACAACAACTTCAAACATTCAAACAATTTTTTTTTTGTTTTGAGTTGAATAGTTGGTTTTGTATTCCATTTATTATTAAAACACTTCAATTTATCTTTTAACATAAATCTAATATTGTAAAACTCAAATGTTAAGTAATAAAGAATTTCTCCTACCTCTCAAAAAATCTTATCATAGTCAACCTTCCTAAAATAGAAACATTAACAATTTTATAAATTCATTCGTTGTAAAAGAAATATATGTAATTTTAGTTTGATGGGTTAACTCTCTCGATATATAATTAAAAATGTCAACTCAACTTAAGCTTTTACTATATAGATTGAATAATTTAAATTGTTTGAGTTATCATATCATCCAATAATTTTTAATAATTAGAGATATTTATTTTCTCCACAAAGATAAAGCTTGCAAGAACTATTTTTAATATTATGGAAGAATATAAAAGAGATAGAGAAATTTTTTTTATCATAAACTAAATGATAAGCTATCGTGAAATTTTAAATTTCAAATCGTGTATATATGAGTATTTTCTTCACGAAAATATATATGAGTAATTTAATAAAAAAAAATTCTCAAACAATAAAAATGGTGTAATTTTTGGTTCAATTCAAATAGTATAGTAGAATTAATTATAACTAAAAATGTAGTGAAAATTTTAATGATAATTATTTAAGTTGATTGAGTTTACATCAACCAACGTAATATTTTTTTTAGACGTTAAAGATTTGATCCTAATATTTATTGTAAACAAAAAAAAGTTATATTGAATTTTAAAAATGAAATTTAATTTAATTCAGTAATATCTTGATTTTTTTAGGTTAAAAAATAAAATTTGTTTTTGGATGAAGTTAAAATTTGGAGCAATATTATTTTTAGGCATACTTATCCAAGAAGAAGTTATTAGGTGGAAGAGGTGATTAAAAGTGTACTATATAAGCTTGGCATTAAAGTCCCTCTAGGCCATCCATCCCCTTCATTTCAATGTCAAAAAGGAAAAAGGAAAAAAAAAAAGAAAATCCTTCCAACTTTAGCCAAAATATTTTAGAAAATATGGAAAGATTCTTGAAGAGTTATCCCATTATGGGAAGTGGTGAGTCCAATATGGGAAAAGCATAGCATGTGAAATGTTCTGAAAGAAACCAAATGAGTATGGTTTTGTTATCATTTCCTTATAAAGTAATGTGCAGATGATTTAGCAAATATTCTTGTGAGATACAAGAGATCAGATCAGATCATCACATCACCCACATCAAAATTAGATAACCCATTTCCATAATTTGAACAAAAAACATTGAATTTGAGCCATTTCCCCTCAAGGAATATATATCATTATAGAGTGGACCCATTGTTATCTGCTATATTTATTTCATATAATCATTCATATACTTAATTGTAACTTGTAACAAAAACTTCCAACCTTTCCTTACTTTCTTTTTCTTGCCTAATGCTTCTGACACAAGGTAGAGGAGTTAAAAACTATGGTCCATCTGGAGTTATTTTATATGTGGTACATCCAAAAGTTTATATACTTCACTTACTGGTAATTGAATATATGGTTATAAAGTTTACTGATAACATGTCTACAGCTTGATATTTGCCAGTTTCAAGTTTAAATTATGATATTCACAGGTATATTTGTGCATTTTGTAGTTATTGGGCTTATAGAACAAAATAGTTATTTTGAAAGATTGAATACGACAAAAGGTCACAAGCCAAATGAGAACATCGTTGAGAAGCTATAAGGCAGCATATTGAAGCTACTGATATCAACCCCATCATAATGAACAACGACACTACGTACTTGATGCATTAGTATTGCTCGACATTTCTTAGATTCCATCTATATATATCGTCAAGACGCTGTACACTTATTTAAATAATATTCACTAAAAATAAGAAAGTTATTCAAGACAACTATTACAAATGTGGTTGTTTCGTAATAACCATAACGTATACAAATTTGAGGTACTTTTACAGCTTCTCTTTAAAATTTATAAATTATAATTGTACAAAATTGTCAACCACATATGACGTTTTCCTTTCGTAGTTTCTCCTAAAACAGTATGTTTTTCTAGGGGTGGAAAACAGAGAAGGTCTCTTCTTCTGTATTAATTAACAAACAATAAACAAGCTTATAAGAAAGGGAGAAACGTACAAAGTCAAGCTAGATTCTATTTAGCTCTCACAATCCTCAGCCAAAATCAGAAGGGGAAATTATTGCGGTTGAGTGAGCTGGTTTTGGAATTTAAAGCATTTAGCTACAGAACTCTTGCCCCCATTTATCCTTGGAAGGCAAAGGGGGCAATGGGAAGAGCTCCATGTTGTGAGAAAGGCAAGGTGAAGAAAGGGCCTTGGTCTCCTGATGAGGACGCCATTCTCAAAAGTTATGTAGAAACTCATGGCATTGCTGGTACCTGGATTGCTCTGCCTACTAAAGCTGGTTTAATCTCTTGCTTTTCTCTTCACTTTTATCAGAACTAACACCAATTTTTTTAGTTTGGTATTCTCTGTCGTTTGTTTGTTTCTGTAATGCAATGTTTTGAAAGAAAAAAGAAACAAAAAAACTGCAGGGTTGAAGAGATGTGGGAAAAGTTGTAGGTTAAGATGGCTAAACTATCTCAGACCCAATATCAAGCATGGGGAATTTACAGAAGAGGAAGACAATGTCATTTTTAATCTCTTCAATCAATATGGAAGCAGGCAAGTTTGGTATTTTTTTTTTTTCCAAGCCAGGATAAATCTTAAACAAGGATTCAGATTTGAACTTTACAAAGCTTACACAAAAAGGAAATTTAAATCTTGGATTATTTCTTAGTTTCTATAAGATAGTCATGAGTAGCTCTGTATGATTCTGCTTTCTTACCATTTGTTTTTACCATGGTGTTTATCTTTCTAAAGTAACATTACCAAAATTTAAGCATTTAAAAGTTAAAAAGATCGATTTTGATAACCATATGTTTTTTTTTAACTTTTGGTACATTTCATAGTTTCGTTTCCCTACCAATGTTTTTAAAAATCAAAACAAGTTTTTAAAACTAAAGATGATAGGTTTTGTTGTTTTTGTTTTTGAAATTTGCACAAATGTTAAGAACAAACAACAGTGAAGATGTCCGAGAGGGAACAAACATATATTTTCAGAAAAGAATAACTTAAGAAGAAAATTGTTATGAAATGAAACCTTAGATACTTTTGTTTTCTTCTAAACTTCATGATATGTTTTCACATCTCTGTAAAGAAATATTTGAACTTTTAATCAAATTCAAGTTGTTGGTCAGATGGTCTACCATAGCCTCTCAACTCCCAGGTAGAACAGACAATGATGTAAAAAACCATTGGAATACTAAACTGAAGAAGAAGAAGAAGAAGCTGTTCCTTGCAGCCAAAACCCAGAGTCATCTTCACTCACAATCCCCACTCCTACATACACAAGAAACAGACTTCACTGAAATTATTAACCACACACCAATCTCATGCATTGCTGCATTAGACAACTCAGTCGATCAGTTCCAGATTCCCACAGTTTCCGAACCGGGTGCCGGTAGTGACAGTAGAGATCAATGGAGTTCAATGGAACCATGGGGCTGTGATTTCCCAGCAGACATGATATGCAGCATGTTGTTTTAAGAAGAAAAAAAAAATAGTGAATTGGAAAGATGGTTGTTTAGTAGGCTATTGATAATATATGAACACAATGCTACTACGTAATAACCGTTCCATTTGAATCCTAAAATTTGTATGCTTTTTGTATTATATATAAAACTGAAGATTGAACCAAATACTTGTAGTTCTGTTCCTATTTTTAAACACTTACAAAATGGATCAAAGCAAACCAAGACCTCAAACAACTCTTAATATAGTGATGAACCATAAAACAGTTTTCAATTTGGTTTGCAAAGCAAATGAATAATTAAATTACTGTTGAAAGGGTATTTTGGATTCATTTTAAACACTAATTTAAATATTTAAAAAGTCAATCCAATAAAAAATATGAAAACATTATGATAAAAAATTTGAAGGGTAAATAGTTTGTATTTTTTAAAAATAGGTAAGTTGATACAATACGGTTTGTCACAAATGAATGGTTCTAAAAATGAAAAGATCTCCAAACCATAAAACACATTTTTAATTAAAATTATAAACAATAAAGAGAAAATTTCGACTACGAAAAATTGCTCCGTTGTCTCGTCTGTTCTGTTCTGTTCTTCCGGCTTTTATCTCCACCGTCACGCATACAAAGAAAGTTGAAATTTCTTCACGCCCACCTGATTTCCTTCTTTACCTCGATCTCAAGCTTCCTTTCTAGCTACTCAGGTGCGCATCACCTCGTTTTCTATTTTTCTTTTTTCTTCACAATCGATTCATTTTTACATATATCATCTCTTCAATTTTTCTTCTTCTTCTTTTTGCTGGTTTTCCTCCCGATCCGTTCTCTTCATCTTTCTCCAATTCCTCACATTATCTGATTTCAATTCTGCAATATTGTTTGATAGATTTCGCAGATCTGTCATGGATTTCATGAAGGTTTTCGATCAAACTGTCCGTGAAATGTGAGGCTCCAACTAGTTGATGTTTCTCAATTTGGATATAAAATTATATATATTTATTTTTCTTTTTTCTATGTTATGTGTATAGGTTTTTAGATAGAAGATGACCTTCTGTTAGCTTTAACTTCGATTTTTTGTATCATTTTCATTTTATCTATTTACGTGTTGTTACAGAAAGAGGGAGGTGAATTTGAAGGTTCTGAAGGTTCCAGAAATCGAACAGAAGGTTCGAATAATGCATTTGCTTTTATAGATCTAAGCAGCTCTCTATCCTATTTTGCTTTAGGATACTACATGGTGTCATAACTCATATCCTATTTTGCTTCTTGCTCCTGTTCTACTTCCACCTCCATTCAGTCAAACACCACGAAAGTTTAATTTATTGCTAAATATTTAAAGAAGCATATATTATTGTTTAAAAACTGCCATACCACTGGCCTGTTAATTTATAGCGTCAATTGGATGGATTTCGGGGAATAGTGATGTTGCTTAGTATTGTAGCATTCAACTCTATCAATGGCGGTTAGCATTTTCTAGGCGTGTGGTGTATGCGATTTTTTGTCCTCAATTTGATATAAATCCATAGGGCAATCACATTCGTTTGAGTTCCAAGTGCCATTTAGGTGGGTTTTCAATTTGGTTGGTCATATTCCAGATGACCCTCAGGGAATTGGTTTTTCAGATAAATTGGATTGAGTTTCACAGTTGACTCGCTTCTCATGAAGTATTAATAATTCTACTGTTGGAGGATAGAAATTCTCTATGTGGTTTCATAACTGGTTGTCATCGCTGCTTCAGGTGCTGGATGCAACAGATGATGAACCATGGGGTCCTCATGGATCTGCTCTGGCTGAAATTGCGCAAGCTACCAAGAAATTGTAAAGTTACATTTTCAAATTTCAACTCATCCCATATGGTTCTTTTCTTCTTTAATCAAGAACTTGTTTCTGTTTGGTGATTGATTTTGATTTTGATTTTTCAGTTCTGAAACTCAGATGGTTATGAATGTTCTCTGGACAAGATTGACTGAAACTGGTAAGAATTGGCGTCTTGTCTATAAGGTAAAATTTCATTTGTTCCCAGTTTAATACATTCTTATTTTCTGACAAATAATGCTTTATATCCCACTCTTACTCATGAGTGGCACTGTCAACTTCTTCAGGCTTTGGCTGTTATAGAGTATTTGGTGTCACATGGATCTGAACGTGCAGTGGATGACATTATTGAACATACTTTCCAGATATCTGTAAGAATGTTTTTAAAATGTGCACTAAGATCCAGTTCAGCACTTTAGAGACTCTTAGTCTTATTCTGTTTTGTGTTTTGTATTATGTTGGATAGTCACTCTCGAGTTTTGAATATGTTGAACCAAGTGGAAAGGACATGGGCATAAATGTCAGGAAGAAGGCTGAAACCATTGTGGCCCTTTTGAATGATAAAGATAAAATACAAGAAGTGAGAAATAAAGCAGCTTCAAATCGTGAAAAGTAAGTGAACATTTGAGCTATCTGGTTCATTTTTCATTTTCTAGATTGACTACCTAAGAATGGAAAGTTTCGTTTGTGAGCTTCTCCTCACAAATTGATCCTTGGTTAAAATATTAAAAGGAGTGTGGATAAAACCTTTACTGACTGTGTAGTAAATATATGACATTAACAATAAGCCTATGTAACACTACAGCATTAGACTCTTCCTATTTGCCTTGGGCTTTAATCTGGGAGCCAGAGTTAAGGTAATTTGCTGCAAGATCAATTATATTAAACATGTTGGAGAAGCTTGCATTAACTAAATGAAGAAAAGTATAGTCATTATCTTTTACTTTCATCAATATTTTGTGAGGACTGAATTTCATACGTTTTAGCTTGTTTGTGTTGCAGTAAATCTTTCCTCCCTTGAATCAACCATCACTAGAACCATAGTCTCTCATATCTTGTTTTTAGCATCTCGTCTTATTTGGCGTTGGACTTTGTCAAATTGTCTAAGAGTCTCTGACTTTCTGATAAATACATTTAACTCTCTTCGTATATTTACTTTCCTCTATACTAACCTTAGTGGATGTAGGCAGTTGAACAAAATCTACAGTGAGTTTAGGAGCTTTATATATACCACTTTGAAGGGAATCAAAGGATACTTGTTAATACACTGGTTTTTCATGCTGCTATATGTAAACTCAGCTTTTTCATACCAACCATATAGGTTGTTGTATTGGAGCTCAGTCACCATACACATTGATTTTTCAGAATAACTAGTGTATTGTCCATTCTTTAGGTACTTTGGACTTTCATCTACTGGAATTACTTACAAGTCAGGTACAGCGTCCTACGGCAGCAGTAGTTATTACAGCAGTGATAGTCAGAGTACCATTAGAGGCGATAGATTTCGTGATAGGAGCAGTGACAGGGATTCATTTAGAAAGGAAAAGGATGGCCAGGATGACTTTAAAAAGTCAGATTGGGCCACTAAGCCAGATGGCAAGGGTTCTGCACAAAACAACAGGTATGTACTTGTTGAATATTTACCCTTTTACTAGATTCTATTGACTGAATATGATGTTTTATTCAGAAAATGCATTGTTGTGGGGAGTTCCCCATACCTGTGATCTTAGTTTGTCCTTCCTTTGATGAAATACATTATCGATTTTTATTAATAAAATTGATGTTAGATTCTTGGACTTGGAGAAGATTTAAAAAAAAAAAAAAAAAAAAAACCTGTTGCCTTAGGCACAGTTCTTTTGTTGAGTTTTGTTTGGACTCTGGTCTCTGTTTATATTGGACAAATATCAATGCCTAATGTTTTTTAAATGCATCTACGGTTGGGAGAAGTTATGTGAAAACAGACAGAGTCATAGACATTGCTCTATAGTTTTATGTTGCCTTGCTTTCTAATAGGGAGAGTTCTTTTTCAGCAAGGATCAGGGTAAAACATCATTTGGTAAATCTAAGCCGTCAAAGAAGTCGAATGACTCTGCAAATCAGACTTCCTCCTTCAGTGCTAGCACCCCTACAAATAATTCTGATGATGATTTTGATGATTTTGATCCTCGTGGGACTTCTTCCACCACCACCACAAGTAAGTGTTTTCAATGTTGAAATGTATGTGTTTGTTTTGTTGCAATAGTATAATTGGTGAAAAAATGTTGAACGTGGCTTATTTTTGTAGCTTAAATGCTAGTGGACATTTCTACCTCATTTTGCTTGGTTTTTTTAAATAATTTAATTGTCCCAGTTATTTCTATTTAGTTTTCCGTAACCATTTCTTCCATTATGTTTATTGATTGCCATTGTTTTGTTATCAAATGAAGATAAAATAACTTTTACTTTTTTTATACATTTCTCTTCACAATTTAATCGCAAATTACAATAACCCATATTTCCAGCTCTCTCCACAAACCAAAATACATTTTTAACCATGGGGAAAAACATTCTCTTCCTCTAGCTTCTATACATTGTCTTCTGCCTTTATGTTCTTAAAGAGTAAGAGATCCCAATACACGAGAAATGTGTGGTAAATTGACAATATTGATAAAGAGTGGAATGGGAGATGTCTTAATATAATACACATTTGTGCTTGTAATTAAGGAGCATCTTCAGATTGTTTATCTTGATATTAGATGGAATATGATCTGCATGTGTTGTTTTGATGGTTAGATTATGCTCGTGAGTTTTATTTATTTAACTAGAATTTGGCCCATAGAAAGTTTCAGAGGCTTCTCTTGTTGTCAATATATTTCCGTTACTCTGAAATGTGTTGTATCAAACTATTTCTCTTGGTATTGACTAAAAGCCAACTAAACTTTTCCTAATTAGCTGCTAACAAGCCTAGTCTAGTTGAAGACTCTAACAAGATGCTAGAGTAAATACTAATATTGTCGTTGTGGTGAGATATCGTGATAGACCCCCTATCATATACACCGGCGGATTTAGTGTGGCCCAGAGGGGCTCGATCTCCCCCTCAACTTTATTGTCTTTATATAATATGTATAAAGAAAACTAATTAATATTTAATATTGATAGATAGCTTAGTGGTAATTGTGCTTGTCAGTCCCCCTTCCAACCCAAGTTCTACCTATGTAGTTTTTTTCCAGATTCCAACCCGAGTTCAAGTCTTACCTATGTAGTTTTTTTCCAGATTTTTATTTTTTTCCTAAATTACAACTTGAAATCCCCTGTCAATAAATTTTCTAGATCCGTCACTCATCGTACACCAATATAGCAGGAGAGAAAAAAAGAATTAACACGTGTGTAAGTAACACGTGAGAATAATGTGATGGTTAGAAATTAGTATACATAAAAGTAAGTAGGTGGGTGGGAAAGTTAGTTAGAATTTGTGAGTCAAGTGTTCTTCTCTGTTCTTCCTTGAAAGATAGGATAGCAGTAGAATTGTGATTGGAGATTGTAACAAGGATTTCATTCCTATACTACTATCAATAATACTGGAAATTCCGTATCACTTGTGGTTTCCATCAAATTGGTATCACTTCATGGATGTTTCCTTAGATGAGTAAAAATACTTCTTCCTTATTCATTTCATTTAAGGGAAGATCCTGAAATTGAGAGTTGGAGGGGTAAAGTAAACTGTACCAGTAATAAATAATAAATTTCAAAAGAAAAAGCTTGTGATCTACAATCAAAATTACCCTTAGTAGAAAAATGAAATATTCTTGATGATTAAATTAGTTAGCCCATGTTAAGCCATAAAAAGCCTAAACTAGAAAACCAAATGAATAAGGGAATTTTCTCATTATGAGTTAAACCTTTTGACAGAAGCTGCTGCACCAAGCCCCAATGGGGTGGATCTTTTTGGAGACAGTTTACTAGGAGATTTCATGGATGGCCCAGCTCTTGCTCCTCCTGGAAAGCCGGACACCAGTTCTCCTGAGGTTGATCTGTTTGCAGATGCTACTTTTGTATCAGCTCCAACGCAAATGGAAAAGGAACCCAATTCCCCATTAAAGGTTCGCTACAATTTAGGATTTTCAGTAGTGCCATTAAATTCCACAATGTGCTTCTATAGATAAGGAGAAGAAACAAATTTTTTTGGTTACGGCAATATTCACATTCTTGCATTTAGCTAAGTTAAAAAATTGCCTTTTGTTTCAAGAATAATATCTATAACATTTATTTATTATTCTTTTTGGTAAAAGAAACATTTCATGAATATTATAACATTTAGCTCAAAATATTTCATGGCTCTTGTTCTATTGCACTTGCATTTTTTCCTAATCTTTCTGAAATTCTCACGTGTCATTGAAATCTAATCTTTCAGTAACTAACACCCCCCCACCCTGCCCCACCGCACACACACAACAACGAAAAAATGAACTCCCCAATTTTGCCCAAAGGTAGTGCGGTAGCCAAGAAGAAAAATAGGAAAATCACCAAGAGCACAAGGGTTTTGGAGACAAAAGTTGAGGCAGAGGGAACTATTGTAGTCGAAGGCCATGAGGGTTCCTTAGAAATCTTAGGTTGGTTTTTTCTTTTCTTTTCTTTTCTTTTCTTTTTTTTTTTTTTTTGGGGGGGGGGGTTAATTTTCCACTAAGCCCCACTCATCAACGCTGTTTGGAGGTTCAAATGCCCCAAGAAAGTGAAGTTTTTTTTTAAAAAAAAAAATTATGGTCTATCATAAAGATGCGAGCAGCAGATTTTTCGAAGATGTAAAAATTGGGTTCTCTTGCCTACAGAAGCTTGAGAATTTAAACCACCTGTTTCTTTCGTGCCCCTCACCGCTCAGTGGTGGTCTGTCCTTAGAATATCTGAGGCTTTTATGTTGGCTTGCCGAGAACTTGAGTGGCTACTGGCTGTTATTTTTTTGGCCTGGAATATGTTCAAGATCGATTTGTGGAATTAAGCTGAAAACCTGTCAGTTTTGCTTAGCCTGCTCTAATAGTAGTGAGTTTTATTTTTATCTATCAAAAGGCATTTTGATGTTATAAAAGTGATCTAGTTGTTTTTCTCCTATTCATTATTTCTTCAAAAGTATTTGATTCATGGAAAGTATAAGCATTATCTCATCAAAAAATTCTATTCATGAAAGTGACTCCATAAGTTCCTCCTTCTGATCATTAATTTTTTCTCTTTTTTCTTAAAATGAAGTTTCTTACCCTCTTTACAGACTACAGAGGTTGATTTGTTCGCTTCACAACCTGCTTCAGTTTCTGCAACAGTCGACTTTTTTTCCTCTCCGGATCCAGTTGTACAAACAGGAACCAACTTTGCTAGTGCAGCAAGAGACAGCAAAGCTTCACAACCTGCTTCAAATTCTTCAACCATTGATTTTTTTGCCTCTTCTGAGCCGGTTGTCGAAACAGAAACTAACTTTGTGAGTGCAGCAAGAGACATTAAAGCTTCACAACCTTCTTCAGTTTCTGCACCGGTTGACTTATTTGCCTCTCCTGAGCCAGTTTTAAAAACAGAAACTAACTTTGCTAGTGCAGCAAGGGACAGTAAAGCTGTGGATCCATTTGCTGCTCTTCCACTTAACTCTTTTGATGGATCAGATCTTTTTGGTGCACCTTCTTCGCATTCCGAACCAGTTTCATCACAGCCTTCTCAGAGTCCTGTCGGTGGCCCATCTAATAATTTAGATGGAAAATCTATCAACAGTTCAATAGCTCCAGCCAAGAAGAATACTTTCCAGGTCAAATCTGGGATTTGGGCGGATTCACTTAGTCGAGGGTTGATTGATCTTAATATCTCTGCTCGTAAGTCTATCTTAACTATCTATCACAATCCTTTTTACTGACCCTGTTTTTCATTCCCCTTTCTTTCCTTTCTTCTTGAGCTAATTAAATTTAGACATTTCATAGACAATATTTAGGAATAGAATGTACTTTATTGTTATTTTGTTCTGAGATGGATCTCTGGAATAGAAGCATGCTAATGCTTAATGGGATGGGGGCTGAATTAAATATATTAGGTTGTGGTCGAAGGAAAGGTTATTACAGAATTAGTCATTCATAAGTCATCATCGTAAACTTTGTGTTGAATAGGTCTCACTTTAAAATATGTAAAAAGTCCTTCGACTTTTGATTAAGTATGTTATTGACCTGTTTGGATGCTTTGATGTCCCATTAGACACAAACAAACATGATGAGAAATGAAGGGAAACCTTCTTAATTAATTACTCCACAAAGGCAACTTTTGGTTTGTTTGAATGCAACCACCACCACCCCTTAACACAAAACTTGCTTTTGCTTTGCATTGCAGCCAAGAAGGTTTCCCTGGTGGACGTGGGTGTGGTGGGGGGACTGAGCGATTTCTCAGACGAGAGGGAGAAAGGACCAGCACCCACTTATCACATGGGGCAAGCAATGGGTGCAGGGTCTGGTCTTGGTAGGACAGGATCGCAGGCTCTTGGAGACGATTTCTTTTCGCAACTTTCTGGTCAACAATACCAATTTGGTGGTTTCCAGAAGTAAAATTGTTTAGGGTTTCAGCCCTCTGCCTCTTTTCTTTTGCCGTCTTCTTCCTCTTATAATCTACAAAGTGCGTGTGGGGGAAAACCTTTGAGCCTTTTGGGTGCGATGAGTTGAGTGGCGTTTACATCATTAATTTGATTCGAGGAAATTTGCCTTGAATAATTATAAAATGGTTGCTCCCTTTCTTTAATTACTACTGAGTTTCTGTGAGTGAAGGAATGATAATTTCTCTACCAAGAAAAACTCTACTTCTGTTCACATCTTAACTGAAATTTACTCTATTCATGAATGCTTCAGAATAGAACATCTTCCCATTGTGTCTCAAAAGCAAAAGCATGGTTGTAAATAATTGTGCAAAATGCATTTTTAGTCTCTACGTCTATTTTGGTTTATGAGATTTTAAAAGTAACATTTTAGTCTTCTCTTTTACACTCCTTACGAGTTTTCACCTAAAACATGGAACAAAAAAAACAAATTCTTATTTTGTTTCTTGTTCTTATCTATTTGTTAATCCTAAAAAATCTGAGAACGTTTTTCATCTCTGGTGAACAAAAATAATAAAAAACAATAATAAGAGCAAAACTTTGAGCAATTGGTCATTGAGGAATTTTCGAACTAACAGAAACTAACGGTGAACAACGGGCAACAAGAGTTCTAGATCATTCCCATACCACTTTTCTTTTGTTCATAAAAGGAGTTCTAGCCTGTGAACTTAAACAAATAGAGAAATAAATAACAAAACAATTCAAGCTCAGAGAATATTTTGTCAAAACTTTAGTCATCTTTGAGAACAAATATTTGCATACAATATCAATATATAATAGAATAACAAATATTTGCATACAATATCAATATATAATAGAATAACAAACATAGTTGGAGAAAAAGTGGCCTATGTAAATTACAAATTTTAAAGAGAGTAATGAACTAAACATACAACAAAAAGTGTACCAGTCGAAAATCTACATGGAGAAGAAACCACGTGGAGAAGAAACATTTGAGTTGGGGAGCTGAAGAAGAAAAACAAGAAAAATAATAATAGTTATTTTAGTGATAAATAATTTTTTCGTTTCGTTAGTAAACTAATGGTCACTTTAACAAAATGATCATTTTTTTCGTTTCGTTAGTAACCTAATGGTCACTTTAACAAAAGAATCATTTAAAACTATTTTTCATGCTAAATCCCAAATAACAAATAGACAGTACGACCAAAAGTATATTTTACCTTACATAATTTAAATGTTTCTTATTATTATTTAAATACAAAAAGAAAAGGGTAAGAGAAAAAAAAAAGCCTTATTCAAGTCTTTCCATTTTGCTTATATGAAAAACTCATCTTGGAACTAATATGAAAGAAAAGTAAAATCACAAACTCAAATTTTGGACTGCACAAAATAGGATTTAAAATAGTAAAAATTTCTCGTTAATAATTTGGGTGATACAAAACTTCATTACTCAGATAACAAACAGTATAAATCAAAACCCAAATATCAACCTAAAACTCAGACAAAACTATCACAATCAAAACCCAATCAACATATGCAAAAACTTTCCAATTTAATATATATATATATATACAGTTTTAAAAAGTATAATAGCTTATCGAGGGTGTGGTAAGGTAACATTGATCGAAACACATGGCTGAAGCGAATCAATGATTAACCTTTATTGATTATATTTATGTGTGCTTCACTTATATATTTGTATATATTAATCGCTTTAGGTTTTTATTTTATTTGTTTCGATATAAAGATAAGTGCATCCACCTACATAGAGAGATGAGACACGATAGGATACGATTGAGTTAGTTTAGTAGAGTATGTAAAGTAATCCCCTTCCATTTGGGGGAGTAGTAAAATGGCAGCACAGCCTCAAACCCCTCATTTTGGCTCCTCCCCTATCCATTCTTCCAAATACACAAAACACCATACTGTTTCAATTTTTAGTTCATTTTCATCACAATCACACAGGTTTTTTCTTTTTTCTTTTTCTTTCTTCTTTCATTCTTTCATTCTTTCGTTCTTTCATATTTTTTTTTCTCTCCCTTTTTTCCTCTTTTTCATTCAATCATATTTCAAGCATCCTTCCTCTTAGCATAGCTTCTGCCTTCCTCACCTGTCTCACCGATCCGATGATGAGTACCTACATAAAAACAACACTAACTTTCAATATTCAACAGCTTTTTGGATGATATTCGAAACTTCAAAGCAAGGAGAATGAGCCCTGTTTGTTCGTGGAACGAAGAACTTGAAAAGAGTACTTGAGTTTTAGTCTAAGCTGTGGGATTTGAAGCAAATGGGGAAGAATGCAGGAACTAATCTATCTTATCTTCCCATGTTTAAAGAACAGCATCAAATTTTTTGGGCTTTATAGTATTTTGTTTTGAAGTGATGAGAAGGGACTAACCTTGTCCGGTGGGCCCTTGGCACCGCCAATGAGAATTTCCGCACTGCATTTATATAAAAAAAAATCCAAGGTGGGTGAGAAACAATGGAAATGATTTTTTGTTTTTAGCCTAAAAGATATATAAATGAAGTTGAAAGGATATATGTTGGCGGTAAGGAATTACTTGCAAGATTCCTTTATTGACAAAATTGAGGCTCCCCTCCTACCAATTACGCGACCCATCATTCCATGAGGAACATCTAAGACTGAAAGAATTTCTTCTTCAGGAGCATTTCCCTCTTTTACAAGGTTATCTGAAAAAACATGTTAATCCAATATAAATGATCGATTGACTGAGACCATGAAACAAAAGGTTTTAGACGCATCAAATTTAGAAAAGTTGTTTTTTCTTCTTTTTCTTCAAAGATCTGAAATGAAATGTAGTCTACTATAAGAACCCTTAAACATATAATAAAACATTAATGAAATTTTAACATATTTGATGTTTAGAGAAGATTCCAGCAGTACTTGGATAATTGAATGAAACACGGTAAGCCAACGTTTCTCACATAGCTCAACGGCCCTTTTAAATTTTGAACCCAATATCAATGGTGTTATCATAACATAAAAGAAGCCAACAATAAGGAAAAACTACGGGGAAACCATTGTGAGCAACTGTACATGTTGAAAAGTGTGCAGTTATATTTAATCAACTTAAAATATAGAGCGTTCAATTTAGTATTCATCCAATTATATGGAAATAATAAACATGGTAAGGTGTGTTCTTAAAGAAAACCTGGAACGGAAGGGAGAGGAGGCCAGTCGGCATATCCATTATCACTGATGCAAAAACAGCGACAGTACAAAGCACCACGCACTGCAAGATACCACAGTGATCGATGATTCAATTTCTCCATCATCTTGTGATAGATGTAAAGCAGAAAGCGTACATCATCCGCAGCTGCACGGACCATTAATTCAGACATTGGTCTATAGGTCCAAAACTTGGGGTCCTGTAAAATATAAATTTAGAATTTTGGTTTTATGCAAAGATACATGAAACTTGCAGAACACTTATACTATACCTGCATATTAATATTATGATAAGATGACATTTTGCATCTTATCATGTTACGGTCATAGTTATACTATACTTGCATAGTAATTATCTTTGTTTACATGTCATTTTTGTTGACTAAAAAGACTTGAGCTGTCTCTACGTTATATTTATACTTGTGCTACTCCAAAATAAAAGACTATTACATTTATGAATCAAGCACATCTGACCAACAAAGCACCCCATCACGAAAAACAATGCTTAATATGTAGAACCACAGAAATTCTTGCCTAGATACAATATTCTCCACAGCAATAAAAACTATGACAAAACTAACCTTTCTAAGTAAGAGCCGGACCTCTTCCTTCTCCACATATGATACACCTACATTTAAGCGTGAGGATTACATATTGGTTAGTCAGAATAAATGGCACACTGGCAGCATTAGCAGCAAAACGTATTAAGTTTTAAAATAAAAAGTGAACGCATTTCATATAACAAAAGCTTATCAATTTCACCAGTGATAATAAGAATTTGACGTAGATTCTATAATGCAGTTTTCAGAAAATTCTGATAATTCAATTAGCAAGTCAAACAATTTATATCCTACGTAC
Organism: Cucumis sativus; assembly: GCF_000004075.3. Lineage (NCBI taxonomy): Eukaryota > Viridiplantae > Streptophyta > Magnoliopsida > Cucurbitales > Cucurbitaceae > Cucumis > Cucumis sativus. The sequence goes on along the minus strand of NC_026656.2, from coordinate 17,684,359 downwards.
AAATATTAAAGGAAAAAAAAGGAAATACACATGGAGAGGAATTTAATGTTCCCTTTACTTCAAATAAAAAAGTAGAAGGGAGATGAGACCAAAAAAAAAAAAAAATCAAACACAAGGTATGAGGAAGTGATAAGGAGTCCAACGAGCTAGAAACACTCTTAAAAAAGTTTTCCCTATAAGTCTAATCAGAAAAAAGGCTTTTGCCTTTTTCACCAAAAAATATAACTCTCGATCGACACTTTCAAATCTTACACACCTACAATTTGAACTATAAAATCTGCAATCCCCACAAGCAACTCCAACATATTGAGGAAGAAAGGACAGAATGAATGCGAACGATATCTATCATCTGGCAATAACATATCTATGAGGTTGCAAATTAGCAATTGCAAATTATGATTCCTTATTTAATCCAGTCACTAGATTCGTATTTGAAAAGGTCAACCAGTAAAAGGCCACATATTAAGGGACTTTTACTTTGAAAACTGCACCAAAGTTTGTTCTCATAAATTATCTAACAAGAGATTCAGCAAGGATTTACTACATTGCACTGAATTTCCAGCAGCCTATATTCTACATTGAGAAACCAAGCAGCAACCACCGACGTTTTCAGTAGCAAGAAAAGAGTAACAAAAGTAAGAAAAAGTAAACAGAGTATACGATAGTAAATAAGATTGTTATTGCCTTTCAATTTCAAATTTCTACTCTTTTACCCTTTTCAGACAGGAGGTTCTTCTGGTTGATAATCTATTTGACTAGGCACAACTTGATTTTCTTAGCCTTATCCTGCCAATCTTGTTCTCTCTTTGGTTGTGAAATAGTCCTTAGTTGGGTATTTTCCTTTCTTTTAGTTCTTGTAATAGTTTTTTTTTAGGTGGAAAGACGTGCTTCCCATTTTCCGGTGGCAGCCTTGTGTATCTTTTAGCATGAAATAAACTTTAAGGTATGCATTCACTTGTGTGGATCACTATCCCCCAACCATGCAGCTCATGGAAACACCACCATCATAATGCGTAGGAAATATGGAATTGTCTTTAGATGAAGATGCCAAGTAATAAATCAAGCTTTGCTGCCTTTTAATAAGCAATTATCAGTTAATACTTTTGAGTGAGTAGGTGATTTTATCCAAAAAATTAAAGTATGCATAAATTTCCATGATAAAAAATGTAGAATATCTAGGTACTAGGATTAAAATAATACCACAATAACGTGAATCTGCAAGAAGACTAACAAATGAGATATAGTTATCTGGTGTCTTTGTCCGTCCCTCTTGCTCCTCTAAAAGTGAATATGCAATCTGAATCAAGTAATACAATTGAAAATTAAAGAAGGAAGGTCCAAATAACTCAGCCTTCCTCCATATTGCAGCTTAACCCCAAAGCAATTACAAGGTAGCTCAAACTTAAAATAAATTGTTTAGATCACTTCTTAAATCAATAAGCAAACTCTTTAGTTGCATTTGAAAAGTCACAAGATAACCACACTCTCTCTTCTCTCTTCTTTTTGAATATATGCATATTCACATAAACCTTCATAATGATTATGTATACTTAAAAAATTATAATAACACTTCAGATTGTAGATTCAAATCATACACCGCAACATCATGAGAACTTCAAGAAACCTAGATTAGAAACAATGGGAGCATGGTCTGTGGATTAGTAAGATCCACTCTCCTGATATGGCCTTATATGGCAGTTTCAAGTTCAATAATAAAACGTAGAAGATGAAAAATACAAAAAATACTTATGCTTTAGTAACATTATATTGGCATGCTAAGTGGCTAAGCCCTCTAAAATAAGATATAATTATAATGCATGATAAAATGGTGTAAACAAGTGAAGAGTGTCAGGCTTCTCACAATTGATAATCACCTGTGTATCGATAACGTTGTTCAACTTGATACCAAACTGGAAGTACAATGCCTACAGAGGGAGGAAAAGTAGAGTAAATATTAGCTAAAACATGTCATGTCGCTGTGAAGGCATTCCATGGTGAAAACAGTGTCCAAAAGAGACCTCGCTATCTCGTTTGCAATCATGAATAACTTTTGTGACATATTTGGACTCAAGAGCAGGCTTACAGACTTTCACAAGCTCCTCTCCTCCCTGAACAGCATCAACCAGATATACAGCATCTGGAAATGCAATCTGGCAAGAAATGAACACAGATGGAAAGGTAAATTCAACTAATTCGATCACTGTTTTCTAACAGAATATTAGACTATTAGACATTAGTCATTTTCTTGCAAGGCCGCAACTTGGATTATGAATTGATTCAATTGACTATCACAAGATGGTTAGAAAAATTGAAATTATAAACTAGAACCACCGACTCCCTTAGTTAAGAGGTTAACTAACACACACGCCTCTGCCCTAAAATTTATTACTATCCACAAGGATGGTAAAACTTTGATTTGTTCTTAGTATTTTATTTACCTGCATGACACATAGGTTTCCATGGCGACACAGGTCAACACCTTCACAATCAAAGCCAACTACCAAAGGCTTTTCAGGTGATGGTTCAACAAATTCTTTAGGCAGTTGAGATACATGAGTAACAATATGTATAGGAACCAAGGTTGCGTTGGCTTCAGGATCGGTCTGATTTTCACCTAACACCCACACGAAATGGAAATCATTGGAAGATGATAAAAAAATCTTCAAACGAAATGAAAATATGAATACAGAAGCTGAGGAGCGAATGGTCATTAAGCTCTTCTACTGTTCCATTTAACATTAAACAGCGCGCAAAATATCAACTATATAAAACATTCCATCATCCCAATTTTAAAATGAACATAATAACTAAAATTCTCGACGGAACACGCGCGGGTAAAGCAATCAGGAAACCATACGCGGCAAAAGCAATGAAGAAAGCCGAAACCTATCCGCATGAGCTGAAACTAAAACGAAGTGACATAAAGAGCGGTATGTCTATAAAAAATTCGGAAAAAATTCTTCTACTCTAACCATGGATAATTACATCATTGTGATTCTGTTGCATCAAAAATCAGTTTCCAACATCAATCGAGTTTATTCCGCGATTCCTCATTGGACAAACAAACAGAAATTAAAGCTTGGATAAGAGAGAAAACAATGTCCTCCTAGGCTACGGAGAATTGGACGTCAATCCAAAAGGCAGAAGTTGAAACAAGTAAGTATGGATTAAGAGGAAGAAAGACAGATCAAAACAAAATGAAATTGATGATGAATGAAAATGGAAGTCCAATCCGAAAGAAGGCAAGAAAGGGGAAATAGAGAGTGACCTGAGTCCGAAGGCAGAGGAATACACGTCTGGTGAGAAGGAGGAGTGTTCGCCATTTGAGCGAATCATTCAATTTTCTCTTCGAACTTATTGCTTTTAATTACTTGGAATCTAAATTTGGTAATGAATATTTGTCGATATTGCACATTAGGGTAATTAACAAATTCAATCTATAATACTTTCTGCTAACTCATATTTTTTTAAAAAATTAACAAATAACAAACGGATTCTACATAGTAATAATTAAAATTTTAAATAGTTAATGTTAGATTCTTCTCTTGTTGGTATTGTTTTTTTTTTTTCTATGGAAGAGTTTTTGTTAGTCAATTCTTCCAATTTATTAATATCGTTTCTCCAACTCATATTTGAGAAACTTCTTTGATTTGTCTCGAGAGTTCAAAGAAGCAATGTGTTGTGGAGAAACGAGATGGGTACGGTCTTTGAGGCTCTTCTTTTTTTATTCTATATATGTTTTGATTTTTTGTACCAATAATGCGTGATCGACTTGGGCCATTAGTGAATTTGTATGTACGATGATCAAAGTGTGATCTTATATATGAATGTTACTATGCTTACATACCTATGTGGATTTTCAAGGTGGTGGTGTTTCGATTGTGATTTTGGTTGATTCTGTCGAAGAGTTTTGGGTATTGGAGCAACATTACCGATTGATAAATCCCTAACTTTAGGTCTTTTTTAAATTGATTCAATTGTGAAATAAATAAAATATCACGATGTGTGTATCTAGGGAATAGTTGCTTCAAAGTGAATTACCCCTAGATACACATATTTAATGAAATTTTTGATTTATTTTGAGTATACGGATTCTGTTAAAGATTCAAACTCATTTTTGTTTTTTTTTTTTTTGTTGAGTTTGGCAAGGACCCTATAACCAGGCATTCTTAATCTTGCCGGATATGGATGGGGATTCCATAAATATTCCACTCCAAAAAAAGAAAGTTCGAAACAGGTAGGTTAAGACACTCGTATAAGGCTATTGACGAGGTTTTCTATGGGTTCTCTAACAACAAATGTGTTCGTTGTATTGTAATGTAATTTGGTAATGGTTGGAATTTGTCGTGGGTTTTCTTTTTCAAATCAACCTCCTTTTTCGATTTGTCAAATGGAACTTTGTTTCACTTTTTTTATTATGTTCGAGTAGTTTATACTATCTTAAAAACAGATATTTTTCAACTGGATTGTGTGAAAACTATACATTTGAATCAATTTTGTCTTTTGAAAAATGTAATTCAATCAAAATTTTGTAACTATATAAAATAAAAAACTAAAATTAGGTTCCAATTCATGAGTAAAATCCCAATGATAACCATATGGTCAACTCAATGTTAAGTTTTATTTGAAAAAATTTATAGTTCCACGATAATAGTATTAAAAACATTCATACTACTTCCATTTGTTTGATACAAAAAAATAACTATGAATAATTACACATCACTCATCAAATAACAATAATATATATTATCTAAAGACGTGTTAAATACTAAATAAAACTTTCTTATGTAACAATACTATTTTCTTGTAATCTCACAAAAGAAAGGAAAGTGACAATTTTTAATTCATAAAGTGTTCTTAGCATATATTTGGATTACTTAGAGATAGAAAAATCTTTTAAATATTCATATTTATTCAAACTATTTCAATAACTTTTTTTAAAATAAAGTTTAAAAGTATTTTAAAAGTTATTAGTGAACTTTATGAAATAACATATTTAAAACTTGATGTTAAGATTTTTCTTAATTGTTTTAAAAATTAAAAGTCATAACTTTTTTTTTTTTAAATATTAAATTATTTCTAGGTACTAAACACATTTATTCAATAGCAATAGACACCTCATTACCAATAAATTTACTTTATTTTACACGTTAAATACTCGACACAATATTATTACGTCAATAACATAAATAATTAATTTACAATTCATTTCAAATGCGATATTGATATATATTAATTTATCAATATCTATTTAAAAAATATTTCAAATATACAAATGATAAATACATTAAACTACAATAACGTGGGTTTTTTATTTATTATTTGACTAATTTTATTTATTGACTATACTCACAAGTCTTATTTCATTATTTTTTAAAAACAATAATAATCTAATTTTTACCTTTTCTCTTTATTATATGACTAAATGATGACATGTACCAATAGACATAAAATTAGATAAATACTAAGGATATATTTCTTTATTAGTTGTCATTTTCTTACCATCACAACCTTTTTTTTTTCTTTTGACTAAAGCCAATCACAACTTATCTGTTATCATTAAACCTTATTTAATTTATCCTCATTATTCTTAGTTATAATATTATCAATATATTTGGAATCCTTGTTTATTTATTTACTATATTTTTTAAATTAGACACTAAAATAGGTATTTAAAAATCAGTATTTTGCTGCTGCCAGCTGTGAGACACCGAGTACGGATAAAAGGTTCCACGTGGAAACTAAAATTAAACAATGTATTACGTGGAGGCCGGGAGTCCAGATGCGTAAGGAGATAAAGGACAATAAATGAAATTGGACGGTGAAGATCGAAAGTTCGTCTGCCGTTAGATTGATAAGAAACCGTTGGAATTTATATCTACGTTATTGCCTTTATTTTAAAAAAGATATTTTTCACCTCAGTGCCTCAGCCAATGTGACCATAAATAAATGTATCATTGTAATTTGTAAATTAGAGAATTATGTATTCTTATATTTTTAAAATATCATCTATTTTTCAAGAACAATAAATATAATTTCAGTTTCTTGATAAATTCAAAGGTGATGAAAATATATGTATTTTTAACAGTGCGTCCATCAATAGTTATAAATAAGTAATAAATTTTAAAATAATTAAATATATAACAAAGTTTAATTTTCTTTTTACAAAATATAGCAAAATTTGTCAAAGTCTAATGACCATAGAAATATATTACTAATAGATTATTTTGTAAATACCGATCTATTACTAACATACGTACGAGTGTTTGAAGTATATAACTGATAGATTTTTGCTATATTTGTAATTTTTTTAAATGTTGCTATACATACTTAATTATTATTTTTAAACATCAACATGAGCTATATGATCAACATTTTTATTATATTATAAAATGATCGTCTAATTTGTTAATATGAGTTTAAGCTTAAAGGACGTTAGAATGTACTAACGATACCAATCACACGCAATGCTATAGTTCAAATCTCATATATATATACTTAAAAAATAGTAAAATATTGTTTTGATTTTTTAATAATTTGTTCCATAGACATTATGGAAACTAAAATCAAAACTCCCACATATAAAACTGTTTTAACGTTACTTACAAATTTGTTTTCACTTTTCTTCATCACCATTAATAAATTAGGGGTTTGGATCTATTTATTTATGATATATGTTTCACATGAAATCATGAATGAAATTCAATATTACCAAATTATTATATTTTACATAAACATTGAATTCAGTAATGAGATGTAAAAAAGAGAAAAAGAAGAAAAGAAAAAAAGAAAAAGAAAAAGACTTAAATTATTAGAAGATATTTTTTCCTTGTTACTTGAAACTCGTGAAAATATCTCTCAGTCGTGAAAAATATCTAACTTTTTTAGTTAAAAATCTATAAATAACTCAGGTAATTAATTTTCATTTCGCTTCTAAAATTACAGTTTTTTCTTTTATATATAATTATCAAAACAAATTTAATAATAATTAATAATTAAGGAATGTATTTTTCATGATTCTCATGTACTATAAGATACTATCAAAATGAATATTATTTTTTTAAAATTTTTTGGGTAAGATGCTTAGAAATATTTTAATGTCTTTAAAAGTTGTTTTAAAAAGTTGATGGGTAGAGAATAAGCATTTTCAAAAAAAAAAAAGTGAAATATATAGTCTCTTTTTTTATTGGGGTTTCAAAAAATTAAAATTAAATTTATCATCCGTCTAGAGGTTAAATAGATAAATTTAATATTTTGAAGACGTTAATATTGAATTTGAAACAAATAGATTAAAATTTAAAAATAGTGTGAGGAGAATTTCCAATGTGAAGAAAAGAAGGTTGATTTTTAAAAAAAGAATAACAATGAAAAAAAAATGATGTAGGATTTTGGGTGAAGTATTTATGGAATTATATTTTACCTAAGTTTTGGGTTTGGTAGAAAACGGAGATCATGGTTTATATCTAAAAGGATCTTCTAGCTCAATCCTAAGAGGACCCACTCCTTCGCACTTTTGCCCCTTTTCTCTCTTCTTGACTCCTATGATTTTAGAGAAATCCATGAATTAATCCTTACCCCTTCTTCTTCCTTCTCTTTCTTCCCGATTCCCTTGTTCTCTTATCGATTTCTCCTCTTTCATCGTTTCTTCTCACTCTCTTCAACGATTCATATCCTTTTGCTTTCTTTCTCCATCCATTTCCGTCTGATTGAAGCTCCACCTCAATTCGATCGGATTGGATTTGAATTCCGGGTAAGTTATTGTTGTTGTTGTTGTTGTTGTTGGTTCTCATACATACAAGAAACCGACTTCAATTTCATCACTTGGGTTATTTGTATTTTGGGCTATGATAGCTTGGTTTTAGGAAATCTTCTAGACTTTGAGCTCGTTTCTGGGGGGCTTGCCTTGCATATTTCCGAGCTGATTTCAGGACGATAACTTCTGGGTTTGAATCAAGTTAGACTATTTTGTAGACTTAATTGACTTGCGAGGTTAATTTCTAGCTCCCTGAAGTTTGTCTTTGGTTTTGGAGGTCAAAATGAGTGGGAATACATGTCTTTGTAACCTTACTTTGGGTTGAATTTGGGAAACGAAACAATGAAGAGAGGAAAGGATGACGAGAAGACGATGGAACCTATGTTTCCTAGGCTCCATGTTAATGATACCGAGAAAGGTTGGCCAAGAGCCCCTCCAAGGAATAAGATGGCCCTCTATGAACAGTTCACTGTGCCATCCAAACGTTCGAGTCCCGGGGTTCTGCCTCTCAAGACAAACATCTCCAGTAAACCAGTTGCCATACCATCCTCAAGCCAGGTAGATAGTAGTTCGTGTTTGATATGTTTGAAAATTGACCTTTGTATCTGAGCTTTTTAATAGTTTTATATCATGTGGGATTTGGGGACGTTCACAACATATTCTTGAATTTATCTGTAGTGAACAGACCACCGAAGGATACCAATTTCAATAGTCTGATATGTTACTTTTTAACTGTGATCATTTGGATTGATGTTTGTTTATTGCTGGAGCATGAAATATACCGGTTATTTTGTAAGTTTATTGTTGCCTAATCGTTATTCCCTTCTCCTAGTTTATTTAGTTCCTAGCTAACAATCTTGTATCAGACTAATCATTGCAAACTGGAGTTCAATGGTTTTATTTTTTCCCATCGGATTACTTACATTAGTGAAAATTGGTGTTCGCATATAAGGAGCTACTAGAACCATGAGAATTTGGTTGTTCAGAAAATGGTGCTTTTAACACCCCAAATGAAAATCTTTTCAGGGTACAGGAGCTGATGGAAATCTGCGCCTGCCATTAAATCTGTCTTCACCAACTTCTACTAGTCAGGTCGGAAATACTCAAGCTCTTCCATCTGGTGAAGTAAATGAGAATCCTCCATTGGTTCAGCCTGAGCAGAGTCGGCAGACAACAGAAGCAGAAGATGAAGATGATTTCATGGTACCAGTATATGACCAATCGAGGATGGGTATAAGTGGAGTTCAAAATAGTGACCACAAGGAAAAATTGTCTTCTCCTGGACCAAAACATTCTGATTGTTCTACAATTTTGCAAGCTGGTTATGAGAAAGGTCAAAATGATCTTGATCTTACATCCTCTAGTGCCCACTCGAGACAAGTAACAAATGGGAATAAGGTGAATGAAAAAAGTAGGGTCCATCCTAGAAAGTCCACAACAAATTTATTGGACAGAGGAAATACTGATGGACTCCAGAAAGAAACCAATATATCTAAAGATCAAATATTTCAAGATAAATCCAATACCAGATTTGACAAATTGCAAGATAGCGATGTTCGGCTACATCGACATTCAAGATCCAATATTCAATTGGATGAGAGTGGATGTGTCGTTGATGTAGTTGAGCCTACAAGATTTGGGGAGGCCGATAGCGTTCCCTGCTCAAGAGTGGACACTCATTCTTCACTAAAGAATGAGAGGTTGATTGTTCCTGTTGACAATGTTGAGAATCATGTAGAAAGGACTTATAGTTCCATGCAGGTGGGAAATGCGGACAAAAGTGACATTGTCTCTGAGAATTCAATGGTTGACTCACTTTCTGGCTCGGAAATCTGTCCGGATGACGTTGTAGGAATAATAGGTCAAAAACATTTCTGGAAAGCCAGAAGAGCAATTATCAAGTAAGTTGCCTGCTATTGTAGGTGTCTTTTCTGTTTCCCTGGGGTGATGCATCTGAATGTCATGATTATTATATAACTGATGTAGAAATTGAAAATTATTTGAATCTGTGGAGAATTTAGATGTTGATATGGATTTCAAGTACCAGCACTTCCTTTCAATGAACTATTTCATTTCTGTCTAATTGCTTGTGATTTTTTGTGCTCACATCGTTCTTTCATTTAATTAAGTGCTCAAGTACTAAAGTTGGAAGTATAGAAGTAGATATATTTGAATGACGAATCACTTTATGCCCTAGTAAAGGTAAGAACTCATAATCTCAGGTTCCCTTTTAAGTGAATCTTTGGCCTTCAATAATATTTTGACATGGCTACTGGATCGTCTTTTAGCAGGGACTATGCAATGTGCATACAGTTACTTTGTGCTGGGCAACCTCCGAGACAACTGATTATCTGATCATTCATTGTCCATTGGATTCTGCTTCGTGTAAATGTATGACTGTCTCGGTTGGGTACTGCTCAGTCTCCTTTTTTCTGTAATCACGTGGAAAGTTTCCTTTGATGGCACTTGGGGGATGAGAGCAGAAATGGAGCATCCAAAGGATTTCAGGAGCATTCGTTGGAGGATATTTTGACAGTACAGAACTTCTTTAGATTTAGTAGAATCGATTTTATGGATGAAATTAGTGTTCTTTTTAGATCTTTCCCTTCTACAACTGAGTGCACCACTTAAGAAGAGTATATTTGCTAACTTTTCTTGTTATTACCATGCTTTTCAATCAAGGGGAAAAAAGAAAAGGACTCTGTTTTACCAATGAATATCACATTTATTCTGGGCATCACGTCTCCATTTTATTGATTTGCTTGCTGATGGGGTTAATTCATGAAGTCCTAGTTGACTGTTTGAGAACTCTGATTTTTCTGTTCATTGATCACGTGTTGAGTTTTTTTTTTTTTTTTTTTTTTTTTTTTTTTGGTGATGCATTAGGGCAGTTTTGGAGCATGTCTACCATTGGAAGAATTGGGAATGAGGATATTTTATATTTATCTTTATCTTTTATTATTCATGAGCGTTTGATTCCTTTAAGCATTTCACATTTGTACTAAACATTAACTAGATCCCTGAAGAAAGTGATTCGATACTTGCACATTAAAAAGCATTGTACGTAGATGTCATATACTCCTCCTAGGTATGGTTGCCTTCATTTATAGAGAGCATCATGGCTGTGATGGCAGCAAATTTAATTAGAGGGAATTTTAAGGTTGTGATGACTTTGGGAGGTTAGAGAATCTTGTGGTTGAATAGGCTACATAGAATTTTGAAATCAGTTCAGGTCTTGTAGATAATAACTGTATGCAGCAAGATTGTTATGTTTTCCACAATTAGGCTAGTTGAGCTATTTTGCAAAGCGTCAGTTCGGTGCTAAGCGTTTGTGACGTGCAGGCAACTACTTTAACAATATGTTTATGAGCTGATTCTATTTCAATGCTATGAATTAATTGTTGTTATCAACTTCAAGATGTGGCGTTTGATTTCACTTATGATGTTGGGTGATTTACTCTTTGAACTTTTATTACTCTGCAGTCAACAGAGAGTGTTTGAGGTCCAAGTATTCGAGTTGCATAGACTTATCAAGGTAAACTGATCTAGTTTCTTCAGATAGCAGAGCGTTTGTGCCCTGAGGTTCGCATTATTGATTTACCTCTCTCTCTATGACGCAAACAGGTCCAACGGTTAATTGCTGGATCACCTCATCTATTACTTGAAGATGGTGTCTTTCTGGACAATTCTTCTCCAAGCCCTCTTCCTGCAAAGAAACTTAGGTCAGACTACACTGTCAAATCACATGTGCAACTTCAGCCCAGTGATGACCCTAAGAAGCCAAAACACAATGTGGAATGTTCAGCAGAAAATGCTGTTGGGAAGACATCTCTTCCTCTTGAGCCAATTAATTGCCAGCCTTCAACTAATGGGCCTTATTCAGTAAATCCACAACCAACTTCTGTTTCTTCTGATAATAAATTAAGCAGTTGGTACCAGACATCAGCACATCACTGGCTGGTCCCTGTAATGTCTCCTTCTGAAGGACTCATCTATAAGCCTTACCCTGGGCCTGGATTTATTTATGGAGGATGTGGACCTTATGGTCCAATGGCTCCAATGATGAACCCATCCTATGGATTTCCAGCTTCTGTTCATCAAGGGATTGGAGCCCTTCCTACCACTCCCATGGTTGGTGGTTCCTTCTTCCCCCCTTATGGCATGCCAGTCATGAACCCGGGTATGTCAGGTTTTGCTGTCGATCAAGTTAACTGGTACACAGGAGATCCGAATCAATTATCAGGAGGTGTGGCCGCTTCCAATATACAGCATCAAACTTCATATGATGTTTCAACACAGAGAGATAGAGATGAAAATCAAACTGTTTCACGAACTGCCAAGTCTCAAGCACCTAAAAGGAGTGAAGTACAAGTAAGTACTGCAAGCAGTCCTGTCTGTAGTCCTACTAGCAAAGTGCAAGGAAATAAGGTCAATCGAACTGCTGAAAGCCACAATGTACTTTCACTTTTCCCTGTAGCTCAGCCGCTTGTAGAGGAAGGTCCTCAACCTTCAGACTCCGACCAAACACGTGTAATTCGAGTTGTCCCACACAATAGAAGATCTGCAAACGAATCAGCTGCTCGAATTTTCCAATCTATTCAAAATGAGAGAAAACAGTATGACTCAATTTAGCAAGTTCCTTCTCCCCTTTTCCTTTCTCCATTACCTCAATTATCTTTGAATTGTCTCACTATGTTGTTTATTAGTTTATTTTACACACTGCTTTTGGAGTATAATGTTTTGTTTACCTTCTCCCCCTTGTTCCCCTACCTCAGAACAGTTTATATTCATATGTAAATACATTTCTGGAGATTTACATGTCAATGCCATGGGAATATGAGTGAGTTATCACAGTGTGCTATATACACTTTTGGCATCTGGATTTTGCTCTTTTAAGGAAATAACCACATCTGTCTGTCACATGCACGACGAGTTCTATTCTAAATTGAGACTTCAAACCCAGTTTTCAGTGCTGTCATGGGAATTTGGACTTCAACTTAGACCTTGAAAGAAATTTTTGATGTAATGCTTAGGCGAATTGTTTGGGAGTTTTCCTCCTAAATGTCCATTTCATGCTTGTTTGATACTTGGATGAGTTGATTAACATGATACTAATTATCACTAAATAATTGAGGATAACGATTCAAATATTAATTTATCTAATTTTTACATTTGCGGATGATATAACATTAAATATACAGAGCAGATGGTCTAAGAAATCTTGTATTTAAACTCGCTTTTTACTTGTTGAGTGTTCCATATTTTAAGTCCACGCGTGAGAAGCGTGTCAGATGATATAATACACTTGATTTCTTTTTTTATAAATCAATGATTTAACATGATTTATACTCGAACACTTTGAAATATGAATAAATCCTAATCCTATTTGTTTTGGTCTTATGTCTTAGAGAATCGGGCATGTATCAATTTATAAGGTTCTTTATTTCTAGATGCTGGAAAAGTTGGCTAGGAAGGAAGGCAACACTGTTGCAAGTTGCAAGTAAGAATTTGAAACAAAAGAAAGAACTTTCATCTTTACCGTACTATATTATTCATTACATGAAGGGATCCTAATGTACTTGATGGATATCCTATTTTTGTAAAAGTCCCCTTCAAGGACACCTCCAATTCTTACCAGGTCCTCCATAGTATAGCTCAGGATCGTCTAAATATTCTCGGATAAAATCGACATCGTAACAATCATATTCATCGGAGTAGTGTTCAACAAAATTAGGAAACTTCAAAATCATCGAGTTGTCTCGAACTCTTATTCGTTTTACCCAACCCGAATCACCAGAAATGTAGTCAGGAAACTTTCCATTGCCCATACCTGTTCCAGTATGAGGAGGTCCTCCCAACTTTGTGCTGTAAACTTCCCCTCCCCATTGTACTGTTTCTGCAGTATATTTTAGAGCTTTGAATAACTCAGAAGGCCAATAACCTATGTTAATGCTTTCACCATATTGTACCCACCAATTATTGGTCTCGAAATCCTGAAAGGAAAGAGGAAGAGGGAAGATAGAATGGAGAAGATGATAATATATGAAAAGAAGCATATAAATGGATTTGAAAAGGAAACCAAATCATTTCTTACTCTAAAAAGGAACATAGTTATTTCAAATGGAAGATCAGTTGAAGTTGAGATTGGATAAATAGCAGAACCAAGAGCAATTTCATTACTTGTTTGAACAAAACCAGGGCAAGTTAGATCAAAGCAACCTGTTTTATGGGAAGCATCAACCTAATAACACCGAAAGAAAACAATTTTAAGTTAGTTCTGTTTAGAGATAATTAACATTCCTGTCTATCTGATGACATTCAAGGGAAGGAGACAGTCTGTTGTTTGCATTAACTTACAGTCCAATACACGAACAGTCGAGTCTGTCGATCCCCGTAAACACCTGGATTTACCTGGAAGGTTTAAGATATCACCATACAAACATGTTAAAACCAGCGCAAATTGAAATGAGAGACAAATATGTTGTTGAGTATAAAGTGGTGCTTACTGCCCATCCGGATTCGATGGCCTCGTAGTTATAGTAAGGGCCGGTTAATAGAGCCACTTGGGAAGTACTGTATTCATCATCAAATTCGACGTTGGGGTTACATACTTTAATGTCTCCCTTGGCTCCGTTGAAGTTGTCTCCAACAGCAAGCAGAATTGCCTTCTGTTTTGCACCATTGTCAAGTAGATGGTAAGATTGAGAAAGACAAACATGGAATTCATCAAAGGAAAAAAGAAATGTTTGTTGGTCAAACCGAATGATTCTTTAATAGAAAATGCGAACTTCGGCTGTTGGAAAGCTGAGCAATTTCGAGCAAAGGCGTCGGTCTCTTTTTTCCATAGCTATATACTGAATTAGCTTTAAGTTGGACATGTTTTCGGATCCTTCGAATCGGTATTGTTTCTTTAGGACAACTGCCACTTTTCCTCCATGGTTGTTTCACACCCATTGAACTCTTTTCCCCCATCCCTTCCTCTTCTGCTGTTGCTTTCTTTGAATGCTTATCCATGGTGGGATCATAAGTAGGTGCCATCTATGCCAAACCAATGGTGAATGGCTTAAAATAGCATAAAAATCTCCCTCTTCTTCAACTTGTAAACCAAATTTCAGTACTCTAATTGATAACTAGAGAGAAAAAAAACAGACCTGGATGGTGTGATTTCTGAGAGCAGGATGATCAAAAGCTGGCTGGTCGTAGATGCTAACACAATCAATAATGTCGCCATCTTCGCTCTACAAGCAACATAAAGAAAAATGCAGCCGAAGAGGCATGAGTACTTGGTTATGCTATCTATAATTTTGGCTCTAAGGTTCGTAGGAGTGTACTATATAAACTCTTCTTTTCTAACAATAAACTAGTCTTTCGTCTACTCGTGGTTGTAGTAACTCTATTCATTTCTTTAGGTGAAAAGGGAGTCAAGTTAGAGAATCATGAAAATACTGAATGAGCAAAATGAGAAGAAGAATAAGAAACTGAGATTGGTACCTGAATGCTTTTAGTTGCTTGCTTCCTAAGAGAGCTCATTTTCTTAGTCTTAAGTTTAGAAAGTGAACCAACCTCCACAACTCCACAAACTATGACTGTCAATATCCCAACCAACATTTTGAACATCAAACCATTACAAATGACATTCTTCCCCATCGAAAACCTCTCACCAAATCAAACTCTGAGTTTCTCTTGATGCCTTTAAATCACAAACACCAATGGCTAAAAGCTATGCTTTTTGAATTGCTTAAGAGTCATTGGATCAGAGATAATTTGGTGCAACACAACATAATTCTTCATGTAATAAAACATCCAAAACTGATTTATATCCTAAAAATCACACTAAAAACAGGCAGATTGAGTACAGAGGGTAAATGGAATGGAGGGCAAAATGGAAATCTTGTAGACTTTCGCTTAGAAATCATTCAAACATAACATCATTACCAAAGTAGTTTGGAAATTCTAAATAGCAATGGAAGATGCATCTTCTGTTTTGTATGTTATTAGCATGACATCTCTGCCTAAATTACATATTTTGCATGACTTAACTTCTGATCATCCATTTCCCATTAAATTTCATTACTTTCTTAAATAGAATCTCTCAAACCACTTCTTGTCATATACTTTTCAAATCAACTTAAATAGTTACAAGTTAGAACTTCAATCAACACCTAACGTTTTAGAATGTTTATTCCTAAGTTATAAGCAATCATATGCTTAATTTGTTACCTAATACAATTTTGTTTTTCAAAAACAATAATCCATATAATTTACTCCTTAAATATAATAGTACTTTTTATTATTATTTTCTGTCAATATTTAAAGTTTCCATCATTTTAAATGTTTAATTAATGATAATGATTAAAATAGTTATTATTCTAAAATTTAGAGACTAAAGTATATTTTTTCATTTATGTCAACTTCTATTGATTAATTTATCTTTCTATGATCATTTTTAATTAATGACTAAATAATTTTTACAATATAGTGAGAAAATTCTCATTCGTGTAGCACATTTTACTTTTTTTTTTCTCTCTTTTTAATTTTACCTATACAATTTTGTGGTTGAAAATGAAATGATACCAACAAAACCTAATGACTAACATTTTTTTTTAAGATTGGGACTAAAATTTATTTTTTAAAGTCAAAATTAGAGAAAATTTATGTCTGTTTGATTTTTTTTTCTCACTATTTCACCTTTCTTTATCCCAAGCTAAGCTAAAAGAGAAAAACCAATCATTTTTTTAGTTAACTTTTGAACACAAAAATAAAACTTGAAAATTACTGAGGACCAATTCTAATGGTTACTAAACTAAGAATTAAATCAACCTTTTCATTTCTTTTTAAATTAAATACTAATAAATAGATAAACCGATAATTCTAAGAGGGGATAGTTGCATATTTAGCAATTAAATTTAAAATAATTAAATATATAGCAATATTTTAAAAAAATTGCAAATATAGCAAAGTTTGTCAAATTCTATTAATGATAGAGTCTATCACTGATAGATCATGTTGTAAAAATTGGTCTATCACCGATAGATCATACGAGTCTATCGGTGATACAAGTTTATCCGCGATGATTTTGTTATATTTGCAATTTTTTTTAAATATTGCTATATCCTTAATTATTATTCCTCAAATGATCATCAATTACAATTACCCTTCTAAAAAATAGCAAATTTGACAAAATATTTACAACATATAACAAAATTTCATATTCAATCAATAATAGACATTGGTAGACCATCACTTTCTATCATAGTTAGAACTCAAAAATTTACTATAATTGATAAAGATTTTAATTTATTTTGCTACTTTTAAGAAGGCTCCCAAATAAATACTAACGAATAAAATACCTTTCATATTTTAAAAAATGGTAATATTACCTCACATTTTAACTATGCTAAAAGTTCAATGGAAATTGGAATTTAAAAGGGTGTAGTGATAACCACAAACAAAAAAGTGTTATATGTCATTTTGATATCTGAATTTTCTATTAAATTCTAAAGAGTTTTTACTCACTTTTTCTCAAAGTTAGGTAAATGAAAAAATCATCTACAAAAGTAAAGTAGTTTTGGGCTTTTAATTATTTATATATATATTACATGTCAGTTCTACACTTTCTTATTTTATTCAATATTTATATTAATTGTGGGTCTCACATTCTTTTTCATATATATGTGGACTCATGTTTTCATATTTTTGTCAATAATTTGTTTCGAACCTTATTTTTGTTATTACTTTCTCTATTTACCTTATTTGAAAAAAAAGTTTTGTTTTTAGTGTATGGATGTTTTTTAAAGTTTTATAAAAGTTAGGGAAGAAAATGAGTACAACTTTTGGATATACAAATGAAATGGGTATTATATGTATATATATATAATTCAACCCTAAATAAACAAATGATAGTTACTCCCCACGTTGATTTTGCAAAAGCCGCCATGGGTGGGTGGTGTAGGTGCTTGGGATCCACGGCAGGTCCTTGTACAGCAAGCAATTGGATCTTCTCATTCTTTCATCTTCTACACTCTATAAATAATTTCACGTTATTCATAATCAATTTCCACAGAAACATCAACATAGTGTACTATCTCATTCTCGAGTAGGACAAAAGTTGTTAGGGCATCTATTGAAATGAGTCTCTTCTCTCTAATTTTCCGTTTGTTCCCTTCTTGCCTCTCCTCATCCCCAGTCTCAGATGTCGGGAAGGAGATTCCGGTGAAGAAATTGGCAGCGCCCGCGGAGACTAAGGAAGCTCCGATTGAAGTGGGCAATTCTCATGTTAATTCCTATCACTCTCACTTGTACTGGCGATGACGATGCCCATTCCATCAATTGTACGAGCTAGGGAGGATTGCTTAATATTATTTGAAAACATATTATAGGTTTAAATACTATTTTGTTCAAATTTTGTATACTAATGATTAAGTTGTCAAATAATATAAATCCTAAATAATTTGGGGTTTTAATTTTCAATTAAATATTTTGTTAATCATATTACTGAATATGGTAATTGCAATTCCCAGTTATTTCCTTTTCTTTCTGGATTGTGTGATTGAGCGTGTAAATATTTGTTTACAATTTTGTAGAGTTTTAATTTTCTATTGACTTTATTTTATCATGGATGTTATCGATTTATTTTTTTATTTTATTCAATGTCAATTTTTGAAACAAACAAGTTGGAGCGACGTGAGAGATTTTAAATGGGAGGAAATAAGATCAAAATTAGATTTTAATTTGAGCTTATTGTGTTGATTATGTTTTTCATCGACATAAAAGAATTATATAATAAATTAAGAATATTTTTTTAGTTATTTATCAACGTAATTTAATATCTAAATAATCTAACCATTCAAATATAGACTTACGTCATCTTCAATTTTAGAGACTAAACAGGACATTTTACATTTTTAAAGAAATTGAAATCAAAATAAAACAAAATACAAAACGTAAGTAACCAATTTTTATTTCAAATTTTTTAATCTTGTTTGATTAGAGAGAAACTTTATCTTAAATAATTGTTTTAAGAAATTTAGTAAAAGAATTTAATCTACACAAATATAATTATTTAAAATTAATTTGAGGTCAAAAAATCAACTTGAACTTAACTTAAACATTCAAATTCCTGGAGTTTTGGGTGTTTATACCATTTTAGTTTTGCATTTTTAAAGGTCTAATTTTATATCCTACCCTCTCGAATATATAAACACATTTCTCCTACTGTTCAAATTTTTTTTGAACCATGGAAATTCTTTTCTCAATTTTGAACTTCAATAAAAATTAATCAAATAATAACAATAAGTTTTTTTTTAAAAAAAAAGAATGTTTCCAAAATCTATAGCAAAAATGATAATAAAAAAGGTTACAAAAATCAACACTAGAATAGCAAATCAGATATTTTAGATTTGTATTTAAAAAAGAAAAAGAAAATCATTTAGGAAAACTCCTTTCGGGTCATCCGTTTTAGAAAGAAGACCCGAGCCCATAGTCCGTCTTCCCAAAGACTAAAATCGAAAATTCCACGCACGGGAAGTGTGATTATGCAAAACCGCTAAAAAAAAAATGGTGAACTTCTTGCTTAAGATCAAAGCGGAGCTCGAGAACCTCACGAATCTTCAGCCTCAAGATGGTTGCGACGACCCCAACTTCCCTTACCTTTTCAAAGTAATCCTCTTGGCTCTTAATATCATTCAATTTTCTTGAGTTTGTTTCATTAATCTCTTCCAACGTCCTGCCTTCTTTTCCATTACATTTCTTCAATCCTTTTTTCAATTTCTAACTTATTCACTAGTACTTGTCGAATTCGAAGTGAATTTGATATGTCTGCATGTTCCACTTTATCATCCTCCTCTTGACTTGAAATGTTATATTGTCGTTTTCGGATTTTTATCCCTGGAATTGATCCGAGGACATCATGTTTGGTGATGATTCTTGGATTCCTTCTCTTTCTAGCTGCTATTGGTTGGTTTTTACCGTATTTTCCTCCTTGATTGTGTTAATTGAGCTTGTTTGTTTGTATTATTTGTGTGCTATCTTCCGTTTGAAGGTGAAATGCGGGAGATGCGGGGAGGTGAGCCAGAAAGAAACGTGTGTGACCTTGGGTGAAACTATTCCTCTCCAAGCGGGTAAAGGGACTACTAATCTCGTTCAAAAGGTAATTCTCTTTTAAAGATGCTCATATTCTGGAAAGTATGTAGATCAGTTATTGACATAAAGATGGTCGTTCCAGGTTGATGAGAAAATGAAGGGAAATAGTAGGAAAGTTCTGGCTTCTATACATTTAAAGAAGTGTGTGTATGAGACTGAGTGGTTGTCCTCTAGTAACCATTAGAAGTAGATTTTGATTTTTGTAATTCCACTTTAAAGTTATACAATAATATAAAGTTCTTGTCAGATTGTGGTGGCCCTTCATTTCAATCAATTTTCAAAGCAATGGTACTAGTAGGATCCAGTCACTGGTATTCTTAACTTTTTAACGCTCACGGTTGGCTTGAGTGTACTTCAACTAGTTAAGACATATGCTCTCGACCAAGATTTCAGAGGTTCAAGTCCTTCACCCACACTTATTGAACAGAAAAAAAGAAAAAATTGACACCCAAGATCACTAATTCTTAGTTCACCACCACGGTTGACCTAGTGTTTAGTGAGGTCCATGTGAATAATAAAAGGCTTGGAGAGAACGAGCTCTAGTTGGTCTCATGAAAATAGGCGGAGATGTGCACAAGTTAGTCCTAGCCTGGCAATTACAGGTGGACAAAAGAAAACAGACTAATACTTAATTTAGCATTTGTTTCTTACTTAAGCTTCATCCATTCCTTATTTTAATTTGATTATTGGTGTACATTTTTAGAAAAATAAAATAATGCAGTATGCCACTGCTGTTGTATTTGAAAACTTGGGTCAATAGTCAAACTGACATTAAGATATCAGTTCTTAAGTGATGTGGAAATCGAAAATGGTGATATGTTTTCTGAAAACTAATGTTTTCCAATATCATTTGACCATGAAGTTATAACATTTTTCAGCATTTCGTGTTTGGTGTGAAATTTAGTTCTGAAATTAAGAACTTGTGGCAATTTTAAGGAAATGGCTAGAAAATTAAATTTGATTAGTTGTCCAAGATGATTGTCTTGTATCAGATTATGCTTTATTTCAAATAGTAGGTTCAATAGTTTCCATTTGCACTTAAAGATTTCCTCCGAACTCAACTACAATGTTAATGCTCTTTATCTTATAGTGCAAGTTCTGTGGGAGGGAAGGAACTATCACAATGATTCCGGGGCGAGGTAAACCATTGACTCAGGAAATAAGTGAATCAGGGGGTTTCTCTCCGTTGATGTTATTTGACTGCAGAGGTTATGATCCTATGGGCTTTATATTTGGACCTGGATGGAAAGTAGAATCTGTAAGTCTTCCAATTAATAATGAACATGAAGTATTTAACACGGCCTACCTGTTTTTGAATTCCACGATCATGTATAACTTCATTTTTTTCAAAATCAAACATATATAACTTGTTGATCATGCAGATTCACAACGTTTTGGCATGAGACTAGAATTTTTTTTCCCTTCTCTCTCTCTGTCCTTGAAGATTAATATTTTTCGAAATATAGGCACGCAAGGTTAACAACTAGATAAAAAAATTAAGAATATGGCATAGATACTTGCTCTTTTATTTTAATCATGCTGGCATATAGTTTAGCTTTAACTTACGAATTCTGAAGAATATTGTTTGGCTATATATTGTTACAGATTTATTCCTAAAGTTGAGTTGCCTTGTTTTGTTTGCAGATAGAGGGGACTAAATTTGAGGATATTGACTTAAATGGAGGTGAGTATGCAGAGTATGATGAGAAGGGAGAATGCCCTGTCATGATTTCCAGTCTAGAAGCCAAATTTGAGTTATTAAAGTAGGAGATAATTATATGCAAATTATTATATCTCCCACTGTAAAAGAAAATGATCATATTTGAATGCCCCTCATCTATCTGTTCTCTTTTTCTTTTTAAATAAGAATGAAGTTTGAGGAGTTGGCATGAACGGTCTTTATTTGTTTCCTTTTCTTCCCAGTACCTCTCTCTCTCTCTCTCTCTCTCTCTCTCTTTCTTTCTTTTTTTTCAACCTATGTATTGCTCAAAACTAGTTGAATATATTTATATATATAGTTCTCGAAATTCCAAAAAGATAAATAGTCCAAACTTCACCGCTCGTTTGACCAAGGACATGTTTTCCATAATCCTCCATTTCTCTCTTTTTTTACTGTTTCATTCCTTACTCAATACTTCTCGCTCCTTCACCCGAACACTACTTAAATTTGCATCATTAGATTATACAGAATCTCATTCGAGATTTAATTACAATGCCAAAAATGCCCTTAATTGGTTCACTTTGTTGGTGTTGAACTCGATTTTAAATCTTTACCACCCTAGATACTATTGAACTAACTGAAGATTATTAACATAACTTGGACTCTTCATTATCTTTTTTTTTTTTTTTTATCAATTGTAAATTGATAGGTTTACAAACAAGCTGATATAGTCGAACAATAATAGCATTTACATGATAAAAAAGAAGAAAGAAAAAAAAAAAAAGTGGTTATTACTTATTAAAAGAGAGTTTGTGTGGAAAGGACGATATTGGCGTGCATAAAAAGAAGTTTCTGGAACCATATTAAAAAGAAGCCAGTGGCCAATCACTCTTACCTGTCATTTCCTAACAACACAGCGCGGTCACTCTATCCTGGGCCCCACGTTCACAACAACTATTTTTCCCATTATTGGCTTGTCGGCCCCACCCCCCATCATTTTTACTTTTCCTTCTTTCCCTTTTTGGGTTTTCTTCACTCCACGCTCTAATTTTCCACCGTCCCCATCTTCTCACATCCCTTCGATGCTTATCGTACATAACACGCGCCATTGTCGCATCTGGATGAATTCAATATTATTTCCCCCATGGTTTCCACTAACCCTAAACCAAATAGAATCTTCCACTTTTACAACGGACTCATTAACGTTATGAACCAAACGACGCTGTTTTGCTTCTTTTTGGTTAGCTAAATTAATTCGATGAGATTAATGCTAATAACTTTCTTAATTTTATTTATAGTTGTAAATAATTTTGTTTATGTATTTTTATTTCTATACATAATCTATCACATCCATTGTCTCATCTTTATTTTAAAGAGAAAGAATATCTCTCTCAAAAAGAAAAGTATTTTGTTTGAAACTTTAATAGCATCCTTTGAATTTGGACCTTATATAAAAGCTGAGAAGTAAAGAGATATTTAATATCATTATTCTAATTTTAAAATTAATGTCCATTGTTTATTATTATTGTTTTGAAAAAAACGTTTGTTGAACTAAAATGTTTGATTAGTGCCCATATATATTAAAAAAATATATGATCATGAGTCATTACTATTCAATTACTATTCAATTCATGGAAAATGTGATTCTAAACATATAGTCACCTTATGTTAAAGATAGGTGAACCCAAATAAGCATCATCCTGAGGGAACATGTTGGTTTAGTAGTTGATTTAGGGGAGGATTGCTAAAGTTTGAAATCATCGACGAGGATGAGGCATAAAAGGCGTTGGCCATTTTTCAAGCTCTAATACCAAAATAAAGAGTGAAGACAAGAGTATTTGTAAGAAACCGATTCTCTATTTTCTCCAAATGAGTATTTGATCCAATATAAGTTAACTCAAACAGACACTGTCTTGAGGGACATGTTGGAGAAGATGAGAGTCTCACATTGGAAAAAACAATGTGACTCATACTCCATATAAGATAGATGAACTACTCCTCTCAAGTGTAAATTTGTAGATAAAACGTCAATAAATAATTTAAAATTGATATTTTAATCTCATCCCAACAAGTACATGTACCATAAAAGTTGTTGAATAGATGAGATCGATGTTACTGATAAAAAATCTAATAAACTTAGGATGGATGAAAATCATCCAAAGACCTTCCAAACCTATAGTTTGCAACGTAATATTAGTAAGTATAAATATCTTAATGAAGCTGATAAATATCGTACTAACTTAATAAAACAGTTCACACCTTTTTTTTTTATACATATTTCGAATATGACAACTATGACAAATAATTAATAATATGAAACGATTATCTAAAGGTTATTAGATGATTATTACTTTTAAACTTACTGCTTTTCAAATTTATAACGTATTAATTTTTTTTCTACTTTTCAAAAGCTTAAAAAAGAAAAACAAAATAATAGTGATAATATATATAACCATACAGCAAACGTTAAAGTTTAAAATTGAAAAGAAAAAAAAAAAAGCATGAATGGAATAAATCCGTTGAAAAAGAAAGAAAAAAAAAAGGTGTAAAATGGAATTTAAAAACAAAAAATTACTTTATATTTGTTGTGTAGTTGTTGATGGCTAAAATGTTGTGCGGTGGAAAGAGAATGCATATATTCCCCGTCGATGCTCTTTGTGGAAAAGGGAACCACACCCATATATGAGCTGTCTTTCAACCATTCGCCAGCTTGCACCTCCCCGTTTCTCTCTATATATCTCTCCTTCTACTATTTCCCTTTCTCATTTCCCAATCAAACGGTTCTCTCCTCTCTCCTCTCTCCCGCCTCAACCCTAACCCCCCGCCCCCATTACCTCTTTTACCCAATGGCCGCCCTCTCCAAAGTTTCTCTCCTCGCTCTCATTGCCCTCATCTTCGCCCTTTCCTCCGTCGCCGCTCAGGAGGCTCCGGCTCCCAGTCCGGCCTCCCCTGCCACCTCCATTGCTCCTTCGGCCGTCTCCGCTTGCCTTGCTGCTTTCCTTGCTCTCGCCTTCGGATCTACTCTCAGGATCTGAGCTACCGGCCTTCGGATGTGGTGATTGATTTTGCCATGGACTCTTCCATGTATTTGTGATGGTCTGCTTTTCCTTTTTCTTTTTCTTTTCTCTCTTCAACTAAAACCTTGCGCCGCGGAGGAATTTGTTTTAGATGTTTTTCTAAGGGACTTTAATTTCTACACGTTTGGTACAGACGACCTCTTTTGTTTACACATTCTTATATATAGAATGCAGGTTGTGTTGGTTTGTTCACGATTGTGCTATATTTTGTTGGTTATGATTAGTAAATAAATTGTTTCGTTCTTTTTAAATACTCTCTTCTTCTTTACTCTTTCATGCATTCATTCATACGAACACACTCGCTTATTATATCTAACTGCAACAATTTCTTTGAGATTCTTCGCTTAGCCAAAACAATTTGGTAATTCTCACTGTAATTGATTGATTAATTTCTTCTTGAAGAGAGAGAGAGAGAGAGAAAAAAAAAACCCCATCAGAAATCATTTTGTGTACTACCGAATTAAGTTGAGGATTATTAAATTGTGGAATTCCAAGATTTGTAAGGCATATTTAATAATTTGAAATCTGGACCAACAGAAGTCCAATTGAAGTAGAATTTGTGGGGCAGCGAGGCATGTGCAATGAATAATGAAAACCCGAAAGGGAAAGGTGCCAATAATTTTATGGTTGGCAATTTTTACAGCTAGAGAATTGATGACAAGAACATGGTTGCCTTTTTTGCTTTTCTTTTTTCTTCTCTAAGAAGGACGAATCCAAAGCATATAGAGAATTATTTATATTAATGAAATGGTATATTGGTTGATTTCTGTTGTCCACTAATAAAGTCTACTTGTGATCTTTGTGATGCTCAACTCAAATATATTTTCATTTTGAGTTCTTTTTTCCTTTTCTTTATTCATTCTTTTTATTTTATATACTCGATAGAATTTATTTTGCATACCCTTTTGAACTCACATGAAGTTTATTTGATTGTTTCAAGAAATTTACAATTCTAAATATTGCAATATTAGCTTTTTATGATTTACATTTAATTTTTTAATACCATGGCAATCCAGCCATTATAGATTTAAAATTATGTTTAAATCTAAGAATGTTTTTTCTGTAAAAGTTAGAAGAAAAGTATTTTGGTAACATAGAGTTCTTCCTCTCCTTAATTTCATGTTTTATGTTTTATCTTAAATATGTGTTTGGAAACAAATTCAATTAGATTATAATTTTAAAATTTGTTTAACGTGTTTGTAATATATTTATAAATCATAAAACTAGCTAATTAACAATAAATATGATTCAAAGAGAGTTGTAGTTTAGTCTCTACCATTTGAAGAATTTCATTATAAAATAATAGTTTCATTATTCTCTATGATTTTGTCAAACCAAAGGAAATACCTTCTACTGTTTACGTAAGTTGTTATCATAAGTTATTGTATGAAACTTTTTTTTTTTTTTGTGTTAATTTTAAGAAAAAATATGTTGAAGAAAGAAATAGTTTGAAGGAGAGGAAGGGGTGGGTGTAAAGTGTGGGAAATTAAAGTTGGGAACTTCGGGAAATTAGGCTTTTGATTTAGTATGTGAAGAAGGATGAGGAGAAAGAAAAAAAAAAAGATAGAGAATCAACTGACGCAGTTGTAGTAAAGTGATAATCCGAGTTTTTTTCATTCTTGGAGGATTTGTTTTTCTAAAAGTTAGTTGATAAGCCAATATATCTTTACACAAAAGAAAAAAAGAAAAAGCTCTTTAATCCATAAACAAATGTAGCTTCCACCCTCATTTCTATTTTCAATCTAAGAATTGGTAATTTCTACTTGAAAACCGTTATCAAAAGGATCAACTTAGAACTAAAAAATTAGAATAATTACAATTTCATTATGCTAATAAAATCAATTAGCCAAGAGAAAATCTACAACTTATATATATATATATATATTTTATATTTATGTAATTCACATAATTAAAAGCTTCTTCCCCTCCTCTCCACAAAATCACAACAAAACAGTGGTTCTAAATTAATTTGGTATGTGATCAGAAACTCTCCTCTTTTCCTCACTCGGACTCCGACTCCATGTTCACTATTGCCTTAAGCCCTCTTGGTCTCTGCATCCCAAACACATTCAAATAACAAGAATCAATTCTTACAATTCACAAATTAATAAACACAAAAAATAGAAGAAAAAAAATACATACCTTTTTAGAAATTTTCTTCTCCCTTACTTCGTATCTCTCCAACGTTAAATCACATAGCCACGTCCCCGGACTCACCAGCTGCCACCACCAAATAGCAAACACCAAACACCAAACACCAAACCAACACACAAATTAAATAAATCCTGAACAAAATGTAATATACTTTTACAAATATTATTTATAGAAAAGTAAAAGGGAAGAGGGAAATTAAGAATTTATTACAAAAAGTAAGGTTGAATGTGAACATGATTATTTAGATAAAAGAAAAAGAAACCCAAAGGACTCCCAACTGTTGAAGGCGAGGATGGGACAACTCAGCGATTGTCTATCTGTCGACTAGTAATTGGTTAAACCATTCATTCACCCACACACAATGCCTTCATTTCCGGTAAATAACACTCAAACCATATCTCTCCACGTGGCATTCCATCAACCTTCCATTGCCACAACTCTCCCCTTAATATCTCTCTCTCACCCCCACACCCCCCTTTTTCGTTTTATTTTCAATTAATGCTCTCATTGAATAATTACTAGGAAATAAATATTCGGTGAAAATTAAAAGAAAATTAGGGTTCAAATAAATAATTAAAGCAGAAGTAATAATGATATTAATAATTAATAATTAATAATTAATAATTATAGCGCATGAGAATCAGTTCGTAACTAAGGAAGAAAAAGTAATTAAAACCAATAAAAGAAAAGGTAGAGAACGAATCTGGAAAAGTAAAGACGGGGGGATTGGTGTTTTGCTTACATTGATGGTGCGTTGAATAATTTTTGCTCGTTTTTTAGGTCTCTGAGGCAGTTTTGACCCTTTGATCGCCATGAAATCTTCTTCCTTCTCTTTGTTCGTTAAAGCTATTACGAACTTCGGTGGCCAAACCGGCAGCGCTTGCGGCGGTGCAGTTGGTTCTCCGCTGCCGGAAGATGACCCACCTTTTTTTGTGTCTGAGGTAGCGGCGGATTTATGGTGGTGGTCGTGATGAGACGGTGGTGGTTTTTTCTCCGGCGCTGCCCTGTCCGGAGAAGTAATTGCTCTGACACCGCCGTTGGATTGGGCTCTCATCGTACCGGAAATCTCAGAGTTCCTAATCAAATTTTTTTAAAAACAAAAACTCAGTCTCTGTTTGTTTACTACTTAGTTTCACCAAAAAGTTCTTTTTTTTAAAAAAAAGACTCCCAACCCCACAAGACATACACACATAGATTACCAAAACAAAAGGCCTAAAGAACAAATCTCACGAAAGATTGAAAGATTACTCATTAAAGAAGAAGAAAAAAAAAAAGGGAAAAAAGAAGAAAAGCAAATTTAATTTATTTACGTTCGTGGGCTGAAATTACGGGAATGACCTTGGAGGATGTTGGAGTTCGTTGGGGGAAATCTGGCTTAGAATTTGCGTACAAAATGGGGGACTTCGTCTCTATTCTTTCATTCAATGGCTTAGATTTTTCTTAAGGACAAACCTGTCTTTTCAAATCATGACTACCTCGCCCCAACCTCAGCCTTTGGATCTACAAGTTCGAGATTACGTGTCCGCTCCAGGGCAGCCGATCTGGAGACACTCTGGGGACACCAGTGGTCACTGCGATTGATGATCCGACGGCTATTATTCCACAGTGAAAACGACACGTGGAAGAAATGGAAGACGTGTCCTAATCAACGAGGCTAAATTGCGTCCTTCAATGTTTGGTTCATCATTTCATCAGATTCCAATACCAAGTTGCATTTATACAATTATTTTTTTATTGTTTGAAAAAGAAAGATTATTGAATTTTTTTTTACAATAATGTAGCCAATAAGTGTTAATCATAGACTATGTTGTCAAATATTGATTATGATATGAGTATATAAATAGCGATAATATGTTTCTTAGATATTTAGATATGCAGTGCGTTACAGCAAGCAAATAAAAAGCCCAATAAAATAAAAGCCCAAATAGAAAGGCCCATTTAAAAGAATACATCGGGATTTTGAATCCCATAGCCGGGAAAAAGGAATCTCAAATATCGGATGAGATTTGAACGATCAAAGAGATTAAAAAAGAAATTACGAAAGATTGGCGTTGAAGAAAAGAGAGAGAAACAGAGAGTACCTTAGAATACGCTGAGATGGAGCTGGCGGCGGCGGTAGAACTGGCGGTTGAGGAGAAATCGGCCGTTGACGGAGATTCAAATACCCATTACTCGGATTAAGGTTATGATTAGAAGTTGGTTGGTGGTTATGTATAATCGAGTCTTTATCGGCTCTAACGACTCGCCGGTCCACTCGGACGGTGGTTCTGTGAGCCGGTGCTGCGGCGGAAACATCCTTGGCCTTAACCGGAACTTTCATACACCGGAGACGCTTCCGGTTTCCCCATTGTAACACAAATTCCGACGGCGTTGGCTGCGGTCTCGTTGCGACGGCGACAACGGCGGCTTCGGATCTCGCTCGCAACAACAGCGAGCTGTCCACGCTGGTTCTATCCCTCCCGTTGAGATTATTACTAACGAAATTGCCATGGCTATTGATTCTGAGATTTTCTTTCTCCATATGCTTAATTATATATACACTACCTGTCCCATTTCAAAAGGGGGTTAGTCTGAAGAAAGATTACTCAGAAGATTCTACAATTAAAGTAGCAAAGAGAAACGAAAGGGGAAATGGATAAAAAGCAGGTTCTGCAGTCAATTGGATTCGGATGAAAATCCCGAAGTTACGAAGAAAAATGGACAGAGCAAAGGTGATTAGAAATTTCAAGCACTGAAATATGACGTTTTCGCCATCAACACTGTAAAAACTTTACTCGAGGAGAACATCAAACAGTCAGAGACCAGAACATGGGGTTTTCTCGATGATCCGAAGACGGAATTCACGAAATTTGAAAAGCCGAACTGGTCTGGGTTTCTGAAGAAAAGTATTGGGAAGACGCTGGGTCTGAAATTAAGAGGAAATTTGAGGGAAAATCTTGAAAATGTGAGGAACTCAAAGAAACAAGAAGAATTTCACATGGAAACAGGGGATCCAGATTTCCCAATGGCTCACAGAGAGATAGAAGATCCTTCCATGGAAGAAGCAACTCGAATTTTTAAATTCTGAAAGCATATTATCAGACCCTAAGAATTCGAACAGAGGAGGAAGCGATAGCTATTGGATGCTGAAGGTAGCAATGAACAGGAAGAAAATCAGACCTGAAATTTCGGACGAAAATAATTAGAACAGAAAGAACAGAGCCTACAAAATACACCAAGAAGATAACCAATCAGTACCTGAAATTTCTGATCTGGGTTTGCCCCCCTCCCCCCCAAGAATCAGCTCTTCCAAAGAACAGAAATCTGCTTATTTCACCGCAGAAAACAAGCGAAATGTAAATCCGAATCCCAGAGTCCGATAATCGCTTGCATTTTTCTCAGTCCAATTCTTCTTCCACTTTCAAAAAAGGTAACAAATCTCTTAGAAACCCCTCAAACGAACAACTAAAATCGCTCTGTATTTATCTGCACAACGAAAATTTCAAGAGTTAGAAACTAATTTCAGAAGATAAGATCTAAACCCAGAACAACAAAGACCTTAAACAGTGAATTGATTTCAATTATCAAACCTTCAAAACTCAAAGTCTCTTCTCCAAAAATTCAACTCCGAATTTATTAAAAAAAAAAAAATCAATTACAGAATCAGCCAAGAAAACAGACCCCAGATTCAAATTCCCCCCCGTCGATTATCTCATCTCTTACAACAATTTCAATGCCTTAAAAGTCGTCAATGACCCGAGCCATCTTAGATCGATTAACCCAGTAATACTATCAAAATTTTAAGCTGTTGGGTGGTTTTGAAAGCTTCAAATGAAGGAAATAATTACAGAGACATCAAGAGAAAGAAATATAAATATGTAGAAGAGAAAGAGAAAGAGAAAGAGAGAGAGAGAGAAAGAGTTAGAAGGGAAGTTTAAAGAGAAGTAGTACAGAGAGGTCCTTCCTCAATGATACAACGAAATGGCCTCTCACCCTTTCAACTCTCTATTTTTATACGCTCTTCCAAGTCCCACATCGCTTAAACCGTTCAGCAATATCCATCTATGACCGTCCATCAAACCATCGTCCGGCTCTGCTTCATCATCTGCTTTTCCGTCCACTGAGAGTCCCGCTCCTTCCTCTCTTCTCCAATCGACCGTTACGTTTATCCCCCCGCGTTAACCAATTTGACGGAATCTTTAACGTCCGTTCATTCTCCTAACAAAAATAAAATAAAATATTCTTTTATATTATTATTTAAGTTTTGTTTTCGTGTGGAACCGCCGATGTGATGGAGCTTTAGAGCTTTGGAGCTTAGAGGTTAGAGGTTAGAGGTTAGAGGTTAGATAGAACCGGGAAGGGTACTTAACTATGGTTAGTTTGGAGTATTAACCATGGTTAAAGCATTTGAATAAAAGTGCTTTCGTAATGTCGTATCCGGTCAATACCCAAACCGATTATACGTCCCATGGGGCTCTCCAAATTATTGAACTTTCAATACTTTCATTTCACTGCAATCAATGACCCCTTCAATTCATTCTTTTATAAACATTTATATTAGGGTTTCCTTTAACCAAATATTTATTTCTACCATTCATTCTTACCTTCTCCCTTTTCTACTACCCAAAATTCAAACTATTCTTCTCAAATCTAGTTTGTAATTAGTTTGTAATCCAATCACCTTGCATGTCTTCCTCCCCTTCACCTTCTTTTCAACTTAGATACTTTATTTTATTAATATTCTAACAAATCTACCTCAATACTTTACCATATAATGTATATACATATATTTCAAAGTTTTAAAACTAATTTGGCATAGTTAAAACCTGTAGTGGTAGTGTTCTAATGTATTATTGCATTTTTTAGTTAATTATGATTAATATGTAAATTAATTTTATTTATGATTGGTAGGTAGATTTTTGTAAAATATAAAAATGGATAAAGTTTAAATTTGATAGATACAATTATTAATGGAAAAAACAAAGGATTCTTCACCAACAATTTGACTTTATCCATTGTGATTTTAGAAAACGTTTTGTGGAAGAGAGTCGTGATGTTTCAAAACACCACAATACAATCATTAAATGCAACTCTATATTTCTTCATATTCTTTTACTTTTTTTTCATCTCCAAAACCATCCCATAAATTATTTACCACAAATCCTAATATTATATAAACGAGACACCATTCGTTTGAGTCAATCATACAAAATTACTTAATAAATTTATTTTATATATATGAAAACTTTAATTCTAAAAATTTAAAAATTAAAAATCTTGTCATGATTGAAGACCTCAAGGAAAGTATAACTACTTCCCTACTCGAGGTTTAAACTCTTTACACATGCAATCATATACCAAGAACTGTAAAAAGCTTAGATCATCAACATCGAACGTGTTTTAAAAGATGATAAAATAAAATTGAAATAATAACTTTGAGGCTTACATGTTTCGTACCATTCACTTGCTTACTTAATAATTATAAATTTTATTTTTTAAAATTTTCCTTATACATAATAAAAGTTTTAATTAGTCAAAGGATTTAAATGGAGAATATAAAAGTTATAAAAGAATATGTAAGGACTGAAATGTTATATAAAAGTTCAAATATTGACAAGTTGATATTATATTAATTAGAAACAAACAAGTTAAATTAAAAATTAGAGTTTGTTGTAAACTTCCTAATAATGCAAAGCACTTTTCTCATGTTTATTAATAATTATAAGCTTATATTTATTTTCACTTTCCACTCCTTCCCTAACTTCTAAAAAATCACATCAAACTCACCATTGTACCCTCAAATTTAATAAATGAGTTCGTTTTTTTAAAAAACATTATGTAAATTTAATAAGATTTTATCTTTTTAGCCTATTGTTAGTTCATCACATAACTTTATTTAAACTTCATTTTCGAGCCCCCACTCTACCAAAAAAAGAAAAAAGGGAAAAACCATACAAATAGAATATTTATCATTAGTAGAGAAATAAGTGTATAAATTTTGACTTTTAGTGGATTACGTAAATAATTCGTCAATTTTCTTCTTCTTCTTTTAAAAATCTCCAAACATATTTATAATTATCATTATATTTTTAAACTTCTAGAACAGGTTTAGTTAACCATTTCAATTTTTATTTTTGTTTTCATTTTTCTATTTTCTAATTTTTTATAAAGATAAAAACCATATATATTTGATAATGTTGTTATTTTAAAGATGTCCTTTCATTTTCAATTTTTCTTTATAATTTTAAAAAAAGTTTTTTTTTAAAAAATAAAAATAAAAAGTGAATTAGTTACCAAATACACTTTAGTTTTTAAAAACCAATTAAAAAACAAAAACAAAGAAAGATTACCAATAAAGGCACATGCGTATTTATGTATAAATAAAGGTTATGAAATAAAAATGCTTTTAGTCATTATGTGAATTTACCTTTTCCATATTTGAAGTTTTATCTACTTTTTAAGAAGGAAAAAAAGAAAAAGATAAAAAGACTTTTGTTCCTTTTCGTTTTTCCAAATGAGAGAGCATATGAAGAAGATTTTCTTCTTTTTTTTTTCTTTTTCTTTTGGTGCCTTTGTTCAGTAGTGGGGTTGATTTTTTAATAAGAAACTTTTGTCCATCCATTTGTATTTTGTAATATTAAGATCATACTCATTTTAAAAGAAACAAAATAATCAAATCATACTCGTTGAATTTAAACAAAAGTATGTATCCATATTAGTTTTCGTCTCGTTGACTCTTAATGAAAAGGTGAATTTAGCTTGTTAGTAATTGACATAATTCTAATTCAAGAGTCAATTTTTTATTTTCATCTCCGTAATAATGATATTGAAAAAGGTATCATTAGATGCTCCACTAGAAAAAAAAAAATATCCAATTCCCTAACTATTACCTTTGAATTCAAAATCATTTGATTCATATAGTTGGCAACTAGTTTAATTTCTTCAAACACAATCATTCGAATAAATTATTAAATCATCACATATACCTCTTAATCAACTTTTCCTTTCAACTAGGAACTATATATATATATAATAAAAAATTGAAAGAATACTATTTTAACAAACAAAAAAATTATTGAAGCCTAAAAGTAAAAAAACTTAAAGTTCTATAGACCAGAAACTACATTTGAAATCTTTATTTTCTTGGAGAATTATGAGATTTTGAGAATTATGTATGGAACCAATTCTGATTCATAATTTGGGGTTTAAACAAAACAACCAAATCGAGTTTCAATAATTGATATTCCATCCCTTTACTAAACAACGAGAAAATAATAAAGTAAATTTAAAGCCACGATTAAAAGAATTACTAAGATGACAAATGTTACATATTCTATCTAACTAAACTCAATATTAAGATGATGAAAGAGTGAATCATATTTTCATTATATCTTAAAAAAATTACAAATATAGTATAGAAACCAACATTCACATTCAGATAAGATGCAAAAGGAACTCTTTTTTTTTTTTTTTTTACAATATAAATTGATGGTATTAAAACAATAAAGTTAAAGAACATGAAATTAGATGGTATTAAAATAATAAAAGGAAAGAAACAAAGCGTGCAAAAGTGGGAATAATAGAAGAATGTGGATCCAGGGAGGTGGAGAATGGGGGCACACACACACACACACACACACAAACAGTATCCCAATAATCCCAATATGTGGATTTATCTCTTCCCCCACTAAATTCTATACCAAAACATCTAACCATTTTCAACTACCACAACCCACAAACTCCCCATTCTACTTTTAAAATTGACGAAAGTTTAAACAAGTGAAGGAGGAAAGGAGTGGAGCCTACCCTTCTCACCCATATCCCATCTATAAGTATAGCCCACCTCTTATGCCTTTTCTCACCAATATTTCAATCATGCATTTTTGTTTTCTCACTTTTCTTCTTTTGGAGGTTGGAATTTTGTATTCATGTGAAAATATATTGTCATTCAATGTAAAAAGCACACCATAATTCTACTACATACAATCAATACATTTGGAATTTTGATCGTTCTTGCCAACACAACCAGAGCCTTCTTCTTATAAACAGATGCGTATTTCTTCAGTTCAACATTTCAATTATATGCCCCTTTTTTCTCACCTAACACAATGGCCTGTGGTTCTATTTACAAATGACTTGTCGTCGACAGACCCATTTGAACATAGATGTGATATAAACAATGGTGGGAGAAACGTACTTCCAAATCCGATGACTGACTTGGGTTTCGTCATCATGCAGTGAAGCCCTTGAGTAGAGAGCTCCAAGGGCCCGGAGGGACACTCATGCAAGCTTGCGCCGATGCCTCCGCCATCTGCTCCTTGCTGATTCCAGCATTGCATAGGTTTGCAAAGGATCTCATGTGTTTCATTCCGTACTGAGACAGAGATCCACAACGTGCCTCAAAGCTCCTAACCTGTTTGTATTGAATCATTTCAGAATTAACTAACTTTTATACTGAGTAAAAATATAACTAAACATCATTTGACTGGTTGACTGAAATGGGCTGTGCAGTATCCAATTATATTGAAATTATACCATATTCCTAAGACAGTTCCAGTCATCAACAAGGGGTCTTCCTGCGGGACGGATGGCTTCAAGCACCTCAGGACCTTCTTTAATTCCAAACAACAGCTTTCCAACTAGCTTCACACTGTTATCGATATGAGCTCTATGGGACATTGCTTCCACGAACTTCTTCTGAGCTTCGACTTTCGTCAGGGAGCCTTCTGGAGCTTTGCGAAACTAAGATCAACAAGCACGGATGGGGTGAGAGGGTCTTGAATGATGTCGAAACCAAAATTAATTTTAAGCAAGAAAAAACCCAAGATTAACAAGTAAATACTACAATCCCTACATTAGAGAGGTGACAAGTGTAGTATTTAAAAAATTGCCACAAAAGTCTCAAAAATTGGATCTAACGCACAAGAATGCTTTGTTCTCACTATCTAAAACAGGAAATATTATCAATTTGGCGAACCTCAAAATATCACTTATTTACTATATACTAGTATACCAAGCAGGGTTCATATATTATCCATTTGAAAATAGAAAAAGAAGAAACTAACCTTCTCCCAAAAGTGGACCAGATCAGCGTCACGCTGATTGGTGAACTTTGTAGCTGGCCTCAAGGAGTTTTCCTCGACAAAAGTGTTGTTCTCATTAGCAGGATCAGTACCCAGATATGAGAACAAAGCGTTCTTGTTGAGCATTAGATCACCGTATTGCATGACATGGGAACCATAGGCATATTGGCCACTTAGCGTCCTTTTTTTCACCTGAAGAAACCAACAGTTCAAATCAGATCAAACGAGCATAATGGGATTTTTTTTCATTTTGATAAACACACTAAAATGTCCTTTAGACTTGGTACATTTAGTACAATTACAAAAGGATGAAAAAATCTGGTAGAAAATTTTTCATTTTTAAGAACCAAATTTAAACTTGGGAAGTTGATTTCTCCTAAAACGGAGGTCCACGTATTCTTACCAGTTCGTATTGCTGGCGTAAACTTTCTGTCTTCAAATTGTGATTATCACTGTTACAGCACGAAAGTAAAAATCTTGAGGTTCTGAATAAAATAAACCACTTCCTCATTATTTTAACTCACGTCATTTGCGTTTGGATCCCTTATTTAAAAGGTAATAATCTGCTTTTGGATCTAATAATTTTGTGAGACTCATTCTTCGGCTTGACAGAACACTAGACACCAGAAGTATGGTGCGGCAGTACATATAACGATGAGAACATGGAAATCAGAACAAATGCCCAAAATCAAAGTTGCACAACATCAAAAAACATTACCTTTTGGATTTCGGCATTGATATCATTTTCTTTTACTGATAAATTAAAACACCAAGCAAAAAACAAAAACAAAAACAACAAAATAACAAAATAACAAAGTATAAAAACAATAGAACAAGCCTACTATTATCTTTTTACCTGTCTTCCAACCAAGCAACACTGTACAAGTCACCCAAGCAAGTATCATACTCTGGTGGAGGACTAGGATAATCCCCTGGACAATAAGTACCCCAACTGCTTTCATAAGCATTTGATGCAGTCGTTGTATAAATGTTCAAACCTTCAGGAAGAAGACCTTCAAAGATACTTCCTGATTCACAAGCTTCGAGATAGAATACCTAAAATATTACAAACAGTTCCACTCTCATTATATATGGTTACATTATAAGGACAGATGCAGTCTCAAGCAATGAACAGTACAATAATATACCAAACTTTTGTAGGATCCAGCAGCATGCTTCTTCTTTAGAACTTTGTTAAGATCGTCAGCATACATATAAGGATAGGTAGGCATCCCTGAACAAGATATATCAGAGATGAGAAATTTCTTATCCATCAAGTAACAAACTAGTTAGAGAAATCTAACACAAGTTTATCTTCGATTAATGTTTTTACAATAATGATACCAATAAGTGTTTCCTAGGTAAATGAGGCTGTACTATCAGTTTCAAATCAAAGCACGCTTTTTAAGATTGAATTTTGGTTGGTTGGCTGCCTTTAAAAGATAATATGGAAATGTAAACTAATCGTGCTATTGTTTACAGATATAAATCAAGCACATCGAGCAACAAACATATCCAAAGAGATGGTGCCAGATAAGCATGATAGGTCACCTCAAATAGTATGCGAACTACACAGAACAAGCCACTCACCAAGCACACCAGGACCACCATGATCACTGTAGTATATGAAAATATGATCATTAGGGCCACTGTCAACAACCTTCCCACTACCCCCTGTAAGAGCAGTTTTGTTTCCAAGAATGGCAGCAAAAAAGTTGTTCACGGTAACATCTTCACCAGTGTAATCCTGCCATGGCCAAAACGTAGAGTGCATAAGTAGCTACCATCAGATGAATCAGGCGTAAAATTAGAATCGATAGGGCAACGAGAAAAAGAAAACCTTCGGGACTCCATGATAAACATCAGAACCCTTTGGATGGTTGATGATGACACCAGGTCTTGGGTTCTCTGGATTGAAGGCAATGTCATCGTACATGAAGACTATGATGTTCTCATCTTTTAGCCCATTTTTCCGCAACAATTGATAAGCATGGCAGATATCAGCCTGGTGGAAAATGAGTTCAGCATTCTCTAAGCCTTTTTAATCAATTAAACCATCTACGACACTCACATAATAAAACAAGGTTGAGAGCAGAATAGTAGCACCTAGACTCTGTTGACTTACGCTTGTTCAACAAATTTATATTAATTCTTAATTATATCTCCATTCTCTCCTTTGATTTGTAACTTTAATTACTGGTTGTGTTTATAGCTCTTTTTTACTTTCCATAGAGGAGTCACAAACTCTTTTTTATTAAGATAATAAATGGTTATATTGACCTTGAAAAATGGTTGAGAGGTTATGGATTCAATTCATGGTGACCACCTACGTAGAATTTAATATCCTGCCTGTTTCCTTGACACCCAAATGCTCATGTGTGCCTCAGCTAGCCCAGATATTCATGAATATATATATACATATATATTATACATAGGAAGTATAAAAGATTACTCCAGTTTAGTACCAAGAAATTTAAACTATGGCTAGTATGGAGTTGAGATTTTGCAACCCAAATAGAGCACTGAAAATAACTGTTACTTGTTAAAATAAAAAAAAAGTCACTACAAACACAAGAAATAAAACTTTTCAAAAGTGCCTTCAAATAAACTTTTGCAGTTAGGCCTTAAACGCTCAGTTACTCGTTCAACATGACAATTATAAACAAGGAAACTTTGTTTGAGAGTAGCTACAGGTAACGTGGTTATTTTGGAGCAAAATCGAAAAGTTATATCGATCACATGGTAGCAACGACAAATGGAAGGGCGTTGAAAAAACCATGTTCTTCGAGAATTTCAGCTCAATTTTTAAGAATTATTAACAGCAACAAATATTTAATTAATTTGAAGGCTTAATTATTTTTTTTCTTTTAAAATAAACTAAGAACATATGTATTGAAAAAAATGAAACGGATAAGAACAGAACTACTACAATTTCTTAATCGAAAAACAGAAAAAAGTCAATCGATCAAAAAAGCAGACGACGAAGAGTAAAGATCAAAAGAATGCAGACTTAGTTTAACTGGAAAAAAAAAAAAAAATCGATCTCACGCCAAGAAGAATCACCGATGATAAAGTTTAGGTTAAAAATAAAAAGCAGTGAGAAAATGGATCAGACAAGTATCAGCAACAGATATAATGCACAACAGACATTTTGGGTAAAAAGTATGAAATACGAACACGAAAACGCCAATCAATCACAAAGGTCAACATCATAACACAACACAAACTTATCAAATGAATTAAAGTCAGTGCAACTTATCAATCGTAGAAAAAAAAACCTGATGCCTGTAATTCCAGTATCCATTAGAACCAGCGATCAAAACAGCCCATCTCGTCCCCACGGAGTCTTCGTCGCTAGCGTCGGAAGCTCCTCCGCGAAAAAATTTCAGTGCCTCGGACGGCAACCGGAGAAAATCACCGGGAAGGTCCCGGGCTCCGGCAGGTAGACCGATTACGGCAAGGAATAGAAGAGAGAGTAAAACTCCGGTGGGGATTCGAGCCATGAAGTTGCCGGGAAACTTGGGCTACACGGTGGGTATAGAACGATGATTACAAATTCACTTAATATATATAAAAAAGAAAATTGGAAATTTTCTTGCGGGTTTTTGTAAAAGACTTAGTTGCCCCTGGTGATGAATCCTGACCTTACACGTGTAATGATAATAGTTGCGGTCATTTTTTCAACTTTAATACATTGCAAGTTGAAGTTGATAGGGAAAGCTATGACCCACTAAATAGCAAATATCAATATTAGGCGAGATTCCTTCGCGGTTGGGTGTGGAATCTTATTATCCGTCCATTTCTCATCTTTTTTCTTCAATCCTTTTTAATACTAAAATATCATTTTCATTCTTTTTTAGTTTCTTCAACTTTAGTAAAACTGTTATCAATCAAATCTTTATTATTGGCTTAATTAATATTTGTTATGATATTAAAATATATTTCTAAAATTTACCCTAATCAGTGGTTTGGGAAGAGATCAATCATAAACTCTCCAAATAAAGAATGGAGGTGATTTTTAAATTGGTTTTATTTAAAGACGGAAGACCGACCTTTTAAAAAAAATAGTTAAAATCATGTTCGTGGTTAAACAAGAGAAATTCATCACTTACATTAAGAGAAAGCTCTTGAATAGATCTATATTCAAATATTAACCAAAATGTTTTTCATTACGTTGCCTACAGTGACGGTATATAATCTTACGCAAGTATATTTAAATAATAAAGTATAAATAAATTTAAATTAAGAACTAATTAATAAATGTTAACTTTAGCTATATTTTATAATTCTAGTAAAATGAAACAATATAGTAGTAGTAGACAAAATAATTGTTGATCATGTTGTATCGTTTCGAACCACTGTTTTGAAAGTAAAATTTAGTTCGACGTCGATACTAAATCGTACATGTCAATTGCTTTTCAAGATTAATTTATTAACTCAAACGTGCACTCGCAAAACTTATAAATAGAATGAAAAATAAACTTTTAGTTATACGAATCAGATAATTATTAGAAAGAAAGAGAAGATAAAAGAGGGCAGAGAATGTGATTGCTTTTTTTCTTTAGAAAATATCATAGAAAGGGATATTGCATTAAAAGTGAAATAATTTGTGGATGATAAGTTATATAATAAATAATCCATTCATAATTAACCTTTGAGTCTTTGACCAAAGTACTTGAATTGTCTTCTAGTTAGAACGGATAAATTATGATATAATATGTCCATTCTCATATACTTTACTTATAAGATCAGATATATACCATAATTCAATCAATAAATATCTTTTTAATTTACCATATGCATATGGTTTTTTTTTTTTTTTTTCATCTCAACAATACTCTAATTTTTTTTAGTAAAGGTAGGAATTAAATTTTCAACCTACAACTTATAAAAATAGTGTTGGTTTTTAACTAGTTAGTTAATATGTTCTTATTATTTTTTAAGCATACTTAGTAGCAAACATATTGTCATGATCCATAACTATTTTTGTATTAGAAATAGAGATTCCGTTTTATAAAGATTTTAAAATTTGTGTTTAATAGGTTCATTAATTTATAACATATAGTAACTTTTAACCGTTAATTGAACAATTAAGATATAAAATTAAAACTTGTGTCTAATAAATTTTTAATATTGTGTATTATAAGTCTCTAACGTTTAAAAACATCAATTAAATTAACTAAAGATTGTTGAATACAAATTGAAATGTCAAGTAAACATTTCAAAAAAGATTTTTTAAGTTCGAGATCAAGTAAATTCATACACGGATTGAAATTTAATTTAACTAAAACAATATCACTTAATTAAAATATTGTATGGACCAATTTAAAGTTATTATATATCTATGAATTGTGCTTCTTCCAACCTAAAATATGTGCCTCAAAACTATCATAATAGAATACTTTCTATCAATTAATGTTTATTACTAAACTTTGTACGATTGATGCATTTTAGGGTTGAATTTTTGTGATTGATTGTACTGTTTGTTTATTGAGTAATTTTGAAATCAAGCTTTAAATAAGCAATATATTTGTTACAAATTATTAGTCAATTAAGTTGATGATCAAATCATCTAAACAATAATTAAATTTTTTTGGTGAAGCCTTAACTTTTTTTCCTCTCTCTCCCTTTGCTTAGTTTAAATGAAAAGTACATTTAACGTCCGTCATTGAACACATGGGACAAAAATGAGTTCCCTTGTTAATTAAGAAATCCAACATAGTAGGGTTGTTTGGGGCACATAGTGTTCACACGACGGAGAAGAAAAGGAAAATCATATCTACTCGAGATTGATTTGTAGACGAGATTCTTTGTGACTTCGAGTTGGTTATTGTAATATGTGAAATAGAATCTATGTTATGAAATGTATATTTAGAGTGTAGATTAATTAAAATAGTATGAATTGTAATTGTTTGTATTGGAGAGTATAAAAATACTTTTCACTAGGGTTAGTGGCATGAAGTAACCATCAAAATTGATTATCATAAAAGGTCATTGTCAAAATTCGGCATCGTATGTCGTTTTTTGAAGTTGGTTACTAAAATAATTCTCAAAGTTGTTCATTGAAGGTGCTCATCCAAGTTGATCTTTGTAATAATCTATTTGTAAATAGTATTTTTTTTCAAAAAAATATATAAACAAAGTAACCCTAAATTTGTTCCTTTAACACACATCCTATACGATTACAGTGGTTTGGAGACTCGTCGTGGAATGAGTTTGGATTGGATGTTTTGGTTTTGGATTGAATTTGTAATACTAAAACTGATTTCATTTCCACGGTTCTCAACTCAACTCTAATTTTTCATCGTTTCGACGTTTCATGATCCTCAACTCTAATTTTTCATTGTTTCGACGTTTCATGATCCTATTTCTATTCCACATTTTGAATGCAAACACTAATTATGTTGAAGGCTACCAAATAACGTGTTGATGGATTATTATTATTCCTTTTTAGTATAATTAAGGATACAACTTTTCGTTTTTTCTTTCTTTTTTTGTTCCATTAGAAAATATCATCTTGATCTTGATAATTTCATTTATTATAATCTCTTGATTTATTTTAGTCACGGCTATTAAAAAACAAACAAAATGTAATTGATGTTTTCTTGTAATGGCTTTATATCAAAGCGAAAACAATCCTTCACGTACAGAAGCGGCGCCGTTTTGAGCATCTCGCACTTTCTCTTTTACCTCTGAAATCTCTCTTCGTTCTGCCTATTGTTCTGGAACCTCAAAGATGGCTTGCTTACACGATCACAGCTGCGAAGATCACGATTGTTCTTCTGATTGGTCTCTTTACAAGCACATAGACCTCCCCAGAGTTAGTGCATATCTGTATCTACCTCTAGCACACGAATTTTCTTCTTTGACAATCCGTTTTACGACTTCGTATCACTTCAAACATATTCGTATAATCATTTTCCATCGTTCAATATGAAATTTGA
Source organism: Cucumis sativus (assembly GCF_000004075.3). Lineage (NCBI taxonomy): Eukaryota > Viridiplantae > Streptophyta > Magnoliopsida > Cucurbitales > Cucurbitaceae > Cucumis > Cucumis sativus. The sequence goes on along the minus strand of NC_026656.2, from coordinate 17,641,568 downwards.
TTGTCCAGGCTTTGGATTTTAATTATCTCCATACCCATTAGCTGAATGATAATTTTTTAGTTTCCTTCCCAATTACACTGCTTGGAAAATATTATGTGAATTGCAATTGCCCATGATCTCATGAATGAGCTGAATCTTTGTTCCTGCCGTTGGTTATGGTTCCTCACATGCAAATTGGGTTTTTCTTAGGTTAAGAATTAGTGCAACTTAATTTGTAATTAGTTTTAATTTATGTTGATGGGTTTAATTTAGGTAGTGCCTCCTAAATTGGAGGGAACTGGCCTAATGGCTTAGTGGGAATGATGTTGGAGAATTTCATGGTTAGTGATAGAAGCTAGTGCATTAGTGGTTAATTTTTTTAGTTTTCACTTCAAATGAACACAAAACTCAACTGTAGCTGATCGTCCGTGCAATATTGTTCTCTTGTTTCCATCTCTGGTTCTCTTCTTTTGTTGTTTTTTGTTACATCTTAATTACATTACCTTTTTCCAAGTTGGGTTTACAGCCTAGCCATTTGGGAAGAAATTGGAAGAGGATTGTGCTAATATTTCCACTATTTTATTCATATTTGAGTTATACGAGAGATAAACATAGCACGCATAGCAAGAACATCAATGGTTACTATTAAGGGGATTTGATAACTTTGTTAGAAATATATTATTTTCCATTGCCATCTTGTCTTGCAAGCTTATTGGAGTTGTTCAATAACTGGAACAATTATGAGTAGATGTTAGCAATGCTGACGGATTTTTCCCCATAACTTTTAAGGCACAAGTAATTGTCTGCTGACGTTGGAATGAATACTGTGGGCGAAGTATTGATGAAACTGATAAATCTTCCTGTTTATTTTAAGGCTAGAAGAAATCGGAGAGGTTAGATTATGAGTGAATATGTGGAAGTATTAATGATGTTGAGTTTTTTCATCTTTAAGATTGGAGAAATTCTTTGAATGCATTACTCTTAAAATCACACAAGGATGACAATTGCCCCTTCCGTCAATAGCATGTTTCATGCAAGTTGATAATTGTGGACGGAATCAATTGAATCTTATGAGTAACTTTTATGGAAGAGCCTTGAACTCTTATTGTAGATTGCATGTCGAACCCACACGTATTATAATTTTTTTTCCCTCAAAGGAACTGGTGGAAATTTTATTTATGATCACAGGTTCTGCTATTTTTTTAGGTTTCAGCTTTGAATGAGGCAACTCCAGGAAGTGTGAAGTCAGTATTTAAAGCTTGGGAGCATCGGTTAAACTCATCTGGGGTACCTTACCTTTATATCTGCGTGTATCAGTGCCATGTACCCGATTGCTAGGATAAAGTAGCCTCATATATTTCGTTTTTATACAACAGGATCACTTGGAAAGCAACGAGGGTGATCCTGAACTGCTAGTTTTCATCCCGTAGGTGTTCCTGTACTTTTGGATTCTAACTATACCTGATACCTTAATAACATTGATATGTACTCGTTAATAAGTACAGTTATTGTAATGGTTATTCGTAATTTACATTTTAATGTAATAAAATTTATAGTTTCTCAACCATCCCTTTTATATATCTCAGGGCGAATATGGAAATAAATAATTTTGTGAAGACATAAATTATCACGACTTCCCCCCTTTTTTTTTATTCTTCTAGCCTTCCTAAATAATTCCCATAGGTGCTCAGCCATTTCACCTAGTAAATTCATACCCTTCCTAAACGCAATTTCGTGTTCCTACCAAGAGAAAACTGTTTGTCTAAGAATCTATGTGTTTGTCGGCTGGTCTGAAACTTCGAAAGCAGATATCACAAGAACAATTTTAGTTATCTGATAATAAAATTTATATTATGTCATGAAGATTTCTGTGCCTGTATCTTTGTTTTGCAGCGATGGCTACATTGCTTATATGTGGTGTGCGCTTTTTGTGTTCTGGCACTCTCCCTGTTTCTTAAAAATTCATTACCACTTTTTTTATGATTAGATTTACATCAGATGTTAAGATCAAAAGCATATCTATCATTGGTGGTCCAGATGGTACTAGTCCTTCAAAGATGAGGGTGTAAGTTCGATGTTCTGGAACTTTCACACACTTGGTTTTCTATGTGAATATTAAGTTTTATCCCTTCTAGTTCTCTCCCTGCGTTAGTTCTTATACGCAAGTTATCCTTCATAATCAGGTTTATCAATCGAGAAGGTATTGACTTCTCAGATGCTCAAAGTATGCAAGCTGTTCAGGTACTACCTGTTAGCATGTCTGGCGGAGATTCATGGAGAAATTTTGACGCCTAACCATATGTTGTAACTGTAACGCATTTTTTATTATTCTAGGAGTGGGATTTGGCTGAGAATTTGCAAGGAGTATTAGAGTACCAAACAAGGTAAGGATGTTTTATAGAGGAACATATCTTTCAGATCATCTGAAAATGTTTGAATTGATAGCAAAAAAATTGAGCATTTTCTTTCCCCTTATAATTATCGAGCCTGTGAATTCTTTCAATGTTAGATTACAACTATTTTTTGACAGCTAATTTATATACATAATCAGATATTCCAAATTTCAAGGTGTGGGAAACATCACTTTGCATTTTCCTGATAATTATGGTGGTGACACGACTCAGATACACTACATTGGGTTGAAAGGTGAAGCCACGCAGGTAAAGTTGTGGGCAAGAATCAGTTGATGATTTTGTTGATTTAAATAACTAAATATCTTCATTTTAATCAACAGCTAAAGAGAGATGTTGTTGCAACAATTGTCTACGAAATCACACCAAATCCTTCTGACCACAAGTAAGTGCTATTTCCATTGATGGATGGTATTGATAATATTTTACTTGTTCTTTGGCTCCAAGAAGGCATTAATCTGAAGTGTCTTTCACTCAGTTCAATCTCCACGGTAGAAGACACTGCATACGTTATAGCTATACATTCTCCTTATCCATCTTTTTTGTTTATAATTATTTTCTTTCAAATTATTGTCCTTGTGTTTTGATCACATCCGTCTACTCAACTTATTTGAGGATGCCCCTTGATTGAGCTATTAACAGTTTCTTATCCATTGCTTGTTCCGGTGTTTATCTTTTTCAAAAAGTCGATGAAAGTTCCGTATGCTCATTAGTATAAAATATGGGGTTGTGAAAATTCGAACCTCTAACCTAAAGAGAAATGAGTATATTTCAATTACTATCGAGCTAGCACACTTCACTTACCATCGAGCTAGCTCACTTTGACTTTCTTGCTCTTTATTATCTTTGTTCTCATCTTTCTTTTGTACCCTATCAGTCCCCTAAATGACTAAGCTTGTGCCCATGGACAGGACTCGAGCGGAAGGTGGTGCCGGATTTTCAAATGTCGAATGAAGATATACTCAGTATCCTTCTTTCTCTAAAATATTTCGTCTGTATAATCTCTACTGGATCCTAACACTTTTAACTATTTTGAGTTACATTTACATGCATTTCCTTCCTACCCTTCTTTTTGTCTAGTAAGTGGAGAATCTCATTAGTTTCTTGGAAAGAATGGGACTTTGATGTTGATTGGAAATTTGGAATTTGACCAAGTAGTGTTCGGACTGTTGAGACAAGTTTCACATCTGCTTAATGCTCCAACCAATCAAATTTACACTATAATCAATGATTTCTAGTATCATCAGCCATTTTTGTTTTCTCTATATTTGGAAATAATATGTTTTCCCCCTTTTTTCCCAAATGAAGTTGAAGTTTGGTCATTTTTAGGTTTGGTATATTTGGAATTTGACCAAGATGGGATGATTCCCTCGCCTCCGCCCCTCGTTTAATTTCCATCCCATGAAAATTTAGAAGGATTGAAGTGTAGATTTAATCAACTTGGTAAAATGATGTGAATTCTAATGGTTGCTTGTGTATTTATTGAAGAAAAAAAAATCTTTTAACCCATCTGGTAAAAGACAAAATAAAATTTCATATAGAATATGGATTACCTTTGTTGACAGATCATTTTTCATATCTAGAACGATAATCTATTTTCAACATAGGATGAGAATTTTCTTTGGAAAGAATGATGTTGGACTCTTCTTATAAACAATTGCTATCAATGGTGATCTATGTTATAAGATATCACTAGACACCTTTACTTCTTTCTTTGGATCATAATGAATAATATTTCATTCCACGTTTGACCTTTTACAAAGGTGAAAAGAAGGAATTTAGTTAATTTTAGGAAACTTATTTATTATTTCAATTTATTCTTTTTATTTTTTTCGTAATTTAGATAAGGATCAAACAACCACTCAGAACAAATGTATTATGTAGTGAGTACCAAAAATGCCTAAATTTCTTTGATACAAATTTAGACCAATTTTGTTGAAGTTTTTGCACTACCTACATAATACACGTGTAAATACCAAAAAAATCGAATAATTCTTTTTTAGAAAATTAAAATTTAGGTAAGTAGGGCTGAGCAATATTTTTAAAAATTGCAAATCAACAAAAATTATTAGTTACTTTAGATATCGATAAATTTTTAGTAGCGATATGTAGCATTAATAAGCAATTTTTACTCCTACTTAATAAGTTAAGTACCATCGAACTTAGATGAGATTTGTAAAAATATCGAAGAACATATTTAAGAGGAACTCGAGTTATTAATTTGACTAAATATGTTCTATTTTAATCCTAACTTTTAAATATGGAAATTAAATTTTAACTTTTTTTATATATAATTATATGGATGAAAATTAGAAATTAAAGAAAGTTAGGAGTACGGCCCACACGTAGATGCGTTGAGTCTTCAACACGAAACAAACTTTGAATATATAATGGTGAGACTTGGGAGAGTGGTTGGCGCTTCCATTTCCCGGATCCTTCCCTCCCCCAACTTTGACTTCTCTACCGTTCTTCCTCCTTCCGATTCCACGTTTCCCATTTCTCCAATTTTTATAATCGACCAATCCCATTCTTCCTCACTCATATCTGTACTCAATTTCTTCTCGGGTTTTGGATTTAGATCGTTGTTCTTCCAATTTTCGACTCCATGGACGCCGCCTCTTCCTCTCTCGCCCTCTCCAATATCAAGCTTCACGGTTCCACCAATACCCTCAATTCGGATCAAAGAATTTCATCGTAAGTTCTCTTTTATATCACTTCTTCTTCATGTTCCTTATCGGTTAATTCTTAACCGACCTTTTCTTCTTGCTTTGGAATCTGGATTTTGGTTTATATCGTTTGTACCCTTTTAAAATTTCGCCCCCATTTGAACTCTATGTTGATTATTGGATGAAGTTACCCCGTGTCGTATACTTGGAATCAGTCCTTTTAGTTCGATCAATGTGAAGTTATGTGATCGTGGATTCTAGTAGCTGGAGTTGATGTGAAGGAAGTTTCTTAGTTATTTTATTGTATGGAGGATGTCATGGCAGTGACTGATATTTTAAGGGGGGGTTTAGGTGTTATATTGTCGAAGTTAGGAATTCAATGTATATTTTCCTGTTTTCAGGTTATGCTCTTTGCCGAAATCTCGCGTGACTTTCTCTTGCAAAACGTCTGGAAATCTGCAAGTTCGTGATAGGTCTACAGGATTAGTGGTTTCTTGTTCTAGCTCCAATGGTGACAGAGATGTAATTCAGGGGTTACATCTTTCTGGCCCCATTGAGAAGAAAAGCCGTCTGGGGCAAGCATGTTGCTCAGTAGGAACTTTCACCGTTGGTGAATTTGCTTTAGAATCTCAATCTCAGGCAGTGGATGACAAGGTGGGAGTTCTGCTCTTGAATCTTGGAGGGCCGGAAACGCTTGATGATGTCCAACCATTTCTGTACAATCTATTTGCAGATCCGGTATCTTAGTTAATTAATGCAACTAGTCTTAACAACAAATTAACATGCCAATAGCTCTTTTTTCTTACTTCTTTTCATGATGCATAGGATATTATCCGACTCCCAAGGTTGTTCCGTTTCCTCCAAGAGCCATTGGCAAAATTAATATCTACATACCGTGCTCCCAAAAGCAAAGAAGGGTATGCTTCAATAGGAGGTGGCTCACCTTTGCGTAAAATCACAGATGAACAGGTTGATTGACCTCTCTTATTTCCTTCAAATTGTTCATCATGGCATATCCCAGTTGGGTATAAAACAAATGTTCAATATTGATAATTTGTGAATACTTGTTGCAGGCACAAGCGCTTAAAATGGCTTTGGAGGAGAAAAACATGTCTACTAATGTCTATGTGGGAATGCGCTATTGGTACCCTTTCACAGAGGAAGCAATTCAGCAAGTACGCTCTATGTTTTATCTATTCCCCTTGCCTTGTAATTCGAATGGAGGGAAGAATTTTATATTACTACCAACCACGGGATTTCCTAATATGCCTGTAACCTCACGTTTTTGTTTGAAGCATTGTTTGAAATGAAGTTTAAAATTGGTAGTTCCTTTTGCTGTGTGTGGCAGATTAAGAGGGATGGGATAACAAGACTTGTGGTGCTGCCATTGTATCCACAGTACTCTATTTCTACAACTGGGTCTAGTATTCGTGTTCTCCAGAAGATGTTCAGGTGATGATCGTGTCTAGTATTATAATATTTTGATTTTATTGTTATTATTAAAAAAATTACTGCTACCAACTTAACTTATTGACTATGAGTTGTCTATCAGGGAAGATGCATATCTCTCATCGTTGCCTGTTTCAATTATAAAGTCCTGGTACCAGCGGGAAGGGTATATTAAGTCAATGGCTGACTTGATGCAGGCAGAGCTGAAGAATTTTGCCAATCCTCAAGAGGTACTTAATTTTTGCTGAAACTTATTTTAGAGAGATGCTTTATTTTTATGCAGCAATGGATGTCCAAGTCAATTAGTTCTTAATATAGCATCACTTATTTGCACCTTAGGTCATGATTTTCTTTAGTGCACATGGGGTTCCCGTCAGTTATGTTGAGAATGCTGGAGATCCATACAAAGATCAAATGGAAGAGTGCATCTGCCTAATCATGCAAGAGCTGAAAGCCAGAGGAATTGGGAATGAGCATACTCTTGCATACCAGGTTAGTAATAAATTTGAAGCTTGGCATGGTTTCCTATCTTTTTCTTTAACATTTTGAGCCCCAACAACTATTCAGATTTTCTATCATTTTATTTCATTGTTTTCCTAACTACATCCGTGTGGTTTTTTATTCTTGTTATGTATTACATTTTTCAGAGCCGTGTTGGACCTGTACAATGGCTTAAGCCATACACAGATGAAGTTCTTGTTGAGCTTGGCCAGAAGGGTATTAAGAGTCTCCTAGCCGTTCCCGTGAGGTATGGCTTGTTCATAAACCATAAAAGGACGAACTGTTAATTTGATTGTTTGGTTTTTGGTTCCTTGTAGCTTCATAATTCCAGGGGATCCTTCTCATCTTGGTTCTCATATGATCTTAGAGTGAATATTAATGAAGTTAATTCACGTGACAATTATATATTTCGAACTCCTTGTGCTAGTGTTAATGATGGAGAACCTTAGGCCCAAAGTGCTTTGAATAATTTTGGGCTTTCTTGGTCGTTCCTCAACTTTGAACTTCATCACAAAAGATTGGCTGTTTACGTGGTTTTTCTTCAAAATTAAAAAAGGCAACTGTTTTTTGCTTTAAAACAATCAACTGGTTATAAGCAGTATGCTGTTTGATCGTGTTTACAATTTGTTTTACTTGTTTTGAAAGACTTGGAGAAGGTGAAGCGTGTTAAGTGAAGTTGGATATTCTTATGCACTGGTGGCGTTTTGTTTATAATAGTTTTACTTGTCTCTTCCCAGCTTTGTGAGTGAGCACATTGAGACTCTCGAGGAGATAGATATGGAGTATAAGCACTTGGCACTTGAATCTGGAATCCAAAACTGGGGCCGTGTGCCTGCCCTCAATTGCAATTCTTCATTCATTTCAGATTTGGCTGATGCAGTAATTGAAGCCCTTCCATCCGCAACGGCATTGGCACCCCACACAAGTTCAACAGATGCAGATGACCACGATCCCTTCCTATATGCTATCAAATTGTTATTTGGTTCGGTCCTTGCGTTCATCTTGTTACTTTCACCCAAAGCATTCATGGCTTTTAGGAATAATTTCTTTTAAACTATACAAGAATCTAGGATACAGCGGGGAGAGATCCGAATTTTTTTGGGTTAGACTTATATTTACCTGAGAAAAGAAATAGAAGTTCACCTGCCATACACATTTTTCCGTTTTTCCAAGTGTACTTCTGTATTTATATTCACTATAACAATGTATCACACATGGAAGTAAAGGATTCAGCTTTACTATAACAATATATCACACATCAATATTTTACAACGCATAAATTTTAATAGAAAAAAGTATTATAATAATTTTTTGAATAAGTAGATCTGTTAAAAGATGTATTTGTATTATTTTGCTATAAGTTCATATAAACATTTGAAATAAGAATTTTTCATATCTAACATTTTATTTAATAAATGCTATTTTACCATTTCCGTAGCTTAAAGTTACAATAATCCTAAACAGTCTTAATCCCCAACGCCACAATCAAAAATCAAAATCATCAAGGAGACGCCACCGCCTGTAGAGAAAGAGTGTTTTGTTCAAGAGAGACAAAACTCCAGAACCGTTTTTAACCATAGCAAAACAAAGTACAGTAAAGAATTCGGGCATTAATGAGGTCTCATAAAACTACCTGTCTAATAAAAACCACAAAAACAAAGCTACGTTCTCCGCAACATACACACCTAAGCAAACACATACAATATTATCAACTTTTTGGTGATGCTTTTGCAACCCCACTTTGGGTCGCTGCCTGAGCAGCTGATGCAGAATCATAGCCCCCACGAGTAGCACCACCTGCATTACCTTCAGATGAATAATGGGGCTGAGGGTAACCAGCACCATAAGAGCCACCATAAGGTGGTGGAGCTTGCCCGTAAGCTGACTGATTTGTTGGAGGAGCACCACCATATGGAGGTGGCGCAAACCCTGGCTGAGCTGCAGCAGTGCCGTAACTGGATGGTGGAGCACGTTGAGAAGCAGAATCTGGTTGAGTGTACCCGGATGCGGGTGGCTGCGTACTTGAGTATCCAGATGGCAATCCAGCAGGTTGCCCATAGCCACTAGCGGTGCTTGGTGACTGAGTGCTTTGACCATAGGCTGGAGGATTAGTAGGAGGTTGTTTCTGAGTCTGAGGAGCTCCATAAGCAGCCCCATAAGCAGCCTGAGCAGCAGGTTGATTTCCATAGCCAGTTTGGGAAGGTGCAGTCATTCCATACCCCGACTGACTTGGTGGAGGGTAACTCCCTGGGTTAGGGCTAGGCTGTTGATTTGCACTATAACCTTGCTGACTCACTGAAGAGGGCTGTGGTGCAGCAGGAGGGACCGTCTGTGATGAGTCCCCTTGAGAGCCATACGAATTGAGCCCATCTTGAGTGGCGTTAGCCACATTACCATAGTTTGTGGTAGAACTATAACCCTGTTGATCATATGTTGGCGGTTGGCCATAACCAGACTGAGGTGCATGGTAATTACCACCATAGCCATCTTGAGAATAACCCTGTTGATTATAAGTAGTGGCTGGTGGTTGACCATAACTATAACCACTGTTGTCTCCGGTAGCACCAGGGCCTCCAGCTGTCTGTTGTTGCTGTGGAGCCTGTTGACCGTAGTAATCATAACCACTTCCTTGAGTAGCAGGTTGATTTGGCGGAACAGTAGACTGGTCCCAATTGGAAGCATATCCACCAGATGCTGGTTGGGAATAACCCTGATAAGGAGGTTGTGATATGTTATACTGAGACGAAGGAGCAGAATATCCGCCTTGTTGTCCATAGCCATAATTAGGCTGCTGCATTGGTGGAGCCCCAGGAGGACCCCAACTTGAAGGGGGTCGAGCTTGATAACCTTGCTGATTATACCCGCCTGACATACCTGAATTTCTCGCGCGATTCTGAGAGATTAAACATAAAAATGAAAACAAAGGTGAATCCTTCTCAATTAACGTAAGAAACCAACGTAGGGGATGGTAAGAAGAGGAAAGCACAACATTCATATGCATTATGCGAAATGGAAAGAAAATGCCAAATCTGAAATCAAGGATATGCAAAAAGAAAACCATAGTCAGTATGTTTTGTAGAGGGATTAAAGGAGCTTATACTGCATTAGGAAGAGTATAAAACACCAACATACCGTACTGGATGATGAGTTATTGAGTTACTCCAGCAGAAGCTCAACCTCTCCCTATTCGAAGTGAATGGGTGCAAAGAGAACCAGACGACTACAAAAGCTTTTACAGAACAGAATATATGAACTTAATTGCCCCAAAAGGCAAAGAAGTTCATAGCAAAGCACAACAAAAGCAATGTCTTCCCCAATTATTAAATCTTCTATAGAATAATCAATTAGTTGGATATCAAGCTAAAACTAAACAACCCCATACACTATCTTCAGACACCAATAGAATATGAAGTGAAAAATATTTTATAGTCAAAAGAATTTTGATTGCAAATTATTGTAAAGAAAAATACTTCCAAAAAAGCTGAAAAGCAATTTGGACGATGAAAAAGAAGACACTGACATATACAGACCTTTGTAAGAAACGATCCATAATCTCCAAAGTAACTAAAGATAGCCCATAAAGATTGAAACAAGAAAATATTCTTCAATTACAAGAACAATGTTAAGGTCAATTTAAGTAAAAAAATTAATAATTAGAGAATTCATCTTTTTGGTGGAAAACATATAATAATAACTAATTAAACCAAAACAGGAGTCTAAAGGACTTTCTGGAATATCCATCAAAGGCGGACTCACTGAACGATCAGGTGATGTTGCCACTAAAATATGATAGTACCAAAAATACATCATAGTACAGTTATCCAACAAATTAACCCGCATGCCTATATTAAACTAAAATAATTTCACAAATGGTACGCACAGTAAATAGACAATTAAGAAATGAATAATTTATAGACTAAAAGATGAAACTCTCCCAAATCAAAGTAAACCACCAGAAAAAGAATGATAGAATGGTAAGGTGACTTTTCAAATTTTACTAAAGACCTTGAATATCCAACAGATAAACCTGCAACTTCTCTCCACATCATCACTTTATATCATTATAATATGGGATTCAGAACCATACCAGAGCAACGTTGAGAGAACACCAACATAAAGGATTCCATGTTGGTGTCACTAATGGTCCAATAACCCTAACCCTACAATAGTTCCCAATAACAATATCAGTTGCAGGATACATAATTAATAAGCACATGTGACGGTTGAACAGGCCATAATCCCAATAATATAACACTTAGATATAAAACCAAGAATAATACCAAATGGGCTGATAACATCTTAAATAGGAGAGATATCATATAACCTAAACAACCTAATAAGAGTAATATTTGACTGATAAACTGAAATATCCAAAGGAGCCAGCAAATCACCAATGGGAACCTTTCTGATACAATAATCACTCTTCAAAAAATTACCAAGCAGTAATCTGTAAAATAATTTCACCTCTTTCCAATCCCAGAACCTTATGTCCTCCATCTCTGCATTAGTGGATATATAGAATAAACAATTGCAGATATAATAACAAATCCAGATCGATTAGGGGTAAAAGACCTAAAAGCTGTCTCAATCTATAAGAGATCTAAAAGTATAACAGGCTGAAATATTCCAATGTTTCTAATTCCTTGAGTGAAACCACAAAGCAGCATTTGATTCCATAGACCTACGAAGGGAGCCCCCCTCAAAGACGAAAGTATGAGCACAGTGAGAGAACAAGCCTTCCTACTGTAGTCAAAATGCTAATGCATATTAGCAGAGCATGAGTGCATTAGCATTAGCAATAAATGATTTTGCAGATTTGCAGACACAGCAGCAGATTAATAGTTCGTTAAAGGAACAAGAACACCATATGCTGAGCATATTGTATAGTGTTTAAGCCAGAAATTGTAGAAGATCCATTACACTAGTAGAGTAAAATTAAGAAGAGCCAAGAAGTACCATTAGTGAAGGAAAAAAATAAATCAATTTCTTGTTGAGTCAGTTGTCCGACAGAACCACATAAAAACGGGAATTTTTTCTCAACTATTTCCTCCCAGAAATAAAAAGCAGCATAATGTTGTAGAATGATTTTACAAAATTATAACAAATAAAACAAGGTAACAAGCCTGTGTAAGAAAACATAATTTGAAAGAGAAACATAATACCAAAAAAAAAAAAGAACAAGAACAAGAAGCAGATATCATTTTCTAAATAAAACTGGAGGTATAATTTAAGCCAATGAATACCAGATGCCTCCCATATCACAGCATAATGTAAACTACAAGGTAAGGAAAGCAAATATGCCAACGTCCAATCAACACCACTGGTTTAATGCTGACCTTGGCGTTGAGGTAGAACCCTAAAATTAATAAAACTGGAGTTTTTTTTTGTGAGAATAGAACTAAAGGAGTTTCAGAATAAGATGGAACAGTTGCATCAACAGTTGTATAAAAAATAACCAAAGACAAGCAGGAAAAATCATTATAAACACAAAAATAAATGGAAGTAGGTGTTAACCAGGTATTAATTCCAACTACAACAAGGCAAAATAAATATGTAACCCAGATCTGCAAACGCACCTCGCTGATAACTTCATTAACCAACTGTTTTGCTGACTCAATCTGTTCACTTGAACCATCAATCTGTAAGGTTCTTTCTGTAGATGTGTCCCCAGGGGGTAAGTGCAATGGTATCACCTACAGAAAAGAAGAGTAGATATTGCCATACAATCAAAATTCAAAACAATGTTCTATGTTACATGACCAAAGAAAGTGAAAATTAGTTGCACTATTGAAATAAAAAGGAACGGAAGTTAGCTTTGGGAAGCCTTCTAAAAGACGTATGTAATATATACATATATACACATAAAGATAGAACAGACCTGGATACGTGCTCCAGTCCTAGCTTGCATACTTTTGATTGTTTCACCACCTTTACCAATAACCAAGCCAACCTAGAAAAATTAATATTTTCACGATCAGAAGTACAAAAAGTGAACAGAATTACATTCCCAAGATAGACAAGCAATACTTGGTAATTCCAAAACAAATGTTTCTGAGAACCTTATTATTAGGAATTTTCATAACAAACTGCTCAGATCCTGAAGGGCCTGTTAGTCTTCGTGATACTATGCCAGAACCGCCAGATTCAGCCTGTTTCAAATGATAAATTTTATGAGACAAACACATTTTCAAGCCAAGTAAAAAGTCTTATCTTCAACTACAATCATATTTTGCATCGGACGTATGAATAACATATTGCCCATAAATAAAGTTCAAAGTTGTAAACTTGGTAAGGCTGTAGTCAATCCATTATCCATCCAAACCAATGTATTGCTACATGGCATGTCAACGTTATAACAGGAAACCACAAACTTATATTGATGCCGCTCCCAAAGGCACACCATGAAATTCCAAAATTAAGAAAAGACCAACCTCAGAAAGAACATCATTTATCAGCTGCTCAGCCTTGGCAATTTGATCAGGGGTGCCCATTAGCTCAACCATCCGAGTAGTAGAGTTGGGATCTGCGTCCATGTCACGAGTAACTTGTATTTTTGCCCCAGACTGGAGCTGAAGGTACTTGATCGTCTCACCACCTTTACCAATAATTACGCCTACTCTCCCATTTGGAATTTCAATTTTCTTGCTTGACCCTTGGAAACCATAGGAAATAGGTATCGCTGAAGGGGCTGAATTTGACATGTGAGGCTTCAGGTCTGCATCCACACAAATCAAGATCACCAATGAGCATCCAAACATGTACACAATTCTTGCTTTTAAACCGTAATACATCACCAGCACATTTTAAAGTTATTATTACAGGAAACGAGGGTAAAAGAACATGGAACATAGGCATTCTGATAACTGAGAGAGCTCTATCTAAACCACTAAACTGAAATCCAGAAACCTTCATTTCATCCCCCTACGTATGCTCTACTCCAAATGCAATAAAAGAAAGTGCACGCCACTTCTAGAAAATCACGAACACTGGACCTTTTTGTACACAACCCACTCCCTGTGAACAAGAAATATATAACTAGCACTCCACAAGATTTTCTCCGAGTGTTCCCACTTATTTTCTTCCCATATACAAGACCTGACTCACTTTAAGCTCACTGAGTCGTGAGAAAATCAATACACCTTCGACAAACACGCAAGACCATGAAATATTCAAACAAAGATAAAAAAAATCAAAACAATAATCACCTGGACCAGAACTAAAACCCTTGTCGTAGGAGTCATACCCGCCGCCGTTTTCAACCCTCGGACGTTTGACATCTGCTCCAACGCCAGGTCCAGCACCAGCCCCAACGCCACCGCTGGAGATAATCAAGCGAGAGGCAATCTCCTGAGCACGCTGCTTAGCGAGCTGGATCTCATCCATAGGGGGAGGGACGTTGTTGTAGGAGGGAGCGGAATCGGATGAAGGGGAAGTGATGGGACCGGAAAAGCCAGTTGGACGGCGGGGTGGAGGTTGGTCATCGTACTTGCGCTTGTTGGAAGGAGTATCAGTAGCAGATGAATACTGAGCTTCGTCAGCCATTGTTAAGAGTTTGAGAGAGAAACCCTAAAAGAAGAGAAAAGCGGAGGACGGCAAGAAAGAGGATGGGTTTCCTTTCAATAAATGACCACGCCTTTGGCGTAGGGAATTTATATTTATAGCATCATCCCGCTGGCGCCCTCTATGTCTCTCTCCTCTTCCGATATTTTTTCCTTCTAACTTAATCTTAATATTTTTTTAGCTTCAAATATTTACTTCACTTATTTCTTTAATCATTTATTTTCCCTTTTCATATTTATGTATACAATTTTACGGTTCTAATTTATACATTTTTTTAAAAATAATATTCCCATACCATATATAACTTTTGCATGCGTTCGAGATAAAATTTAACGTTATCGAATAAGTCACGAGTCAATAAAATATAAAATAAAATCTTACCCTAACTTATTAGAAATAGGAAGAATTTATCTTATCCTTCCTCCATGAGAAAATAGTAAAGTTATTATGATACTTTTACCTGATGTATCTAACAACTTATGACTTATTTTTCATCTCATCGTTGACTTGGCATTAGATTCTTTTTTCCAGGTTTTCTTTCCTCCACGTTACAAAGTGTAAATAAATTACAATTTTACGAGTTTGGTTGTTTCGTATATTCAATTGAAATAACTCATATAACATATGGCCTTCAAAACGTGACTCTATTATATTTACTCAATTTGTAGTGATAAACTTTGCAAAACTGACTTGACAAACACTAAATCGATGTTTCGTAATATTATTGCTCTTGCCTCGTTTGAATAAAACTTACTTCCAATCATCTAGAAAATTTAATCAAAGAAAAAACACTTTTAGATTTTGTAGTTTGACTATCGAGTACTACAAAATTTAGTACGAATCATCTATGTTAATGTTAATCTATGTTGCCAACTTACATTACAAAAGTGACTCACGATACACACTTGATACAAACTTTTTCTTTTCATTTCTTGATAATGTTTGTTTTGATTTTACTCTTTGTTTTCCTAACGTTTATTCGTAAGTCAATAACTACTTTTCTCTACGTCGAATATCAGTAGTCACATATTACTTATCTATCGGCACCTCAAGTTTAGAAATTAAGATGTATTTTGGATCACAAAAACAATTCGCAAAGCAGAGGCAGAGCAATAAGCACCAAGTATTGGGCCTACGCTCTGCCAACCGTGCCTTATAGAACGGCCCGTAATCTAAGTACGATTGAGCTACAGCCAGGCCCATAGTTTTTTCTAATAAATCAAAACAAATAGGAATTTGTTCAACTTATACTAATACTTGAGTGTTCTTTTTCAATTTAGTCAAATATTAATTATATAAAAAAAAAACAACAACAACAAAGTATTTAAAAAATCCACTGCAAGCAAATACATATTAAAAGCTAACATTCAAGAATCCTTGATTAAGAGACCTTATCAAATATATCAATGTAATGTCAAAATAAATATCATAAGCTTTGGTTGAGGTGTTACTATAGGACTAATAATGTTACATAGTTTAATGCATGAGATAGAAATTAAAAAAAAAAATTTGATAGTTTTACTATTTTCTATTTATCATTAGCCCACCATTTAATAATTATTCTGAAGCTTAGAGAGGTGAGTGTGAATTGAATTGTCGGCACGTATTTTATTATGGGCAGAACCCCTTTTTTTCCCTTTTTCTTCTTTCTTATTTAATGATTGGTTATGCATCAAATACCCATTAATATCAAACATTCAAACCATATATTATAAATATAGCAAAAATTCATCCAACTATTTATTCGACACATTACACAAATACATAATAATATATATAATATGGTTTATAAAAAATACTTGAGGACAGGGAGTGTATATGGTTTGAATTTATTTTTGCAATATTTAAAAGAAACAAATTTAAACGCTTTTTTCAACGTAATATTGGTGAATCATTCATAAAAATTAAATTCAATTGGTACTTGTATGTGTTGAGAACCAAAATATTCAAGATTCGATCAAATCTTTACTGAAAAATGGTTAAATACTAGTTAATTTAAATTTCACGAAGATAAAATATAATGAGTAATTAATGAACCATATTCAAATGTTTCTGGTTTGAATGAATTGAATATTCTATCCTTCTAATTTATTTATCCACTATCCACACTTGTGATCTAATCTACGTCTCTCTGTTTTGATTCCCAAACCAATATTTGATAATTAATGGTCACTTTAGTCTATTAATTATTCGGATTTGAAAACAAATTATAAATTATTATTATTATTATAAAAAATTTCAATATATTATACTTTTTTTCAATTGTAGTTGGTACTAAATATATACTAGCTCTAATTGTTGTTTAACGTTAGTGTCTAAGAATTAACGAAAAACGAATTAATTAACATACATTCAACCTCAAATATTAAAAGAAAAGCGATATTAAGTTGAGTATTTTCAAATATAACAAAAATCATCAAGCCGGTAACAGTCTTTCATAAACGTTTATCACTACAAAATCTAAAATTTTATTACATTTTATAAATATTGAATTAGAGTTTAGAATAATTTGTTATAATAAAGAAAGATGAGGTAGGGATGATATTTGAAAAGAGGAAAGAAAAAGGGCTTGAAATGTGTCGGTGGAGGATTGAAGTTAGGGCAGTGGTAAGCAACATATGGGGGCGAGGGGAGGGGGGAAGAAGCACATGTGAACGCGATAGCCGCAGCAAAAAGAGCGCCAAATCAGAAGTAAAACTATTTCATTTGGGCAATCAATTTTCAATGCTTTTGTTAAGGACACTCACATGCTTGCCATTGGCTATTATTGCATTTCTTCTTCTTCTTCTTTCCAATCCCCCTTTCCTTCTATACCTTTATGCCTCTACTCTCAATTAATGTCATTAATTGTCCCCCCCATGCTTTTAATTGCTTTCTCCCCCTCTCTCATTTTCCCAAAAATATTTCTTCCTTTTTAAAAACATCTCTCACTCACTCCCTCCCTCCCATTCAATTCCCTTTCACATCTTCTATTTATGATTTGTTCGAGTAACGAGATATTTATCTACTTATTGTTTCATTCAAGGTTTATATTGTGTATTAGTGTGAGTTTTCTTAGTTTGTTCAATGTGTGAAATTTTCAACATGGTCTGATATCGACCATGATACCAAACTTGAAATTAATTGACGATGAGATTTTACTTAATTACTTTTGATTTTTTGGTTAAGTTTAACGTTTTTTTTTCCTTTTGGGGTTCACATGGAATCAGTGAGAGCATATTAGAAAATATTTATAAGTACATCTAATTTTAGTATAGTTTCGATATAGCATCATAGTAAGGTGCCTACGAGTTGGAAGGAAAAGAAAAAGAAAAATTATAGATGTTTATCCATTTAGGTGAATTAATTACCTTTCCAAATTCAAGACCATTTAATTTCCACTCAAATTCTAATTTTCTTTATAGTAAATTTAAACTTTAAGAGATACTAGTAGAAGTTTATATTACCTACCATTTCCATTAATTATTATAATTAATAAATTATAGATTCCACACGATTCTTAGTAGCGGCCTAGGTGGTCAACAATTTTGAAACTATTATATTAGAAATTTCCTCTTTAAATTAAATTAAGTTGTCAAACAATAAAAAGATAATTTGTATTAGTTAAACATTTAATTTGGGCATCTTATGGTGTGTCCAAATATTTTTAATGTGTTATATTATTCTAATTTAACCGATATTATTCGAATAACATCTAATGATTTTTATAGTCAACTTATTAAAAGTTATATTATGAATTTTGCAACCATAAATCAAGGAGGAAAGTTAAAAATGAATAACGTAACCATCCTAACATGTTTTCCATTTCAAGAAACATAAATATATAGCATAATTTAAACTATATATTTAATATATATGGTAGCTTTTTCACATATAAATTCATCAATATTAATTGTTTATGGCTTTACTTGTAAATGTTGAAATTAATGTAAACAGATAGCTATCTCCATTCAAAAGTCCCCAATATAATTATTTTCCCTTTATTTCTTAGAATATAGGTTACATGCACTAGCAAGCTAAATGGGAAGAAGACAAAAATAGTTTATTACATATTTCTCTTATTTCTCCCTCTTTTTTTGTTATTATTATATATATAGTCTAAAAAGTCATATATTTCCTTTTTGATAAATAAAAAGAATACAATTTTTAAAAATAACAAAATAAACTAAAATATTTTATAAGTTATAACAAAAATTTGGATTCTATTGGTTGGTGACTATCACTAGAATTTACAAAATTTACTATAAGTTGTAAATATTTTGTAAAATTTGCTATTTTTTTAATTTTTCAAAAGAAAAAAGTCGATTGAATCGAATAAAAGTTGATTTTTTATTTTGTTATGTACATCGACGTGGTTTCTTTTATATACAACAAATCTCCTTGGTTCAATTTGATATCTAGATATATAAACCAAATGAAAAATCGAACCACCTTTCAAACTTGATAAAGAAGATAGCGGAAAAAAAATAAAATTCAACGTCATATGATGACTCTAGAACCTTTTGAAAAAATTGATGTAACAGTGAAAAAGGTTTAGTATAACAAAGAATGGATGAGTAGATCTAAGGATTAAACTTGGAAAAGGATTTTGGTGTTGAGTTGGGGTGGAGCTATTAATGGTTGTTGTTGATGGGGGAAGGACATTAGAACTTCAATTCAGACGTTGCTTTTTATTTTATAGCATAGTTTTTTGCGTCCTCAGTAATTTTTTTGGTCATGGTTTCTAGTTTAAGGAAAGGCACTACATGTCCCATTTAAATTCCAAAATAATAACATCACCTAACTACACTTTATGGTTAAATATATTCATTTTCCAACCTTAAAATCATTATGTGATTTGGTATGTTTAATTTTACTATTTAATAATTAATCACGTGACACATGCGTGCGATTTTTTGTCCATTCCTTTACTAATAACATCACGATTTACTGCATTATTATTAATTTTAAATTGTGTAAAGGTTTATTATATAAATTACTTTATACCATATTTAATTGTTTTTATTAATCAATTTTTTTTTATACAAAACTAAAGACTTTGTTTTAAGATTGTTGATGGAGAGTACATAATTAATTTTTGACATGATAAAGTATAAAATATGATTAAACAAAAATTTCAACATTATTGTGTTGTTTTTTCTTTTTCTTTTTACTTTGTTGACGTGATTTCATCGTTTATTCTTGTAATAACTATCTACTTTCTATATTGCTCTTAAGAGCACGTCGAATATCTAATTTATTGTGTGATTTATCGTTGCTTAATAACCATCAAAATCCAACTTAGTTATTTTGCTCAATCAATTCACTGTTTTAATTTCGTGGGACCAACTCATGCCATGCATGACAATTGTTGTGAGATATAGAAGACAAATTAAATGAAAAGATACAAAATTCACTAGTTATTTTTATTCGAATGTAAATAGATTTATTATAACAAATAAATATAGCAATATATTCACATTTTGAAAAAAAATACATAATCACATATGTATTATATTAGTCTTCGATTCATCGTTCAACAAAATAATAAATATATAATTTAAATAAGGTATCCTATAACAAATCAACTATTGAATTAAATTGTCTAATAATGTTCAATTAACAAGTATAACTAAAATTAAAACAGTACGAGACACACCATGTTAATTTTTAATTTGCTTAAAAGAACAAACAAACTTAGCTTAATTGTATGATGCAATTGTATTATCAATTTACGAAAAAAAAAACCTTAAAAATACACTTGCAATATGAAGTACGAAGAACAAACAATACAATGAAGTTTGGATGAGAAACGATGCACTACATTGCATGTGTTAAGATAATTCTCATCTTTACTACGATGTTTTAAGTTTTAATTACAAACTAACGTGAACTTTTCAACTTAAAAGAACTTTATCAAATAAGCAAATAAAATTCCTCCACGTTTGATATTCTAGAGTTACATATATCGCATCATTTTCCAAACCTAGTGAAATATATAACGTGCATATATAAAACAAAATGTTGTATTTTACTTATTTATTATAATATTTTGATCAACCATTTCTTTCTCTCAATATTTCAAAAGAAAAAGAAAGAAAGAAGCATTCACTTATCTTTAGTGGACCAAAATTCCAAAACAGAGTAAAGCATAAAGAGAAAAGAGGATAAGAATGATAACATATTATATGCTTCCACTTCTCTTAAACATATTATGTTAATGTTATTATTAATATATATATATATATATATATTATATATATATCTTTTTTACTTTTTGTATTATTTTATTTGAAAGATAAAATATTTCGATTGCATTCCTTAAAACATTACACGGTCGAGATCTTTACTTATGTTTTACACGTGGACATTCTTCCATTTTTCAACCATTTTCTTTTATTAACTTATAACATCAAATATTTTTAAATCTATACAAATTTAAGGAAAAATTCGTAAAAAAATATAACATTTAAGGATGTATTTACACCTAACAAATTATATATTTTAATGATTTTGTTCTATAAGTATATACGTAAATAATTGACACTGTAAGTAAAATCTCTAAGAAGGGTTTCAATGGTATTTCTTTAATAAAATAAAGGGTAATAAAAATTGAAAAAAAATTTAGTTATTTTTTTTTAGAATTGTAACATTTCATCATTGTTATTTATAAAAAATGTTCGCTCAAGCAACACCATTCACACGAAAATATTACAATAGTTTGGATGCATGTTATTGTTTAATGTTTTTTGTTTTGAAGATTCATGAATTCGGTATCCTTTAACATAGAATGTGACAATACACATCTAATGTCAGTTGAACTTTGTTTCACATATACTTCACTAAGTTGGAGATTCAATCTATCATTTTCACACCTATACCAAACAAAATCATCCCGAAATGATATTTTTTTAGAGTATTATAGAAAGTTTAATTAAAAAGGCAATAATTTATTATTCAATAAACGGATGAAATCTATTAGGGCAAGAAAATATGGTATATGACAACTAACCTTATTAAAAAGAAAAAGAAGAAGAAAAGGTTTTAACTTTAATGGTGCAACAATACTATTAAAAACTCAACTGTATTTATGCACAAAAAAAAGTAATTAAACAAAATTAACAAAAACAGAAACTAATTTAAAAACAAGTAGATCCTCTAAAATTATTTTCATTAAATCCACTCCCCACTTTTAGGCAATGCAATAAATAACAAAAATACAATACCATATTATAAATGGAATAATTGAAAAAAGAAAAATAAGGAAAAACCTCTCCCCAAAATTTGTGACAGATTATATACTTTATAATATAAATGATTACGTTACTTTAAATAAACGCAGGTCCCACAAATAAAAATAACACTTCCCTTATATTAATTTTATTTTCATTTTATCTCTTCCTTAGTCAAAGCTTAACTACTTACTATTTCCCTCTTTATTACTAATTAAAAAATCAACGTGAATAGACGAAAATCGCCCTTTTTCATGTGGTAAGAGAGGAGGTCGCTGTCAAGGGAAATTGTGGGTATTTAAGTAATTTCAAATAAACTGTCGGCTTCCTAACCATGGTTAAACCAACCAGGGTATCGGGTTATAGTTTGTTCGTTACAGGGCGCTCGTGAGGTTTCTGTCAATGTGCGATGGAAGGGGAACGCGGCGTCGGTGACTCGTATTGACTCGGACGATTCGAAGGGACGAGTTGAAATTTTTCCCCCAAATAATGTAGTGGTGGAATTGTTGAAGAGATTTGGTGGTATATAAAAGGAAGAAGGAGCATTCTGTGTATTGAGTAGCGAATAAGGGAAGGAGGATTTAGGGGAAGAGAGAAAGGTGAGAGAATAAGGGAAGAAGGAAATGGGGGATTCGAGCGACTCGGTTTCGGTGGATATGGAGTCGATCTCTTGTGGAGGAAAGGTACCTGCATTTCCTGTTGCTTGTGTAAATCCGTCTGGTTTCATGTGTTTGAACACTGTGCTTTGTTTGCTTTTTGAGAACATGCTGGGAAGTTTGGATTGAATTGAAACATGGGGTTCGTTATGTTTTTTATTGGATGAATTCGTGTAATTAGTGATCGTTTTACACGGAGGTAATTAAGGTTTTTGGATGTGCATTGTTGATTTTAGTTAGATTTTCTAAGGGTAATTGGTGTTGATTTTCGTTCGGAATTCAACGGTCTACCAAAAGTGGATGGATGTTGGGATTTTTACTAGTTTAGAAATACATTTTGAATTTTAGTAGACTAACTTTCTTTAATCTGTTTTATTGTTTGCGTCTTCAACTGCGAATTTCCTTATATTTAAGCTTTTGCAATTCCCTTTTTATAGTAGTTCATTTTATGGTTCTGTATTACTTGCCGCCTTTTTTTGGTGCGTCCATTCTCTAGTTCAGATGACTACGTTTGAAAACTAATATTTCTTCAATCGATTTTTTTTTGGCAGGAGTATCTTGTGAAAACCTGTTATGGTGTTGTTTCTGTCACCGTGGTTGGAGACCTGGACAAGCCAGCTTTAATCACTTATCCCGATTTAGCTCTAAATCGTGAGTATGTAGAATGTGTCATGTAAATTGTTATTCAAAACATGATTTTGAGTGTAGAAGTGGAGTCTTTGAATAAATTAGACACACTTTGGAGTTTAAGGTTGATTAGATGGAGTTTTTGTTTTAAATTTAACGTGTTGAATTTTTTGGAATCCAGAATATTGGTTATTCTTACCTCTATTATCTACAGTCCTTTTGCTGGAACATCTGCCTTTTTGGTTTGTTTTCACCCACATAATTGTTAAATCTTTTAATAGTAGCTTTTGAAATCCATTATTTTTATTAGACAAGCTTATTCTTTGAAAATAGACAAAAATAAGTTATTTAAAGAGGATAGTAAGGTTAATAAATTGTGATATGGGGTTAAAATGAAATGATTCTATGACTTGTGACTTTGATTTTTAGAATCTTTCTTTAATTTTTCCTGTTACCAATGTTTAAACGTGCTATGTTTTATTATTTATCAGATATGTTCTGCTTCCAAGGATTAATGTTTTGTCCAGAAGCTTGTTCGTTATTGCTTCACAACTTTTGCATATATCATATCAGCCCTCCCGGACACGAGGTTTGTATAATTGGGATGTTCTAATATCTCTACTGATGTCATTATTTTTTTTTCCACACACATACATAAAATAAATTACTTTGTACGAGTGAATTTCTTTTAATCTATGCTATGTACAAAATAATCTACTGTGTAATTTTTTTTTGGTGTTGCTTCAATGAAACTGAACTTTCCAACAAGTACGTTGTCTTTTTTACTTCCACATGAATTCTTCTCATAATGGGACCTTGTTCAAGAGTTGCAGTTAGGAGCTGCTGCAATTTGCCCTGATGATCCTGTACTTTCTGCAGATGACTTAGCAGATCAAATTGCTGAAGTTCTTAACTATTTTGGGTAATTCGATATTCCTTTTGGCTATCTTCAATTTTTTTTTAATAACTTCGACTTGTTTAAAGTTTTGAATTCCACTGGTCTGATGCTTTGCTGTTTTATTTGTTTTACACTTGAGCTCTATCCGAAATGAATATGCACGGATCTGATGACTTACTCTTCTTCTTTATCTTTCTCCCAGACTTAGTGCTGTGATGTGTATGGGTGTTACTGCTGGAGCATACATCCTCACTCTCTTTGCTGTAATTTTTCTCTTTGTTCACCATCCACTTGATTACTTTATCCTTCCCCCCCATGGTTTTTTCTTTCAGTTCCTCTTGTAAACTTTTGTCATATATTGATTGCACTTGTTGGTTGCAGATGAAGCACAGACATCGTGTTCATGGTTTGATATTGATTTCTCCCATATGCACAGCGCCCTGTTGGACAGAATGGTTGTATAATAAGGTCGTCTTTCTGAACGAAAGAACTATTATGATCGTCTTCTGGTTTATTGGAATCATCTTATTAACAGATTTTCCATATGCAGGTGATGTCAAATTTGCTTTATTTCTATGGCATGTGTGGGGTAGTGAAGGAGTTGTTGCTGAAGCGGTATTTCAGTAAGGTAGGTCTAAAAATGAAAATTGCTTTGTTTTCAAAATCACCATGAAATCGGTTTTTATTCCTTCAAAACCAATTTGATGATATGAAAATTGCACTTGAACGTGTGAACTTTTAAACTCTTTTTTCTTCTCAACTTAAACACAGACCAACTGCAGGTTTACTTGCACAAACTCAAACTCTCTTACTAGAGTTATTCATCCCAACTGAGTTTGATTAGACATTTGTACTGTGCTGGTTGTAGGATGCTCGTGGTTGTTCTCAAGTACCAGAGTCAGATTTAGTTCAAGCATGCAGAAGAGTGAGTACTGCAGCATTTTCATCGTTTTCTTTTAGCAACTTTAAACTGTCAGTTATTCCAGAGTTGGAAAACTTGACAGATTTTAAGAGTTGAGCATTTGTTTGATCAAACATTATGATCATGTTCTTTCTACAGTCACTTGACGAGAGGCAAAGTTCAAACGTCTGGAGGTTTCTTGAAGCAATGAATGGGTAAGCATCTAACTCCAATCTTTGAATTTGTGCTTGACAATTGTTGGGGTCCTTTTCCTCTATACCTCTGATGTGAAATTACATTAGTTAGATGATACACATATGGGGTCGAAGGCCCTCCTAAACTTTTTTTTTCTTTCATGCAGGAGACCCGACATTTCAGAAGGGTTACGGAAACTAAAGTGCCGTTCATTGATATTTGTTGGGGACAGGTCCCCGTTCCATTCAGAGGCTCACCACATGACTGTCAAACTAGACAGAAGATACAGTGCCCTAGTGGAAGTATGTTGAACTTTCTTTTTTCCTTTTTGGAGATTAAATATACATGAAAATCATAAACCGAGCTTTATACTACTATGAATTAAAAGGGGCTATTCTCACATCTTAGGTTCAGTCATGTGGGTCAATGGTGACAGAGGAGCAGCCTGATGCAATGTTGATACCTATGGAGTATTTTCTCATGGGATATGGCATGTATAGGCCATCTCATTTTAGCGTCAGCCCAAGAAGCCCCTTGAGCCCTTCTTGCATAGCTCCCGAGCTTCTGTCACCAGAAAGTATGGGATTGAAGTTGAAACCGATAAAAACAAGAATCTCCTTGCAAGTCTAGAACAACAAGACGATGAAAGGAGGCGCAACAAAAAATATTAATCACTTTTTGTATTTATATGTACTGTGAGGAGTTGGGACAGTTTTTTTTGTTTTTTCTTTGGCAATCCATCAGTTCGTGAATGAGAGGTGTGGGTGTGGGGTGTAGATAAAGAAGGAAACAGAATATTTGATAGTGAAAACTTCTAGGCAGAAATCAGAAATTGTCATTCTTTCATTTGTAATCAAAAGAGTTAGTTGAGGAGGAGGGCACCATTCTCTGTAAATCTCAGAATTATTTATTTTCAATTAATAAATAATGTTTTTAGATTGAACTTCGCTTATTGATCGTGTTTTCTTTTTCCTTCTTTTCAGAATGAAGTTTGTGGTGATGTTTCTCTGCTGACTAATTGCATTTTATTGTCTATTATGATGTAGCCAGGAATGCGAAGCTAAAGAAATTTCTCAGGTTAAATTGTCAAAAAGAATATATAGTTGAATTTAATTCAGTCTAGTACACTTTTCTAATCAATTCAAGTTCCATACAGTGCTCAATACTGTCTATCATTTTCACAGTTCGAGCCACATCTTCTCACTGCTAATGCTTATCTGGGACAATGAATTCTTTCGATTCCCTCCTCATTTTGATTGGATTTTCTTCTGCTCATTTCAGCATACATTTCCTCGATCATCGGTTTCCACAATCGGACACGAGCATTGATGAACCAATTAGACACCTGTCCAAAGTCCAGAATAGCAGAACTCAGTAAAAGTGAGGAGAACTCATGAAAGTTGAAGGAAATCTTGAAGCAGCAAGAACCTGATTTCTAGTTAATCCACTTTTTACTGCAAGTAAATGCTTCTCTGTGTCCTTGGGGTACCTGAAAAATCACCAAAGAACAAACATTCCTTCAACTTACTATACGTATCTTCAAAAAGTAAACCAGATTTGTCACAAAATCTTACGGATGGAGAAAATTTTGAAACATCCATGCCCTAAGAACGGAGACAGATTTTTCAGGCAAGCCTCTCTGTGGCCTCCATAATTGATTATCTTTCCTTTTCAACTGCTGGAGAGCCCACTGCTTCTGTAAGAATGTTGCCTCAAAGAATTTTTCCTTCTCCTTGGTGCACGTTGCGTTAGAATGCTTCCCAATAGCAAAAATACAACTGGTAATCTTCTCCCTCAAGTTTTTATACACCGAAGTGATCGTCTGGAGTGTATATCGAGTATGCAAGCGAGGGTCCAAATCAGTAGCAGCATGAAACGCAGAAGTAACGGTATGAATCTCATCCAAGCATTGAGTGTACCTCTCATCAATCTGAAACACTATCAAGTTTTTCAGTATAAGAAGGGTAAAAAGATAAAAATCAGAGAAACGCTATATTAAATTAACCAACCAATTGTAGTAGAGTCAACAGATGGGACTTCTTGGCATCAACAGATAGATTTTGCCATTCCGGCTCCATTTGAGAACTGTATCTACCAGTAACATCAGAACCATATTCAATCGTTGCATCATCCAGGGAACTTGATGATGACAACGGCACAAACCCAGTTGCAGTAGTTGAATGATCAACTTGATCTGAGTTTTCCAGTGGATAGCTTGCAATTTGAGAAAGTACATCTTGAATGACCGAAAGATATCTAGATCCTGCTATTGCTCGAGAAAGGCGAACAGAATTACCACATCCATAACTTAGAGAGAGGTCCCTAGAGCTGCCTGAATTTAAGTTCGAGGCTAATTCTGTGCTGTTCAAGCAAGGTTGAGTAGCACCAGAAAAAGTCAACTGAGAATACTGGTCCAGGAAATCAGTTCCTCCACTGAGGACGGGTTCGGTTGTAGCAAGGCTTAGAGAAAGCTCATTCCATAACTTAGAGTTCATAGTGTTAGATGACATCCAGCCATTCTGGTGCAGGTGTTCCATGGACAAGACGGTCTGGGAATCAGATGTTTCCGGATTCTCCCCAGAAAGTTGCTGAATACAATGAAACCTATCGCTTTCCCACTTATTATTTGCATTACATAGAGACTCATCACCTTCACAGATCAGAGAACTTGCAAATGAAGAATTTGAAGCATTAGAGTAACTGTGTAAGAAGCACGTTCTAAAGGTTTCTAATTGCTGGAACTGTGGGTCTGGAAATGCTGAATCTTTTGTATTTCCACGAATATCATTCACTGGAGCAAGAGAGGTAGATTGAAACAGAGAAATAGGAATGGCTACTGCCAATTGATTTTGAAACTCAGCATTACCAGAGGGACCCAGACAAGCATCTCCCATATCGATTCGTTGCAGGGCAGTAGACATTGGAAAACCTCAAAATGTCAATTGTTCAACTATATGATTATCAGCACTAGTAAGAGCAGAGCATCCAGACTCCCGCAGACTTAAAAAGATAGGAAATCCAGCTGTAATATTGCTTAGTTCATTAATTGGACGTATCAACTGAGTTCTAAAAGCCAAGAGGCAGAATTTCACATACAACAACAGAATTTGGGTTTACCATATCCACCAGAGCATTCATCAAATCATTCGCCCACCCATACGCAGTCTAGACGGAAAACTACCATTCTTTATCCAAAGCAACAGCTGAGATTAACATACTCGATTCAAACCACATTCACTTTTTAGCTGCGATTTCAATAGCATTTATAAGTCAATATAGCATTATCAAACAAAAAATGAACTTCTCAGTTGAATGGAAAAAGAAATGAACTTGCAGCTCAATCCAGACATCCAAATTCACATTCCTCTAGAGACAGGCTATGCTATATTATTATTATTCAGAGTTGGAAAGGGAAATTAGTAGTTGTAACATATCCAGAACCTATTGCCACAAGAGTGAAAAGCATGTTACGTTTAGGGACCAGCAAAAAATTAATATTGACAAGCCATTCGTTGAAGATGTTCAATTTATTTTGACACACGATACAAAGGAGGGAACAAACATAACATCATACAAGACAGAAGAAATAAAGGTCCACATCAAAACTCACTCTGTAAACCACCAGCCAGAACATAAACATTGAGCCATTAGCATAAAATGACAAAGAAACCAACCTTCCATTTGATGAATCTCTGTCATCCTATATAGGATGAGAAACTTAGAGCGAAAGCCCCACACCAAATCCCCTGAAAAAAAAATGACCGTGTCCTGAATTTCTAAGCAAATTAAATGGATGTGATGGCTTAGTGAAGAGCTTTAAACCTGCAAGTTATAAAACGAAAAAAAATTGCTATAATGTTCACTGCTTTATGGTTCTTCACTCACAGGTGATCAAAGACAACTTAAAAAAGAAAAAGGAGAAGATTCAAAGAACTTGGTTTCTTTTGTTTCTCCAGAAAAGGGTGCCATTGTGAAAGTTCAGATAAAGTGGAAGAGAAGCTTTGCTTTTATAGAAAAAAACAAGGGGAAAAGAAGTAATAATGACTGGTGCTGTATTCCCACTTTTCCGGCTTCTGCCAAATCACAACAACATAAAGCCGATGGTAAAAGAAAAGTGATACAAAATTTTGCATGAAAAAAGGAGAATGGAATAGCTTCAAGCGCTCAAACCCCGAGAAGCTTAAGTTTGGAGGATTGAACGGCAGGGAGATGTATAATCTCAATCTCTGTTCTCAAACTTTAAAGCTAAAATACGTACAGCTCTGGAAAATGAATGACACCCATCTCAGAGAACCATTAAAAGGAAGAGAGAGAGAGTGAAGAGGCAAAAAAGAGGACTCTGCATGAAGGTGGAGATGGAGGAAATGGACCCACTAAATAAAGATAGAAGGAAGTATCAGCCGCACAAGAGAAAACCAGGGGGTGGAGAGCAAGAAAGAGGAGAGACCATAGCTCTTGGGATGCAGAAACCACTCACTCTTTGTTGCAGGCTTTAAAGGGCCCATCCCCTTCCTCTCTGTGCCATCTCCTTTGTCCTGCTCACAACCTCTTATTATCTGATCCACTGCAATCATCATAATCAAAATATCTGGATTCTCTCTGTTGAAATTCCTGTTCCTGCCAGGTCTTCTCAGCACCATTTTTCAGACAGTCCCTTTCTTTTTAAGCTATTCTGAACAAGAAAGCCAAAGTGATGAGAAGCAAGAGTAATACAGTAACAAAGTATCACACT
The DNA here is from genome assembly GCF_000004075.3 of Cucumis sativus. NCBI lineage: Eukaryota > Viridiplantae > Streptophyta > Magnoliopsida > Cucurbitales > Cucurbitaceae > Cucumis > Cucumis sativus. Next base: position 17,611,782 of record NC_026656.2, on the reverse strand, counting down.
TTCTCTTCAGAATCAAACAACTAAGAACTTAAGGCAATCAAATGTGAAAAAAGAGAGACTACTGTTTCAGCAGTGTACTTTTGAACAGATATAGTCTCAGAGAAAGGCGAGAGAAAAGAGCCTGAAAATGATGATGCAAGCAAACCAAAACTGACGAGAAGATCTTGTGGGATATCTTTGACAAATTTAATGTCTCGCAATGAAAACAGCACCCATCAGCTAGTTTTGGGTGTATGCATTTCTTCAATTATTAGACTAACCTTCCTTAATATTCGTATTCGGACCATTATGGTTATTCATTGAGTAACACCAGAATGATGAAACAATGCAAATAGATAGCCTTCATTTCTCGGATCAGGATTCCATTTTCCATTACCATTCTATCTTAAATCTAGAGCTCTGCCGTTGGATCTGATGTGATACAACCCAAACTTTTCCCTCCATTTTCTAAATCTTTTCTCTGATTTTTCTTTAGAGCTCTGACCAAGTAGCGATAATGGGATCTGGATAATGACCAGAAATAACTAGAGGAAATAATGTGGACCTACAACCTCAATGTTGGTGCAACACTTCCATGTAGCTGTTACTAGAGAGAATGCTTCTGGCTTTTGCCTTTTTCTCTGCACTGCAGGCTTGGTAAGTGAAACCATTAAAGGGGTTTAATTTCTAACCATCTCAATTGTCTCTCTGAAAGTACTAATCCAATTTCTGTCCTGTCAAGGTCAACTAACGTTTCAGGTTCAAGAAGTTCCAACCAAGACCTCTTTCTCTCATAAAGTGGGCTTTAATAATTACTCAAGTAAGAACGGAAAGAGAAGGTTCTTTCTTAATGAAGAGTTTAATAGACAAAATATGCTTCAAAGAGTGTACGGTTCTTGAAAGTTTAAAGAGAAAAAATATTTTTCACAGAAAAGACAGTACATTTATTAAAATCAAGTGTAATTATCATTCAGCTTCCACGTTGGATAATAAAGAAACTCAAACCTCGAGATTGATTTTCCAAGAACAAATTCTTTGACAGCACAATGACAAAAATAAGAAAAGAAAAAAACTCAGGAAACTAAAATTGATAGTAAATATATGTTTTTTCTTACCATTACCACATGGTTGAGTGTGAAAAACTGAGGTTGTGGGGTCTGTTCCTTGCTTGGTTTGCCTGCAAACCCAAACAGAGAAATGCTGGCAATCCACACTGCAAGACAAAATATTTCAAATTCAATGTCTCTTAGCTTAGCTCTTTTTCCTGACCCATTTTTTGGTTTCACATACTGTACTACTACTAAAAGAGAATACTGATTACTACCTTTTTCTTCTCAACTTGGGTTTTGCTTTTTGTGTATTTCAGAACCCAGAAACTGGAATTTCAATTTGAAGAAGCAAACAATTTTGACAAACAAAAAGAGGGGTTTCAAGGGGTTTTGGGGTTGTGTGCCTTTTTTCACAATCTCTTTCGACCCCCATTATTAAAGGGAGAAAATTGAAAGAAAATGGAGAAGGTGAGAAAGATAAAAGAGAGGTTCACATTGGGATTCAGAGAGAGGTTCCATGGTGGGTCGCCAATGTCCGGACCTCTCCATGACTCAGAGCAGTGTGCTCAGTTTTGAAAAGACACAGAGACCAATCAAAAGTTCAAACCAACCAACATGGGGTTTCTTCTTGGGCTTTTCATTATCTCCAAAATTATTCCTCAGTCAAAATATGATCCTGCTTTTGAACTATATAATAAATTTCTTAGGGTAAAAAATAACATCCTAGTATCTACCTTCAGCTTATAACTCAATTGACATGTGATACTAGTATCTACTAAATAGTATATGTTTCAAATCTTCCTAACATACACGTTACCGACCAAACCAAACACGTTTGAAAACTAACCATTAGTACATTAATTTGTTTTATCCGTTCTATTCTAAGTTCACTAGCAAGTTAGAATTTAAAAAATAGTATGTCACACTTTGAATTCTATATTTTAAATATTGCTATGACATCATGAATGATATTGTAAAAACTCAATAACTACAAAAATTAAAACTATTTTCAAAGTATAGTAAAAGTTACAACTATACTCTTAAACTTTCGATAACAAATTTTAACCTACTAAATAAAATTATTTTTAGTCTTATTATATCTTCAAAGGATAAGTTGTACGAATGTAAAAATATACCCTTTAATATTTTTTTTTAAAGAAGCTTTTATAAGGTCCCTTTAGCAATAAAGTGAAAGCATAGATGTGAAAGGTCTTCTTTGTCACTAATAATTAGCATTTTTTAGTGCATAGTACTATGGTATGTTTTAAATGACTCTTGTCTTCGTTTTGTCCCAACTTTTATAATATTCTAAATATTAAATCTTATTCTCAATTTCTTTTTTCTTTTCTTTGAAAGAACTCAACAAATAAAAACATTATTCTCAATTTCTTTTTTCGTTTTGCTATGATTTTTAGTTTAAGAGAGTGTTTTTTAAATTTCTAGAATCTATTAGACACAAAATAAATAAATTGTATTAGAGAGTAAATTTTTATTAATAAACTTCATATCATAAAATCTCAATACCTTTATTTGGTGCTATTAATAACTATATTTAGTTTGTTTGTGTCCTAAAAATTGGTCATTGGTCTTTCAATTTGTTTTTAAATTATCAACAAATTTCTAATACATTTGACATAATGTAATATTTTAAAAGATCAAGTTGACAAAAAAAGTAAAATATAAAATTTAAACATAAAGAACAATAGAAAATATAGTTAAAAAAGGCAATTTCTTTTTGGTAGTGGATAGACTTTACATGCCATAAAGTAAAATCATTTAAGCTATGATATGTAAATATTAATTATTGATATCAATAAATTTTGACCAAGTTTGCAAATTCACCCCTGCTTTCTGTATGAATTACAGGATTTGCCCAATACTGCTTTTTCATGTTACGGCCCAAGCCCAACTAGTTAAAGGCGGCCCATTTATAACTCCCGAAACCGGCCCGGGGCCTAACATCCCGGCCCAAAACGTGAGAGTTTGAATGTCCATTTTCGTTCAATATATAAGAAAAGCAAAGAGATGAATATCATTTTGACAGAGCAACATTAACATGTGGAGAATGATCTTTAAGCTATACGAAAAGGACGTCAGTTTATGGTGCATTACATTCCAAAATGTGAGCAATTAAATTACAATTTTGTGGACAAAAAAGAGAAATATAATCTAATAGAATGTGTTGTGATGATCAAAATCTCAAATATCAGAAAGAAGTCTTGACCTGCTGCTATTAAAGAGAGTAGCAGTTTCGACGAACTTAACAACTTTGATATACGTTATAATAACTACATTGATATGATTGTGGGGAGGTATGAAATTATGAATGTTTATCACTCCATACATCTAATTAATTTAGTTATAGTTTCAATTTAGTGTACTGGTTTTCTAATGGTCATTTTCATCACCACAGTTGGGTTGCATTTTACTAATTATCTCTATTGTTATATTACAAGACATTACTGCATCTTAAATACATCTAAGATATGTTAATATGTTGGTTATATGTATATTAGAAGATGACATCAAGTAAAGGAGAGAGTTTCAATCATTAACAAGGGCTAAATTGAAACTTTGAAAATTATAGGGATCAAATTTGAACTATAACAAAGAAAAAAAAAAACTATAAACTAAATTTAATTTGATACACTTTATTATAATATACTTTAATATGATATATGTGACATCAAAATTATTGCTAGGAGATGTGTAAGAACTAACAATTAATTGGACAAAATACAAATAGACAATAAAGAGACCATGTGCTTAAATAGTAATCTATATACTCAGTTTGGCATTTGTCCATTTTTCTATTAAGTTAAAAAATTACAAAAGGAATGATCAAATTAAATCATAATTGGACCTCTAAATGTTAATTTGTGTATTTTAATGACATGTTTATTCAAATATAAATATATACATATAACCTATGATTCCTTCAAAATATAAAAGTTAAATATATACATATGCATTCATTTCATATATATTAGTACAGAAGGAAACTTCACAACCACAACCTTAGAATTTCAAATGGTTATTAGATTAATAGCATTTCTTATTGGGAATAATGCTAAAATAATTATTGACTTATTTTTCAAACCAATATTTTAATCTTTCATAAGAATTATTTAAATGATTAATGTTCTATTGTTCATCTTAAAAAAAACAGGTATTGATGGAAAAAATAATTAAAATCATAGTTTATTTCCATTTGAATTTATACGACAATAGAAATAATAAATAGTTATATTATGTCCTATCAAATATGATATTTTTATAAATATTTTAATTTATTTTACTATATTTAAAAATAATTTTAAATTAATTGAGATAAAATTTTAATAAAAAACACATTAAATCATAATTAAACTCATTGATGTAAATAAATAGTCGTGATTAAGATAATTAGGAGGGTCCCTTTTTGACTTAGGGTGCAAAGTTTGGCTTAGTTTAATTTTCAATCATAACCAAAGTTTGCTTATTAGAGGAATTTTGTTTGTCAATGGCTTTTACTTTATTTGTTTGTTTTATTTGGTTAGATAAAAGATGTAGACATGATTCCAAAATTGCTTAGTCTTATGGTATAGTATAGTTGTCTTTAGATTCTTGAATATTCTCCTCTTAACTATTGGTTTTTCTTAATTATGTAATTTAATGACTTCACAAGTTATATTTTTTATTATTGGAGTTAGGTGAGAGATTCGTGTCGGTTGAAATATATCACTCTAATTTAGATTATATATGAAGTTTGTTCTGATCAACGTTTGATAAATTGTAAAACGAACATAATTAAATATCTCTTAATTTTGAATAAGTACATTATTTATTTACCCCTCACAGTTAGTAAGAATATTGATTTGAACACTGAAATTTAAAAATATTAATCCAATTTAGACCTTTCAATTAGAAATTAAATAGGTTAAATTGATTCACTCTATAACATAAGATTTAAATTGGTATAATTAATTAATATTTTTCAAATATAAATAATGTGAATATATGTTATTATTGCTTAGGTGTGAATAATATTAATTAACAAGAGAAAGAAAATATCATGTAATCTTTTTTGTTGGATTATTGACTTAAATCTTAATTAATAATAAGGATTGAATTAGACCTATATTAATTAAAATTTGTATGACTAATACAAAACTTTGTAACCAAATTCTCTACATGTCTTCACAATATAATACTAATTTAATAGTCTGTGTGTTCTTCAAACTTCAGAATATCATTTTACATGATGACATATACACTTTTATTTATAGTATATCATAGTTTTCTTTTAAATAAAGTATGCCTTATTAATCTTCATAATTAATTAAGCTAACAATTTGATAGCTTGTAATTAAGAAAAATTATCTTCTTAATTTAATTTAATTTCCTTTTCTTACATATATATCACTCTAATAAACCAATTGAAGATAAGTTAGAGGGCAGATGCATCACGTAACCTAAAGAGGCTAATTTAATTATATTAATCATGAGAGCAAGAGCAAATTAATTAGTGTTTAATTTCATTTCATATGCAATAATATGGTTGCTTATAATTTAAATAATCAACACATTTTCAAGTGACATCACACATGTAATTTAATCATCCTTAAACTATACGTAAAATTAATTAAGCTTAATGTCAGGACTAAAAAATAACTATTAATCAATACAGCAAAATTAATAAAAAAGAAAGAAGAATGTCAACATTAGGGAATATTCAACCATCTTAATTAATCAACTTTAATTTCCTATATCATGCATGATTATTGGAGATAGAGAGAACATCCCTTGATTATATTCATTGCCTTAATTAATTACCTGATTATTTAGACCATATTCAATGAATTAGTCTAATTTTATTTCCATTATTAATTATAAACACTATTGTTTTCTTATAATTAAGAATCATAGATGCACTAATTAGATTAATTTGATATGCATTAGTATTATGTTATGATCACTTCAACCTATCGTGTAATAGTCAATTTCATAATTTGTAATCAATTAATTAAGTTAGACTTAACTTTTCTTATAATAAAGTCTAATTTTGGAAATAAAAAATGGCATGATTAATTAATATCCACAATGTAAATTAATTACCTTAGAAATTTTGGTTTGGATGTTGAGTTGGTCCCATCACTCATAATTATTTTGTATTAAAAAAAATTAAGTAGGGTTTTTTAAAGCAAATGATCTCCACACAACCCCTAAGCTTTTGGTCATTATCTCTAAATTAATTAAGCTTTTATATAGATTCAAGTTGAATTTTCTTAATTAATTGTCTATAATTTAATTAATAGAGGGTTTTGAACTTTGGAGAACCAAATTGGTCCATATACTTTTTTGTTAATTTAAAACATTATCTTAAACTTCCATTAATTATTATTTCCATAATTGATTCTTCTCTCTCTATATTGCTTCGTTTTAAATATTAATTATTTGTAATAAGTTTAATTTTGTCGTTATTCCTTAATTAAGATATTGTTACTTTATTTATTTAGTCGTCACTATAGCAAATGTGATAATTAATTTTATTTAGTCACTATCTTCGAGAAGATTCACCATAATTTCATACATAGAAACTCAACAATGTTTTAAATTAATAGGCTTGAATCATATTAATTTCATATTAGATTTACAAATTTAGTCCTAAAAATTTAAATGGGTTAGTCAAATTGAAAGTTTAAAATCCAATTAAATGTAAAATTCAATTAAAAGTATAATATATGGTTTGGAAAGATTTATTAAATTTATAATTTAATTCCCATTATTTTAAATGATAATGCTTTAATTTTGTAACATATAATAACTTACATTATGTGTTACTTTAACTATCTTCCTTCACTCACTAGACGACAGTGAATAAAAAACAACTTAGTTAATTATTTTTATGTCATATGCTAATTTTATATCAAAGTAGAAACCAAAGTAGCAGTCAAATTCACCAATATATATTAGAGTTTAATTTTGATAAATTAATAAGATATCCACTCAACTTGGCCTTAAATATTAAAGAGAAATGAAGGGAACAAGAAAAGGTTACATTCAAAGTGTGATGTGTATAATTAATTTATACTACACCTTTTCAGATTGCAACTAGGATTTTAATAATTAGGCCAAAGAAACAGGAGATTAAGTAAATTAATTAATTAGTGTGGTTATACATGATGGTTTCTTAATTACTTAGAAAAAAACATATTTCTTGGACAGATATTAGTACTTATCATCGATTGGTGCAGTTTGTATATGTGATATTTTAGTTTTTAATATTAAAACGAGATGAGTGCAGGTAAGGGAAAGTCCATTGATTAATTATCGAAAAGAATATTGAAATGGGGAGAGGTGATTAAGTCAAACTACTTTATAAAAGAAAAAGATGCATCATTATCATTTTCACACCCTATATATATATATGCTTAAATTAAAACTACTTTACGATATTTTTGGTGTAAAGTTTGAAAAGGGTCAGTAAAAACAAAAGAGTTAATTAGTAAATGTTGGGTAGAGAAAACATTTTCACCTCCCTAAAATATGATGCTTAATACTCAAGTAAATAATAAATTGTGTTAGTAATTCTTTTTACCATTTGAAAAGGTTAAAAAAAATATATATATAATCTCTTCATAAATTTAATTCGCTAATTCACTTATATATATTCTAACAAAATTGTCACCTAATTAATTATAATCAATTAAATAATACTTTTTGGATGATTAAATATATAGCAATGTGAAAAATGCTATTATTAGAACAATAGTACAGGGACAAGTTGGGTTAATGTGAATTAGGGTTTTATGTTTAAAGAGAATGAGATTATAATAAGTTGTTAATTAGTTGTCTCATGTTAGACAAACACAAAGCATTATTATTATTATTTATGCAAAGTATATAGAAATAGTAATAATATAGTTTATATATATATATAGAGAGAGAGGGGATAATGATATTGTGGGTATGGAAATTTGGTCCACCATGTTGGAGACAACATGGGATTTCTAAATGGTGAGATTTGATGGCCAATGCCTTACCTTTCTTATCATATACAAAAGAATTAATGAACTTTAGACTCATATGGAATTCATTTTTGTCCTTCGTCTTAAAAACTATAGGTTAAAATGCTTTCCAAAAATACTATTGAAATTAAGGTTTTTGCCAACTTGACAAGTTAACTAATATGTTAAGAAAATTGAATACATATATATCACATTAACGTGATAGTTAACAAAGTTGAAAATCTAAAAGAAACAGTTGGTATTTTTGTGTGTGTGTGTAGGGAATGTATGGAAATGTTTGATTTGGAAGTTTATAATCAATGGAAATAGCTTCCACAAAAATGTATGGTCACAATGTGTTGAATGTTGATATTTCAGTAGTTGTTCTGCCAACTTGCTTGTAATCATTCTCTTTTTTATCCCATCTTTTTTTATATGGAGCAATCTTCAAGAAATTATTTCAAATTTCTTCTTTTTTTTTTTTTGGGCAAATCTCCAACTAAAAATAGGGTTTTGTTGGTTGGTATCAACATCACTCCCTTTTTCCCATCACAATAATGTATGGTGGGAATTTTGTGGTCACCCCAATTTCAATAACAAATAATAGTAATTTAAAGAAAAAAAATTAAACATATCTTCTTAAGCTTTTTTAAAAAATTATGTTTCATACTTAAAAAATAAAAAAAGACACCTTCAAATAATATACATCCATAATTGATAAAATTTTAAATTTTGTAAATATTTTCTACTACAATTTTTCGAGCATTTTTTAAAGTAGTAAAATAAATTAAAATATTTACTTATATTTACATGGATAGAATGTCAAATTTACTATATATATTTTTTGATAAATTTCTAAAAGTTTTAGTATTATTACTGTTAATTTTTTATAAATATTTCAAAAACTATTGTTAGGTATAAAAAATTCTTTAAAAATTCAAATGAAGTATTATTAGGATTAAAGAAAAACCCTTAAAATTTTCAAACTATTCGTGTGCAAATATGTAATCTAACTTACTTAGAATAAGTAGAAATGAGAGTAAAAAGAAAGAAAGAAAGAAAGAAAAGGTGAAAATGGATAGAAAGAATAAAATAAAATAGAGAGATATGAGAAAGAATGGGACAAATATAAGGTCACGTTGGTCATGTGGGAGTTTTAAAAAAGATGCCATTTTTAGGATAAGTTTTATCATATCATTATTATTATCATATAAGAAAAAGAATATGATCCAATGAGACACAAACACACACACCTCTTGACTTGCTATTTACGTCAATAATCATTAAAGAAAGAACCTAGGAGGAGGAGAGGATCATATCTCTTTCTTCACTAATTAATAATTAACACAAACCCTATTGATTTGATTTGATTTAATTTAATTTAATCAAAACAACAACACAGCTACCCCTTCCTTTTTAAACCCTTTATATTATACTTTTGAAAGAATTTGGTGTTAGTTTGAGATTCCATTTGAGAGAGAGAGAGAGAGATAGAGAGAGAGATGGTGAGGAAATGCTCACACTGTGGGAATGTGGGTCACAATTCAAGAACTTGCACCATTCAAAAGCATAAAGAAACCAAGTTTAAGTTATTTGGAGTTCAACTCATTGATAATGGAACAACAACTCATCATCATCATCATCATACCACCTTGTTGAAGAAGAGTATTAGTTTGGATTCTTTGCCTTCTTCTTCTTCTTCGGCTTCTTCATCTTTATCGTCCTCTTCTTCTTCTGAGAAATTGTCAAATGGATATCTCTCAGACGGCCTCGTCGCCAAAACCCATGAAAGAAAAAAAGGTAATTTTTCTTGCACTGTACTGAATCATTCATCATGAATTCAAAAGATTCAAAACAAAAACATGGTTTTTCTTCTTTTAATTATTCTTTTTCCTTTTCGTTTTGGTCATATGGCTATTCTTATTTCTTATTTTTTTAGGTTAATTATGGTATTAAAGCATTAAATTGCATGCTTGAATTCTAGCTAGGAATATCATTTCATCTTTTCTCCGTTCTAGCTGATTATATAATTAGTTTTATCGTTTCACCAACTTACTAGCTCGGGATGTTTTTGGTATTTGAATAGGTGTACCATGGAGTGAAGAGGAGCATAAGGTGTTTCTAATTGGGTTAGAAAAGCTTGGAAAAGGAGATTGGAGAGGAATTTCGAGGAAATTTGTGACGACAAGAACTCCGACTCAAGTAGCTAGTCATGCACAAAAATACTTTCTACGACTCACAACTCTCAACAAAAGAAAACAGCGTCGTCCCAGCCTTTTCGACGTAAACTTCCCCCTCTCAAAACTCTCTAATTTTTCACATATTTTATTTCTGTTTTTTCTCTGTGCCAATTGCCAAAGATTGAATTTTGAATGATAACCCAATTTTCTAAGTAAGTGAATATTCATATAAATAAAAGACAAAAGCCAATATTGTCAATATATACTTAAATTTAATTAGTTCGTCACTAATGTTTTATATTCCTCTTCCAATATAAATAATAATACACACTATTCTATTACTTTTAAATAACCCATTTGCATACGTATAAGACTTTCCTTTTTTATTGACTAGTCATTAATTAAACACATATAATACTCAATGATAATAAATATATACGAGAAGGAAGGTGAAGTTTAACAACTAATTGTTTAATATAAATACCAGTTCGTATCTATATAATATATAATACTAAACTAAAACTCACTAAAGTAAAATACAATTCAATATTAATTAGAATTTAAGTAAATATGGTTTGATAAAATCCTAAAAACTGAATTATAATTATAAACTACAGAAATGAAATTCTAAGGTTCTCCAATAACCAAATAATAAACAGAAAAGCTAATTGAGTTGTTTTTTTCAATTTAATCCTTTCATTGTTGTGTGTTTTAGAATGATTCTTTTTTGTAGGGTTGGTGTCAAATTCAATGATGATTAGGTTTTGAATATTGGGATTGTAAATGACTTTCACTACTCTATATACTACAAAAGAAAAATGTGTGTTTATGGTTTATTATGAATGACAACAGGGTGCTGCAGCAAGGGACAAATTGACAGTGCAAGTGGTTGAAAAAGGCAGCAGCAGCAGCAGCAGCATCAACAACAATTTGAAACCAACCAATAATAATTATAATATCCAACCAGCTTCATCCAATAATATTTCCTTTGGGAATCCAACTCCAATTCCAAATATTTCAGAATTAACAAATCTCAATTGGATTGAGTATCATTATAATCAACGTCATCATGAGCCATATTTCAAGTTTCTTCAATCCCCCATCAACAAATCTTCAAGCTCAATTACGATCAACAATTTTCAAACAACAACCAATCATCATCATCATCGTCATCATCATCAACCTGATTTGCAGCTAAGTTTGTCCACTCCAAAGCCAGTACTTGAACAAGTAGCTCAGTGAATCACCATGGATTATTATTGTTATAAATATTAGTATAGTTTGTACTTTTGAAGTGGAATAACGATGTTCTTTTTTAATATAATGTTTATGTTGGTTACTATTGTATCATCAAAACTCCTTTGTGTCCACAAACAAGTTGGGGTTTATTGATTATCAAAAATAAAATAATTTCTAAACAAATTTGTTTGAAATGGAAAGATTATTATTATTATTCCATGAAACCCATTAATTTGTCATAAAAACTGATGCATTAATGGTGAACTCAATTAATTAAAAATGAGTTATTTGGTCAAAGGTGTGGGCTACCCTATAAAAACAAACATATAAGTTTTGTCTTGCTTTGTAGGCTAGCTGGGTTACTCTCTTTTAATGGCTAATTATAACATTTATAGTCATAGTCTCTAGCTGAACAATTGAAAGAGTACCACTGCATTTTGATTCTAAAAGAATTTATATTATTTTCCAATTTTGTTCATAGTCTCTTAAAAGGTTCTAATTTTGACCCAAATATTCATATTATAAACAAAATCTTTCAAATCAAATAAGTTAGAGAAAAATACTTTTAACATTTCTTCAACTCATAAAAAACAATATATGTAGATCCATTTTTGTTCATATACTTTATATTGTTTCATTTATTTTCATTTTCTTTTCCATACCTAAGAACCGAGAATAATTTTTAAAATACAAAAAATAAAATGAATATTTTTAAAATACGTCAACAAAGTGAGCCAAAGCTAAATAAAAATATATTTACAACTATATTATTTAAACGTTGGTGGGTAAATTATGAAGATGGGTTAATGTAAAAGATCTGAACATATCAAGTTGAATTATAGTTAAAAGAATTCTAATTGGATTTTGTTAGTATTTTTTTTAATTTAAAAAAAGAATCCTATAATATGATAAAGCACTTATTTTTCAGCTCAGCAATCTTGATCCTTACAAATGAAAGCTGTAGGTGGCCTCTAAATAGAGAGAATTTCTAAATAAATAAATCTCAACTTGGGAATTTAAAATGATATAGCTTTTAGGGCTCAAATTTGTTGGTATTAACAAAATTTGGAAGAACACTAATTGGATACTTTATAAGAAGAGAATCGAGTGGACAAGATTTCTCTTTGTTATGGGAAAAATTAATGTGGACAGAAAATTATGCAAAATTCAAAGTGCATAAAGCCAAGAGTAAAAGCCTCCCTCATGATTGGCCTCTTTTCCTTTCTTTTCTTTTAGGATAAAAATATCCATCCTCAAAATAATTCAAATTAATGCAATAATCTCACACTATTGTGTGAATTCTATCCATAAATTTCAGTACGTCTTTCGCATAACACTCGTTCTCCCTTTAATACTAATACAGAACAATCATATAATTATAAGGTAAAATAGCATTTTAAGATATAGAACAAAACTAAATTTAAAATTTAAGAAATAAAAATGTAAATTTCAAAACCTAAAAAACGAATAAAAACTAGACCCCACAACGTAGAGAAAAAATAATTTTACTTTCTTTAATAAATTGACCCTAAAATCGAGTGTCACTACAATGTGGTTGTAGAAACTAAAAAATAAATCGTAAAATAATGTGTTTGTTTCAACCTTTACCAAAACTATTTTTATCACATTAAGTTCTTATTATTTGTTATTTATTACTACCATTCACGTGAAACTCTAGTGGAATGATATTTAGAAAGGAATGAACATTTGTGCAAACAAACCGATGGTAACTAAATTGTTGCTGTCAGCAAGAAAGGGTAAATGGCCTGAAATTAAAAGAACCCCTTTTAAAATGTAAAATAAAATGAAAGCATAAGGTAAAAATTAAAATTAAATTATCAGTAGATAAAAAATTCCAAAGCAGACAAAATATACATACATGTAGATTTGGAAAAAGAGAAATAAAAAGAAGGAAATTGACAACAAAAACAGGTTAAATAATTGGCGTCTTCCCCATTTGAAAAGTAGAGGACAAAATGCAGGAGGAAGCCCAAACAAAAACAGGCAAGAAGTGGACCATCGCTACCATCGCTATTTTTGTTTTTAGGTTAGATCTATCACTATTTCTCTACTTCTTCTTCTTCTTCATGTGGAAAGAATCTTTTCAGGTTTATTTTTTTTATACTTTTATTTTATGTTCTTGTGGTTGTAAGCACATATTATAATTGGGAATCATTCAAAATTTTGTTTAAGACTTTCAATTGACATAATATATTTTCTTGCAAAAAAGAGAATAAAAATTAACTTTGAAGGAGAGACTAGGTATGGAAGAAACACTCAAATAGTTTTTTTTTTTTTTTTAACCTGTTAAATTAAATAAGCACATGTCAGTTCCTGCAGGCAAATCTTAAGAAATAGTGACATTTCAACCATAAAGGATTCTCTCATTTACTCCCTGTAACTATCTATCAACATCTGGACACCCAAAAAGATCAAACAAGAGTTAAAATGGTTGAAATCCCCAAAATGAAATCATAAATTCTCTCTCCTCTTGTTGAAATATATTATTCCCCAGCAACCATAGATGAATGAAAGATTCTCATTTTACTTTTTACTTATTTCTGATGCCTAATTGACAAAGTCACAGGAACTTCTAGTTCTATCCTCTCATTTTGGTTAGGTGGTCAAAAGACAAATATATTCAAGTTGAAGTTACTAAATCCTCCAAAGGTTCTAAGCAGTTCTTTCAATCAATAATACTGCTGTCAGTAAATTGTTTTTTTCTTTTTAGGGAATCGATGAACTTACAGCCTTGGAACTTTATTTTTTCCTTTTGCTGATAGCTATCTGATGAAGAGTCTTGAAGTAGCAACGGAAGGCTGAAATCAGATGAGAGATTAAATGGGAACTTGGTAAAAATCAATATTTTACACTGCAAAAAAAGGCATAGTGATTATTTTGTGCAGTACCAATTTCATTATAAATATCCAAACTATAATACATTTTACAAAGAATCAGGTCATACTGAAGAAGACAAATACAATAGTGTTCTTCTATTGTACTGGCTCTTATCTGGTCATCCATCTCTAGTACTCTCTAATCTGTTTTTTTTTTCTTTTTTCCAAATCTAGTGGTCAGTTAAGTGAAACAAAAAAATGATTCTGGACACGCTTTTATATGGCTAGAAAAACATGAACAAATATACAGAGTGGTTCAATCGACTTCACTTGTACATGGGAATAAGCTGGCCAGAATTTGACTCCTTGAGAAGAAAATGATATTTCATTTTCAATTGACATACAATCAGTGTCATGAATCGTGAGGTCCCTGGACTATCAACATAACCCGTTGCTTTACACTGTCCGAGCGAATGATGTCTCCTTTCAATCCAATCTGAATTATCACATGAAGATAAATTTTGATCAAGCGGATTAGAGTCAAGGAAAATTGCGGTGTATAAAGTTAGATTCAAGTAAAATGTTTCTACCTCAACGAGACTATCTGGAGAAAACCACCGCAATAGCACGCCTAAATGTACTACAGCAGGTATTAGCTTGAAAAGAAAAGGAGTTGTCACCTGCACGAAATTTTAACAAATGCCCCATCCAGAAATTTATTTCTTGAGAAAATTAATCACTAATATAATGCTGAAACACACTCTCATGCAAAAAAAAGTAATAGGTTATAGGAGTGCAAGTTTACTTTTTTTCTTAATAATCATTCGTTTTTTTTCTATCAACGGATATTGGATGGCTTTTAATTTTTATTGTTTTGTTATTGATCCTTCAGACAAATCAATGTCCTAACTTCCAAGTTCCAATACAATGCCTTCCTTCTTTCTGTCAAATCATATTGAAGAAATGGCTTTCAACTAATTCCTGTTTTTGTGATGAAAAATTGAGCTAACAATTTCAACTATTTCTAAATTATTCATAATTCTTAAGTATATTTGTTATCTAAAAGAAGTCTCAAACGGAATAGCAGATAACTCAAAATAAGCCAATAAAAAAAATTAATAAAACCATGCAGAGAAAAGAAATATAATCATTACAACAGCATATGATGACACATATGAAACCATCATGTAGATACATAGATATATAAACATGCAGAAATGGATTACATCTCACCAGACTGAGGGCTGTGGTCCCAATAAGCAATAGATACAGTTTCCCCTGAAAATTATCATAATATCAGTATCCAATAAGAAAAGATGTATTATTTTCATTCATCCATTTTTACGTAACAATAGTTTAAAAAATATGGCTACATAACTGGGCGATCTTAACAATATTTCCATTTTTTCAGTTATTCAACGCTTTTGCCCCATTTGATTGTGCTCCCCTCCCCTCCCCACTTTTGTAATCTTGAACTTTTATATTAAAAGAATTTAATATAGTAATAATTTAAGTAGAGCAGTTAACTCCGGAGTATTTAATTTGAAGTTAGCTTATTAAATATATGTATACAAGATTACCCATATTCAAGGTAATGAAAGTAACTCTTCTTAAGTAGAAAAAAATAAGTAAAAGTAAACATTATTTTATTTTGAAGTTAATAAAAAAGATTATAGTTAGGAAAAAATTGCCATATTAAAATAAGTATTTGATTCAAAATATTAAGTAACAGAAGTGTGTGTATGGTATTGAATTTAAACTTAATCACCTTTTTTTAGATTAAACTTAGTCACAATAAAATAGCATTTAACTAATCATTTTAAAACAGCCCGGAGAAAGTACTTTATTTTGAAGCTAGTCAACTGAAACAACACAGTTCTATGAAACACTTTTTTCCTATAAAGAAATTTGAAGAAACAATTTGAACTTTGAAATTATCATATTGGAATAACAAGATTTTCATTTTTTTTTTTTAGAAACTTGAGTAAATATGAGTCCTAATGATTCGTTTAATATATAGTTTTCCTAAGCTTGTACACCAAGCACAATTTTCTTC
The DNA here is from genome assembly GCF_000004075.3 of Cucumis sativus. Lineage (NCBI taxonomy): Eukaryota > Viridiplantae > Streptophyta > Magnoliopsida > Cucurbitales > Cucurbitaceae > Cucumis > Cucumis sativus. Next base: position 17,595,453 of record NC_026656.2, on the reverse strand, counting down.
ATCTCAAGGACATAGTTGTACAGCCTATAGAAGAACAAATCATGTTCAAGTAAGGTCGTCAGACCTCCTAAACTCTCACGACTCAGATTAAACCCCCACCGCCAGACTACCCAAGTCCAGGCTGAACTGAACAAACTGAATCCACGCCAAAACATCCCCCAAGAATTTCAGAGATCGTGCATCATCATTTATGATTAACAGTAGATTTTTTTTACATGCATCTCATTTAATGTTTTTCCTGAGAAGCAAGATAATGGCACTGACCTCAACTAGATGAAGATTAGAAGCACGGCTGAGAAGAACAAAAGCAAATTCTCCTATCTGAGCCAAAGACATTCCAACCTACACATCACAAATCAATATCCAGAAGAGAAAACCAGTTATTTATAACATATCATGAACAAGGATGAATGCCGAGGATATAGTAATATAACCTCACCAAAAGTGCTGTCCTGTTGTTATACCCAAATCCCTTCACCACTGTGCTAATTACGATTGTTTTTACAATTATCACCAGTATAACAGCTGCTAATAATATATCAACGTGGTTCCACAAAAACTGAACGTGTATCAGCATTCCAATGCTGGCAAGAAAAAGGGCCGCAAAAAAGTTCCTTATAGGCTCTATCTGTAGACAAGCAATTATAAAATCACTCAATAGGAATCAACACATAACTCTTGGGAGACAGAAAAGCAAACATTTCAAACAAAATTCTAGCCTATTATCTGTATTAAAGTGCAAGAATCCATCCTCCCTCTATCCAACTTCACCTCGCCCTTCAAAATTCCTACCCACCTTATTTTCCTTATTTCTTTTCACACCCATTCCTATCATCTTGAATATTAACAGTATTCGGATATTGTGATACAATTTTCTGAAGACCATACAAAAATAAACAAACTAACAGCATATGAAACCCCCACACAGAAGCAAGAGCAATAAACACCTTATTCACCTACATACACATATATACAAACAGTACATGCACACACTCTTCATATATGCATGTATAGTTTATACACCCAGACCAACATGCCTTGGTAACATTACAATTAAGCCACACATCTCTTGAAACAAAGTATGGAATGAAATGCCTTACTTGTTCAAGTGTGTGTTGAGCAAGATCAGTTGTGGATATCATCACTCCAGCGGCAAAGGAACCCAATTCTAGACTGAGGCCCAACTTATCACTACACTGAAATTGTAAAAACAATAATTAACAGAAAAGCACCAACAAAGTAATTTCAATTGATCATATAGCGACCAATAAAATTATACAACTTCATTAGTCATGGGAATAGTATCCCATCAAAGTAGGCATACACCAGAGAGTTATAATTTAAAAAAGAAGAAAGGTGTACAGTAAAAGGAAGTTGTCCCATTCCCTCCCTTCAAAGATATAAAAGGCAAGTGCTTTGGAAGACTTTTTATTTATTTATTTATTTCTATTTATTGTTATTTGTTTTAGGTTTGGAGGTGTATTTGTTGTGAACGAAATATTGGGATCTTTAGATATTTCTTTAGGGGTTTCAACGGTCTTGGTGCGTTCTTTGGAATAATACTGAGTTTAAGACCCCCTTGTGGTGGATAGTGGGCTCTAAGGCCTTCTGTAATAATCCATCAGGCCTTATTCTATTGGATTAGTGGCCCTATAAGTAGGTTAGGTCTCCTATTGTCTGGGCTGTCTTTACATATGCCCTTAAAAAATTTCATGATTCAAAATGGAAGTTTGATTTTTTATTTAAAAAAATTAATGATGTTCTTTCTTAGTACCCCTATACATAAAAAACCTGAATGATAGAAATGATAACAATTCAAAGTATGACATCTCCACATGCATAAAATCAAACTCAGAAAAAAAAAGTAGATACTGACCCAGGCTACAAGCAAGCAGAACGCCACTGAGGCTAATTGATAAAGTTCGTTGGTCTGCAGAGAAAAATAAATTAGACAATGCATTTGAAATTCGGATAGTTGTTAAATCAGGTATATAAATTTCAATAATAATAAATATATAGATGCAATAAAGCATACCTGTGATGATAGACTTATCATCAGTTTTAAGAGCCAAGGAATACATGTACGGGATAAAATTGACAAAGCAACCAAAAAACCAACCAAGATCACCAACCTGATTGAGAAATACAAAACCTTGTAAATATAAGATTCATACCCTACAATTTCTCGTATAATCTACATGTCATACAAAACCAGTTCCTGGCCTGGACTTATCAAGAATAACTAACCATCTGCAAAAGGCGTAAAAAGCTAGTTCCACGAGGTACTGATAATAAATACACAATATGGTTTTATGCACCTAGTTCTGCTCTTCTTTTGATAATAATAAATACCTCACAAGAAGGAATAACATGCACAAACTCAAAGGAGCTCAAACTTAATCTTTGAACTTCACAAGTTTGTAACCAGAAGAAAAGTATCCCAGACATTTTAGAGAACTCTTTGGTCCTTTCTTTAAGTGTTCTAGAAAGAACACCACCAGTAGCATTAAGCCCAAGAAGTAAATTTACTGTTTGGTTTTCTTTTTTTAAATGCATAAGCGTCCAAGCAAACTTGCAAGCACCTTCAAAATTCTCATGAGATAACCATTTATAGTACTTACTATGTCTGAAAAAACGTAACAACTAGATTTGAGGGTATGCCCATGTGTAAAACAAATTCCTATTTATACGTACACTTTACTCATAGACATCACTCCTTGAAGAATACCAGAATTCCCACCTAGTACTGGAAGCAAAGCAAACAGTAACCCAACAGCACAGTCCTGCAAACCCAAGGAAACTGATGGGTTAGGCGATAATTTTTTCCCCTAAGAGGGTTGCATGAAGAAAAGAAAAACAAAATAAAACATTACCTGCAGAATAAGGGTGCCAATTGTGACTTGTCCATGAAGAGCATTAGTAGAGTTCTTTTCCATCAAAAATTTCAGCACCTGCAATCCGAGACAGTTGTTCTTTTATCATACAGGCAAGAACATAGGCTATAAAGCATGCCAGTGTCATCCATTCAAAAAGTTATACAGTATCCTACCACTGCTGTTGAGGACATAGATAGGAATGCTCCGACAAAAACTCCTTCAGAAGCACTCCCACCACATGACTGCAAAATAATAATAATATTAATAATAAATGAATAAATAAAAACAACACAACAATAATGATAATAAAATTCACAGCGAAGAAAAAGAGTCTTGTAAAACTTGCTACAAATTTTTTATCATTAAATAAATAAGCAAAGTTTATTTAATAGGAGGCATGCAACAATAGGGAAGTTGAGTATTAGAACCTGGCTAAAGCAGGATCCAAATTAATTTATTCAACGGCCAAAAAATAGGGTGGTCAATGACACAAGATTGTTTGGACTTTTCGTTAACCGGAAAAAAATAAAAATAATACAGAGAAGCACTAGTTATTACCGAGGCTGTGATTCCACTGAGGCACATAAATAGGAAAATTTGAAGAAGCCCGCCAAGAACAGCAACTGCACGAACAACTCGTAGCTAAAACATATCATTGGGCTTAGCACATGTATTGTGATTTTATAAACATCTACAAATAACCTTGAATGGAAATAAAACTAACCTTAGTTGTTGAGAACTCCAAACCCAGTGCAAAAAGAAGAAAAATTACACCAAATTGAGCTACCGTTTCAACCTAATCACAGAAATCAATAAGGAACTTGAGGACGAAAGAAAGAATTTGGCCATTGGTAAGGCAACATGAAAACAAATCAACACAAATGTCTTTTTATCTCTGAATAACCATCACAAGAGACAAATATACATTGTATACGTTTATAGTGCGAGAGAGATCTTTTGAGAGGGCAACCATCATTCGTTCTTTTTTTAAATATTAAAACAAACACACCAACTTCTCTAACACATACTTTGTACAATAAACTTTTATAACAACAAATTATAGAATGACTAATTAACCCCTATCAGTAAACCTGATAGATTAGGACCAACTTTCATTAAAAGCCCCATGCATACAGAACTAGTCAGCTTCCACTTTCTCGTGCATTTTCTAGAAATTAATCCAAAATGTACAGTGCCCATTCTTTTACCTTATATATATTGTCTCTACCGGTTCATTACTCACCATTTTAACTTTGGATATAAAATAAATTCATTAGAGAAGAAAAAAATACAAATAAGATTAGAGGGATAGCCTGATGGGGTATTTATTATACTATAGTATACATCTGAGAAGATCTCATGCAACCAGAAAAATATGACAAATGTAATTGTTATCTTCCAATTTTTAGGCAGAGGAAAAAAGAGCCCTGGAAAAACTATAAATGATAGATTAGGAGCAACGTACTTGAACCATTTCACTGACAAAGTTAAATCCTCCAGGTCCAATAATAGATCCTGCTAGAAGGTATCCAGTTATAACCTGATAAAATATAACACAGGTTACATATATATAGGATTGTCCATGTCATGAAAATCAGATCACATCCTACAATTGTTATTCAATAGCTTAGGTAAAAAATAATCGTACTGGTTGTCCAGCACAGGCAAAGGCAATGCCGCCACAAGTTGCAGAGACAATTACGATAACCAAATCAGATATCAATCTGCCAACTCATAAAATTAGAAGTTAATATCAGTCATTACTTGAGGAACAATTGCATAAAATAAAAACATACCTCAAGTCTAATTGTAGCACTGGATATTTAGACTTAAAGTTGGATATGATAAAGACATTGTCCTGAGAAAAGAAAAATGTTTTACCAACCTTGAGCACAAAATGACGATCTGACACAGAAAAAATACGGAAAATGAAATACCCATACCTTTCGATCAATCAATGTAGGGGTATCTTCAGCTCTATTATCACTGTCCAAATTGAAAACGTTTTGAAGCTGAAACCTAAAGTAGAAACACAAGTGTTTAAGGAAGTGCACGCTTAATCCAGTATAGCATGGCCTGAAAGTGAAATGTAATACTAAAGTAAGAAGCATATACTTTTCCTCTTTCGTATCATTTTTCTTTGACTTCACCCTTGCCACAGTCTCCAGAGTTGCCTAATCAACAACGCCAATCAATGAGGGCCAAATCAGCACATTTTTGTGCCCGTATGTTTGGAACAGATTATTTTGCTCGTTCAAAATCAGAGTAAAATCCATAATTCTCACAAGTTGTGCTCAAAAGTTTTTTGAAAATAATGATTACTACATTGACAAAACATATCACTACCAACCTGCTGCTCTGCTACACTGTTGTTGAAGCTTCCTGAATCAATTGCTGAAACGCAAGAGAGAGAAATGTCCTCATATTACTCAAACAGAAGATAGAATATATTAACATCATACGAGCTGCAATAACAACACCACCAGCAATCGTATTGGACAATTTACTCAAAATAATCGAACATTTAAAAGAAAACAAGTAAGAAACACAAGCAATAGAATAGTAGAAATAACAAACGGGATCGGTAGGTATTGATCTAAACGATAAAAATGAAAAGCTCAAATTCATACAGGAACCATAATTCCAGACAAATTTCGCAATACCATCCTCTTACTAAGAAAAGGAATTCCGTATCCAATAACTACAAAAGAATTAAACCACACAAGATCAAAAACTAGTCATCTACCTTATCCTACTCCTAGAGCCATAGTAGCAAACAAAAAAAAAAAAAAACCGTTTCAACACACCCGCATACCACAATTAACATAGATTCACCACTAAAACCGCAGTTAGCTACACCAAAGTAATAAAAACCCTAACAAAAAACAAGTGAGAAGCCGAGATCTAAAGATCTACTAACCTTCATTCTGGTCATTCTCCTTGAACTCATTCTCCAAAGCACGATCAATGATGTCAGCAAAACTACCTTCCTTATTCCTCGGAACGGAAACATTATTGGACTGGAGCGTAGTATTAGCGAGAAGCGGTTGATCGGAGTCGGAGAGAGGAAGAGCGGAGGAAGGAAGCAACGGCGGAGAGACGAGGAAGAGGAAGATGAAGATGGAAATGAAAATGCGGTGAGACAAAGAGAAGAGGTTCAACATTGCAGAGAGGTGAAAGGGTGATGTTGCCGGCTAGTTGGACACCATGGGAGAGGAGAAGACAAGGATTCGGGAGGAGATTAAGAAAATGAATAATAATAATAATAAATAAATAAATAAAGGAAGGATGGAAGAAGGGAGAGAGCGTTTGAAGGAGATGGGGGGAGTCAGTGGCTAACCAGACCAGAGTTAAAGGGTCAATGTGTAGTCTAAGTCTATCTATGAAATACGAATCGTTGTTGTATGCCGCGAAGCTACACGCATGGCCGACTTCTGGCGGTACTCGTGGGTGTCCCCCTTTTATATGGTTCCTTTTTCCGACTTCGGAGTTGCTATTGCTTTTAGAATAATAGATGTCGCCTTTGTTTCCTCGACTATGTAAATAAATAAATTAGTTTTGGGTATGTATTCATTTAAATCGTTAGATAAATTAATAATAAATTGATTTATTATTTTCATTATATTCTCGTTGATAATTAAATAATAATTTGTTTTAAAATATTTGATAAAGGTTTGAGAAAATAATTAAATTGAATCTATTCAAATTTGAAAAATATACCAATATGAAAACTATTATTGTAATATATACTAGCATTTTTTAAAATAACAAAATAAATTCAAATATTTAGAATGCTATATAGACCGTAAACATTTGATAAAAATTTTTATTTTTTAAAATTTCACTAATATATATGTGTGGTTGAGAAATTACAAGATTTCTTATTAAAATGATATTAGATCTAAATATTAAGATTTTTTCACAATCCCTTTCAACCATTTCAAACTCTATCCCAAATAGAGCTTTAGTGTATAAGAGTCAAGGATCAAACTTTTCAAAAGTTTTGAAGGATTGATGATGAAGTGAGGGAGTTTTAAGTTGATGTTATTTTTGTTATCAAACCAACACATCAAATGTTTGAGATGGTCTTTTCTTAGAGTTTTTTTTATAGTTATATCATTCTTCGTTTTTTTTTTTTTTAATTAAGAGTATATTTAATAACTTTTATGTTTAAGATATTTTTGTATGTTCGTGTGCATGTATGTGTTTTTTTTAATAGTGAATATAAGATATTAATTTTTAATTTTGTGTTTAACAAGTTAGTGGCTTGGTTTTTAAAAAATATAAAAATAAGAGATAACGGTGAATAGCAAAATTTAACATAACAAGTTTAAAAATAGAAAGTTTGAAAAATATTAAGAATTTTGACAAAACTGGTAGTTACTATAGGTGTTTTCAGATACAATGTATTTGTCAAATAACACACAATCACATATAAAGTGTATTTGCAAACTACTATTAGTTTGGAAAAATATTAACTAATTTGGGCTAACAAGATTTTCTCTATATACCCTAAATATATCTCTATAATTCATAACAAATTTTCGAATTTTTAGTATTTAAATCAAATTAATTAACATTTATTTATTTAATTAATGTTTAATAAAATTTTCCCTACAAAATTGTTAAAAGAATTTCAATCGTTCTCCATTCATTACATTTCATAATATTTTTAATTCAAATATTATGAAATCTAATCCCTAAAACAATGACAATCACTACTTCATTATTTTCATATGATAGTACATAATACCTATGGTTAATAAAAAATGATTATGAGAATTTGAATCATTTCCAAATCATTATATTTTGATTTTAAATACTACATCATATCCTTAATAGCAAACATAAATTAAGCATTTCGTATTATTTATATTTGAAGTTATTTAAAAAAAAATTATCAGATAATACATGTTACGTATGGTTAATAGTAATTTAAAAACAAAGTTTTATCATCACTACATTTGTGCTAATTATTATTATACACATATTTTGATTGATTTTTATTATAAAAAAAATTATTGTACCTAAATTTGTTATTTTGTTGCTGGATTATATTTGTGCTAATGACTATCTTCAAATTTGTTATATTTTAAACAATTTATTAAATAACACGTAATATGTAGCTTTTAATAAAAAATTGAATTTAAATTTTAGGATTTATTTATGCATCAATCACATTTTTTAAATTATTTGAATAGTTTTCTTTTAGGTTTTATTAGATAAAAAAAAATAAAGGGAGGGAGAGAGACAGCCAACAAGAGATAAACATAATGTGAAAGATAATTTTTTTATTGCAAACAAGAGAAAATAACTCAAATGAATCTCGAATGTATGAAGAACTCACCGATGCGTATCTTGTATATAAGTTTTTAATTCTATGGTATAATTTAATGATTTAATCTTTATCGTAATATCAACAATGCTCCCATTTTTAATTTGAAGCTTTCAACTATGGTTGTTCGACACGTGTAGAGCCAAACCCTTTGATTGAATGTGTCTCGACTTTGCAACTACTCATTTCGAATGAATTGGGTCTTGTAGACATTTAAATAAATTTTAAATTTTGCAGATATGAGGTGAAACTTTTCATTAATGACAGATTTTCTAATTAGCATGTGTTATTTCAATTACAATATATTTTAAGTTTAGTTAAATAATTGTAATTTTTATATTGGGTTGGGGTATTTGAGAGATTGTTTTTTTTTTTTTTTTTGTAATTTTTATGTTTTACTATTATAACAATTTAAAATTATTTTTACTATTTTTTCAAATTAAACGACATACTTTGTTATTTTTGTTACAACCTAAAAATAATTGAATTATCACGAACTTAAAAACTTAAATACTTTTGAAAAAAATCCAATACTTAATATAGACAGTTTTATACTGTTTATTATACATATCAGGCATACAGAATAGGTTTGAAAGCCATTAAATGCTTTTAATCTTAAATATATAACATGAAATTAAAAGTCAATAAATGTTAAATTCGGTAAGTTGTGCTTGTATGCATCTCTAATCTATGATTACAAATCATTTTTACATTATATGTGTCCAAAATCACTTGAAAACTTTTTAAATACAAATGTTATAATACTTTAATTTGACTTTAAATTATTAAAAAAAGATTGTAATCAACTTTAAAATTAAGAAAAAAAAACTATATGAATATAAAATATGTTAGCTTATTTACAAGTATTGAAACGTTTATTTACTAATTTAAAACTATATTTATTTATTCACAGAGACCACTGTTTATTATTACTTTAATAGTGTGAAATTGAATTACTAAATGTTGACTATATTTCATACGTGTTGAATGTTTAAAACAATCTCTCTCAAAATATTTATAAAAAAAAAAAAAAGTAACAAAATGTTTAGGAGAATAATGGAGAGGGGATGGTCTTTTGCACCTGCCCTGCATGTGCATTTGTCTTTTGGAATTTTGCAATAACAAATACTTTATTTTATAAAATTATAAACAAATATGTAACCTACGGATTTATTTGATTGAGATCAACAACTACCATATGAAATGTTTTATTTTTTAATTAAAATGAAAAAATCATACCATACGTCTAATCTTTACAGTTAATTATTAAAATCTCATATATATATGTGTATTTATCAAATAAAATATTAAATTAAAAGTGCAAAAATTGCATTTGTGCTATGCTATGACGTTACATATGGACAGCATAGCTAAACCAATGTCATGATCACTTGGCTATTTGTCAAATAAAGTATTAAACTAAACGATAGTGGATCCATCGATTTTATATAAGAGACATAAGATACTATATAATAAACATACTAAAAAATGTTAAAAAAATATCACGACGTTTCATTGATACTACAATAACATTAACTATAGCAATAGAGAACTACTGATTTTTTTTTAATATAAATATGTGAATTTAAAAACTGATAAAAAATAAAAGAATAATACGTTTTTTTTTATGGAATATTGTTGAGAAAGTGTAAGTCTTAATTGACTTTGTTGAAAAAATAAGAATTGAATAATTAAATTTTAGGGCTTCATTGTCTTTGTTGCTTTTTTCTAAATAAGAATTGAACGCAAGAGATTTTTGCAATTGAGGCATAACCACTGCACCATAATATAGTTAAAATCAAAATACAAAAAATGATAGTATGAGAGGAACACGTGTTCTTGGCTCCTTAGTAAATCTGTTCGTAAAACTAAAGGTTTAACGATCTATTATTACCGTTTAATTGTTAATATATAAATTACGTCTTAATTTTGACAAAGGTGTATATATTTGATAAATAATAAAATAAATATTTATTATTAGCATGGTTGTTTTAATTTGGAAACGATGTTAATATATATTTTCTAAAGTTGGAAATAGATAGAAACAAATCTAAACATTTATTGGGAAAGGGAGACAGTGGGGATGGGCCCCTACCCACGTGAGCAATTTGATTTTGGATTTTGCCACCTGGATTATTGAAAGTGGCATTCTCACTTCAAGATCATGTACGACAGATCGAGCGAGAGCACGAGGCGCATTCAACAATCAATAACGTCCATTTGCGGCATACGACGTGTCGTCAATTTGTGGACCAATTCTCGAATGGTTGGGCTGAACCCGGTTCTAAGATTTTTTTTCCTTTCTTTTTTTTCTAAATATAATTACGGAAGTTTACAAAAAATAAAAACCACCGCCATAAGACACTATGTCAGTTACATTTTTTAAATTGTAAAAATAAAAATTCAAAAGCAGATTATTTTCATATTTGTTAATTTTTTAATATACAACAAAATGAATTACGAACCATTTTTAAATTTTTTTTTTTTATCATTAATGCAATTTTCATATAAGTTATACCATAAAATTCAAGAGAATATACATTTAAACTCATATATATATTTTAGTTGGTTACATTCCAGTTAAAGTTTACCGTTATTATTAATAAAATTTATAAATAATTTAAATTTGTATACAATACTTTTTTTTACAGTCGATGTTTTTTAAACTCGAAGTATGCACATTGGAGAATCGATGCATAGATAATTATCAAAAGTAACTGTAATCAAATGTCACAATCGAGTATTGATTTATAAAACTAATAGTTTAATTGACTCGTATTATAATTTACTGATTAAATGAAATATATATACCAATGCAAATTGATAAGTTTGTGAAAATTCAAAGTTTAGATTAATATCATTATTAGTTTATTATTTTAGTAAGATATTGAAGTTCTTTATTATAAAATAACTTTGTTTACTATATTATATTTACGAGCGTGCTTTATTTAACAAAACTATGCTTATTATTTAATTTATTTATAAACAAAATCAACTTCAAATAATTAAATTTAAGATTTATTGATTGTAACTTGAAATGAAAGAACCATAACAATATTTTAACCAATTAATTTAAACATACAATTAATACGAGGCAGAAAGCGATTAAACACTATAATTATAAAAGTAAAAAGAGTGGTCTTGTTTTCCTTCTGTTTTAATTTAAAATACAAAGCATGTAAGTGCAACTTAAATTAAAGTTTAGTGAAATAAGTTAATTGAACCAACATCAAATTTATCCATTCTTAAAATTGATTGCGATTTTTCATTGTCCATATACTGTTAAAATTCAAATAGATAAGGATAAAATAAAAGAAAAAGACAAGCTCGTGGCCTTAAAACTATTAATAAAAGTACTTTTGGCATAAAGTGTTTTAGAGATAAACTACTTTTTAAAAACACTTCCCCCCAAATAGTCCAAACACACAGCAACATACCACATTTTTTTAGTATAGTTGATTAAACACCAAGTTTTGAAAAAAGAAAGGAAAAAGGGAGGGCCACTTTCAATCGAGGACATTCAACATGACCCGACCAAACAAGCTTTATTTTTAAAATAAGTAATAATCACACTCGAATGTCTAAGCTTTTATCATTAGTTTATGAATATCTTTTTTCAACGACGTTTGAAATTCTATAACCTAACTTAATAATGTTTATTTTAACAAATAAATGAATATGATACCAATAAACTATATACTTACAAGGGTAGATGACTTGACATATCATTTTCGTCCAGGGGTTGATTACTTTATCTTAGATGGTCCTTTAGATAGAGATATGTGTCGATCGTGATCCATCATAGCCCCATTTTAATCCATCATCTTCTAAGTCCATTATGATTTTGGGATAACGATTTAGATAGAGATACATGGTATATCATGTCCAATCTAAACTTTATTTTAATTTTAAGATATCATCTCATTTCATTTTTGTTGATTAATGTGGATTATACATTTGTTTTAAGCTTAAAAATATGAATTGATTAAGAAAGGTCGAATTTGATAGTAAGAAACAGCAAAATTGTAGAAGGAAATAGCATTTTTCCCAAACAAAACGAATACGTACTAGGTTACCTAGTTTTTCCGGTGGGTCATTTAATAGAATTATCTGTCGCATTCATTTTGGCATCGCATCTAATCTACGACGACGAACCCACGAGTCTGGATGATGAGAATCGTCCTTACCGCTTTAACATAGAAGTGGAACATCCGTGTCCTGATTGAGCCCCTTACCTATAATGACAAGTAGTTTGAGAGTGATGGGAAAAGTTACGCTTCGATCTCTGTTTTCAGAAGCCGGACATGGAGGGAGAAGATGATGGTGGCCATGCTTTTGTAAATTGTTTTGAAGATTGAGAACGGACTGTTATGGATTTATCGGTAAATACACGACGCTTTCAACTATTTCATCGATAGATTTGAAAACTTGCATTTCTTTCTTTTGTAATTTATTGAGTTGTTGGACAGAGCTCGAGTTTTTTCACGGTGAGTGAACGGATCTGTGCCGCATTTATACCACTAATTGCGGTTGTAGAGGCTTTGATTCTGGCGATGACTAGGTGCTTCGATTGTTCTACTGAGAGTCAGAAGGGTCTCCGTCGCTACGATGATCTTTCCCTACTGGCTAGTGAAACTAGATGTAAGGTTTCTCTCGATGTTGCATTAGGATTTGTTTTTACTTCTCTGTTTTGTTATCCTATTTAGGAAACTAGACTGCTGGAGTAATCTGATTTATTGTTCGTACACTGAAGGGGTTTTAAATTTTAGCTATTGTCTGTGTGATGCAGTTTCTATAAATGAAGTGGAAGCGTTGCATGAGCTTTTCAAGAAGTTGAGTAGTTCGATTATTGACGATGGATTGATTCACAAGGTAGTGGCTATAAGGTTTCTGGTTTCTTCTTCTGTTATGTGGTTTCCTTTGACTTATTTGAGAAGCTTCCCCCACCCCCACCCCACACACACACACACTTAAAAGTTCTGTTTCATATCATATAAATGTAATGAAGCTCAAATAGTTTGTGTGTGTATATTAATTTGCATGCACCTTGTCGGGACTAACGTTTGAGTGTCAAGAAAACTCCTTTGGTATTACATTTTGGATTGGGAGCATTCTAAGCTCTTTATCAAGGCCACATTCTTTTTTTTACCACTAGTTCAACCCATAAAATCAAATTCAAATTTATGTATGTTCAAGTGTGATGGGGCTTTCTAATTGTCATTTATGTATGTTCAAATATTTGTATTGTGTTTCTGTTCCATGTTCTTGGATAGGGAACTTGTTGCCACGTACAATAACAACCATCTTGGGTTCTGATTATGTCTGGCTTCATGCTGTAGGAGGAGCTTCAGTTGGCACTTCTTAAAAGTCCATATGGCGAGAACCTCTTTCTGGACCGGGTAATGCAATAAAATCAATTTATGAAAGCCACTTTTCATCATTAAGTTTATTTTGGCAATGGCATGGGCAAAAGACACATATTCAAGAGTGATATACCAAATGGAAATCAAACCCTAACTTGCCTGATTTGGTAGCTTCAATGTTTTTGATCAAAGCAATGTATGAATATGGCTACTTTATGTTAAAATGATCTTATCATTTAGTTAATTCAATCCCAGAAAATGTGTCCTTAATGTTCTTAGTAACTGATGCCTTATTTTTTTCTCATTTACTGTTTGAAGAACAGATGTATAATGCTATAGAAGTTCTAATGACAGTATTGATACTTCTGTGTAATCAGTGATGCTAATACTTTCAGAAAAATTTTAATTTCTTATTTGATTAGGTTCAAATTCAAATTCCCTGCGTTCCTCTCCTTACATAGTAAATTGAACGTACAAAATCACTACATATTTAAACAATTTTGAGAAATTTCTCTTCTATCCACCAAATGAAAAGACGAAAAAAAAAGGTTTTATGGGTCAAAAGGATTCTTAGTGGTCAATTAGATTAACCATGTCATTTTCCCGATCTCTAAATTACAGTTTTCTTACTTTGTCACTTGACATTTCACTACTTTGTGCTTAGGTTTTTGATCTTTTTGATGAAAAGAGAAATGGAGTGATTGAGTTTGATGAATTTGTTCATGCTCTTAGCATCTTCCATCCCCATGCACCTATGGAGGAGAAACGTGATTGTAAGTGTAGAAGAAAATGTCTGCTTGGTTTCTATCATCTTGTATATATATTGATCTTTTGCCTATGCTTAACTTTTTGTAGTTGTGTTTAAGCTGTATGATTTGAGGCAAACTGGGTTCATCGAACGTGAAGAAGTGAGTATTATTTGCATAGTTATCCTTTATTATTATTGGTCAACGATTATTTAAGACGGGTTTCAAAGGTAGAAGATAGTTCTTATGTTGGAGAAAACACTTGGGCTTCTACTAACGAAGAATTTTGCTGGATTCAGGTTAAGCAAATGGTTATTGCAATCTTAATGGAATCTGACATGAGGTTACCGGATGAACTTCTCGAAGCGATTCTCGACAAGGCATGGATTGCAACATGCTGCTTTATTTCTTTATGAGCTTTTCGAAGTTTCTAATCCTGTAGTTCCTGCAGACATTTGCTGATGCTGATACCGATAAGGATGGAAGAATCAGCAAGGAAGAATGGAAGGTTTTTGTGAATAAACATCCATCTCTCTTGAAAAATATGACTCTTCCTTATTTAAAGTAAGCAACATCTCTTATACCTCTAAAACATATTATCCTCAGATTATCAACTATTTTCATGATCATAAAAAGAAAGAAACCTAATCATATTCTGTTAAATGCCATCCAATCATACAGAGACATAACGACAGTATTTCCTAGTTTCGTTTTCAACACTGAGGTTGAAGATTAGAAATTTCATCACCTTGATGTCGAGGGAGCCACTTTTGCAATGTTGAATGGAAATCGGTTGAATTAGCTTTATGAGAAGCTACAAAATGTGGCTGGCCAATGTCGATTATAAATGAGGAAGCATGCATTCTTCGAGGATCCAAACTATTGGAAGACTGCATTGTAATTTGTACAGTAGTTAGTCACATTTTCCTGGCTTTGTGTATTTGTTCTAGCCAGCACTCTACCACTTTTATTCTTTTTTGTATGGGTGGGTTAATTTTCTAGAACAGGAACATGAAGCTGAAATTACTTATCAATGTATTGAATCTGCACTTTCAATATATTTCTGACTTCAACTTTGTCTTCTTTCTTGTTTTAACTAGCGGTTTTCTAAGAATCTGGTTTAGATTGACTTTTAAGTACTTAAGTATCCTCTTGTCCAATTATCTTTTGAAAAAAAAAATCATCTTCAAAAGATTATGTCAGCAGATTCGCACATCATTTCTAATCTTTGTCCCGTTATAAATTCCAATATCTAATTTAACGACAAATATATTTTGCCCCAGAAAAAAGAAAAACATAACAAAATTTGTCTGCTTTCCCATGAAGGTGAAAAAGTCCACATGTAACTGTTGCATATAAAAGTGGTTTAACCATTTCACCTTATTGTTTCTGCATTTTTTTTTAAAAAACCATTTTCAAAAGCATCGAGAACAAGAATCGGACCTACAAATGTATGGTATAGGGACAAAAGAATGTCTATTGTATGGTATAGGGACAACAGAATATAATAAATAGAGTAGGAAAACTGAACTTATAACTTTTAGCAATAAAGATAATACTTTATGTTATTGCCACCATTTCCTAACAATAACAATAACTAAAGCAATATACGATTACAATTTTAAGCTCAAATTTTGAATTGAGAATTCTATAAATGAGAAAATTGAACTATCGAATTCTTATATAAATGTTACCGTGTTACAATTTATACCATTATTGAAGTTAAGAAATGTAAAGGTTCCTACACCTTTGAGGGGTCAAATTTTGAAAGTTTGTATAATTGCAACCATCGTTGGTTTTTGCGATTTACCCGAATAATTTGTGTGTATATATCTTTATTTGGCATCAGACCCCAAATCCAACTTTCCAATTACAGCCTCCGCGTTCTCTCTAAGCTACTCATCATCTCTTCCCTGCCCGTTCCAATCGGCTCTAATTTTCAGCAATGGCGGATAAGCCCAGTCGAGCTCTGGCTGTTTTCGGTGATGGGTTGGCTCGCTTTCTAGATCATTCTCACTCCAATCTACATGCTCTCGCATCCCTAGCTTCTTGTGGGTTTTTGTCACTTCCCAATGCTCCTCCTTCAGGTTCTATCACCCTCCTCTCCCTTGCTTATGCTTTTCTTTCTCTAGCTTCTTGGTGCCTGAGAAAGTTTTACTCGAAAAGCCATTTTCAATGAATTCGATACTGGATTTTGATTGCCGTTGGTTAATTCACCCATTAGGGACGGGAGTTCGTTTTTGAAGATTGGGGGCGATATGTTTCACGACCCAATTCTAATTACTTGATTCCATCATTTGGGTTGAATATGATATTTTCTTCTTTTGTTCAGTGGCTTCCGTGTTTTCTCAGGCTTATGTTGTCATTTCAATGAGAATGATGGTTATTAGGCATTCTCAGGCTCTAAAACTTGAGTGAACTCGTTAGATCATTCGTATCTGAACTCATTAAGAATTTTGTTGACTTTTCCTTATATCTACATGGTATTGGGATTTATTTGATGTTTTAGATTGCAGAGAGTGAGGAAAAGCGGATGATTCGAGAGCTTGAGCTTCTATTTGATGCATCCGACTCAGACGTCAGTAAGGTATGATCTTTTTGCTCTTTGAGTGCCAAGGACTAATTTTACAACGAAAGATAATATTTGGTTTCTCAGAATGGGGGCGGTTGCGAAGGAAGCAGTCAGAAAAAGTCCATACCTGAAAGGTAGTTTATCCTTCTGTTATCTGTTCAGTTGATGTCACGTGTAGGATAAAATCTCTGTGGTTGGTTTATGAACAAATTGGCTGGTGGCTTTTGTGTTGCTTGCTACTTTAGGTTCATGGGAATGAGAGCTGCATTACTGACAAATAATTCAGTCGTGCAATCTTTGGGCTCTGAACTTGGCATCTCTTTGTTGCGATTGGATGAGTTGATGCAAATGAACCATCTCGGGTTGCCACCGGTTGACTTTCTAGCCTCTGAATTGCTGAAGAGGCTTGGCTTTCAAGATGGGAAGATACAGGATGCAAGTGAGTTTGATTTATTGTTTGTGCATATAGGGGTTGGTGACAAAGTTAATGGTGAGAAGGACAGAACAGCTTCTGATGAAATGAAATATATTGATGCTTTGGTTGGTGATATATTGCAAAAGACTCAACCTGGGTCAGAAATTGGTTCCCGTTTGCACTTGTCCCTTCTGATGAGCTATGGAGATGTTTTTGAGGATGATGAAAACAGCTTATCTGTTTTGACTTCCAACTGTGGGAAAAATTCTGATTTGTCAGTGCTCTTTCCTCGTCAAAGTTACACAATGATGGGGGAAGTCCAGCGGAATGATATTCGGTGAGCCAAAATTTATGGTTTTCTTTGGATTGATTTTTTTCTCTCCAAAATTTCACTGTCTGATATTTCGTGCACCATAAAATGTTCTGTCATGGACAAGGCACCATTCACCCATGTTAGCTGCTCAGTGGCAATACGGAGTAACCCGCAAAGATAAAGCAGAAACATTTTCTTTCAAGGAATTTAAAGAGGTGACGTTCAATACTTTTATCCTATTACTTTCACGCTTTTCTTTTATTTGTTTCATGCATTTATCCTTGGAAATTTGTAAAATCTTGGTTGATCTTCAAATTACTAACGCTTTTCTGCCGTAAATAAATAGGATGGTCTCTTAGTCTTGATAAAGTTCTACTTCTAACATATTACAATCGTTTATGTTGTATTATCATCTTGAATGCTGGAATTACATGGAGATTCAATCATCTTACATCGTTATTATGTAGCTTGCATGATATGTATATCCTCATAATGAATATGAACTTCTATGATTGCTCATGTCTTGCTTCCCTAACCCCGGGGTTCCTCATGTCTTGATGTGATTAAAAATGTAAAGCTTCTACTCTTCAAATCTGGCTTTCCTGGCCTGTACTTGAAAGGATACCTCTTTGATTTGACGGTGTGGCATTTATTAGTGAATTCTTTCTTTTTCAGCATGGTAGCAACCTAGTAATACCAGCAGACAGATTTATACATGAGGTGGCGTTTAAGCTTTGGAAGGCCCCCAAGTATGGAGCTTGAGATGGACAACCCCTCAAGACTATTTCAAAATGAGAATAAGTCCCTCGAAGCACAAGTTTCGCTTGGGAACAAATTGCCCGAAGCACTATATGGATTCCAAATATTTTTGCTTATAATCTGATGCTTGGGAAAAGCAAATCATTTGAGTGCTGCAATTTTAGTAGAGAACGGCTTCCGTTTATAAGAATTGCATTGTAATGAAAACTCCAGTTTCAATTTGTAAACTTAATGGAAATACATTTTGCTTTTTAAGATGAAGAATTTGTATATTAAAGAAAAGAGAACATGAAGAGAGAAAAAGGAGCGAAGGCAACAATTACTACAATAACGTTGCGATCAGCAACAAGTGTTATATTGCAGCAACTTGTAATTTTCAACATATCAGGAAAGTGAAAATGACAAATATGAATATTGGTAACGTATGTACAGTGAAACTAGAGGGGTGAAACAGAGAGGATATAATATCATTGAGAGTTTTGCAGGAAGCTGAAGTGAATAGGAAACTAAGCAGTGGCTGCTGCTGCTTCCTCAACAACCTGGTTCGCTGGCTGTAGGGTGCAAATCAGGTTGCGATCTCCATACACATTGTCAACACGTCCTGAAACGACCCCGAAATTTCATTCAATAAGAGAGTTAAAGTTAATGTTAACACAAATCAGGCAGTTTGAACTAAGTCACTTGTATGTACCTGTCGATGGCCAGAACTTGGAGGCCCTGAGCCAGGAAGCTGGAAAAGCTGCATATTCCCTAGAGTATGGCTTTGTCCATGCATCTCCCATTAGCAAAGATGGTGGATGAGGTGCACCCTGCATTAATGTGTAGGCCAGGATAATTCTTGTGAGGATCTATTCGGTGAAAAATGATAAAGTTGTTAAACTCTGGTGAAGAGGCCTCACCTTTAGGACATTGTTATTGATATCAGCTTTTCCTTTCTCAATCTGGGCGATTTCTTCTCTGATCGAAATAAGGGCGTCACAGAATCTATCCAACTCCGCCTGTGAAATGTGTTCATATTTACTTTAGCAGGGTGTGAAGAAAAAAGAAGTTATTGGGATCGAGCAAGAGCATATGTGAAAGTGAAGGGTACCTTGCTTTCACTTTCTGTGGGTTCAATCATGAGTGTGCCGGGGACAGGCCATGACATGGTAGGTGCATGGAAACCATAATCCATTAGACGTTTAGCAACATCTTCAGGCTCTATTCCAGCAGTTTGCTGCCACAAATACAACAAATATGAGCACCAACAGTTGGACATAACAACATTCTTCTTGAGCAAGAAATTACCTTGAAGCCTCTCAAGTCAATGATGAATTCATGGGCAACCGTTCCATTGACTCCACGGAAGAGAACAGGGTAATGATTCTGCAGTTTTCAAAGCAAATATAAAGATGAGAGTGAGAATTAGAAAGAAGAAAAGTGCAGAATCAGGCATCTATTCTGAACCGTGCATAATGGATACCCAAAGGGTGAAAGGAACAAGCATAATAATTAGGAACCTCTAAACGTTTGGCCATGTAGTTTGCGTTCAGAATGGCAATCTTAGACGCATTGGTTAGACCCTCAGAACCCATCATGGCTATGTAAGTGTAAGATATCGGGAGAATAAGAGCAGACCCCCATGGTGCAGCGGCAATGGTGCCAAGAGGCTGTGCTTTGTCAGGAGCAGGAATGCCTCCAGTTGGTACCTTCAGAAATCAAATTGACAAATACCAGATTAAATCTATTACAAAATTGTCTTTTGGAATAAATATAGCAATCATATTCAAGTAAGATCCATTTTTACCACAGGATGTGAAGGCAAAAATGGTGCTAAGTGCTTCTTGACACCAATAGGGCCCATGCCAGGGCCACCTCCTCCATGTGGAATGCAAAATGTTTTGTGGAGATTGAGATGGCAAACATCAGCTCCAATCCAACCAGGGCTTGTAAGACCCACCTGAAGACACCAAAATTATAGTGTGAAGTTTGTGTTTATATGCTACCAAAATGAACAAGTATCTGCTAAGGACAGTGTAAGACTTCACTTGAACGTGATTTGTTATATAGATTGTACAATAGTATCTTTGAGTTTTAAAGTTTGAAAGAGAGAGACGATATCACCTACCTGAGCATTCATGTTGGCTCCATCCATATAAACTTGACCTCCATTCTCATGAATTATCTTACAGATCTCATCAATGCCTTCTTCATACACTCCATGAGTGGAAGGATACGTAACCTATCATCATTTCAAGGAAATAAACTCATATAACAATCAAGTTTTAAGCTACTATAGTTCTAATTCTCTCCCACTATCAAAGAAGGCTATATCTGATCTAACCATGAGTGCTGAGAGATTCTCCTTGTTGGCTTCTGCAGCCTTCTTCAGCTCTGGAATGTTGATGTTTCCTTTCGAATCGGTTCCAACAGATACAATCTTCATTCCACACATGGCTGCACTCGCAGGGTTCGTCCCGTGTGCTGAGAGTGGAATGATGCACACGTCCCGGTGGTGGTCTCCCCTTGCCTGTGAAATTTTGAGTTAAATCAATTACAAACTTTGAAAACTAACCTTCTTTATTTATTTTTTTTAAAAAAAAATCAAAATATGCTAGTTCAGCTCCATCTTTTGGAACATGAGTTTTGTTGTGAAGAAAATGTGAAAGTGGGCATCTCTATTCCGTATCCTCACCGTCGTAGTGTAGAATACTCATTCTTGTGGTCAGCACATGCCATTTTTGTAAAATTTAAATTTTAACTTCACATGTTGTGATCAATTTTCTTTTATTTTATTTTTCCGAGTAAAATAAATTTCATTCTTGAAATTTTGAAACGATCAATTTTAGCACATAGCGTTTAGAAAATATTCCAAAAATAGAATTTGAGGCTTGAGCTCATCACACTGTTATTTGATTTAAGGTTGACTTTCAATTTTCAAAACCCTTACTGATTTTATATAATATAAAGTTGGGTACCCATAATTCTCCATCTCTTTTGAGTTTATAATTATAGTTCCAAGCAATATTTAAATATTTTTTTCATTTTGTAATAAAATAAAAAACTTAGCTTAAATTAATTTATTTTATACATATTTTCTAAACTTAGCTTAAACTAACTTTTCTTCAAAAAGCTTACCATATATATCAATGACTTCTAAATTCTCAATTTTTTCTTAAAATCCCATCACCCATTCATTTTTTTAAAAAATATATATTCGTACTAATTAAATTTAGGTAACCCCTTAACTTAATAACATAATGCAAATATTTTATTACTAAACATAATTTTAAAAAATTGCAAATAAAAAAAAATCCGATAATTGGAGGAAAGAACGTACCATATGGTAAGCACGGATAACCATGAGGCCAGCATATTCTCCAGCCGCACCAGCATTTGGTTGCAATGAGAATGAATCAAATCCAGTTATTGAACATAACAAGTCTCCTAAATCATCGAACATCTCCTACACAATCAAACAGTTCGACGTTTGACAAAATAACATGATGTTCGTTCCAACTGACCCTTTTGGGCCATTGTTCTCACACCAGAACAAAAATGTAAAGGCCAACTTACCTGATACCCCTGAGACTGCTCAACTGGAGCAAAAGGGTGAAGGTTTGTGAAAGCAGGCCACGTTACGGGCATCATTTCTGTTGTTGCGTTTAGCTTCATTGTGCAAGACCCCAATGGAATCATACTGTGGCAAAGCGAAAGGTCCTTTGATTGCAGTTTCTGGAGGTACCTCAGCAATTCATGCTCTGTATGGTAACTGATGCAAAGCAGAACATATTAGTCATGGAATTAAACTTCCCATAGTTTTAGTTACATCAGTTTAGAATGCATACGTGTTGAAGATCGGATGGGTTAAGTATGGGCTTTCCCTTACTAGCCCTGAAGGAATTGGACTCTTGACCTCGGGAGCAAGAGATGCGGCAGTAAATGGAACCTATACAACAACAAGATACTGTCAGACATGAAAAATGAGACCAACAGAAAGACGACCATCATCACATATCTATTACTTACTGGCTTTCCACCAGAGAAAACTGAAAAAAGATCATCAACATCTTCTAAGGTTGTTGTTTCATCGAAAGCAGCAGTTAGCTGGAAGGAAATTCATTGACAGTTAATCACACAACGGTGAAATATTCGATTTGCAAAATATAGAATTTTTGGCTACCGTCTGCTTGTCGACAATTCGCAGGTTGATACCACTCTTGTAAGCAGCATCTGCAATTGCATGTGCATCAGCAACCTTAACCTTTACAGTGTCGAAAAAGGGGAGACCTTGGACTTCTGCTGTGCCTAGTTTCTTCAGTCCAGCAGCAAAAACGCCGGCAAGGCCATGAACTCTATCTGCAATTGCCTTGAGACCCTTTGGCCCGTGATACACAGCGTACATGGCAGCCATGTTCGCCAGCAACGCCTAAAGAAACGAGCACATATTCAAAGCCAAACCAACTCAATAATACATTTGTTTTAACTAATCTACGCATCACAAAATCATCCTATGAAATATAATCATAATACCTGAGCAGTACAAATGTTGCTGGTAGCCTTGTCCCTCCTAATATGTTGCTCTCTCGTCTGCATCGCCATACGCAGGGCAGGTTTACCTGACGAATCGACACTGACACCAATGATTCTTCCTGGCATCATCCTCTTATATTCTTGAGAGGTGGCCAAAAAAGCAGCATGAGGACCTCCATACCCCATTGGAACACCAAACCTCTGTGCAGATCCAACGACAATATCAGCCCCCAGTTCACCCGGTGGCTTCAACGCCGTCAATGCCAAAAGATCGGTCGCCATCACAACCTTAACCCCATTAGCATGAGCATTCTTAATAAACTCCCCATAGTCCAACACCTCACCTTCAGTGCCAGGATATTGAACAAGAACACCACAAACATCACCTGATTTATAATCAATATCCTTAAGATCGGCAGTCACTACTTTAAGATCGAAACCCGCCGCACGAGTAACACAAATATCAATAGTTTGCGGGTGGCAATTATTTGAAATAACAAACGTTTTCTTCTTCCCCTTAAGTATATTATTACACATTGCCATGGCTTCAGCAGCTGCAGTTCCTTCATCAAGCAATGAAGCATTGGACATAGGGAGACCAGTAAGATCTGTGATTAAAGTTTGATAATTAAGCAAAGATTCAAGACGACCTTGTGAAATCTCAGCTTGATATGGAGTATACTGAGTATACCAAGCAGGATTCTCCATAATGTTCCTCAAAATTACAGGAGGAACAAAGGTATTATAATACCCCATCCCAATATAAGATTTGAAAATCTTGTTCTTAGCAGCCAAATTCTGCATGTGTTCAATCATTTGGCTCTCCGTTAACCCTTCATCAAACTTAGAGAATTTCATCGATTGAAGCCTAATCGATTTAGGAACAGTGGCATCAACAAGCGAATCGAGGCTATCAAATCCACAAACCTCTGCCATTTTGCTCTGTTCTTCAGGTGTCGCAGAGTTATGACGGCGGGGAAAAGTATCGCTAGGTTTCAAAGCCTCAACGGAAATCGAACGAGACCCAATTCCGATTCCATTCCGATGAAGAAATGAATCGGATCTTACACTTCTAAACAAGAACGAATTAGAAAGTGACGAAACATACCTAGAAGGAGTAAATGAAACAGGGGAAGAATTGAAAAAGGGAGGGTCGATTTGACGGTGGTGGTTGGACGCAGAAACAAGGCGTCTCAACGCAGACTTGTTGGCCGCCAACCGCCGTGCCCGCTCCATAGAGAGAAAAAAAGGAAGAAAAAAAGAGAACCCAAATGGGGAATTGGTGAAAATGAAAATGAGGGAATGCCCTTTTGTTCAAAAGCTTATATTTTTAATGGCTATGGCTGTAGATTACACCATGGGAGCAATAGGATAATATAGCAAAAGTTCACTCTTTTCCAGAAACTTAGAAAAAGAGAATATGGAAATTAATACAAAAAATTGGGTCCTTTTGTTGAAAGAGTGAGGTATTTATTTATTTGTATTTAGATGAGAAAAAAAAAAAAGGTGAAGATGAAAATATGAGAGGATGAGATATGGTGGAGAAGGTAAGTGGTGGGTGAAGGCTCAACTAGGTTTGAAAAAGACAAAGGCCAGTTTCTATTACAAGGAATCACAGCCAACCAACTCCCAAATAGGATCTTGCTCATGAATGAATGGAAGAAATTGAATTCTACAAGAGATTATGTTTCAGTGGATCTATATTTTTCATCAAAATGCTATCAATATTTTATATATTGCAACCAAAAAATATTAATTAAGACTCTTCTACTGCTTAAAACTTAAGTTTATAAACACTAGCTTAAGCCATAAATTTTAGAAACTAATACGAATTTTAGTAAATAATTTCTAAATTAGGGTAGGTGTAAAAAATCTCTCTTTCCTTTTTTTCTTTTTTTAATAAAAAAGGTGTGTTTTAAATTTAAAATTTCTAAAGTTTGATTTTGTTGGCAGAATCTCCTTCTCAATTGGCTCATCTTGAAATCCCACCTCATAGAAATACAAACAAAAGCATTGTGTGCAAATACATGAATTGGAGCTGACTCAGATGCTTTTGGTTCATCTTCACAACCATTATAATCTTGCTCAGATGTGGGAACCATTCACTCATGATTTTTTATAAAAGAAATTTGTCTTTTCACATAGCCAACATTTAATTCCTTCCTAATATTCTTATTTCATAATTTCTTTCGTTTTTAAAACCGAATAAATTCTGTCCTTTGATTGATACAATTCACATGAACTAAGTTTCATTTGCTCTCTTTCGTTGGCCTTAAAACATTATCATTTCTACAAAGCAATAAAGTATGGTAGACTAAATCTTACTCTATTGAAATAGATTAAAAATCAAGGGTTTATTAATTAAAGGAAGAAGATAATAAGTTTGAATGGTTTGAAGTGAAGTAGAATTCATGGGTGGAATTGAAGCAAGAGGGTGTGGGGACTATATCTTAAAGTTATGATTATGTACATACATAAATACATATATTTAAATTAAATGGTGGGAAAGTTTGTGTTTGAAAATTGGTAGAATTTGTTTAATAAAAATATTGTAATGAGTCCAAAATGAGATGGGATATTCTTTTTTAGCCACTATTTGCAAAACCTTATCTTCCATGAAGATATATATGAACAAGAACAAGAACAACAAAGCCTTGCATTTTTCAATTTGAGGAGTTGAACATATAAGACCGTAGATAAAAATTCATGAAATGAGTAATAAATGTAATGATGAATAAATGTCTTATACTTATTTGGTCTTTCTAACTTTGGAGAGAATAGGTAATATAAAAGGTTTCTAAATTTAAAAAATGTTTAATGAGTTTTATAACTTTTAATTTCTTATCTAATCAATCATCCACATATATTTGAAATTAAGAATTGGCTTAAGTGTTCAGATTTTAAATTGAAATTTATGCAAACTATATAAAGACTTGATGATCTTTCCATTTTGTGCCTAACTTAGAGCTTTTGAAAGAGGCCAAATATGTCAATGATTCATTAATATATTAGAAATTTGAAATTTAGAAACTCAATGAACACAAAAAAAAGATCGAAGAGACACAACCGTACGATATCATCAAACAAAACTCATACATTTAACCTAATATTTCATCAACCTTAAAAGTTCTAATAATGCATTTATATGTAAAAGAAAAATTAAGGAATTCAATCTTTTTATCTCTTTCTTGACAATAAAAAAAATCAGGTTATAATTCAAATTTCTCTACGTTAAAAGTACTTTTTTAATTCTTAAAATTTTAAAGAATAAATGTATTTGGTCTCGAGTTTTAAAAATGAATCACTTGCAAAAAAGTCAAAACAAGTTATAATAATTAAGTTCATAACACGCACGTTTACTGTTTGCAAAAATGACATAAACAAAACTCAATCACATATATAAAATGTAAAATGTCACAAATGTTTTCATTATTGTCATACATTTGATACAACTAATACTCTTTGATACACTTAATATATGTTTCATAATTTTTTAGACCCTTTAAACGGTGTGCATTCAATAACTTTTGATACACTTCAAATTAAAATAAATCATTGAAAATTTGAAAATAACAACAATTTTCTTTAAAGGAATATGTTATATTTGATATATAATATTCTCCTAATGGTAACTACCACAAATTTTCTTTAAAAGTTTAAGTTTGAGATTTATATAAATCGTGATGGAGTATACATCCACAAATAAACGAGAATAAATATAGAAAAAATTAATTGAAGACGTAAATGAGTTTGAATCCACATAATACAAACCAAACAATTTTTATAAAAAAAGTGTATTCATATTCCTTTATTTGGCAATGATATATTCCCTATAATGTTTGGTAGCTCTGATTTTTATTTAATTCGTCGCACACATTATTTACATATATATATATATATATATATATATATATATTAAAAATTTTAAAGTAAGAGTTGAAGAAATAAAAAATAAAAGAGAATCAATGATGAGCCATTAAAATACTGCACCTCACGTGCCCTTTCACATCCAAAAGCAAAAACAAACTCCTCATTTTTATATATTTTATTTTTATACACAACTTGTTGGAAATTTTATAACTATTTATTTACCTAATAATTATTTTCTATTATTAAATAAAAAATTATTTGGTGGCTAAATAATATTTATGGAAAAGAATCTTTTTAATCTCCACGATGTACCTTTTTAGTTTATAAACTTTTAAAAATGTTTGATTAAGGTCGTTACATTTTTTTAATTTATATTTACGCAATTTAAAGTTTTATTTATTTTACAATGAAAATTATAATTTTATTAATGGTTTGTTGTGCTAATTAAATTTTAATTAAAGAAGTGAGATTAAAATAAAAACAATAGGAAAAAGTCATTTTTGAAAATTTGGACATTTAGGTATAAATTATGATAATTTTAGTATAGATTCAAGAGTATACATATTTCTTGTCCCATTTGTGATAGTGCTGAAGCAGTAAGGCTACTTTAATTTTTGCTTTTCAACTATGTGAGTTTCGTTTTGTTAGAAGAGGTAGAGAGGAATTGCATTGTGTTGGCCCCTTGAAGTTGTTGTATGAGTATTTCCCATTGTTGATCTTCTATGGTCCACGAGTGGTTACGTTCATAAATAATTGTAACAATGATGTAAAGAACTCATTTCTCTATCCATATTTTCATACATCAATTTGATTTGGTTGGCAACGTTATACCATGTCATCAAGTCGTCTTTTGAAGACCACTGAGGCCAGCCATAAAGTTGCATATATTTATGAAGAACCAACTACTTTTGAACTGCATTCAATGCCCAAATATGAAACTAGTATTACATAGCAATAAAACTAACTTGATGGTTGTTAAAAGGAAAATTAAAATCAATATTTTTTTTCTTTTTCTTGGTTGAGGCATTTTTTTTTCCTTTTTGGTGTAAGTACACAAGAGATCTTAAGTATACATAATCTAATCTAATCTAATGCATTGGGTCATTCCAAACCCTTCTGAAAACCATTATCCCTACCCTCTTACCTTTTCCCTCTAACACAACTTCAAAAAGAAATAAATAAATCAACCAAAAGCAATTTGTAAACTAAATGAATTTTAGGTCAAGCCCAGAGTGCGAGCGAAGACATCAACCCAGCGCCGAGAAAGAGAGTACAATACGAAACAAGTTGGAGTCTAAAATTGCAGCTCATTCTCTTGCTAAGAAAGTCAGCCGCAATCAAATCAACAAGAGCCATGTACACCAGAATTCCAGCTGATAGAGAGTCCAAAATGCCTTCAGCAACCAACGCCCCCGTGCTGTTGGGGTTATAGGTGGAGGCAACGGCAGCGCCAACAGCGATCCCGAGGGGTGTGGTGATGGCAAAGAAGACAGCCATGAGGGAGGTAGAGAGTGTGTTGAATTGAGCCTGGGAAATGCAGCCACCAAGGGCAAAGCCTTCAAAGAACTGGTGGAAGGAAAGGGCTGCAATTAAGGGTCTAATGGTGCATGGGCTGTGGGACACTCCAAGAGATAGCCCAATTATCACTGAATGTGACACTATTCCAAGCTCCAAAATCTGCCCAAATAATTACATAATATATTGGGATTAATTCTTCAAACTATAAAAATGATAACATATCTTCATTGTATATATGGAATATTATGTTTTTGTTATCGTCTTGTCAACTGATTTGGTTGTTTCTTCTCAAAATTTGTCATCTTTGTACATTGTAAATCATATACAATACCATCAAATGGACCCTACATCTATATTTTTTTCCTTTAAAATTTGACTCAAATAAAATAATAATAACAATAATTTACAACTCCACTCTCCCATCACATCCTCTCATTTGTAATTTCCTCAAGTTTAGATCAAATTAATCTAAGTTTTAAAGGCCATTAACTGTAAAAAAACACCCTTAAAGTAGTAGATCTGAAAATGTCTAATACACCCTAAAGTAATTCTAAGATAATGCAATTAGAACTTGCGAAAGGAAAAATGTTTAATAGATATTAGTGGTCACTTTTGTACTCAAAACCTCGAGCTGTGTGCCTATTTTGTATCTTGATTTTTAAATGTGCCTACTACATTGTATGAATTAATTAAACTCTAGACATAATTAATTTTAATTTTATGTATACTGAAACTTACAATTTTTTATTCACTTTTATTAGATCTGTGAATTTTTTATTTAAATAATGTAAATTTTTAATTTAAAAAGATCTGTGCACAATAAAAATTGTTGGTAGAAAAATACGAAATAATTGCAATTCAAAATAATTAACTATACAACCATATTTTAAAAAACTGTAATCTAAATCTATCAACGATCAAAAGCAATTTTTTAAAAATATACTTAATAATTATTTTAATAATAAAGAATTGTTATCCATTCTAATTATGTAAGAGTCCAAAAAATAATCAAAAAGGCTATTGATAAACTAATTTTCAATTTAGATTTCCAATAAATCAACTTAATTCTTATGAAATTTACCATATAAATTGAGATTTAGAATTGCATTTTAAAAAACAATTTCAAATCTAATGAATATATATTATTTCATTTCTTATAAAAAAAAAATAAAATAGCATGATCCTACTTAGATTCACAATTAAAATTTTAGAGGTGAAATATTGAGAATTTTCTATGAACTAATTTTAAAAAATTTATTAAAAAGTTAATAGCAAAATTTCAAATGTTATCACTAACAAACATTGATATCTTTCTTAGAGTAAGATTGGTAGCTATTGATATAGAATACAAAAATGCTCTCCTAATTAAAGTTGTAATTAATTTAGTTCGAAAAGAAGAAAAAGAACTGATGATTTGAGTTACTAGAATTTGGAAACAAATTAGGATGGTTGACTTGGACTTAAAGAAATTACCGTCCTCGTAAGGGCAAGAAAGGGAAAAGGAAGAAACGACAGTCAGAAATTTAAGCGACATTGACACGTGGAGGGCAGAAACTCGAAATAGGAAAAGAAAGTTACCTGGGAAACAACGACATGTCGCACACCGCTTTCGTCATCATCTCCGTCCAGCCCATGAGAATGGCCGTGTCCATGGGCATGTCCATGCCCATGATCATGAACTCCCATGTGCCCGTCACATGCCTCCTTCCCTTGTGGATGATTGTGCCGGTGGTGGGCGGCGTGGGCGTGCATTCCCACGATGTGCATCCCGCCGCCCTCCTCTTCCCCAAACACTTTCACGTTCAAATCTCCAGCCGGAACAATGCCGGATTCCAACCCGGTATCCATCAATGACCCGACTCGATTCGCCTCCTCTTTCGACCGAATTATTCCCTGTTTCCGCTCGTAGTACTGAGTTCCGACGAAGTCCACGAGCAGCGTCAAGAGCGACGCCATCATCGCGAAGAACCCAGAGAAGGGGAATTTCGACCATGGAAATTCCGGCAAGCACGGATCCGAGAGAGCTTTCGATCCATCCGGAAGCATATGGACGAAGGCGGTGGCTAGAATCACACCAGCGGCAAACGCCTTTGCCGCCACGAATAGGTTGCCGTCTGTTTTGAGAAACCGACGCTGTTTACCAAACAACGGAAGAGCGATCCCGATGACTCCGGCTGTTAAAATTGACGCGATGGCGATTAATTTAAAATGAAGCGCAGCCGAATCGTTTCTACAGAGTTCTAACTCCGAAACCCCACAAGCAGAATTGGCCATGGATTCAGATACGGTCCGTATAAAAGACTCTGTTTCAATCATCAATTAGAAAAAACAAGAAAGTATCCAGATTAGAAATCTCATTCATCCACAGAATTTCTCAAATAAACCCAACACAATTAAAGCCCAGAAATCACAATCAATCAACAAACCAAACGATTACCAGAATCAAGCAACAACCCACAAAATTCCAGAATTGGCCCAGTTCAATTCAACAAATTAATAAAGAGGGAAAATGAAATTACCAGAAAGAAGTCGAGTTTTATCCTGAAAACCTCGAATACAGAGCATCTGCAACAAATCCTGAAAAAGAAAAGAAAATTGAGAGAAATGAAGAAAGAAACAAAAGAGAAAAAGGGGTTGTAACCCAACGAACCTCAAAGAAGAACATGAGAGACGAAGTAAGGAAGAGTGGGGAATTAAAACCCAATTAGAGATTCGAAGAACCCAAGTCAGGGATCTTCGAAAAGAGGAAGCTGCTGCCTGTAATGGAATCGGAGAAGCAGTGGAGAGAAGATGGGGGGTTATTTTGGGTATTAAAAAAGCAAGAAAAAGTGAAGATAGAGAGAGAGAGAGAGGGAAGAAGACGGGAGTGGGGAAGAAGAAGAAGGAGAAGAAGAAGGAGAGTGTCGACATAATGGAAAGAAAGGAAGGGGAAAAACAGAGGAATAAGCTAACAGTTATGACTTTTTGCATCAGAATGAGGGCGATAGTGTCGACACTCATTATGCCCTTCTTTTAAATTCCTAATTTCTATTCCTCCTTTGCCCTTCCCATTTCAAAATAATTATAAATAAATAAATAAAAAGTCCTTTTGGGTTTATTATAATGAATTCCCTATAAATTTAGGAATAAATGTATCCTACTTTTAATTTAAATTAATGTTTCAAACTAAGTTACCTAATATATTGAATATACGACACGAAACTAGTGTGTTTTTCTTGAATTTGGTTTATTGCATTAGGTATTGTGCCAATAGAATTTCAATTTGAGTAAAACAAAGGAAAGTAACAATTTTTTCACCCATATGACGAGAGAGTTATAAATATTGTAGTTTCAAACCATTTATTACTTTAAAAAAAAGGACATTTATAGGACATTTATACCTAAAGGTAAAGTACTAGCTACCCAACTTAAAATAGTAGCCATGGAGGCTAAAATATTTATAAACTTAGCAAGTGATAGACAAATTTGATGATATGAGTCTATTGACGGTAACGTTGGTTAGTAATAAATATTTCTTAATGATAAAAATGTTATCATATTTGACAATTTAAAAGAATGTTGAGTGATGGATTAGTGAAATTTGATTTAGAGTTAAGGTTTCTAATACTATTTGATGGTCTAGGTGTTTGTGTTAATTTTTAGAGAGTTATTTTAATAAAAAAAAATGATTTTATTAATTGAAAGAGGGAGATTAGACGTTACTAGTATATGTTGCGTAAATATTTTTAATCTATATAATAAAAGATCATTCATACTAAATTGTCAATAATAAGTTACATATCAAATTATAATGATGACTATAAAATGATTATTGTATCTCTCAACCAAAACACTTAATAACCTTAGTGAAATATTTATCTTGATGGAATATAAGATCAAGTGCTTATTGGTATATTGGAACCATAACCCTAAATCTCAATTAGAAATCTTGGTTTTAATTAAATAAATCACATAATATATCTAATTTAATAAAATAACAACGTGATAATAACATTCATAATTCATACCGTATAATTTAAATAAGTCTAAGAATATAATTATTAGGTTTAAAAACTTATAGAATCAAAATTATTTACTTGGTAAATAAATTGTCCAAACGAATAAAACTGAGACTTTCAAACAATTTCATCTCTCTTTTTGAGTAGAAATTTGGGTAATGTGTTACGTACCCAACCTTTGTTTTAGTTGGAAAAAGAAAACTATAAATCCATTAAAAAGAAAAGTCAATGTCACATTAATGTACGAAATACAAACAATATAGGGTTGGTGACATGTAGGTTTCAATGTACATTCAATTAAAATTTTCAAATAACTTATAAAACTTCGTCACTCCCTTCAATTAAATCTAAATATTATTAACTTAGTTCATAAGTTGAGATTAACTAAGATTGAAAAACAAAAATCACGAATATTTATCATCCACATCGATCCTTTTAGATTTACGAGTATATGGAATTGAACATTTTATTATTGTTGTTTTTATTTTATTAATAATACAAGTGTAACGGTTACCATTTGTTTTAAGATACATAATAATGAGACAATAAAAATTGTTTTTTCTTTTTCCATAAGTATAATATTTTGATTAAATCTATGAATCTAAAGGTAAATTATTAATATAATTTTCTTAAATACAAGAAGAAAAAAAGGAAAAAAAGCATATAAAGTATTCTGCCGCGTATGATATTATATGGTTTCCTTAATTAAATCATTAAAGTATTCTGCCGCGTATGATATTATATGGTTTTCTCTCTATTATTTATAGGATAGCTTTAAAGAAATTTACATAGAAGAAAATAGAAAGTATTAAAAAAGAAATTAATATTTTGAACTTTTGAGCCGTAAATAGTTTACAAATTCTCTATTTTTAAATTTTTTCATAGTTTTATTACATATTTAGCAATAAACGAATCTTTAATATTTTTTCATTAACTACAAATTGAATCTTTATTTAAATTTTAAGTTATGAAATTTCTTCCTAAAATGTTTTGTTCTTTCTAATTTTCTAATTTTAACTTGAATTTTAAAATCTAAAAAGGAGAATGGTCAAAAATAAATAAAAAATCTTAAAAAGAAATTTATCTTATAGGGTAAATAGATGGTTTGTTTCTTTATTTTTTAAAAAAAAACCTCGTATTAAAAATTAGATAACAAAAAACCTCATAAATTAGATATGGAAGGGGAAAAAAAAAAGGATAAAACATATTAAATTTTAAAAATAAAAAATAAAATAATTACCAAATAGATCATACAATAATCTAATTCTACAAGTTTTTTTTTTTTTTTATTATTATTATTGAGTACATAGTATTAAATTGGCATTATTTTGTTTAATTTAAAGTGTAGCAAACAAGAACTAGCAAATTGACCTATTGATTTAGTTTCATCGTGACCCACTTAAATCTCGTGGGGTACTCTTCTTTTGTAATGGGTCACATTTAATAGTGGGTTACATATTCTACTCTTTATATTCTCATTGATAAATCTTAGTAGAATGTTGCATTAAGAGAAAACAATGAAGAAACATTTATGTTTTCGAATTAAAAGTTTTTGTACTTTGGAGTTGGACTCAGCTACTACCAAATAGAATTTGTTCATATAGGAAATAACTACGAACAAGAATTTCGGAAAGAAGTAAGTGGGGGCCTTGTCTGGAGATTCAAAGCATCGGATGGTACGTGGGTCTTGGAGTTATGGTAACAAAGACAAAAAATTTCTTTGCAAGTATCACATGATTTCTTTATTCATACGAAGAAGGTTTAATGGAAGATTTTGAAATTGAAATAAAAAAGAGAGAGAGGGAGAGAGTAAATGACGGAGTTATACGAACGTATGATTTGATCAGAAAAGCATCAGACTACAAGGAGGATAACAATTGTTTATAGATGATATAGTAATAATATTCATATATGCACCTTTAGGTATAGAGTTGTAGTAGTAGTGGAGAGCGTGAGTCTTTCCGTCTTTGTTGCTCCTCATTTCGTATGATTTTCTATGATCGTAATTGTGTAGTTCTTTGTTCTGTTTTTCATAAAAAGAATAATAATAATAACACACATACCAAACATGAACAAATCAGTATAGAAAATCAAAAGTAAATAAGTTAAAGATTTTTTTGTTTGCAACGTATTGAAATCATAATCTTATCTGTGTTTCAAGATCGAAACTAAAGAAGAAAGAAACATTATAATCTAAAACTAAGAATGCCCTAATTAGTTAGGGCTTTGGAAAAAGAAGCTTCATTATTCATGTCGCAATGTTCTTTTCGTATCCAATCTTCAGAATAATCGCAATCAAGCAAAAGAGGAGTTAGTCCGTGCTTACAATCAGAATCGAATTCCGAAGGAATCGCACCTAGTTGCGAAATAGCCGCCGCCGTCTGTCGGGAGATTTGGAGCTGACGGAGAATGTGACGATGCTGAGCCTCTAGAAGTGCAATTTCATTCTGCAATCTAGGGATGATTTGGCAACAACCACCGACGAGATCAAGGGCGCGACAATTGGCTTCAAAAATCATACACTCCGCCGCTTTAAATCTGTTATAAGAATCCAAACCGGCTAGGGTTTTGAGGACGTTTTTTACGCCGAACAATTTGCGTACGTTTTCGAAATCTTGAAGACGATTAGCAGGAAAATAGGGAGCCAAGGGACATTCGACAGAGCATTTTCTTCTATGGAATTTGCAGGCAGCACAAGCAGGCGCCTGAGTGGTTGTTGGGAAATTGATGTCCATGACTTCGGCTCCGTCGGCGACGGTTTCGGTGCAATCTTGTAGAATATTCATGGCAGATGAAAAGTCGGAGAAGAAAAAACTGAGAAGGAGAGAAAGAACGTAACTGAACCACTTTCCTTAGTGGATTTTTTCCTTTGCGATCGCAACTTATTAGGTATTTTTTAAAATATTTTCCGCTTCTTAACTTTAAAATAATATATAATAAAACAATTAGGTTAAATTTTAATTTTCTATTTTCCAAAAACAATTTATTTAGAAAAAAATGCTATTAATTGTGAGTCCATAATATATTCGATTATAATATAACAAATATTTGATCGTTTTATCTTTTAAACAAAATTATGTGTATATAAAGATTTATCAAATAAATTAACCGATCTAAGGAAGTGGTAAAATTACATAATGTATTTTTGAAAAACATTTTTTTCATATACAACATTAGAGCACACTTAAATGATACATATCATTAAAGGATTAATTGATACACATAAATAGTATAAAATAATAATAAATTCAAGCTAAAGTTAAAAGTTGATATAATTAAAAAAAAGAAGTAAGGTTTTCTTATAAATGTGTTTGCATAGACATTTTGTAGTCACAATTTTGTGGGTTGGGGTGATGAGTGTTTGTGAGCAATAATTTTGCCTATTCTATGAAATGACTTAGTTGGCAATATAATGTAAGTATGTATTGGATGATAAAAGTTGCAACTTTTTTGCATTACCTTTTGTATCAATGTAACAAACTTAACATGTTAGGTTATCTCAATGATTTTCTCTAATTGCTTTTAACACGAGTGTATATATATTTATTTGTTCGCATTCATAGTTGAATTACAAAAGTTAGATATGGGTATTTGATATGATTGTTCACGGAAATGTTGAGATTTATTGGGTATTTGAGATGATTGTTCTCGACGAAACTAACTTACCAAACAAATTTTAAAAATAAAAGTAAGGTTTTTTCAACTTTTTTATATTTTGAAAATCTAATCAATTAGAAAAAAAAAATGTTAATGATAATGTTTTCTTAAGTTTTATGTTAATTTTTCCGTAAGGAAGATTTGAATCTCTAGTCTTTTATTTGAAATTATGATATTAGAATGATTAAACTATATTTAGATTAGACAAGATGAACTATCGTGTGTGTATATATATAAACGTAATGGAAGCTAGAATTGTATGCATGTTTTTTGAAATGAATACTACTAATCTTTTGTTTGATAAAATGCCACCAAAAAGGTTAGAAATAGGCAAGTATGGTTTAGTTGTATCATTTGTTATTTTGCTTACATGCAATAGAATTGGATTTGTGGTTTCTCATGAATATGCCAATGAAGTTCATACTCCACAAGTTCAAAGGACATCTTATCACTTCCAACCCCTCAAAAATTGGATGAATGGTAATACATATATACATACAATGTATATATTCTTCCTATTTGTTTCGCTATTTTTTCTCAAAAAAAAAATCGTTTGAATATCGATCTCTACTTTATTACATATTCTAACTTTGTTATTTGTATTTTTTTTTTCTCCCTTGATCGAAATTTCATTTGATGGATGAATCATCAATATGCTTTACGATATCGTAAAGACCCAAATGGTAAGAATTGTTTAAAGCTTTATAGCTATATGTATAATAATTAAACTTTAGGTATCTCTTTCTAATATAAGTTTATCGACAATAATATAATAAGAGTGTTGATTCAAATTACATTTGATCCTTCGATATGAAATTCAAACTTACAAAGAGAAACGGTTATCAATATTAGGTGAGTAGTATAGGCTATGATAATGAAACTAAAAAAAACATCTGATGAATGAGTAGAAACCATGAAATAAAATACAATAAATTTGCCTAATTATTCGTTAAAAAGTATGATTTTTTTGCAATTTGTTGATTGAAAGGACCAATGTTCTACAAGGGAATTTACCACTTTTTCTATCAACACAATCCCAATGGAGCTGTTTTCAATAGCAAAATGGTGTGGGCTCATTCAATATCATACGATCTAATCAATTGGGTCCATTTGAATCATGCCCTTGAGCCCACTGATCCATTTGATATCAATGGTTGCTGGTCCGGCTCAGTCTCCTTCCTCCCCGAGAACAAACCCCGCATTCTCTACACTGGAATTGATTCCAGTTCCCAGCAGGTTCAGAATTTAGCAATACCCGCCAATTATTCAGACCCTTTTCTTGAAAAGTGGAGAAAATTCTCCCAAAATCCAATTATTGCTCCTCCCGATGGGTTGGAAAGAAACAGATTTAGAGACCCAACTACAGCTTGGCAGGGCCCAGATGGAGAATGGAGGGTCGCCATTGGAGGGCAGACGAGCTATGGAGGAGCAGCGATGCTTTACAGAAGTGAGGACTTCGTTCGCTGGCATCAGTTCAGGTTTCCTCTTTATTCTTCTCAAGATTCTGGAACTTGGGAATGTCCTGATTTTTACCCTGTGATGCTTAATGGAACGAATGGGATTGGTTTCTCTAGTGGATTTGGGGTTGGTGTTAAGTATGTGATGAAAGCTAGCTTTAATTCTAGTGATCATTATACATTGGGAAGTTATGTCCCTGAGAAAGAGAAGTTCACTTCTGATTATGGTCCTGGGTTTGACTTTAAAGGAATAAATTTAGGGTTGAGATATGATTATGGAAAGTTTTATGCTTCCAAGACGTTTTATGATAGTTCCCAAAAGAGGAGGATATTGTGGGGTTGGGTTAATGAATCTGATAGCAGACAAGATGATATCAATAAGGGATGGTCTGGACTTCAGGTAAATTTTGGAATGTTTGTAAATTATGATCCATTTTCATGTCTTAGATTATGGAAGTAGGAATTGGAATGAATCTTGGTTCTTAATTTTCGAAATGCAGGCGATTCCTCGAAAGATTTGGCTATCCAAGACGGGAAGGCAGTTGATACAATGGCCAGTCAAGGAAATTAAGATGTTACGCAGGAACCATTTTAGCTTGCATCATAAAGAACTTAGAGGGAGATCAACAATGGAAGTTCTTGGTGGCTCAGCTTCCCAGGTTCGTATTTGACACCGTGTGATCAATAGTTTCTGTGGAAGCCCTATTTGGAGATATAGTAGACATTATCAGTAGAAAATTAGTGCGTTTGTTAAAAGGGGGATATTAGGATATAGACAGTAAATTTGCTAGAGCTTTTAGTTTGGTTGTGAGGAAGGCGTGAGAATTCTGTGGAACTTTCATTGGTGAATTTGGGAGAGCAGAACCCTCTCTAAAGGCTACTGTGTATCGTAGTTTCTAATTTTCTTCATTGATATTGCAATGTATACTTCTTTCTTTGAGTGTTCTTTGTGCCCGCCCATTGTTGTTCTTGGCATTCTTGTTAGGTGTCATCCTATTAGACTCAACTATTGTTCATTATCGAGATTTTTCTTGATTTGATTGTATGATTGATCAAATGGTTCAAGGTGGACGTGGAGGTTTCCTTTGAGCTTCCATACTTAGAGGAGGCAGAGTCAGTGGACACGAGATGGGGTGTTCTTGATCCTCAAGTGCTGTGTAGCAAAAGAGATGCATCAGTAAATGGCAGAGTTGGACCCTTTGGCTTGTTGGTTTTGGCCTCCAATGACTTATCTGAACACACTGCAATATATTTTCATATTCTCAAAGCTCATAACAGATATGTAGTGCTTATGTGCAGTGATCAAAGCAGGTTAAATCCATGCCCATGGCTTTCTATTTACAAGCATTTTTTAAGTTCTTTTTTCAGAATGCAAACCCAACTGATTGGCTGTTTCTCTTACACTGATAGGTCTTCTTTCAGAAAGGAGGTAGATAAAACCGCTCATGGGGCGTTTGTAGACATAGACCCATGCTACAAAAAGATATCACTGAGAACACTGGTATTTCCCTATTAGTTTGTGTTTGTTTTTCATTCGCTTAGGTTGCTTTCGTTTCTCATTTTTTGCCATCAAACTTTGCAGGTAGACCACTCTATAGTCGAAAGCTTTGGAGGAAAAGGAAAAACATGCATCACATCCCGAGTATATCCGACTTTGGCTGTCAATAACAATGCTCGTTTATACGCATTCAACAATGGAACTCAAACTGTAGTGATTTCCAGTTTGAAGGCTTGGAACATGTCAAATGCAGAAATCAAATGAGTTTCTGCAGCCGCCATGTCCCTTTTTCTTATCAAAATAAAGAAGCTACTAAGGGATGAAATTTGTTTGTAATTTTCTATATCTGAACCAAAAATGGATTAATTCACTATAATTATTGCTTATTTGATCAGCAATCATAAGTTAGACTTAAAAGAGCTATGCATTTGTACTTCTGACCTTCCACTGCCGTTTATTTAGGTCATTACCGCCAAATGCTTTTTAAGAAACTTTGTATTGTGCTTTCTTTGGGCATCCTCTCTTACATCTTTTTCATCAATCGTCGTCTTCCTCTTCTACGCAGAAATGTTATCTTATGTCATTGAATTAAAAAGAGAAAAATATTGGCTTTTTTCCTAAATTTAGGATTTGAAATTTTGCTGACATTGCTGAGTTTGGGCGTATTATTGCATAGTCCATTTTGTGCATTATTTTGGCAATTGTTAGTGAATTAGAGAAAATCAATTAAATGGTAAAGAATGCTCCAATTTGATGAATCCTACATGTTAGGTAAAAGATTGAAACTTGTCAAAGTTGGTTAATAAAAATTGATTTTTTTTCTTCTTCTCCCAAAACTATATTTTTAATGTAACTGAAGTTCAATATTTTTTCTAAGACACCATTCATAATCTATACCATACTTTTTTAGAAGAGAGTATTGTATATATGTGTTCGTTCTGGTTGACTCCATATCATTGCCACACATTTATTTTCATATTTTATAAAAAAGTTGACAAAAAAAAATTAAAATATATTTAACATTAGTGAAACTTAAATTAAATTATTGGAGATTTACAAAGGAAAGAAGTTTGGTAGATGGGTCCGCCAAAAATCGGCTAAACGAACACGTTATGAAATGATCAAATTTGATAGAAACAAACGAGTTCATCTTTAAGCAACGATTAGTGAGTTTGGATTTGGAAAAGGGAATTACGTAGAGAGATAAGAAGGATATAAAATCGATCCCTCTTCGCGTGTATTTCCATGCCTCAACCTGATCACAACCAATCAGAACCGTCGGTTTTCATTACCATCCCATCAAGTTCAACCTTTGGCTGCCATTTCAAGTACCCTTTTTCTTTTCGGGAATCGTAGCGCTGTTTCTTATTCTTCTTCTTCTTCTTCTTCGTTCCAAGTTCTCAGAGCAGAGGAGTCTGCAAGAAAACAAGGGAAATTTTCCTTTTTCAAGTTTCAAGATTAGAGAAAAATAAAGGGTTGTTTTGTTTGGTATCAGTTACCAGGGAAGAAAAAGAAGAAGAAGAAGAGGAACCCATTAATTGGGTATTCTTTTTCCTCCTGCATCTTTGGTTTTGCGTATACTAGAGAGAAAGGGAGAGGGGTTTCGAGGAATGCGTGTAGAAGATGCTGATGATCTTGAAATGGGGGATTCAAGATCAATACCGGTTTCACCACGGACTTACAATTGGCTGACGAATTTCCACCGTGATTTGTTGGCGGGGGCTTTCATGGGCGGACTTGTACACACTATCGTTGCTCCAATTGAGAGGGCGAAGCTTTTGTTACAAACCCAAGAGAGCAATCTTGCCATTGTTGGGGTTGGTCGAAGGAGATTCAAGGGTATGTTTGATTGTATTTTTCGCACCGTTAGGGAAGAGGGCATTCTTTCTTTATGGAGAGGCAATGGAAGCAGCGTTATTCGTTATTATCCTTCAGTTGCTCTCAATTTTTCTCTCAAGGTATCATCAATTTCTTTTCATTTTGGGAGTTTCTTGTTCTTGTTTTCTGATTTTATTTGCCATTAGGTTCGGTATTTAGACAATCGGGTTCTTTCTGAATGTCTGGTGAATGTGAAAGGGGGGTTAATTTGTTTCTTGGCTAATGTTCTTTTTATCGAATTTTATATGCCAAAAGTCTTGAGAGAATGAGATGAAGTAATGGCTAGTGGCAACCCCCGTTTTTTACCTGATAGGAAATGTGATGAACACAACCTCTACTGTTAACTTGGGAGTGTTGTAGTTTTTCATTGCCTGTAAGAATTGATGAATCAGTTCATGCTAGAAGTTATAAATTAGTAATGCTGTGAGGAAAGAAATCAAATGTTAGTGAATTTTAGTTTTGTTCAGATTTTCCAAATTCTGATTATGATAGGACATGAGAAATCAAGAGAATGAATGGCTGATGATTGTACATTAATATGCTTGTTCTATGCCATAAACTATCAGTTGGTGAAGAGGGAAAATTATAGAAATGGAGAATAGAATACATATGCACATACTTCTTTTATTATGATTTAACCGAGACATGTCTTAAAATCTTAGTTGCAATCTTATCTGGCCAGAAATTGCTGTGTGGAAAAACGGGAAAATTAATAAAGATTGTTAAGGTTTTCTGTCAAATTTTCTACATTTAGTGTCAGAATTCTTTCTGTTTTGTATGCCATTTATTTTCAATGTAGAACTTGGGATGCACCAAATTAGGGTGGAGACGTCGCTTTTTTTGTAGACTTGAGGATGCACCAAATAGAATGTTTTGGATCTTTTTGATGGGGAATTGGTTTTTTTTTTTAGTTTTGGAAATTGATTCATGACTTGAGTTCATGGTTTCTAAATATTATTTCCATATACAGGATCTATATAAAGAAATGTTGAGGAATAGCTTTGTAGATGGTCACTTTCTTTCTGGTCCATCAGCCAATTTTATTGCCGGGGCGGCTGCTGGTTGTTCAACGTTGGTTTTAATATACCCTTTAGATATTGCACACACACGCCTTGCTGCTGACATTGGAAGAACTGATGTCCGTCAGTTTCGAGGAATCTGCCATTTCCTTTCTACGATACGCAAAAAGGATGGAATTCGAGGGATTTACAGGGGACTTCCAGCCTCTTTACAAGGAATGATCATACACAGAGGCCTTTATTTTGGCGGCTTCGACACTGTGAAAGAGATTTTGGTAGAACAGTCTCAATCAGAGTTGGCACTATGGAAGCGTTGGGGAGTGGCTCAAGTGGTCACAACCTCAGCTGGATTGCTGTCATATCCTTTTGATACAGTTAGGAGGCGGATGATGATGCAATCTGGTTTGGATAAGCCAATGTACAATGGCACCCTGGACTGTTGGAGGAAGATTTATCGAATGGAAGGGGTTAGCTCTTTCTATCGAGGTGCTGTTTCAAACATGTTCAGGAGTACAGGTGCAGCTGCTATCCTAGTTTTGTATGACGAGGTGAAGAAGTTCATGAAATGGGGTGGGTTGTAGTTAGAAGGAAACTCTTTGTCTGACATTGATGACATCTTTGTAGCGTTTAGAAAATAGTATGATCTAAAAGAACACAATACTTCAACAGGAGAAAGAAAAATCTTGTAGAGTGAGTCCAGAAACGAGCTTGATCTCGTAACAGTGTTCCTAAATCATTCATTTGCCTCGTTCTCTCTCTCTCGAGGTAATCACATGAACATTGATTTTTTTTTCTTTTCCTTTTTTGTTATATGTCAAATAACAACACAACATCAGCAACAGAAAAAACAATAATAAAAGAAAAGATTCTGATATGAAGAGAAATTACAGTTTCTTCTGCAAACCTTTTTCCTTTGTTTCTTTCCTTTTACAAAGCTTCTTTAGAGAATGCTTTACTGACATACATACTAGATAAGTGGGACTCTGTCTCTTTACATATATTTCTTTCTTTCTTTATCTTTGTTGATGCAAAATAGAGGTTTTTGTGTAAGGGAATATGTTGATTGCTTTTGCATTGAGAAACCCTTTATTCTTTCGCCCTTTCCTTATAAATTGAAAATAAATAAAAAGCAGTATAAGGTAGTTTTGTTAAATTAATTTGACCGTTACTCCATGAAATTTGAGATTTATGTCTATTTTGCTTCATCTTTTAAAAGCATATAGTAGTTCTCTAACTTTACAAATATCTACAGATCCTTTTACTTAAAGTTAAAAGATTAATGAATGGTTTAAGCGTCTAACACACCAAATTAAAAATTAAGAGTTAGTATAGCGTTTTACAACAATGAACTTTTCGTTTTCCTTATCACTTTTTTTTTTCTCTAAAAGAATGAGTAATTGTTTTAATTAGAAGCACAGTCAACATTAAAATAACAATCATAACAATAATGAAACAATACATTTTCCTCTTTGTTTACAACAATAAACTAATTGCATTTAATAGCACATAACATATAACTATTCTTCGATACACAAATAATTAAATCGAAATTTTGTCGGATTGCCATATCTAAAATTTAACAAACTAAATGGCATTAATTGTGGTTCCAATTTTTTGTTTCTTAAAATAAACGTGATCGTAATTAGAAATTACGTTTATTTTTTGTATATAGTAATTAAGAGAAGGTCGAATTGTGCAAAGAAAAGTAATATCAAAACCAAATTCATATATTTCTTTTTCTTAAAAAAGAATATATTACACAATAGAAAGTTGAAAACAAAAAAGGGAAAAATACTCCATTGGTTTTGGGGAGAATGTTTAGGCTACGATGACGCACACAGATTCACAGTGGCGACGAAAGACTTTCCCAATATTTACAAAAATACCTAAGGCATGAATCCTCTGTATCGCACCTGCATGGAAACTGTGGTGATCTCCCACTCTCAACACTGCACGTGTCCCACCTGTTTCATTTTCCAAATCAGAATATCCTTCTCTATCAAATGCTACACATTTTTTTTTTCATTTTAGTTTCGGAAATTCCATGAGCATTAGGGCATTTTGAATTCTTAATTTCCAATTAATATTTTAACACTATATTCCAGAAGTGAGTTTGAATTTTCAACTTTCAACTTTGTTTATATATATATATATAAAATTGGTGGATTTGAGCAGCTAAAACAAAAAGAAATTAACTTATATTGTTGGAAGTTGTGCTTATGACCTTAATTTTGAAAAGCAAGAAATTACGAAGGTGTTTCATACATAGATTGGCTCTTGTAGTTGATAGCTATTAAGTATATACATTAAGTGGGTTATAATAGTTGGTTATGGTGTAGACTACTTCAATGTGAGTAGAAAATAGAAAGGATGATCTAAGGTTTGTTTTCAAAAACTTTATAGTAAAATTTATCAAATTTTATATTAACATATATAAATTTTGTTTGTTACGTGTTGTAAATAGTTTGGTTTATTAGTAAT
Source organism: Cucumis sativus (assembly GCF_000004075.3). NCBI lineage: Eukaryota > Viridiplantae > Streptophyta > Magnoliopsida > Cucurbitales > Cucurbitaceae > Cucumis > Cucumis sativus. The sequence goes on along the minus strand of NC_026656.2, from coordinate 17,551,186 downwards.
AGTTGAAAAGAAAAAGGGGAAATGAATTTTCATTGTTAATATTTTCGAATTTTGAATAAATTAATAAGACATACCGGGAGAGCTCCAACTTCGATAAGTTTAGGGACGAGATGGCCGCTAAGATGCAGAGCAACAAGAGATTCCAAGCCGCCGAAGCTCGCGCCACCGATGAAAACCGCCGGCGCAGAACTGTCTCGAACGAAAGACGAAGAAGGAACAGCGGCGATTTCATCGTGATCGTCAACTTCGATGACAGTAGGATGGACACCGATGATGGCGAGGAGAGTCTTCATGACGTGGCACATGCTGCAAGAGGAACGGCTGAATATGATCACCGGATGGTCTGTAATCAGCCGCCGGATCCGAGTTTCCGACGACTCATCCACGTCGATGGATAGGGAGGAGGAGGAGGTCGGAGAAGGAGGAAATTCGAAGGATACGGCGTCGTTTGTGCTGCGGTGCATCGCCGGATAATTGGGAGAGACGGGAGAGAGAAAATATAGGTCAGGGCGGGAGTGAAAAAGGGGAATTGTTAAATTAGGGAAGGGGCAGGGGAATCCTTAAGTAGTTTATATATAGTTTTTTTTTTCTTCTTATTTTTTAAATCACAACTTTATTATTTATAATTTTTTAATAAAAAAAAACCTTTTGGAGTGAAAATGGGTGGCTTACGTCATTTGATTTTTAGTATCAAATTGGTATTTTGGACCCAACAAAAAATAAATTAAAAATAAAAAGCCCTAATTTTATTAGTGCTTTTTTTTCATTTAATTAATGTTGAAAGTTATTCTGAACTTATTATAAGCATGAATATTTTAAAAATATTCTCAACTTTTCTAAAATTCCAATAATAATTTTTATTTTTTTTATAAAATTCAAACAAATATATGTAAGGTTAGATTTTGGACATAACAATAGTGTTTTAAAAATTCTCCTATTAATTATAATTTAAACATCATAATGTTTTTTTTTTTTTTCATAAATTGAACGTAAACCATCCAATGAGACTAACCATATAAAAACATACCATCTGATAGGGTACTCCAGTGGTATAAAAGTTGTTAATCAACTCTAATAATTAATTAATGTTAACTAAATTCTAATCTTGCACGCAAACGATACTCTTAAATATAAATTAAGTTCAATTGTTAATGATCATGTGACTTTATTAAAATATCAATTTTTAATACGTGCACCGTCCATAAAACGTGGAAATTAAATAGTGAGGAAAGAAAAATTAGGGAAGAAAATTTTCACATCCATTGATTTTAGTTTGGTTAGATTGAGTTCTTTATTTAAACAAGTAGAAAAATTAAATGTAATTTTTATATATGCTTTTATAAACTTTATTTATTATTGCAGTAAATAAATGCAATTCAACGTAAAATCTAATATTGTTATTGCTAATACTGTTTTTGAGTTAGCTCTATTGGCTCATCAGTGATGTGGGTGTTTGTTGATGATCTATGGTAATTTTATTCTTTGTTTTCTTTAAAGTGTGATATAACGTAACATCGTTTTTCTCTTACGATTTATCACCACTACGTAGTAACTAACCGACATATTCATTCATTACGTTACTTTACAAACTGAAATTAGTTTTTACATTATCATTCCAAGTTTGAAAAAGGGTGTTCTGTACCATTTAATTTAAACTTTTCTTGTATATATGCTTTTATAGTAAGTGTATATTAAATTGTAAAGAGACATTTTACAGGTATATGACCAATAATATGTACTAGCACTCTACTTTATACTACATATATGCTATGTACCAATCTATTCGGATCACTCTATTGTTCTTCAATTATTGATCTTGTGTTGCATGTTTGTTAGGTTGTCGTTGACTGTTTATTCATCTATTGTATTATTTTTGTTTGCATTGTAGAAATGACGTGAGTTGAAATGTTGGACGTATTTACTTTGGCACCATCCAAAGCTTTATTATTGGGTTATTCTCGTTGTTTTGTTTCCTTTATAATTATACCAATTAAGCGATGTTTGGTTCGTGAAGGTAACGCAAAATTATAGGGTGAGAGAAAAGGAAAAGGAAAGGGGCTTTGGGTGGTAAAAAGTTATAGCGAAGTGGACATGTGGTTAAGATGAGGGTAAGGCAATATGAAGGCAACTCATTGACACGACATTGGGCTCCACGTGGTGGGGAAAGTGGAAGGTGAAAAAAGGAAGGAATTTACCTTTTACTTTTAAGATGAAAACCTAATAATAATACACATAACAAAACAAAACAATCAATCAAAAACTCGATGACGTGGCGTAATATAACATTGATTTGTTGAGGTGGGAGCCTTATGAGTTTTCCCGTAATGAAAACCCCACACTTTCCAATTCATCCTCACATTACTGAAACGACACGTCGTCCGCACTCTCGTGTTCTTTACTTTCCTTTTTTTTTCCTTTTCGTTCCCCGCACGGGTTTGGGAAAATGACGATGAAGGAGATGACGTGGACCAATAAGATGATTCCATCTCATATTTATGTGAAAATGGAAGACGTGGCCGATGCCACCGAGTACGGCGTCTGTCTGCCACGCCATTAATAATTGATGAGTAGATTGAAATTTCTTTGCCATAATTCTGTCCCCTTCCCTTTGAATTATCAAATAATTAAAATGATGATGTGATTCAGTATTTTCGTACATTCTATAGTACTTTTTTTTTTCTTTTAATTTTCATGAGTGAATTGTGCAATTATAGAAAGAGGAAGGGCACAATTGCAATCCTTTTTCTTCATAAAATTTATTTGTGAATTTGCACTTATTAACTTGTTGGTAGTTCAAATTAGCATTCAATTAATTTATTTTTTAAACGTTGTTATTAAAATTTTACTATCAAATTTAACCATGATTTAAATCTCAATGGAGTTAAAAATTATTTAGTCTACAAATTCAATTTAATTAATTTTATTTTTAAAACACAGACAAAAAATCATAAAATATTAGAATACAAAAAATAAAAGAAAATACTTATTAAAGGCCTAAACGGGTATAGTTCAACTTACATGAAAATAGATGAAAAGACGATTTGACCGGTGGTTTGGATAAGTTAAACTTTTAATTTCAAACTTTTATTCAATATAAATTATTATCTTTGTTAAAAAAAGATATATAAATTAGTATTTTAGATAAACAATGATTATTTTAGTTGAAAGTTAGGCTGAAACCACAGCTACTTACGTCAGCTCTTACGGAACGTAGTTGGGGCGTGGTGAACTCTTTCTCCTTCTCCTTCTGCTCCCATGCCTTTTCGATAACAAATCATTACAATTATTTTTCTTTATCATGAAGTGATTTAAATATGATCTCAAATTCCCACATTTTCTACTCTACAATTTTAAATATAATTTCAATTTAATTCTTCTACTATAAAACTTAACTTTCCTTCCCCACATGTCAAAATGTTACATTCTTATCTTTTTAAAATAAATTTTTAGCAATCAAATATCTCACATTTTCTTAAACCATGATCTAAATTCCCAGTCTTCTATGTACTCATAACAAAAAGTATATATATATATATGTGTGTGTTCTAATACACAAAATTTCTTCTCCTCAATTCTTGAGTTTGGGTCGTTGGACTTCAAGTCACTGCATTCAACCTAACATTTCTTAGCCATAAAAGTATTAACTAAATTAATATTTGTCATTCACTTGAGTTTAAAGGCCCTTTGTTTGAATAAGAAGACTGTTAAAAGAAATTCCTAGTTTTTTATTTTCTAATTCTCTATTTTAGTCCATGAAATTCATGTTTTTTTTAAATATAGTACATGAATTTTCAAAATATAAATTTTGGTCCATAAATTTAAAGAAAAACAACTATTTTGATTAATGTGTTTAGTTCTTTTTTTTAAATAGTGATAATAACATAATAGAAATAATAGAAATAACACATGGGCTATTCAAACTATGTACGTTAGAGTTACATACTAAATAGATAAATACTAAGCATAAACGTGATATATTTAGAGCCACCATGATTATTTTGGAAGGTTAGAAATTAATGTAAAAATAAATAAAAGAGAAAATAATCACTCTTACAAATTATAAAAATATGAAGACAATCAAATAATTCTTAATTAGATATATTAATTAGTTTGGTTGGTGGACTAATATAGAGTAAGTGGAATAGAAAATACACAAAATTAAAGACTACATTAGAAAAAAACTTTCTTAATAAAAAATGCGATGAATGATTAGATTTAGGATTTGATGAACCTCTAATTCCTTACAAAAAAAAAAAAAAAAAAATTAAAGAGAACATGAAAATAAATAAAGTAAAAGTTCTCTTCAAAAGAAATAAAAAAAATGTAAAGGTTGGAAAGCGACATGTCGTTTTGTGGGTGAGACGTTTCTTTTTCATGCGACTTGGCGAAAAAAAATAGAAGAGAGGCCTCTTCAACTTGAAGAAGGGTTAAATGCTAAGTTAATTCTCAAGAAACGGAAAAAAAAAAAAACAAGTTAATTCTAATATATATATATATATATATAATTCACATGTGATGCATATGATTTTAAAAATAATTTAAACCTATTTTTTTAAATATTACACCTTTTTGTTGTTAAGTACTTTCGACCATAATTATAATAGATATCAAATTTATAAATAATAATTAAGCATACAATAACAAAATTATGAACTTATATAATATATAATTTCGTTAATATTTAAAAAATTGTCTATTAATGATAAATTTTTATTATTGATAGATTTTATTATATATTTATAATTTTATTTAAAATATTGTTTTACGTGTATGTGTAGGCTAATATTTTGAATCTGGTTATTATATTTTTAAGTATTATTTAAATACTATTTTAACGTAGTTTATAAATTTAAAAATTCTTACGCTAATTGTTTTGTATTAAATCATTATCGCTTCAAGTTAATCGATAGACATTAAGCTAATAGAATTGTAATGATATGGAGGTGTAAATCACATCGTTAAAAAATAAATTCAAATTTCTATAAATAAAATTATTATAACATTTTAAAATGGGGTGTGATTTAACTACTTTTATGATTATTATTATAATTATGATTAAGATGGCTTTGTGTGTTTTATATTGTGTGATGAGTCATATGAGTTAGCAAGTTGTTTAAATATCTAATTTTTAACTAAAAAGGTTTATTTTTAGTTAATTAATTAATTTAATTCTCCACCGTTAAGATTCTGGAGGTGAATCTCTCTCTCAATTAATAATAAGCGATGACGACGACCCATTCACGATTCTTCTTTTTCTACATGAAGTTTGGTTGTTGATTTATTTTTTAAACTTTTGAATTCCAACGTTACACGAAGATTGTATTTAAAATCTTTTACTATGCCAAATATTAAACATAATTCTGTCGACCCTAAGGTTAATATTTCATTTCACATCTTTAAAATGATATTTTGTTAAGAAAAATAATAATAATAAATTTATATAGACAACTATTCTATCTATAAATGTTTTATTCGATGTCAACCCGTATCTCACCTAATAAAGTCATTTGATGCAGAGTAAACTACTTGCATCCAATGAACTGTGCCTTGTCGACATGAGCACTAAGAAATTTATGTAGGAGCCAGTGAGGACATGTGCCCTTTCATTGGTTTTTATATTTTAATAATATTTTGTAGTTGTCAAATTATAATATATATTAAATAATGCTTTATTCTTTACAAAATGTTGTTGTAATGTTGTGGTCGTGTCCAAGAGTTCAAGTCCTACGTTTACAAAAAAAAAAAAAGAAAAAAACATGTTTATTATATAGTGTCTAGCTATATAAAATTTATGAATCGACATGAAATTGTATGTCTATTGTTCTAAGATTTGCTCAATAAACATTAATTAAAAAGCTACAACAACACGGGTAAATTATTTTAAATTAATTTGATGAAATTAAAAGCTTCCTATGTAAATGGATATGGAAAATTGTATTGGATGACAAATTAATTTAGCGGTCTATGTAACGTTTGTGATTTTGCAAATATAAATAAAAAAATTTCAAATTCATATTTTTATAATTATTTTATTTTATGATTCTTTTGTAAATAATAAAATATGTGGACGGTAACTTTTTCCATTTTTTTTGCAAGTGACCCAATGGATATAAATAGATGAGTTTAGGATGAAGACTACAATTATTTGGTAGGTTAAAATTCATCCATCCCTTGGATTTCAATCATGAAAGGAAAATCCTTTTTTGTGGGCTTTTAGAGCCCAATTTACAATCCAACAAATGGAGGCCTCAGCTCTTTGTTCAATTATACCTGAGATGATGTTTAAGTTGATTAATAAATTAATATTTACTAAAAACAATGATTGTTATTATAATTAAGAAAAAGAGAATTTTAGAAAACAATAGATTTTATAAAATATTTACCGTCTATAACAAGTTTTATCACGAATAACTATTAATGTGTTAGAATGATATAACAGTATGAGTGACATAATTCAAAATTTTGATATTTTAATTTATTTTGTTATTTAAAAAAATGCTTCTTAACAAAATTAAACTTTTTTTATTGATTGATTAGTGCAAATATAATCATTACATTATTTCTCATTTCTTACTTTCTTTTTTACTTATTTCCTAACAAATTATTTTATAGTTTCAAATATTGATAATAAAGGAAGACAATCTAAGGTTTTGTTAAAAGGAATGGACCATTTTTTAATATTGTGCAAAACATGGGTATAAAAATGTCTATTAAAATCTTTAGTCATCTATCTTTTAGCATTTGAGTATTTTGTTGGAATGAAAAACATCATTTTACTTTGACACTCAAAGTATTTCAAAATTTTAAATTTTAAAGACTAAATATGTGATTTTGGTTACTATACTAAAACGATCTTAATTTTATAAAATAAACAATATTTTTTAAAACATAACAAAAAGATAAGATATTTATATGTAGAATAATTTTGAAAACGAAAAGAGTTCAGAGGCCAACTATACAAAGTATTTCAATAAATTGACACCCAATGCATAATATATTTGTCGTTTAGCTTTTACCATTTTTGATACGTTAGAAACAAACAAGTAACAAATTGAGAAAAGAAAAAAAAAAAAAATTGGTGAAGAAAAAAGATAGAAAGGAAGGTAAACTTAAAATATTTTTGAAAAACTGTCCGACTTCCTCAACATCTTGATTTTGATTTTGTTAGGCAATCATAAATATTTTTGTTTATGAAAATTTTAAAGGACTGATATTAAAAAAAAGACCTGGAAGAAACGAGAAGTTTCGATTAGATATTTTTGGTGAGGTGGACAAGGGGGAAGAAGCTTCTGACAAACACCTGAAAAAGACATTGCTGAGTCCTAGAACATTCCACTCCGACGCCATTAAAATTCAGTTTCTTCCATCCATTTATCAATCAATCAATCTCTAAACTCATTTCTTCTTCAACTAATCAAGCCCATTAGCTTCTCAATCTTTGACTAACTTCGCTTACGATCAAATCTGTAATGGATGAACTGAAAGTGAAACCCGAGGAATCACTTGTGGCCACCGCTACCGCGTCTTCTTCTTCTTTTTCTTCTTCCTCTTCATCCGTTACTCCCCAGCCGATTGAAGGCTTACACGACGTTGGTCCACCTCCATTTCTGACCAAGACCTTTGAAATGGTCGAAGATCCATTGACGGACTCTATTGTTTCATGGAGTAGAGCTCGTAATAGTTTCATCGTTTGGGATTATCACAAATTCTCTAGTACCTTGCTGCCTCGTTACTTCAAACACTCCAACTTCTCTAGTTTCATTCGTCAACTCAATACTTATGTAAGTTTTTCACTGAAATTGATATTCGTTGTCTTTCTCTCCGTTTTCTTTACTTGTTGACGTATCGATTTTCTTCATATTTTGATAGTATTTTGGTAGAGATATAATTTCACGTATGTGAATTTAAACTGATTTTGAATGGAGCTAATTGAAATGGGTAGGAATTATGAACGCAACGAATTAGTTTGGAGTTTTAATTGATACAACGTCCACAGTGTTGTGGGTTTTTGTTTCTGAAGTATGTTTGAAAATTTCATAACCTAATCTCGTTGATGTTGAAATTCTTCAATTAAGGGTTTTCGTAAAGTCGATCCTGATCGATGGGAGTTTGCGAATGAGGGGTTTCTGGGAGGACAACGGAATCTGCTAAGAACCATAAAGAGGAGAAGACATTCACAACAAAGCATTCAGCACCATGGAGGAACATGTGTTGAATTAGGGCAATTTGGACTGGAAGCTGACCTTGAGAGGTTGAGAAGGGACAGAAGCACGTTAATGGCGGAATTAGTGAGATTGAGGCAGCAACACCAGAGCTCAAGAGATAAAATAATGACCATGGAGGATAGGTTAGAGAAAGCTGAGAGTAAACAGAAGCAGATCATGACATTCCTCAGCAAAGCCCTCAAGAATCCTTCATTCATTCAGAAATTTATTAATAGTAATCAGGGAAGGGAATTGAGAGGTGTAGAAATTGGAAGAAAAAGAAGACTAACTGCCAGCCCAAGTGTAGAGAATCTCCTGGATGAGAATGTACCTGTAGCTCTTAAACAAGAAGAGCTAGAAACTTCTGAACCAGATATAGAGACGCTCTTAACAGTCAACTTTGAAGACGAGTCAAGCATTGAGATCGCGGACCCTGTTTCCGACTTGGGTCATTCTGTCCACGAAGAATCGGGGATTTTCAGTCACCTTTGGGTTGAAGATCTTGTGGCTGGACATCCAGAAGAACCCACAATCATTGTTAATCAATCAGACATTGATGTGGAAGTGGAGGATCTGATTGCTGAACCCCTAGATTGGACTGAGGACTTGCAGGAACTCGTTGATCAAATGGGGTTTCTCCGGTCAAAGCCATAGATATAACAGTGTAGTTAATATGTTTGCCATTTTGCTTCTCTTCGTGTGGAATAGGTTTCAGCTGGCTCGTGTAGGAAGGAACCGTGGATGTTGCAGGGGAGCCACAGATTGTTCCTGTTTCCTTATATCCTTTGAAACTCATTGGCTTTTTCAATATTATGTACTTAATATTCTTGGTTGTGTTCAATTGGTTTGTGGTTTTTTTTTTTGTTCATCCATGGTTTTATTTGCAGGCATGTTCAGAGAAAGGAAACCTGCGAGAAGATTCAGTCATATTCTTATTTCTTTACCATTAACGTAAGACTAATTATTCCATTCATTAATTGGAACCCAATAACTGTTATTCATTTGAAATGTACGAGTCTGCCAAATCTTTTCCCTTAAAGTATGTTTGATGCTCACTACTTTTTGTGGAGGATAACAAAACGCAGCTATATCATAACTCAGGGAATAGATTCCTGATAAAATTGTATTAGATCTTGAAAGGCTATTGGTCCTTGGTTGATAGTTCTTGTTTGAGCTTAATGATGTTAAGCTCAGCTATGTAAAATGGAACAAACACAAGTTTAGAAATTCAGGCTTCATTAACTGAGTAGAATTCTTTTATGATTTTCTGTACTGTTGGTTGATGGATATCCTTTGGTGGCAGAAGAAGATAAAATCCGCACGGTTGTTTTCTCAAGAGAAAGGAAATTAATATACCTAGAGGTAGCTGCTCTCTCTTTCTCACTTTAGAATGCTCCTTACAGGGCGAGAGGTTTTGGTCAATGTCAGTGGATGGGGTTTTTCAAGTTCATGGTTTGTTTGCAATTTTCCATGGCATGAAAAAGCATCTCACAAGTTATTTTGTATGGAAGGGCTCCGGAGGCACACATTTGAGATCTCTTGCATTTATTGCTTTGCTGGGATTGAACACGCAGCCAAAATAACATGGGCCCCTGAACTATAGAATTGTTTTCCTTTTCCCTCGCATTTAGGGGATTGGTAAATAAAATATTGGTTCTTTATTCCAGGGAAGTCAATGATCCAGTGAAACAAGATATGTACTACTCGAATCATTCCAGGCAGAAAGAAGGATGAGTTCCATGTACATGAAAATGCGACAAATCAGAGGTTTTGTTAGGGGCACAAGAGGCAGAAGCTTTAGATGGGCGCTGTCAGACACACAGGCACCCTGGGGCTGGGGATCCCCATATATGAGAGCCTAGGAGACATCCTGATTTTTGGGCTCGGCCGTGGTGAAGGTATTGGAAGCGAGCCTCCGAAGAAACCTGGTGACGGTCTTGGTGACAAGTTCACTTGCTCCAGTGCTCGTGCTTGCAACTCTGCTGGATACTCCTTCACACACCCTATTCTAGGGCCAACTCCACTGCTCCATCTGCACAGCAAGCGCTTTGGTATGTCTATCAACGGTGCCTCTCTGCTGCTACCCTGATCCTCTTGCCGCTCATTAGTTGTGACCAACTTGACGGGTACTGCCAAATCAACATCATCTGCAACCATGTCTTCTGAAGTTGTTTCCGTTGTTTCCTCGCTCGTGTTGTTAAGTGAGTAGTTGTCATCATCTACCGAACATCTCTGTATAATAACGCAGGAATCCCCATTGAGAAAATTCAAGAAAACAAGTTGTGCAATCTGAAAAGAAGCTGATATAGAAAACTACATCCATGTAGTTATATATCTAATTTCTTACCTTAACGTTGGTCAAGTCCACTGTATGTTCTTCAAGGAAACTAATGAACTCCTTAAAATTGTTCTCTGTTGGGAGGTAATGACCACTGTATGGCCATATAGCCTAAAGAAAATTCAAATGAAAACATCATCCTCTATGAATTACACGCTCTACAGAATGATTATCCTACAAAACACTCATATGCTCAAGCATTCAATTATGCACCTTGAGAATTCCATCAATGGCAACTAATCTTCCTGCAGCCGTTATAGCTCCTCCAGACAGGAAGCTGGAGTGTTGAAAGCGACCTTTCTTCTTCTGTCCCACATACAGATCTCTTGACGTGCTGAGTACAAAAATCCACTTGGAATCTTCAACTGTGGTGATGGGTATTCTGCTTTGCTTGTAAACAAGCCTCCCATTCTCCACAATCACCAGGTACTCCTCCCTTTCTTTCTGCAACAGAAATGAATAGAAACAATTGCTTACTGCTCGTAATGGAGTAGAAACTACAATCTAATCAGGCGACTTACCGGTCCAAGGTACTTGATGCATTGCTTATACAGAACTGATCTACGGCACTTCTCAAGATTAACCCTCTTCCCATCACCAATATCCAACCTTTTAAAAGGAAGCTTGAAGGATAAGAATGAAAGCTTTCGGTGTAATGATACCAGCAATGTGATTGGGGAAATTACCAGTAGAAGAAAGGTTGTGTGCTCTTGCTATCAAACCAAACATCATAGTAAAAATGCAAGTTATGTCCATAGCGGTGGCGGGGATCAATCTGGCCAAAAGAAGTTCAATAAAACGGTCAACATCCTCTTCTCTAACCTCTAAAAGTTTGAACTATATGAACTTACTGCTTCAAGCCAGTGTTGAAGAGCTAATTTTTGAGCATTCTCATCCTTTGATAAACCTTTCCCAAGCTGAACAAGTTAGAGAACATCATTATTGTTCTAAACCACAACTAATGAAGCATACTAATACCAAGAATTTACCTTTGCAGCTCTCGTCCTAGCCCGGGACCAACGGGAGGTAGCGGTTTCTGTCTTTTCATCGTCGAAGAATGACACCGAGCTTACCTTGAGAGCGGCAAAGTCTAAAGCTTTCCACCTTCAAAATTCATCGAGAAGAGTGAGAAACAAAGCATTCAACTTACTTAAACCAAAAAAATTGAAAAAAAGAGAGAATTCTTTCACAAACCATAACTCCTCAACCACAACAGCGCAATCTGCCAGATTCCTTCTTGTTCTATAGCTTTTGTAGACCTTTTGTAGCTTAGTTGCTGCCGAATCCAATTCACTGACTGGATTATTAGAAGAAATAGCAACCGGCTTGGGAAGTGAAATACTTGGTTTTTTCCTATTTTCGGGTTGTCGAATTTTTCTCTCTGAGGAGAAACTTTTGTGGTCAACGACTACATGGTGAAAAGAATCAGAGACTTGTTTTAGTTGCAACCTGTTTAATTTCGGTAGGTCTTTTTCTCCGACTCTATCACCCCTTCCTTCTTCCTCTTTCAAGCAAGACTTTTGAACATTCATCTCTCTGCTCTGCAAATCTGAAGACAAAGGAATGTTTCTATGCATTCATTGACAAGAGAAAAGGAAAAAGAAACCGAAACGTTTTGACCATTTCAAACCCAGATGAGGAAATGAGTTCCAAACCCGAAATGAACTCCAAGGACTTTCTGTTCATGATCCAATGGAAGATGAACCGTGCTTTTCAAGGGAAATTTGGATGTATTTAATGCAAAAGTTGAGGGTGTATTTTTTAATGCTGTTTTTCGTTTTGTGGGGCAACAGTCGTTTTCAAACTGGAGAATCGCAGTCGAAGACAGAAAGTGATGCATTAATCTAATATGTTAATCTACACGATATTGCCTTAGAAAAAGGTAAATAATAGCAAGTAGTTGATTTGTTAATTGATGAAATGAAACACTGGATATTTAATAATATCCGACAAGAAAAGCCAGCCATGGCAGCCGAGCGATGAATTTGCATGGTTCCATCTTGTTGTACTGTCAAGCATTATTGAAGTTAAATATCTTTTCTACCAACCTCTTTCAGAAGGCAGTTGAACCATCATAAAACCAATTTCTACATATAAATATATAGGCTGCCATTGTTGAAGCTGTTTATAGTTTTTGAAAAAGTCTTCAAATCCATTCGGACACCTCGTGTATAATTATTCGTTTAAGAATGTGTCAAGATTGATTTTAAATCTTGGAATTTGAGAAATGATTTTAAAAATTAATGAAACAAAAAATTGAAATGAATATATTTAATAAAAGAATCTTATGATATCAAAGTAGAAAAGAAAGTTAAGAATAAGAATTTATAAATATAGACATGTAACCATTTGTTGTTTTAATTGAAAATAATAATATGATAAAGTTAAATAAATAATTTTGCTTTCAAATCTTAAGAAATCTTTAGAAACAATCAACTAGATTTATTTAGAATTAAAATGTGTTATGAATTTGAAGTTTCAAAATCATGGATGACAAAAAAGTAGTAATTAATCGTAAGAAGTAACCAGAAATACATTCATGCTTGCTGATTAAGCTAAATTTATTTTTATTCTTAAATCTATCAAGAGACTTGATGTAATAAAAGCCACTCACTCAAGAAAATCAAATCGATATTAAAAATTCAAAAGCAAAAATTTTAGAAACGAATATCCAAAATTCAGAGCTTCCCAATTGCAAGAGAAAACAAAATCTAAGCACAGAATGCCCACACAGAATTAAGACTAAATCCCGTTATAGATTCAAGAACATGTGAAAGTCACAACCGTACGCAACAGTAGACCAGTTACAAGGGAAATCTAAAGAGGGCTCAACATTAGAGAGCTTTGTTTTATGAAGCAGAAGAAATGGACTGCGTCTTCTGCCGAGGCGGGATTCGGAGCCATATCTTCATGCTATCATATGCTGCAAACCCAATGGCCACAGAAGGAACAATCTGCCAATCCATAAAATGGAAGAATTATACGTACAGTTAGCAGTTACATCCATAGATAAAAGTTACACTGTTCTTATCTGCTATTAAAATTTAGATTTTGATGTTTCAATCTTAATACTATTAAAATTTAGATTTTGATGTTTCAATCTTAATACTATTAAAATTTAGATTTTGATGTTTCAATCTTAATACTATTAAAATCTAGATTTTGATGTTTCAATCTTAATACTATTAAAATTTAGATTTTGATGTTTCAATCTTAACTGTTACCTTAATATAGTTAATGCTCAATCCAGCGAACAATTGTCTCCATCCTTGGTTACGGACGATCATCTTAAGACCTTCTATCGAATTCCTAAATCTGACTTGACCGTTAAGTGAAGATGGCATATCTCCAACCTTTTATGGCACACCAAATTGGATTTGTTCAGTTCAGTTTCCAAAGAAATTGACATGAAGATAAAAACTCTTAAAACAAAGCTGTTTGAAAATGATCAAGAATAGTACCTGCATTTGTCTTCTAACGACGTCCAAGGGATACGTGAACGTTTGCCCCAATAATCCAGCTAGAGCTCCACAAGATAGTCGCATCACAATGGAACTCTGATGCTCCTCAGGAACATGACTTTTCAGTTTCTCGTAAACGTAAAACTTCAAGCCAGCATAAGGAAGGATTCCAGTTAGTGTTGGACCTGTTGGATACATGGTAAGCTCAATTTTCAAAAAGAAAAAAAAAATCAAGTTATAGCATAAACTGAAGTGGTGACATCGGAGACACACCTACACCACGATAGAGGCCACGTGCTCCACCAGCGCTATAAACACGCACTAGAACGTCCTTGATGCCATTGTAGGCAGGTTGAGAGTGATAACTTCTTAAACCAGAGTTCCTCATTCTTGTGTCAGTAGTCTGTATCACAAAAAGACAAACAGTTAGATGTATAAAAAAGATCCAAAAAAAGATACAACCAGTCTACTTCAGAGTGCTTGACAGAATAAATCTGTTGAACAAGAAACTGATTATACCTTGAATGTATGTGTAAGAGGTAATATGCATGAACTGAAAGATTACTACAAATGGGGACACAAAAAGGGGGAGGGTATTTATTTTTCATAAAAAGGACACTGAAAACATCATATACCTGGTAAGCCAGTTTTGTTCGTGCCAGGTCCAAGGGATATGTACATAAAACAGCTGTTCCTCCAGCTACTGAACCAGCTAAAAGATCAATATGAGGCCCAACACCTAAGCCTGGGTAGTTATTCAAGATCCAACATCTATACTGCTCATACGTCATGAAATGAAGAGCTGCATAAGGAATAATCCGAACAACGCTAGCTCCATTTCCCCTAAAGCATAAAAAGTAGATAACTTATTTTCAAAGGAAATAGGTTTAAACAAAGTAAAGGCGAAACTGGACAAACTTCTGAACTTACTTATAGAATCCACGAACACCCTCATGCTTCAGCACCTTCTTCAAAGATTGAAAGACACCAAGAGAATGAAATCCTTCAGTTCTAGTCTGTCAATGTTCACAACACAGAGGTCAGAACAGAAAGCCAAAAATATTTTATCTAGGTTGAAACTCGAACATGTTGTCTACTGATCAAATTTAAAAAACCTATCAAGACTTGATCATTTTCATGTTAGCCACATAACCTAAACACTGGGGTTGGTATCCTAAAACCATTTGGTATTGGATCATAGGCTCACTTATGTCAAAGTGCGAACAATAACTTAAAAAAACGAACTGTACTTCTTGGAAAAACAAATTCATCACTACCCAAGTATGGCCCGATTATGAGCCTACAAAGATTCGATTTTAGCTTCAAGTTGAAAACTTAATAACTTAAAACCCTTTTTGTCTGAAATGACCTTGAGATATGCAAAGCCCTCTAGAGGTTGAAAAAAGTGGTCAATAGGCGTAGTTCAAGAATTGGTTCCTCATTCTTCATACCCATCCCAGAGTCTTGCAAGATTTTCATCCATACAGATGAAAGAAAATAGGTTCTATAACTGTGTCTTTGAATTCTAAGGAGCATGCATATAAAAGAAAATTAGCAGTATAATTAAATAAAGTGTCTAAAGTAACCAACAGGAAAATCACCTGCAAGAGTATCTTAATCCGTTCTAAGGGTGCAACAGCAGTCTTGGCAAAGGCACCAGCAGCACCACCAGCTATCAGCTCTTTAACGTAAATGGGTAGACTATCGATGTACGAGACTTCTCTTTTTGCAGACGAACCATCAACGAACCCCGCAACATTTGCGGACAAAGTAGACCCTTGAGAGGGATTCATTTTGGACAAGCCAAAATCTTACAACTGCTCAAAACCAAAACAACTTAAAAAGCGATCTCACAGCAACAAATTGATATTATCCGCTCTGCAGTTTAAAGAACTCTTTATCCCATCTATCTCTTTGAACACAATGTGAGAAAGCCTTTCTCTCAATAGATGGACAAGGCGGCCTGAGAATACCCAGTAAGGATTCGGGCAAATTCACAAGCCAATCTTCTTCTTGAAAGACGACAAGATACATCCACAGGAACAATGAAGCTGAGCCTGCAGACCAAATATATTCCAAACCGCTTCAATTATAACAAAGCCCCCATCAATCTATCAAAGAGATACAAATCCCCCATCAGAAATCGATCACCATAATCGTAAAGAATTATTCATCACAACAAACTCGTACAGGAAAGAAAAGCAACACGAAAAACTCCCGCAACCCAATACAAATCCCACCCAATCAAAACCTTTTGAACCCCTAATTAAGATATTTCGATAAAAACAAAAACCCATTTGCAGAAAAATTTTGCGAATTGAAATTACAAACTACCCAAAACCCCCCAGGAAGAACCAATCAAAACAATGAAATACATCGAAAAGAGAAAATCCAATCAAGCACAAAGGATGAAAAAACAAACAACAAGAAAACGGGAAGAACTCACTCGTGATTTGACTGAATGGTGACGGGAGAAGGGGCAGTACAAATCGCAGTTCCTTGTGAAAATCTTAGTAAAACTACCATATATATAATCAGAAACCGTTCTTCTTCACCGCAAGGGGAAAGGAAATCTTTCCTAGCGGCTACGCCGAATCCCCCGTCTACTCCGTCGCCTCTCTCTGGATCTTCCTCTCTCTTGAATCTGGATTGGTTTGTTCTTTCGATGCGTTTCTTAATGGGATTTAAAAATTTGTTTTTCCCTATTTCTTCTCGGAAACGTGATGCGTTGGAGAATCGGCTATAGTCAGACCTTCCCTGGGCCCCCAACTTCGGTTGTCCACGTGTCTGCCACGTTCACTGTTGACCGAATCAAACGGACCTGTTTTTCCCTTCTTTTCTTAATCATGACTACGTGGCCAACTTTACATTCGTCAGTGGAATTCAAAGTAAATTAGATTGCGTTTTACCAAAAGTTTAAAAATATTTAGCAAGAATTTGTTTTAACAGACAATAAAATCAATTTTAAATATATTTTTAACCATCCCATATCTATCTGCACCCTCGATTTACTTTTATCATGGAAATATGATAATGAAATTAAATATATAGTTTAAATTTGATGTTTACCAAGCAATTTTATGACTTAAGCTTAAGAATTATATAAAGAGGGAATAAAAGATATTTTTTCAACCACAATTATCGAAATGGGCCTCTTCAGACGAAATTTGGCCCAAAACAAAATCTCTATGACTCGGAACCCTACCGGTTGTGTAGTCATTCGTTCCGAAATCGCCATTGAGAAGCTCTGTTTCTCTGCTCGGAGCTCAAATCTTACTTCCTAGCTTGTCGTCGGAATCCAGTCCTCAACCATGGAGTTTTCTCAGGATGATTTTGATCGTCTTCTTCTCTTCGAGCACACTCGAAAAACCGCCGAAGCTAACTACGCCGCCAACCCACTTGATGCCGATGTATTTCCTTCTTTCTTTCTTTCATCCCTCATCTATTATCTCGTTTCGTGTTTTTTATTATATCTTTATCTGCTTTTACTTATCGTTGAACTTGATATCCATCACCAATTTTCGTTGTGTGTATGTGCTGAATTACTGTTTTCCGGGAAGGGTAACTTAAGCTGTTGGAAATGGTATCCTGTCGTCTTATCGTTCCTTTTATGTGTTTTTTTTTTCCAGAATTTGACCAAGTGGGGAGGAGCATTGCTTGAGTTATCTCAATTTCAGAGTGTTTCTGATTCCAAAAATATGATCAAAGGTATTTTCATTGCCCTACTAAATGTTTAAGAATATGGATTGGCTGTAATATTCAATGATGAACTAACGAATACGAACGAGAACAAACTCAATTTGATATTGCAGACGCTGTTGAGAAGCTGGAGGAAGCTTTGACTATTAATCCCACGAAGCATGATGCTCTTTGGTGTATTGGAAATGCTCACACTTCACAAGCTTTTCTGACTCCCGATAGGGATGAGGCCCAAGTCTATTTCGATAAAGCACAGGAGTGTTTTCAGAAGGCACTAGATGAGGTGATATATGTGGATTTGATTGAATTAGTCTGACTTTTGAATTCATTAAACATTAATTGATTCTAAATAGTTGAGATTTTTTTCCTCAGGATCCTGGTAATGAACTATATCACAAGTCCCTGGAAGTCGCTGCAAAGGTGAGGATATAATATAACTCTGTCATTTGATTTTCAGTTTGCATTGAATTTCTTGGAAGTGATTTACTTCAGAGATAAAATCTACAGTGCAGCGCCTTTTTGTTTCTCTATACTTTGTAGGTTCGGTAGTTGGTGCTCTAGGACAGTGTGGTATTAGTAACTATGGGGTCCATTTCTTACTGTTAGTTTTACTTGGTTTTAATCTTTGGGTTTTTTAAGCCACATGCATAATAGAGTTTAGATTGGATTGGGGATGACCCATTAAAGCGGGGTAGGTTGTGCTTATGTGGTAAAATCCTCTTCCTCTATCCACCTAAATTTTCATGTCATTGTTGATAGAGTCTAAGAAAAATTTCGATCATCATAGTGCCATCGTAACTTTCTGGAAAGTAATTTAATCAATTTGTCTAGGAAGTTCAGAATATTCTTAAGCATTGTCACTGTTAATATAGTGTATTGGTATAATGATAGACCTCCGATACTATATCAATATAGTAGGAGAGGGAAGAAGGGTAGTGGCACGGCACGTGTGTAGAGTGACACGTGTGAGTTAGGTTAGTATAAATAAAGAAAAAATGTTGGGAGGGAAAAGGGAGTTAGAAACTTTGAAGGAGTAGATTTCTGTTCTTCCTTGAGAGATAGGATAACAGGAGAGGATTTACAGCTTTAGTGTGTGTAACCTAGATTCTGTTTGAATCTATTATCAATAAAAGTAGAATTCTCTTAGTTTCTGGATTCCATCATATAATTATATATATTATTCGAAAGATCAGTGGGGATATAATTATGTTCAATACAAGCGAGTGTTTTTCTGTCATGTTTCCTTCAAATATTTCTGCTCACTGTCTTTGCAGAGAAGGTTGAAAAACTTTAGGGTCAATGCTTTTGTTACTATATTTTGGGTGCTCTGGTTGGTTAGATATGGGTTAATGTTTGATGAAAATTTGACTAGTATTGGAAGGTACTGTTGAATCCTTTATTTTTCTCTTTTGGGTTCTAGATGGTGATGGTGCTCCACAGAAAAAAAATGACATTGAATGGAGATGAGGAATGGGAATGAGACATAGATATTAATCCCATATAGGATGGAGGAGTTGTCATATCTTATCTCATGTTTTACTGAATTAATGACTGATAAGTTCCTACAGGGATGTAGAAACTGAAAGTATTGTCATTATCTGATGTTATGTTGCCTCAGGCACCGGGGTTCCATTCGGAGATCCACAAGCATGGTACCAGTCAACAGAGTGCAGGGTCTTCAGGCGGGGGAGCTACTGCTGCTTCAAACCCAAAGGTTACTAGTCATGGAGCTTTTTCTCCTCTTTTGGCAAAGCATATGGTCCATCTGCTAATGAAGTTTGTTTGTTGTTTTCTTTGTTGTGGTTCAATTCATAAACACCAGAGTTCCAAGAAGAAGAGCAGCGATCTAAAGTATGACATATTTGGATGGGTCATCCTTGCTGTTGGAATCGTTGCATGGGTTGGAATGACAAAATCTCATGTTCCACCTCCTCCTTCGAGGTGAAACTTTTAGATTCTGGAACTGCAAACCTACTCTTCCTTAAAGTCTCTTTGAGGGTATGCCCTGCCCCTCATGGAAGTGCCCAACAGGCTACAATGAAAAAGAATCTCTTCATTGTGATGCAGAATACCTGCCTTCTTCCTGGTATTTAACTCGTAAAAGTGTTTCTCATTTCTAGTGTACCTGGTTTAGCTTTGAGATCATTTTTGTTTAGTTGATAATTAGCCAAAATCTCAAATTTGCTGTATCATTTTTTTTCTTTTATCAAAGATATAAAATATTTGAACTTGTAGTTGGTTTAGTTGAATGATATTAATCATTCCATTTTTAGACTTTTGCCTTTTGGTATTCCTGTGGTAACAAGCAGCCTGATTATATGAAGAATTTCAACTGGGAGAATGTTTATTCGTTTTTGTAATTGGTTGAGTAGTGTTTCTATGTCGATTCATTCACTTTTTAGCCTTTTGCTTTTTGGTATTCCTTTGGTAACAAGCATCCTTATCATATGAAGAATTTCAGCTGTGAGAATGTTCACTGGTTTTTGTAGTTTTAGAACTTGCATTTTGATGGCTAGATTCGGTTGGTTTTAGTCTGAACTTGATGTTAAAAGACCATGAACTGAACGCATGTATTCACCTAAATTTATAGTCTCGAAATTGAAATCTACCCAATCTTAGTAGCATCTTTGTCCCAAAGAATAGAGAAAGTTATTGTAATGGTTAACCCTTTGAGAAAGTTTGTGGAAATTCCATTATAAACTTGATGTATCAGATCAGTTGTTTCAGTGTTAATGATGATTTAAAAAAGAACAGAACTTTCTCATGTCAGGTAGGCATCTTAAATTTTTTATGTAAACAACTATGGAAAGAAAGAATAAAACTCATTTTAGTATAGACATTTCATGAATAGCATAATAAAACGATCCGTGAATGTGTAGACTTGAATTTTGGAAGGTATACTTAGTTGGCCCATTTCCACTTTTTTGGTAGAGGAATAATGTAACCAAATCAGTTATATTCAAGTTAGGAATAATTATTAGCTCTGGAAATTGATTTAAAATATCAAAGGTTGAAGAAATTTTCAATCTCGACTCTTTCAAGATATTAGTAGCAATATTATATAATTGTGTATTTTAGGGTTTTGGAATAAGTCGTAAAAAGATGAATTTTTATATTTCAATATTTTATTATAGGTTTGTTCCTAAGTAGTGTAATTTTTAATTTTAATTTTAATTTTCAAAACTTGGAAGATTTTATGTAGACTTCCCAATTTTTGTACAAAATAAGTTCGGACGAGGGGTGCAAAATTGATTACAATTAAAGTTTAGAAATGATTACAATTAAAGTTTAGAAAAATAATCCGTTGATGTTTACTTATTCTGCGTGTATGTCATCGTCTATGTTTGGAAAATATTAAAATTTGACAATCACGTTCTTAGTCTATGTTTGGAAAATATTAAAATTTGACAATCACGTTCTTATTTGTACAACTGGTACTTCAAACTTGAAATGATTATAAAGAAATTAACGATACTTCTTCGTCTTTTGAGTTGTTTTGCCGGGTTCAATACCTCTATCCGGATTCGATGAAAAAAAATGGGATCAATTTTTATGAACTCGTTGATAATGATTTTGATCTAGTTCATGACCCATTAGAAGTAGAAGGTGCTATGTTTTGGATCCTCGTGGATAGAAAATGATTTGCAATTAATTTTGATAAGGGTAATTGCAATAGATGACATTTAAAAAAAAAATACAAATATAGTAAAACTATTACACTCGTATGATCACAAATTTTGCTATATTTGCAATTTTTTAAAAATGTTGTTATATACTCAATTATTTTGAATTTAATTGCTAAATTTGTAACTATCTCATTTGATAATGATAAGTGATATTGTTTCTTCGATCCGAACCCATAAATTTCTTCGATATGATACAAAATGGATATTCTTCTATCATTGATCAAAGATTTCTCTATCAACAATAGAAATCGTAGTTTGAAGAAGTGAAAGCTGCAAAAGATATAGGAGAATTAGAACGTTGGTCAATAAGTTTTCATAGGAAGTGAATGACTAAAGCCAAAATTTTTCAAAACTATAAACAATAAAAGAAACGTCCATGCCAATACCAACATAGGATGGTAATTCATAATTCACATCTCAGAGGTTGGAATTTTCCCAAAACCCTAATTCTTATATTTAATTTTCAATTTTTTTGGGAATAGACTAACTAAAAAAAGAAAAATATGACGTACTGGTATACATGATTTGGCCCAACAACACCGTCCTACCAAAAACTGCCCATATCGATTTTTTTAAAAAAAGCGATCTGATCCCTACACGTGGCAATAATCCACATTGCCACGTCGAGTAACTTGAGTTCAAAAGTTCATGAGCGAACGGCTGAGAAGGTACGGCAGAGCAGCTGTGTGTTTTTGTGCGGCGCTCAATTTTTGAAATTTCAAAAAAGATTCCTCCAACGAGGCATTGGTTGCAACCAATTTTGAAATTTTCACCTCCAGCCCCCCTTACTTTTCTATTTTCCCAAATACCTCCCCAACATTTTCTCTTTATTCCCATATGCCTCCACACCCAAAAAAAAACCCCACATAAAGTCATAAATTAACATTTTAAAGACCCATACACAACACAAAAACATATCAGTAAATAAATATAATTCCACAAAACAATAGTTTAAAAAAAAAAAAAGAGTAATTAGAGGTTGTCTTAAATATTTAGAAAATAGAGGGTACCTATCAATATCAAAGTGTACAAAAGTCAAATAAGAAAAATGGCAATCGAGGTCCATTAATGAAGTTGTGGATCCAATTCATCTTTAGCATTACGTGGCAGAAAAAGAAAGCGAGTATCGTACTTTTGACGTAAACCGCGAGTAGGCAAAGGACGAGCTACAAGAGTCTTTAAAATAAAAATAATTATACTTATTTATCTTCTCATCCTTTTGTCCGAACGAAAATAATTTTCGATCCCTCTGCTTTCCCTCTCTCTTTTCGCTTTCATTGGAGGGAAAACCTCCAAACTTCCAAAATCCAAACCTCTGTTTTTGCTCTCTGCTTAAACCAGACTAGGGTTTCTTCTGATTGCTCGAGCTTCAGCTCGATCTCTCCTTCAATGTCTTTTTTGAGCTAATATTATCCTTCTTTTTCCTCATTCGATTTCATTTTCAGTCAAACTAAGTAAGCTGCTTCCCCCGCTTTCTGATCTTCTTCCTGCTTCAATTTTTGCTTCAGGTGCTCTTTAACTTTGATTTAGTGGCTTTCAGCGTTGTTATATGTTGATTCTGTGTACTCTATTTAGATTCCTTCAACCCCAATTTTGGTATCATTTATTGATTTTAATGATCTCTATTTCTCTGTGTCGTACTTTGTTTTTTCAGATAATGGATTGTGGGTTTTACTCATTATTAGATGCTGCGTTTTTAGTGATTATATTTATTTATTTCGGATATTTCAATTGCTGATTGTACCGAGGGTTAGTCGTATTTGAAAGTTCTTGTTGTAAACCCTAAAACAGTTTTGAATTTAAATTTCTTCGATTTTGCTCTAACAGCTTTAATGCTCTCAATTAGTGTGTCCTATGTATTGAGTGCTTCATTTTCAAATTTGCAAGTCTGCAATTGCGTTGGTGATTTAATTATTACATGGTACACGGTGTATAACTGGGTGGGATTTTTCTTAGAACTTAGATCATTACCAGCTTTAGTGCTATCAATTACAGTTATAAGTTTCTAAAGCAGCTCCACTCAGAGGTCTCTTTTCAAATATTATTCTTTAGATAGATGTGTACAGAGCTGAGGGCTGCTAGATTTTAACTGGATGTCATTTGTACTACTTACTAGTGGATATATGCTCTGTGCTTGAAACTTCGATTTTTATGCAATGATAAATATCATTTTTTTCACGTTTAGAATGTTAACACGTGCTTGTTCTATAGGGCTCGGGATCTATTGTAAGCTGATACTTAATTAGCTTACAATATGATCTTTGTATTTGTTTTTTGTTTAAAATGGAACGAGGTGACAGTCTTCTTGTTCCTACATAATATGATCTTTTTAGAATTAATTATAATTATATTCTTCTTTGTTGAAAGAGCAAGTCATTAGTTATCTGAATTTCATTATAACAGCCTGTATCAATCTTTACTTATTTTTTATGATCATTCATTAGCTAATTTATTGATTGCTCCCAAAATCAAGTGGGCACACATATCGAGTGACTTCTTGAGATAGGAACTTCTTCCCATCAATTTCAAAAATGCAGACGAAGAAAAAAAGTCATGGGAGAAATACTGGTCGAGAGCTTGTCAGTCCCAAGGTCTTACGATCTCAGAGAAAATATTCAGAAACGTTGCAAGTTGTAGAGAAGAATATAAGTGAACTAATAACATCCTCTGCTAGAAAACGCACTGTTGGTAAGCTACTAATTTCTGCCTATTAACTAAAGTTTTTTACAAGAGTTTCTCTTTTCTTTGGTAGGTGGAAATCTATGTATGTCTTGAGCATCTAGTCTCAATTGAGTTTGCATCTCTCACTCTTCATTTCTGACTTGTATTTACTGCTCTTGAACAATCTATTCTCGTGTCATTTAGTAATGGATGAAGTTTCTTTATGTTGTCTATATCAATTTTGAATATGTTTATTATTTCACATCTTGTCCAATGTAGTTGATATGTAAATATAATTAAAACAGATCTCATTTAGATTTCACACAACCATGGTTTTTATTTATAAAATTACTATCCTTAGCCCACTGGAAGAATGAATCTAATTCAAATTCAGTTTACTCCCGAAGAGATATTACTGCCAATTTTGTTAAGAATTTGTCTCGTTTTCAGGTTGCTTTCCATCAAAAAAGAACGAAGAAGATGTTCTAACAGATTTAAACATTAAATATGATTTTCTACGCAATGAGACTTCTGGTGCTTGTTTGGATCATGATGCAACTGATGGTTCTACCTTGGGCTTCAAGGTAACTTATTCATGAGTATACTCTTCTTTCTTAATTGGTTATGGCGGGAGGGATTGATTCACTATTTTTTATTGATGGCATTACATCTGTAATTCATTTGGCAGGCTTATAATGATGGCATTGAGAACTGTGCATCGGAAACCATATTTTCTCCTTCATTTCATGTATCTGCTCATGATGGAGGAGAAGCCCATAATGGAGGTAGACAATGAATTATTTCATGGAGGACATATTTTCCGTTGGAGTTAAAATTATTCCTTGACATGCGTGGATTTTTTTATTTAATTTACTTTTTCAATTTCTTTCCAGTTGAGTTTATTAAATTCTTTCAAGGTGAAGATCAAGGGTTCCATTCTGATACCAAACTAAATAACTCAGAATACATAGTTCATGGTGATCAAGATAAGAATTACAGTAAGGCCACACCTTTTTTTTTTTTTATATGTATGAAATTTAGTTGTGTATAACTGTTAGGTTCAAGGAATTTGTTTCCATAATGCAGATCTAGGGGATGCTGGTCTATCATCTGAAGTATCAGCTATATATCTTGCCATGAAGAACTCTAAGCTGGAGTGTGTCGATGAACATGCCCATGATACTATGGCAGCTGAAGTTCATGTTCAAGATGATGAATATGAAGAAATAGATGATTTTGATCCTTACTTCTTCATCAAGAATCTACCTGCTTTATCAGCAGTTGTCCCCACTTATCGACCTATGCTACTACCAAAACAGACTCGGAGTTGTCCTCCCACGACTCTTGTTTTGGACTTGGATGGTAACAAGTCTTACAACCGATATGCTGCTTGTTACATTTGATGCGTGTAGACTGGTTATTGCGTAGATTTTTCTTAAATATGCTCACTTTTTACTTTAACATTTACCATTTTTTACCATGCAACATGAGTGGTGGGTAGTTGAAGTTTACTATATAACTTCGTGGATTAATTAATCCATCCTATTCTCTTGTGCTGATGCCAATTTTCATTATTTTATCAGTTGTTCCTCAGCTTGGAGCCTGTTAAATTTACATGTTCTAGAATTTAATAATAACCCACTATGCAACATTCATTTTGCAGAAACTCTGGTGCATTCTACACTTGAGCCATGTGTCGATGCTGATTTTACATTTCCTGTAAATTTCAACCTCCAGGAGCATACAGTTTACGTTCGATGCCGGCCTTATCTCAGAGATTTCATGGAAGCGGTTGCCCGACATTTCGAGATTATCATATTTACAGCTAGTCAGAGTATTTATGCAGAGCAGCTCCTGAATGTTCTTGATCCAAAGAGGAAAATATTCCGACATCGTGTTTTCCGCGAATCATGTGTTTTCGTGGATGGAAATTACCTCAAAGATTTATCCGTTCTTGGGCGTGATCTGGCACGTGTTATTATTGTCGATAATTCTCCACAGGTAACTGCAACTATCTTTCTTATATTTTCTTGGCTGAAGCTAGAAGTATTCTATATTGATGTATTTTATTTTCAGGCGTTTGGGTTTCAAGTGGACAATGGAATACCAATAGAGAGCTGGTTTGATGATAGATCAGATAAAGAGTTGCTTTTACTACTTCCATTTTTGGAAACACTGGTGGGAGTTGAAGACGTCAGACCACTTATTGCTAAAAAGTTCAACCTTAGACAAAAGATTGCTGCTGCCGTTTATCCTTCACTGAATTCAAATAGAGACCCCTTTGAAATGCAAGCCTCTAATATGTATTAAGATTTTGTGAAGGTTGTTGGAATAAGAACTAACAATATTCTCCCTATTTAACTCATTCGCTTTCTTCTTAGAGTATTTTTAGATTTATTTATTTTTCCCAATCGACAAGGAAAAGGAAGTTTCTTAGTTCAATTGGAGCAAAAAAGAAAAAGAAAAAGGAATTCATAATATCAGGTGCCAGTGTTCGATTTGAGAGATGCTGCCATATTCCTCCAAATACTTGGATAGGTGAGTTTTTGGGAGAATATATAAATGTATATTTCTTTCATGTGTTCAGTAGCTGGATTGAAGAATGTTTTCACTTGGTGAATTTAAATTGCCCTTGGCTTTACGGCTTCTTTGTCATCAAGATGATTCCTTGAATTGCTTGCTAATGTTCTCATTAACTGTTTTCAATTTTATTTAGATCCATAAACCATTCTAAACAAAAAATAAGTTGATGGACACAAATTTGTTAAAAAGAAAAAGGAGAATTGTCAAAAATGATGGTTGGTAAAAATATTTAAATTACAAAGTGGAGGTTTGGTTCTTTAGTAATTTTTACCATAAGGAGTAAATAGTTTTCTTCTTATACTTAAAAACCGAGCTTTTATCTTAAGAATAGAAAGCAAAATAATGGCCATGAATATTGTAAATTGACAACAAATTATAATTAATCAGCAAAGCGGTAAACCTAAAACTATAACTTAAATTTGGAAAATACGTTTTGAAAAGATAAAAAAGAAGGATTTTTTTCAAAAATAAAAAATTTGACAAATTATTTACGGTGTACGAATAAAATTTATTACAGTTTTATTTCTTTTTGTTACGAATGTAAAATGTAAATATTTGAAACCACGTAACCTAACTAATAGTAATAGTTATTGGGTAATGAATTTTGTGGTTTTGTCCATTTTTTTTTTTTTTTATTTTTGAAAAATCCTTTAAAGCAAGTGTATAGATAAAAGTTGTGATAATAATTGAGTAATTACTAAAAACTGAAGGCATCTCTCCCCCTCCTCTTAAGCCCTCGGTAAACCAATGCCGGTTAATTTCGTAACCATGGTTAAGATTTTTAATCTTTCTATAAAACGGTACCTTTCACTTCTTCATCTCCCGCCAACACTTTATCAGCACAATTTCATTTTCTACTATTTCAAAAATTGGAATCCCATCTCTGGAAGACATCTCTCCCCCTCCGCTTCTTCATTTCCTTTCAATTACTGAAAAACATGGTGATTTCAACAAGCTCTCTATGAATATACATATATACTTTTTCTTGCTTGATTGGAATTATATATCTGCTTAACTTATTTTCTTACCTCTTACACAAACGAATGAGTTCTTCCAGGTTGTTGCACAGAAGTTGAAGGAAGCAGAGATCACGGAGCAGGATTCTCTACTCCTGGTCAGTTCCTTCGAAACCTGCTTTGTTTCGTTGATTCGTTATCTTGTGTTCTGGAAATGTATTTGAAGTTTTCTTCGCGGATTATCATGGAACTTATACCTGAACTCGAATCTGTTTGTTTGGCTTGTTATCGAATGTAGCTTGCTATCCTCGCGTTAATCTGATGCATTTTTTATTTCGTAATTTCTCAACTCCTGCTAGACTGAGATAGCAGTTATTTCACTATTTTAGTCATACTTACAAACATGAATGTCCGTTTAAACTATGTTTAGATTATAGTCTCATAGAGAATTTTCTGTAGACTGGTTACTTGTATAAGTCGGAAATGAAGATGAGTGTTGTTATAGAAAAGGAACTACACGTCCTATTTCAGTGAATTGCTTAAGACTGCAATGCATAATCAATTTTGGTGGCTGATCGGATCGAAATCACACACGATGAAGAAAATTACTCGAATCTTTTTAAATCTTTTATTTTCGACGTGCGAAAATTTCTTCCGTAGTATTTAACTTCTTAACTTCCAATCGATGCTCTGTTTTTCGTGGCCAAAAATTAACAAGATACGAGCACTCTCATTATGTAATTCAAATATTTTAACATCGATAATTGTAAGAAATTGGATTTGATGGACCTTGTTTGTGTTTCCTGGCTTCAGACGAGGAATTTACTGCGCATCGCTATATTCAATATCAGTTACATTAGAGGTCTTTTTCCAGAAAAGTATTTCAACGATAAGTCAGTTCCTGCTTTAGGTACGCTGATTTTTACCAACAGGTTTCTTCAGTTCCTATAAGAGCAACTATTCATTTGATAATGAATTCGATTTGTTGACAGAGATGAAGATCAAGAAGCTTATGCCGATGGATGCAGAGTCTCGGAGATTGATTGACTGGATGGAAAAAGGCATGCCAAGTTTAGCCTTATTATATATATTTTATGTTTCCAAGTTATAATTATTTTTTTACGTCTCTTCAGGTGTATATGATGCGCTGCAGCGGAAATACCTTAAAACGCTTCTCTTCTGCGTATGCGAGGCGGTGGAAGGGCCAATGATTGAGGAATATGCTTGTAAGCTCTCTCGATTTTTTTCTCTTCACATCTCTTCAATATTCTGTTTTATCCTGCCAAAAGAGATGGTGATTTGTTTGGCAAAATGATATGTTTAGTTCTTTGACGTTGAAAATTTACCGTTGTTCCAGTGAGTTAATATATTTCTAGCAATTCTTCAGTTCGATACTTATTAAGTCCTTGCCTACAGTTTCTTTCAGCTACTCCAGTTCTGATAGTCAAGAGGTATCAATGAATGTCACTCGCACTGGAAATAAGAAACTGGGAGGAACGTTCAAGTGCAACTCCACGGCCGAAATAACTCCCAACCAGATGAGGTATTGATCTAATCGAAGGTTAAATGTTGCAATATATCTTTCCCTTACATTTTTTTTTAATATTGGCGGTGGGATATGTGACAATAACTTGAACTTCAGGAGTTCTGCCTGTAAGATGGTCCGCACATTGGTTCAACTGATGAGAACATTGGATAAGATGCCCGATGAGGTAAAGGCCTAAAGAAATCATAATTTAATGAGAGCATTGAAGTTTCTATAATGTAAGTATTACAAGACACCATGTTTGTCATAAACTTGATTGATACTTCATCTCAGCGCACCATATTGATGAAACTCCTCTACTATGATGATGTTACGGTATGTTTCTTGACATGCTCTTTTCCAAATTATTCAACGTTTGTTTCATTCAATCGTTGGGAACGACATTTGTAGTTCACACGCTATCGTGACTTATTTTTCTTGCTGATAGTTCAACCGCGTTATACTGGCCAATCAATTGTTAATTTGTAGTGCTACATACAGACAAGGCTCGCTCGTTCACTTTCTTTTGACAGTTTGATATTCTCTCCTTCAGAACAAAATCCCCGTTCTGTGAAATTAGTAATTATGATTATATTATTGCAGCCAGTCGATTATGAGCCTCCATTCTTCAGGAGTTGCACCGAGGAAGAGGGACATCATCCCTGGACTAAAAGTCCATTAAGAATGGAGGTTGGAAACGTAAACAGCAAGCATTTTGTTTTAGCTCTCAAAGTAAGGAATTCAAATTTATTGAGATGAAACAATTGCTAATGCACATGATCGATAGATGACTTATTTTTTATTGCTTGTCAAATTTACAGGTAAAGAGCGTGCTTGATCCATGTGAGGATGAAAATGATGATAATGATGAGATTGAAGTTAGCTTAGGAGCTGACTCAGAACAAAGGAACGGGTTTTCTGACACTGACAGTGAGGTGAAATAATCCTAGTCCAACCTAAATGGCTGTTTTCAGAGCTAAGTTTTGTCAACTTAACTTCAAGATGCCCTAAAGCACGTGACAATGTTTCTCTTCCATAAACAGGTTGACCCTTCCCCAGAAGGCGATTATATTGTTGTACCAAGAGGTTGTCCGCTGTTACAAAAGTTTTTCATAATATATCTACGTTCATTCTAGTTGTCACTGTAAATAACTAACATATTCTTCACAGAAAAGCTAGAACAACAAGAACAAGATAATACTAGCAAAGTTGATGAAGGTAGAATGTAATGAATGCGTGTTCTTATCTTTTGGTATAAACTTCTACATTTTCAGTGAGATCAGCAGCTAGAAACGAGAAGCAGAATGATATTGTAATATTTGATACGAATTTAAGAAAATCCACAAATTGTTTTTCGACGTATTTCCTATAACTCTTCACGTTTTCTGCATTTGCAACAATTACTTTGGCAATAGAACCTTCCAACAATGCGGTATTTCCCAGTTTATTGGCCTTTCTCCAGAAGAATTTTTAGTTGAGAAGTCGTATTTTGTGCAGATGATACTCAGGACCCAGAGGAAGATGAACAGCAGTTAACGAGGGTGAAGGACTGGATCAATGGTTACCAATACGACAAATTAGAAATTACTGATGTTCTTTCAAATTTTCCGGATATTTCGGTTGTAGGGACCTTGTTGCTCAAACTGTCTGCTCAATAACTGTTATTTACTTAAAAATGAAATTGATCTATTTTTCATTTGGGTGCAGGTTTTAACCGAAGGTATAGGAATCTTCCCTTGTTAAATTTATAAATGGAGAGAGCTAAGTTTACTTGATGGTTAAATCCACGGATGTGCTAGATCATGTATTATTATTATTATTATAGATTTCTTAAGACAACTAAATCTTTTGATTGGATTACAGAAATTATGGGAAAACTTGTTAACGAAGGTGTTTTAACCAAAACTGGAAGGGATTCTTACAACATCGACAGGCAGAAGGTTGTTATCATCCTGTTTTATTTGTTCATCAGTCAGTCTTTATGATAAACTCGTGTGCATAATTGATGACTGAATGTTATTTTTTTTATGCTCAATCTGTTGGAAACATCAATTGAATCAGGCATTTGACTATGAATTCGACTTGGTGAAAGAAGAACATGATGGTCAAATTGACAAAGTTGGTATCAATACCACAGCCCACGATCTCCTGTATGTGAAGGTAGTCAAACTTATTTCATTCAACCATTCTCTGCAAGAATCTATTTCAGTATAGCTACATCTTCTATGTCACTGAATAAAAATCATGATTTTATTTATCATATATTCGTTCTTTACAACTCTACTCTCGTTTTTTTGCATACTCCTGAGCTGAATCAGTGGAATTTGAATACGCTCAATAATCCACATTTTATTTTTGACTCTTTGATTTCTTTATTTTCAGGCTTTATATCACACTCTTCAAATGAGTTATGTGACGGTTGCAAAACTTCAAAACAAGCTTGAAGGAGAGGCCAGTCTAAGCAAAGTTCGTAAATTAATCGATGAGATGATTCGCGATGGTTTTGTTGAAGCCAAAGGGAGCCGAAGACTGGGTACATATTCACCATCTTGAAAATTCAGTAGTATTAGCTTTATTTTAAAGTATCTCAACACTTGC
Organism: Cucumis sativus; assembly: GCF_000004075.3. NCBI lineage: Eukaryota > Viridiplantae > Streptophyta > Magnoliopsida > Cucurbitales > Cucurbitaceae > Cucumis > Cucumis sativus. The sequence goes on along the minus strand of NC_026656.2, from coordinate 17,519,475 downwards.
CTTACTAATGAGCAAATCATTATCCCTATTTTCACAATCAGGCAAACGTGTGATTCACTCAGATTTGGCTGAAAAAAAGTTGAAAGAAGTAAAGAAAATACTGAACTATGAAGACATGGTAACAATTCAAAACCTCTTTCGACCACTCCTCACGTACGCATTTCGTGTTTTCTACTTTTCAACACTAATTTTTTTATTTTTTTTCCCACAGGAAATCGATTCGTATGGACCATATGAAAAGTCCAACAACAAGATGGGTTGGTGACTGTAAACTTTTGAATTCTTGAAATCCGATTCCACCAAAAATGGTCCCATCTCTATCAGTGCTTTTACGGTAACAAAGTTTCTGTTTTCTCAGATATCAACCACAAGGACATGTCCACTTGCGGTATCCTCCGTTCAATTGGATCAGATTTAACGCGCATGAGGGTGACATCAGACACAAACCAATATGGTTCGAAATCTAAGGACCTTGGAAACACTCCCACAAGCACGCCTGTGGTAAGTGCTTCTGAAGCTTTTACCCAACTACTCTACTGACTTTTCCCATTCGTTTCCGTCCATATTCGACAAATAATGTGGGACCGATGGCCTGTTAAATATGAACTGAACGTGTACTACAATTTTTTTTCTGATATTACTAATCTTGCAGCCAGCTGCGTCCAGAGAAAGTTTTGTGCCAGGAAATGATAATATTAGAGTGAATGGAATTGCAAACCACCTTGATGAGATGGACTTGGAAAAATCTACTCAAGATAAACGATCTAGAAAGACAAGCACGGTACTTCCTAATTTATTAATTCAAAAGGAATATCCGATATGAGACGTGAATGAGAAAAAAAAAAAAAATCTTGTTGTTCTTGAAGGTTAAAGATCCCATCCTTCAGTACATAAAGCGACAGAAATCTCAAGACCAGTGAAAAGCCTGGCTTTAAATATCTGACTTGTTCGACCGTATTCTCTTTATTCAACCGGTAATTCTTGAAATGGATCAATATCATAATAACTTTCTACACCTTGATGAACGTATCATTATCCTTGGATTATTAATTTTCCCTTGCTCTCTTAGGTTATGTTGTGGAATGTGGAATACAATTCCAAGATTCTTATTTTGCAACAACCCGACGTTTTCAGGTAGACGAAGAAATAGACACAGAATCTATGAACTTTGATTTGTTCCGTCTTAGTAATTGAATGTTAGTGTTAGAAAATTTTCATATCATACAGTTTGAACATTTGACATTTCATTATAATTCGCTCCCTTTGTTCATGGCAATCAAGAATTTACAACAAAATCTTTCAACATTTTGTTCATATGCTGTTTGTATCCCTTAATGTCAATGCACATTAGAAACAGTTTTTTCTAGACCTTCCTTCAAGTGAGAAGGAATATAAAACTAGCAACAAAAAGCAACCACCTCTGAAGAAATTACTGAAAAGAACCATTCTGATGAAGAAAAGCTAACCAAAGATGAGGAAAGCATTGAAAAATAAGCATAAGCTGAAAATTAATACTTTGGAAATGTGATAGATTTGCTGGAGGAAAAACTTACAATTAACATTCAATAAATAATTTGGAATTGTCTTAGCTTTTGCTGGAGGAGATCATGATAGGAGTCCCTGCGACCAGGCGCCTGGCTGATTTGAGCATCCAAATGGAGCTGTGAGTTGTGGCTTGAAGGTCCAGAACCCATAAGGTCGCAGCGGGTAACTCCATATCTCTTTGGTCTTCAATTGCTCTCTAAATCTTCCATCATACTCTCGGTATTAAATTTTCTACGAACTTTATCTTCTTCTCTCTTCCTGATCTTATTTTAACTTCAAAACTAAAAAAACCAACTTCAGAAGAGAAAGAGAGAGACATAAATATAAATAAACGAAGGATCTGAAAATTTGTCGTGAAGAAATAAAACAAAATAATGGATTAGACTGAAATATAATTAAGTAAATAGATGCTGGGATGAAAGGAGTTGAAGTGGGACATACTTTAGCGTATGAAGTGCTTGGTAGTGTACCTGCCTGCTTCTACGACTCTCCTTGGTGGTTCTTCGACTCACCTGAGGGACTCGTTGAGTTGGGCAGTTCCGAGTGAAAGGTCTCATGTTGGGTGTGTGATTTACTTTCTTCAAGATTAGTTTTGGAAAAGTTATTTTTTTAAAAAAAAAAAGAAAAATAATTTTTTTGTTCCCTAAGTTTTATAATGGTTCATTTTAATTCCTAAGTTTTGAAAATGTAACTTTTTAGCTTGATTTTTTAAAGATAATTTTAAAAGATCTCTTCCACTACAAAAAGGTTAAATAAAAACAGAAAAATGATGGGACATATTATTGTTTACATGGCATGATAAATGTGTTAAATATGAGAAAAAAAAATATAGTACTACAATACATACTAACATGTAATTTATTATTTATTAGTTATATAGAGCCCACCCATATTTTATATCGTACTTTTGTGTCAAATAATTTTTCAACCTAAGTAGTACTAGAAATTTATTTACTCCAAAAATTGATGCTAATTAAGATTCTTTAAAGAAAAATTAACAATACCAGCACATTGATTGAGCAAAAATTGAAGCTGACTAAGGTTTTCTTAAAAAAAAAAAAAAATTGCAATGAATTACTATTTTAGCAATAATAATTAAGAATTAATAATATATCAATATTTTTAAAAAATTGCAAATATAACAAAACTATCACTGATAGATTTCATATGATATATTAGTGATAACCAATATTTGTAACATGATCTATTAGTGATAGATTTCATATGATATATTAGTGATAACCAATATTTGTAACATGATCTATTAGTGATAGATTTATATCATTGATAGAATTTGACAAATTTTTACTATATTTACAAATTTTTTGAAATTGTGTAATATACTTAATTAATTTAAATTTAATTGCTAAATTTGTAACTATCCCTTCAAAACATTAATGGTAAGAAGATTACATTGTTTGAGACCTATATTTTGTATAGTCCCATATAAGATGGTGAGGTTAAAATTTCATTCAATAAGAAATTCGAATTCCTACGTGACGTTGAATTCAAACTAAGACCGACCCTCTGATATATGGTTCCTGATCATAGGCCCGGGAATGGGCCTACCTCTACTTAACTCGACCCACTCCTATGTAGCCCAACAAATCCTCACCCCTGGCCCCAAATCCTTCCCGACTGCCCTTCTTCCAAGAATTCCTCCGTTCTCTTTCTTCCTTTTCCTTCTGCTTCACTGCTAATTACGAGGAAGGAGAACTAGATCTAGAAATCTTTTTGAGTGCAGAAAGATGTTCAAACTTTTTATTCATTTAATCTTGCAAATTTTAAAATATTAACCAAAGGTAGTTTTAAAAAAGTACCAAATTTACATTTCTATATTCTATTTTGTGAATCTGAGACAATGTCGTTCTTATGTTCCAACTCTATCGTAGACCATGGTTAGGTGTGCAGAAAGAAGTCAAGAAAGAAAAAATAAAGAAACTAATAGACCAACTGATTGATTCAGCTGATTTCAAGGAATTATTGGACGCAACTATCCTATAGAGTAGTTATTAGAGAGTTTATTGGTATTCTCTAATAGACTAGGTCATAGTTCCCATCCAATTCTAATCATCTATTAACGAATACTGTCATTCTTAGGCTTCTTAATGTCTTTCTTCTTAAACTTATATAATCAATATAATTTATACAATTATCTTAGTTTAAAAGTCTAATTTTAGAATTTGAATAAAGTTGGAAGACTTAATTTTAAATTTTAAAAATTTAAAAGTATAATCGTAAATAAAGTCAATTTAATACTGATGGTAAAATATTTACGGTTAACTATATTTAAAAGCAACCTTACTCTATTTTTTTAAAAAAATATATTTCGAAAGTTACCTTGTCACATTTCGATGTTTTATTACTATATAAAAAATGCTTAGAATATTTGATGAAAAATGGTAGGAAAACAGTTTGTTAGCACCCAAAATGAAAATTAAGACTAGAATATCATTATTTTGTTCTATGTTACATTCACTTGTTTTTATTTTCCTTCAAACTTTAATTACAAGATTTTAACTTTTAACAGTTTTTTTGTTCTATTTGAATTCAATCAGGAATTGTTTAATTTATTTTAAATATTTTAATTCAATATTTTTTTATTTGATTTAAAATATTTTAATATGCAAAATATTTTAATTTATTTTACTATTTTAAAAATATCTCTTTCTATTATCCTTTAATCATTTGTGCTTTTATAAATTTTGTACTTGGAGACCCAAGTGGAAGACGGAAGGATTCCCAATTCCCTTTCTCACTTGAAATGAGATTTTTCTTTTCTTCATTTTGGATTTTATTCTTCACGAAGCTTTAATATCTACCAGAGCACTAGAAGAAAAAGATTTCTACTTATAAAAAAAAGTGCACTCTATTAAGAATTTCTATAATCTTAGTTAGAGTGAACATGACCTAATTGAAAGTGTATTTTATCAATTAAAATGTCTGTGTTCAATTTTCTAACCCAACTCAATTGAAAGTGTATTTTACCAACTAAAATGTCCAACGTTCAATTTTTAACCAAATCAAAAAGGAAAAAAAATTAATGAGAAGAATTGAATGGTATTAAATTTGTGTATTATATAGAGATGGGTAGTAGGGTACTCACACTAAATTCCAGCCCAAATGTTACCCAGTAAAATTAGCCATACCTAAAAAGTACATATCCAAATTAAATGGAGAGAGAGAAAAAAAAGTGGGAATAATTGATTGTGAAAAAGACAGAATAAGTGCACCCCCATGTCTATGTATCTAATATTTATTTATTTGCTTATTATTTGTTTTTTTTATAATGCTTTTTTCTTTATTATAATTGATTTTGAGGATGAAAAAAGCAAAAGATTAGCAGAGGACTAGGTCCTCCACTTGCAAGTGTTTCTGTGTGTGTCTTCCCACTACTTTATTTTTTTCCTTTCTCTTTTTTCTTCATTCCCTTTTTTACTTTATTTTATTTTATTTTATTTTTCCCTCCCCCCCTTTTACTTGAATCACTTAAATGCATTTGACCCTCTATAGAAAAATAGAACAACCACCATGATCTCAAAAGCTTCAAAAAAAGAATGTTAGAATAATTGCTTTTTTGTTTGTCATATGTGGCTCCCCCTCTATTTTCTTCCCTCACATGCTCCGCCTTCCAATTCTTAAATCTTTCCCTCCACATTACTCTTACTCCCTTGATTTGACCCTTATTTGGATAAACTTTTTTATTTCTATTTGCCTTTTACATTCTACAAATTCTGTTTATTACATATTTTAAAAATACTTTTGAACTAATGAAATTAAAAAGCCTTATTTCAAAATTAAAGTGCTTTTATACCTACTTCACTTAAAAATTCCGCTCCCAAGACCCAACCCAAACCTAATTTTATGGTTTTAAAATATTTTTAACTCAATTGAAAAAATGGAATAATTTTATTAGAAATAGTTCGTCATACTTTTTAATATTTTTACCGAAATGACATATTTGTGGGATTTTTCATTTTATTGGGTATGACGTAAGATTTTATAGTTAGGTTTTACTTGTATATTTTGTTAATTTAAAATGATGTAACAGTGTATTTAATGTTTTCCCATTTGTGTAATTCCTTCCTGCTGTTCGTTTCAAAATTATTACAAGTCTTTGTTTGAATTTCGTGGAAGATGCATTTTCTTACTCTCATTAACTCACACGCTATGCATTTTGAAAATTATTGCCATTTGCCAACCCCTTTTTCTTCACCATTCATTTTCAATATTCTCAAATATTACATAATCTCTCCTAAGATCCCTCGGTCGGTTTTAGACCCTTTTTAATTGCTATTGTTTCCAATATGAATATTTTCAAGATGTTTAATAAATATCGGTAAAACATACAGAACTCTTCCGTTTAATATGTAGGAATAAAATACTAATAACTATACTCTTAATTTAGTTTGAAAATAAAACAATTTTAAATAAAATTTCATGGATAAAAAAAAACTATCTGCATAGTATAGAAAAAAAAGAAAAACTTAAATGAATTTGATTTTCCTATATTTTGTAAATATATTTATTTTCTTCTATATTTAAAAATGTTATTACAATTCAAATAATCCTTGAGAAATTCAAATAAACTTTGAAAAATATTCAACAATATCGATATTTTATCGATAAATCGAATTAAAATCTCGATATCGATACTGTGATCGATATTTTTAATCCTAGTTTATAAGTTTATAAACGAATTTTTAATCAAACAGTAAAGCAAACAGAATGTAATAACTCCTAGCATGAGGAATAGAATACAGGTAAGAAATTTTAAAGATTCTGAAAATCTAAAAAAAAAATAGAACTTTAATTTCCTAAAGTCGGAAGTTGACAATTTTTTAACTGTACTCTACAAAAATTATATTAACAAAAAGTTTGAAAAAGAAAAAAAGAAAAAAAGAAAAAAGAAAAAAGAAAAAAGGTTGGGGAGAGATAGAATTAGAGATTTGAGCCTTTTAGGAGGAGGATGGGCCTTTGCTTTGTTAGGTAGTCCCTCTTTTCCTCTTCCGTTACAATAACCGTTACTCGCCGTTTAAATTCCGTAAAACCGTCAAGGAGATTCAGTCTTCATCTCCGTTTAATTTAACTTTCCTCAATTACATCATCATCATCATCCTCATCATCATCCTCCTCATTCTCATTTAGAATTCCACCGTCGCCGTCGACTTCAACGTCGTCACCGTCATTTTCCGGCCAAATCTCCAACGGCGCACATTCCGCTTTATGTTGCAGCTTCCAATCAAGCGCCTGACAAGCACGTGAGCAGTAGTTAACAATCCCACAAACCGAACACCGACGAAACTCGTGCCTCCGTGTCTCCGGCCGCCCACACCCTACATGTGAACACAGCCTCAGCCCCGGCCCCGGCGCGCCACCGCGTAAGGCAAACCACTCCGCCATAAACCTACTCGCCGGATGGGCTTCCGGCGCCGGAACATTACATCCAAAATCGCTCAACAACGGGCAGTCGGAAGACGATCCAACCGCCGTGCGGTGGATAGCGTGTGGATTGCACGTGACCAAAGAACGTGAAGCCGCCGACGAGGGCGACGACAACACGGCGGCGAGTTCCCTTGCGTTGGCTTGAACTAAAAACCGACGGCCTTCCATAATGTTCTGACAAACCCCATAGCCATCTTGAAGACAATGTCCAAGCTCCCTTAAAGCGTCAACATGACCCAAAAAAGCAGCTCTGGCACAAAGCGCCACACCCGCTCTTAAATCCTTATCGTTCTTTGAGCCACCGCTCCCGTTGAACTGTATGACGGCGAGTGAGTATAGCGCCGGCGCGTAGGAGCTAATCGCCGCTTTCGCCATTAAAGAAGCTCCACTCCCTCTGTTTTGCAGACAGTAAAATCGAATCTAAAAGAAAAAAAGAAAAAAAAACAATTCAGAGAAAACCCAAACCAAAAAAAAAAAAAAGGGAAATTTCTCAAAAGTTTAAAATTTCCTTATAATCGATTTACCATGCCGAGAATATAACAAGCCTCAACGTTGCCAGCGTCAACGCACTGTTTGAGGAACCTGTGAGCGGATTCCGACCAGTTTTTAGCACTAATTCCCAAAGTTCTTTGAGAAGCTTTGGACAAAACAAGGGAATGACGGCCTAAATGGTTGAATCTCTTGCAGCTGAAAACACCAAAATTAAAATTGTTAAGCTTTGATTGAGGAGAAAGAATAAGAATTAACAATAAAGAAAATCAGAAACACTTACGTAATGAGAGCGTTGATGAAATGGGAAGGTGAGGAAGCAGAAGAAACAAGTTTAGAGAGAATAGAAATGAGAAGATCATCAGGTAAAGAGTCAAAGAAATCAAATTTGGGGTAGAAGCGATTTCTTTTGTTGTTGTTGTTCATGGTGATAGTAGTTGGGGTTGGGGTTCTCATGGGGGCCTGACCTGACACAGTCAAACGCACAAGGAAAAAAGAAGTGACAAAGAGGACCTCATTTTAAACAACAATCCAAGAATCCCAAGAAAATTAAAAAGAAAATAGGAGGGGTTTTTGAATTTACCAAATTAACCCTTTTGGGGTTGTTGTCGTATTCAAAGGTCAAAATTAAGTTGACCGAAATGCCCGCAAGGGTCGTCAGGAGAAGAGGCAGCTTTTTGAACTGCTCCCTCCTCTCTCTCTTCTGTACTACTACATAACCAAAAATTAAATTACCTTTTTTCTTTCTTCTTTTTTCTTTCTTCTTTTTTCTTTCTTCTCTTTTAATTATTTCATTTTATTTTTTTGTGTTTGTGTGTGGGTTTCTCTCTTCCAAAATAATCATGTTCTCTTTATTTCTTTTTTCAATTATTCTCTCAATTTTATACATATAAAAAAAAAAATCTTTTATCTATTTGGTAAACAAATTTGTATCTTTAAATTTTGCCAACATTTTATTTTATTTACATAACTTTATGAAATTTCATTAAGCATTTAATAGGTTGGTAGAATTTGAACTTATTTGATTTTTTAATTTTAATTTTAAAAAATAATACTCTTTCCATCTATTTTCTACTGTTTTTTATATTTTTTCCACCGATAATAGTTACAAATAACAATTATATTCAAAATAATTAAGTATATAGCTACATTTTATAAAAGTTGTAAATATAGCAAAATCAGTCAATGATAGAGGTTCATCACTAATAGACTATGTTGTAAATATTGGTTAATATTTCATAAATCATAAAAGTTTATCACTGATTGGCTTTACTATATTTGTAATGTTTTTAAAAAATATTGTTATATACTTAATTATTACGACTAAAATTACTATCCTTGTGATTGCCCTATTTAAAAAGTCTAATTCTAAGTTTTGAAAGTTGAAATAGTAATATTTAAAAATTTATTTTGTTTGATGACTTTAGTTTAAACGTCAACCCCATTTACCTAAAAAATCGAAAACCTTTCTGTAATAAATTAAAACAAAACAAAAAACAAAAAACAAACCGTTAGTTTTAAAATTACTTAATTGTTCAATTCCGTATCTACTACGTAATTAACGTACGGTCGTATCTACTACGTCATTAACGTACGACCGTATCTACTACGTCATTAACGTACGACCGTATCTACTACGTCATTAACGTACGACCGTATCTACTTTATTATTAACGTATGATCGTATCTACTACGTCATTAATGTACGATCGTATCCACTACGTCATTGACATAAGATCGTATCTATTTCATAATTAACGTACGATCGTATCTACTACATTATTAACGTACGATCGTATCCACTACATTATTAACTTACCGGCACATTTGTTTTGAAATTCCCACGTCAACTCAAGTTTCAAAACCTATGTAATTTAACACTCTTAAAAACTTATCTAATTGAACACTTTTTAAAAGTTAGGAACTAGTTAGATAGAAAATTGAAAATTGAATAGTAAAGTTTGTAAATTTCTTTGAAGTTAGTAAATTAGTAATTAAGGAGAGAGGAATAGAGGGAAGGGAAAAGGGGGGGTTTCGGTTTTGGGCTTCCGTTACGGTTTCAGTTCGAAAATTAATAATGGTTTGTTGGGAGACAGATAGGATATGAGAGTGGAGAAAGGGGCGTTTCAGGTATGTATCAATGTATGTATGTATTATGCTTTTGTATTTTTCCTTCTTTATTTACTTACTTTTGTTGATTTCCATAAAAGCGCTTTTTAGGGGTCTGTTTTTGTTTTCAAATGCGGTTAATTGTAACTGGTTGCTATCACAAACAAAACCAATTTACTTCCCATTTCAGCCATCTTATTTATTTCTCCCCCCTTTTTCTTCAAATTGCCCCAACTTTGAACTTATCTTTCTATAATTTCAATTTTTCTTTTTTTTTCTTTTTAATTTTGTAGTCTCATTTAATATATCTCTTTTTTTTAAAAGAAAAAATAATAACAACGTTTGTGGAAATGGGAATTTATCCTCTAATCTACATATCAATAGTATAATTTTTATACGAGTTCTTGCATAAGTAGCAAAAAAAAATTATAATTTAAAAGTCGATATCGTTTGATATCAATAATTTTACCACGTTTGTAATATGCGAAAAATATATGTTATGATCTTAATATATGTCGATAATTTTTATAGGGATTTTTGCAAAAGTAGCAAAAAAAAATTATAATTTAAAAGTCGATAATCATAATCTGATATCACTAATTTTATCACATTCGGAATATGCAAAAAAGTATGTGTCATGAACTATTTTTTTAAAAAAAATATTTTTGTTATTTGATGCAATTTTCTATTTTTATATCAGTTTGATGTTAGAACAATGTAAATATAATTATTAAATTCAAAATATTAACTATATATATATATATGTTTAAAAAATTACAAATGTTGATAAATCTATTAGATCTATGATAAAAGTTTATCATTGATAGACCATATTGTAGAATATTTGTCTATTACTACTAAAAGACTATAAGTGTCTATCGATGATAAAACTACCAACTATCATGGTTGCACCTTTGGAAGTTTCACAAGGCAGATCATGTGGCACTTGTTCTCTTTTGATGACAAGTTAACCAATTTGAATCCAAATAATCGGTGACAATATTCTACGACCTCCATCTCGTTCTTAAGAAAAATGTTTTGAAAAAACAAGTTTAGAGGAAAAGGTTTTCACAAACGTTTGAAAGCATGTTTGAGAAAAAAGATAACATTATAAGGCTATAAGCAATAAGAAACAACAACATTATAATATCTTGTAACTCGTTGGTATGAGATAAGACTAGACTTTGTTGTATTTGCAATTTTTTAAAAAAATATGTTATTATATACTTAATTATTATTCATAAAATTGTTGTCCATTATAGTTATCTTTTTAATATATGTTCAATGTCAATACGATGAATAGTTCAATGGGTATAAAGCTTACTATTAACCTTGAAGTCAGAGGTTCGGTTTTCAAAACTTCACCAACGATTAAAAAAATGTTAAAATTAGTTTAATAATTACAATAATTTTCATTTGGAAAACAAAGAGATTAACCCTTTGTAAAATTTTGAAAGTTCCACAACCAAACACGTGAAATGTAGAGTAACTTTTCTTGACTTAACTTGTGAGTTTGGATTAAAATATATACGATAGTACACATTAAATAATAATAATGTATTAAGCAACGATATTCAAAAAGAGCCAACTTAGATAAAAATCTCGGACTTCACCAACTTCTCATCATGTAAATTTGGACCATATGCTCGTCTCTTGAAGCTTCACATTTATAATCTTACAATAAGAAAAGGAATAACTTTGTATTATATAAATATAAACACACACATTTGTATAGTTGTGATTAATGAACAAATAGACAAATATAACAAACCAAAATTTATTAGAAAACCAACAAGCTTAATGGCATAAGCAGCAGTTAGAGAAGGAAAGAAAAAACTTAATTTAAAGATTTTAAAAAGTGCAACTAATAATAATAATAACAATAACATATATATATATATTTCCAAAAAAAAAAAAAGAATTAAACCGAAATAAATGGCTGGAAATGCCTAAGTATTTGTCAGCATGGGTTCGGTCGGCGTCTAACTCTAACCGAAGCACCGCCGGCTGAGTAAATTTCTCATATCCTCTCAACCACTCCTCCGCTACTCTACTTAGGGTCGTTCTAGAACATCACATCTCAATTATATTCATTTTTGCTAAATATATCCTTTAGTCATTAATCGTTTTATCATTGTTAAAACACGTCATTGATTAACCTATTAGTTGAGTCGTGATTATAACAAAAGTTAATGGTATTGACGATGAGTTTAAGTGAGGTGAAATGAATTAGTTAATTAACTACTAACAGGAATTAATATGAAAAAAATTTATATCGATATGGTGTCGTGTTATGTTTGAACACACCATTGCTTTTAATTAAAATAATGTCGAACAAAAAAAGAGTGAAATTGAGCATGTGAATTTAGTATAATGTTTACTTGCCATGGAGACTCAAAATTCTCAGCCAAGAATCGTCACTCAAAGAATGGTGATGTTCATAACTTTCTCGCTAATATATTTTAGATAAATTTGTTCGCCAAAGAAAATTAGTAACATTTGCAAACTCAATAGCTAATTTCAACTTTGTTTTTTTACACTTTCATGTATAGTCAGAAAATGGTCCTTTTCAAAAAGATTAATATGGACAACTTGTTTGAATACTTGAATTATATATATTGTTTTCAAGCAGAGAAGAAACTCTATGGTGATAGAGACTAAAAAGGAAATTCAAAACAGTTTAATGTAGAATTTTTGTTTGAAAATTTTAATTTTTTTAGATGACTTTGAATTAAATTATTTTTCAGAACAAAATAAAACATTATATATATTTCTTTCCCTTTTTTTTCTCTTAATTTATTCTCTTCTCCATAAATAAAGTAAAAAAAACAAAATAAAGATTGTCAATTAACCTCTAACTTTCACAAATCTCTCATTACAATTTTTTATTTTTTAAAAAAATAGGATTCAATAGCAATCTAATTTCGAGTTTTATCTACTTTCTTAAAAACGTTGTGAATATTTAAATGAAAATTTAGAAAAGAAATGTTTTAATTTTTAAATTTGACTAAAAATAAATTTCAAAAATAGAAAATAAGAAGCAAAATGCTTATGGAAGCCATTGTCTCAACAAAATTGGATTAATAATGTGTATTCTATTATTTATGTTTTGTGCTCTTTGTCAATCTTGATAATTAATTAGGTTACACAAATAAGTAGCTTTCATTATTGTCTCATAAACACCAAAAATAGAAAGAAAGAAAGTGGAGAAATTGAAGTAAAATGAAATGTGTGAAGAAGAAGAAGAAGAAGAAGAAGAAGAAGAAGAAGAAGAAGAAGACCACTTGTAATTATTAATGGAAGTAGTTAAGCTAATTTACGTCGTCGTTCTCGCCCTCTATACTTGTCTTTAATACTATCACTTTATGTCGTATTTGGTGTAATTATATTATCACACATCAACTCCCTCCCTCTTTCATTAATTAAATCCTTTTTCTATACATTTATCAATTTCTACTAACCAATCGTATATAAATTTCTACTAGCGATATGCTCTACCTTAATACAACTTAGGAATCCTTGCAAAAATAGTAAAAAAAAGGTTATGATAATAAGATTCATGTCATTATATTTTCTAAATTGAAAAATAACAAATTTAAAAGCCGATAATTTTATGATTACTATTTGATAGCCTTTTAATAACTCGATGATTACTGTTTGATAACGGTCTAATATCATTGATTTTACCATATATATTCGTAATATGCAAAAAATAGATATCATGAGTTGTTTTTTTTTTTTTTCTAAATGTTTTTGTTATTTGATGCAAATTTTCTATAATTTATCACTTATATACTTATGAAAATGAATTTAATTAAATTAATTACGTTATGTCGTTATACCTAAAGTGTCTAATTTGCGGTTCGTCATTTTTTTAAAAGAAAATATAAGTAATACTTTAATGCAGTTATCTTCACGCATCCATTAAATCGATTGAATCACAAGTACAAGAAAAATAAATGTTTAAAAAGTACTCTTTAAGAAAAATATAATTGTCACGTGGCAACTTGTGATCATCAGACATTTAGATGGTTTATATAAATTAAGATTCATCCGATTTTTTTTTTTAATTAACAACTATTGAGTGTAGATCGAATCTTTCAATTGACAAATATTCATAGTTTATGAGTTAAAGGATAAGTTTGATTTAAGTTTTTGTTAATATAATTATTATTATTATTGAATCTCTTTAACTTATAAACCAAGTTGGCATTTGATGTGTTAGCGATTAATACATAATCAATTCGCAAATAATGCATATGTTTGTTTGCTATATATATATATATATATAATCACTTCATTAAATGGCTTCTAATTAAAAATAATCCCTTTTGTTAGGTAAGAAAGGCCAATAATGACCATACATTCCTTTAAAAAGAATATACATCAAATTGATCAAATAGTACACAAAGAAACTCACTTTTTTTAATTAATATGATAAGTTTTAATAATAGTTATTTTTAAAACACAAGATATAATTTAACTATGGGTATAGTTTGTAATGAGATTCCAACTTGCAAAGTTAATTAGAAGCATTTGTTCCTGAATTTTTTTAAAACAATATTTAGAATATCAATTTTGTTGATAAATTTTCAATAATAAATGAATTTATATTCTATTAATTTAATTTAGATCATCAAAATAACAAAAGAAACAATGACCCATCAAACTATATAGTAAATGTTAATTTACAACTAATACAAAATTAGACTTTTCCATGCAATTGAAAAACTTTAGAACCTCCCTTGAGACATATTTTTTCATGAATGACATAATCTATAGTTTTTGAATTATTGATAAAAAAAATTCAAAGATTTAAAGAGCAAACAAAAATGTAAAATTTATAGAAACTCCAGATCTCTCTGTATAGAAGAGATATATATTTCTCAGACTCTCAATCAATCAAGACTATTTCATATAAATATTGAGTGGTTGATGATGCTCATTTGCAAGTATATGGTTTGTATTCAAATGAATATTATATTAAGCTTACAGTACTAACTTGTTGTAAATATATGTCTATTTCCTTGAACATTATAAAAGTCACCAAAAATATAAAAACATAACGTCAACTAATATTAGGATAGAGAATCTTTATAGATAGATTCGTTTACCTAAAGATAGAAACAAAGAAAAAATAATTTAATTCGTCTCAAATATTGATACGATCCTTTTAGCTAGTACAAAACAAATCTAGGATGTGAAAATTTCAACATCCAAAATACATGTGAAAATTACACTTACAAATATGAACACTAGATTTTAAATGATGTATCCCTGTAAATAAATTAAGTTCATCGATGCATAACTAATTCGTTAATCATATAATATAACGTAATTTTTAACTTTAAGAGAAATGAAAATACAAACATGTATGACAAATTATTTAAGAATACATATTAATATTATCATTTGGTGCAATTTTTATACAATTTGTCTGACAGAGACACGAATCATACATACGATATTCATTTATTTGGTGATATGTTTAGAAGAAAAAAACTTTCTAACTAAAATTAATTTATGTACCAAACAAGTTCTAACAAATCTCATATGTATCAAATATTATTGTTAGCCACACCAATACATATGGATTAATAAAATATCAGATAACTTGTATTTTTTAAAAAAACATGCATCAAATAATAAAAGCATTTAGAAAGAAAAAAAAAAACAATTCATGACACAAACTTTCTACCTAGTGCGGATATGACAAAATTAATACTATCAAATGACAAATCATAAGGTTATTAAAAGACTATCAAATGATAATCATACGACTATTAAATGATCATTACTTTTAAATTTGATACAAAATTTCATACTTAAAACTTAAAAATACATGTCCATCATCAATCGATAACGTACATATCTTCAACAGCAAGCAATTAGAAAAAGGAAAAAAAGAGAAAAAAAAACTCTTTCTATAATAATAATAATAACGATAATAACAATAATAAAAAATTTATTATTATTGTTTTTATGATGAAAATGAGAGAAAGTTGACCAATGAATGTTATAAATTGGAACAGAAAAGTTGAGGGAGATGAGAGGTACGGCCACGGCTATTCACTTCCAACCCTTTTCTTTCTTTTAATAATATTTCCTTCCTTTCTTTCAACTCTAACCTACGTTTCTAAATATCAATGTCTATAGAAATGTCGCAATCGACAAATATAAAAAAAATTGAATGAATAAAACTATTTACTATATTTCATATGATATCCAACTCATATAAATGTAAAAATGTTTTTACGATGATGAAATATTAGCCGTCTAAGTAGTTTAGTGACCAATATTGAAAGCACTATAATTTTTTGAGATTGATTTGCTTTAAGCTTTCCATTAGAGAGAAATTCGTTTAGGGTTTTCTTTTTGTCTTCGACATAGTAGTTCTAAGTATGCTGATTATAGTCTAACTTTGTAACATATCTTAATAAACAACGCTTGTGATATCTAGCCAAAAGATAACTCTCACCTAATTAAGATAATTCTTACTGCTTGAACAAAAAAAATGATGTAGCATTTTCTTTTTTTTTGAATTTGTTCTAAAAAAACAGAAGAAAAAATAAATTGGCTTTTGAAGGGATTGTAAGAGTAATGAGATTAGGTATTTATGGTGAAGCAAAGGCAAGTAATAGAGATAGATGGATAGATGCATCATTCATTAAATCACATTAATTTAAAAGAGTCGGCATCTAATCTCTTTATTTATGATTATGACTCCTTCAACATTTTTAATTATATATATCACATTTTACACTCTCCTTTTCTTTCTTTCTTTCTTTCTTTCTTTTTTTTGAAATAAATGCAAATATTTTTCTAATTAATTAATTAATTATTATGCATTCATTTATCTATTAATATATTTCTAAAATAAATTTTAAGATTTATTAAAAAGTACTTAAAATAGATTAAATAAATTTTAAATTTTAAAGTATACAGAACGAAAATAATATTTTGACCACATTTCGTTCTACCAAATTGACTTAGTTCGTTTTTCTTTTTCATTACATGATTTCTTATTCCATGATTTATTATACTTTCTTAAAATGATTAAGTTCGGTGGCGTTCCACCAAATTCAACACACCCTCATTCTTTATAGTTTGTTTTAGTTAACTACCTAATGAAACAATGCATTAAGATAAAATATAATATAGTCTTAGTTTGATAAAAGAATTTGTTTTTTCTTTGTTTATTATTTCTCTAACAAGTAAAAAACATGATTAAAAATTATTAAAAAATTACTTAAATATATGAAAAAGTAAAAATATAACATCGAATGTAATAACCCTTTTGGTATATATATAATTTAAGAACGAAACTAACCGAACGAGCTAAGATAAAAAATACTTAGAGAGCATCGTCATACGACTCATGTCGATATGAAAGATGTAAATACAATCGACTATTATTGTTTTATATTAAATTTATGAGATCACTTGCACGCGACGTGGCTAGATGACACGTAAGCACATAATATTATTTGAATAATTCAAGCTATAAGGCCTACCAACAACTACAAAAAGAAAAAAATGAAAGGCATTCAATGAAGAAAGTCAATGAAAGAGAGAGGAAAATGATTGGGCAACAAAGAGTGTGGCCTAAAGGCTAATGCCAATGCTAATGCTAATGCATGCCTCTGCATCTCACAGTTGAATTACTTTAAGTCAGTGTGTGTGGGCCAAATTATTCCCTTCATAAATAAATAAATCAATAACATAAACATCCCATTTTGTTTCCCAAAACTTCAAGATTTTGTTCATAATTAACCTCTCGATTCGGGCCAACACAAATCCACTTTTCTTTCTTACTTTCTTTCTTCATCTTTTTGTGTTTAGTATTATAATCTTGTGAATATATATACTAGCTAGTGAGTGTGAACTAACGAAATATGTTTTAATTGATGGAGCTACTCATTGTTATCAATTAAGTTTTAGACATGACCATATGTCATTTGGTATGATATCAAAACATATATAGTTGAATGTCTATAGAGACGTTGAAGATGGCTTTTTGGGCTTGGTTGCACATTTTATTCTTGGTTGTTCTGCAGAGTGCAACCAGCCATGTGAACAATCAATAATGAAAAGAAGAAACGCTGCCAAAATCTGAACCAAAAGGAAGATTTACATACAAAGAGATAGAGACCTAATAATTCTTTTGAGGGGAACCAACACCAAATCCCCCTTTGCTTTGTCTTCTGGCTTCCAAATTGTTTACTATGAATTTTGGGTATTTTGTGGTAATAATAACCACAAAAAATGTCACTACAAAAAGAAAGAAAAAAAACCATTTTGATCCAGTTCTCATTATAAGATCCCATAATCTCATCATTCCCTTTTCAAATCTATTTTTTTCCCCCTGTTCCATTCTTTTGATTCTTTTGCTTCTTCTCAAAGGAAACTTGGCTCATTTCTGTCCCCAAATGGATGCCAACTGGTTGCTTCACTTTTTCCAATACACACACATATCTAATCCCTCAAAATGCTTTCAAGGTGTTTGTGAAAAGTCCTCAATCAAAAGTCTTGCTCTTTAACCCCATGCATGATTGCCCACATGGCTGCATCAACAGAAAGTAAAACATGTCTCATGCTCAAATTGCACTCTTTTTTTTCTTCCTCTCTTTTCAAGATTTGTTTGTTAATTATTAGTGTTATCTTACCAAACCCAGCTTTTAGTTTTTTGATATTTGGTGTAGATTTGTGTAGAGAAGTCATCTGATTGAATGATAATGCTATGATTTGTAGGCGCTAAAACTACAGTTTTGCTTCCTTAAATCCCACCATTTTTGGGGGGTTTTTTGGTTGGTGTCTTCTTCCTTTGAAAACCCTCTAATCCTTGTGTTCTGTTGCTTAATCATTAGCTAAATCTAAATCTTTTGTGAAATCAATGAATCCACCCTCCTTGATAATTAATTGGGAGTTCATTTAGTTTATGATTATGTAGTTGAGTTTGAATTAAGCATGTTCGAATTTGTAACAGTAAATGAGAGAAGACAACAAAGGATTTTATATACTAATTAACTTTTTATGATTCTTATGGTTTTTGTAATGGACTGAGGTATGAAAAAAATGAATATATCCTTCATCATTAAGCCCAAAACTTGGCTAACTAAAATGTAACGTTTCATACCATAAATTTAGTTTATAATATACTCACTTCCACCCAAGTGACATGTTTTGAATTCTTTAAGATAGATGAAAATCAAAATAAAGGAATGGAAAGAAAACAAGCATACATTTCAAATATTTAAAACTAAGAAAAAAAATTGATCCAATGGAACCTAAATAATCCAATCTACCTGTACTTTATTTTGAAGGAAATTCACGGAGCCAAACCAATCCAATTTATTCAAGTTTTGTAGACTTCACATTTGATAATCCAGTGGTACTTTTTAGGTTTTGAATCTTGAAACTAACACTAAGAACTAGGGGGTGGATCACAACACAAAGAAATAAATGTACCATAAAATTAATGTATTTAAGTTGTTCTTTCTTCATAAAACAATGTTTCTTATTTGATAAGAATTTTCAACAATTTCATAGTAATTTCACTTGTAGCATCGTACATGTTAGTAAGACCCTAAAACCAAAAAAATTTACTTCAACATTTTTTGTTATAAACAAATAAATGTATCTTTTCTTTACATTAAATGATCCACATAAACACAATTCAACTGCATCCAAATTCAAATAAGAAAGAAAAAGAACGTTCAAAATCAGCGGTTGGATTGGCTCATCGATAATTGTACGGTGATCGGTCGTCCTCTCCCACCGCCACCGCAACTTCTACACGACATCCGACCTGACCCTGAACACGAACGGCACCCAACATCTCCATCTGACCACCGGACGCATATACACGTGACCCGACCCGACCCTTTACAAGTCGGACACCTCGGCATCGACCCAGCCATCGGTAGCTTCTGTTCGATTACTGATTTCACGACCACGGCGCCGGCCAGCACACTCAGGCCGGTGGCAAGCTGAGACAGAGCAATCTGATCCATTGAAATTAGAGAAGAAAGAGGATGAATGAGGGAAATTGGATTTGGGGTTTAAATAAACAAAAAGAAAAAGTAAGAAGAAAGTGAAAATGGAAGTGGGGGAAAGAGGAATACAAAATTGGTTACTTCGTTAGATTTTCCTTTAGAAATGGAAACCCCAATTTTTAGTTGAATTGACGGTTTCCAGAAACACACTGACCAAAACATAAAATAAAAGAAAGAAAGAGGATATTTTGAATCACGTGGCCAAAATGAAGTCAATTTTGAAGGCTTAGAATATTTTTTGTATTTTACGAATCCGGCTGAGAAGACGGAGCCGACTTCGGACGTCGGCGGTCGGCGGTGGCCGGTGATGACGCAACGTGATTTTCTAATGAAGATTAGTCAAGTGAAAGTAGATGGCTCCCATTGTGATTAGTAAATTTTAATTAAGATGATCACCAAATTAAACTAAATCAAGTTTAATAGTTTACTTATTTTCAAAAGTGAGAGTGATCCAGCTTATTTGATAATACTTTATTTGCTGGTGATTAAAAAGTTGCTAACCAAAGTTGATAGTATAATTTCTGGTTGACAATTTTATAAATAATAATTAAGTATATACAGCAACCATTTTAAAATATTGTAAATATAGAAAAGTCTATCATTTATATACATACACGTATATGTGTAAATGTGTACAAGCCATCTAAGTTAAAGAAACTTTTAAATGTACAAGAAAATGAGCAATCTAAGTAAGAAACTTTTAAAACTAACAAATTTATTACGCGTTCAAGAGTATATACGAAATTGAAATTTTGAGGAACAAAATTGCAATTCCCAAAATTGGAAATTTATCATTAAAAGGAAATCATGTTTAATGAAAACTAGTTTTGTTTAATGTTAAATTTAAAATTGAGTTCCGTTTGAAAATCTTATTGTTGACTTATTCGCATACGTAGCCATAGTTCACTTCTTTTATGTGTCTTTAACTTTTTTAAAGTGGTTAATTGAATCGATCTCAAAAATGATGTTTTATGACGTGTCAAACTTTAGATCACATTTTTTTTTCTTTTTAATTAAAATATTAATTGTTATTGATGAATTTGAATTATACAGCTCTCATTTGGTAATCTTTATTATATTATTCACATTTTTTCAATGGTTTTAAAAAATCAAGCTAAATTTTAATAACCGTAAAAAATATCTTACAATTTTTTTTAAAAAAATTTGGTTAAGAATTCAACGATTATATTTAATAAATATGCAAATAAAAAGTCAAGTGTAAAAGCATCAAGATCCTCGAGTTATTGTCACCTAAAAAGTCTCGAAAATTTTCTTGTCATTGATCTATTAAGCGAACCTATATGTTATGAAATGGATCGGTTCGATTTTAAAGTTTTAAGTTATAGAAGAGATAAACTTCATAAAAGTTTACTTTTGTCTTCTTTATCTCCTTCGTCCTCCTTGAGAAGAATCTTTGGTCGCCTCTTTTTTTCTAGAATGATGATCACCAAATTAAACTAAATTAAGTTTAATACTTTATATATATTGAAAAATGAAAGTGAAAATTTGCTAACCAAGTTTTAGCTTTGTGTTGATTCCATTTGTCATTTGTTGTATTGGAATTCAACCCACGACTTTCATATTCGTAGTCATAGGCTTTGAATGATTATTCGGCTTTAAGATCATCTTATCTTGTTGCTGGTTTTGATATTTTTTTTATTGTTGTTTTGTTACTAAAAACTATTACAAATTTTAAAAACGTCTCATAAACTATAAAATTACTCTACTTTGTTTTATGAGTCTTTACTAGTTAACCTATTGACAAGGATACACGACAAAATTAAATTATAGATTTGATTCCTACATTTTAGAAAAAGTTAGAATTTAGTTTTTGTAGTTCATAAATATTTTCAATAGTGTATTCGAATCTACGAATTTTTGTGCATTATATTAAAGGGTTCAATCATAAACCGTTCTACAAAAAAATATTTTATTTTATTTATAATTGAAGAAAATGCATGGAGATGAGTGTAGTCTGAGTTACACATAAATATCATAAAGTCACTCTTGTATAGCTATGCGTGATGGATAAGTAAGAAGGATGATGATAAAAATGAAGGATAAAATCATTGAAATTAAAATTAAACTAAGATCTATAATCTATTTTTGATATTATAGTTTGTTGTTAATTTATTTTAATCTACATTTTAACGTAACAACGTTGAATGCCGTGAAGTTCAAAACTGCTTAAGTAGTTGGGCTTGAATTGGGAGTTTTGTGGGCCAACGGATGTGTAGTCCATTATATTCATTTATTTTCAAATCCATCAATGTGTTGTTCTCAAACTTTTCCCACCATGAAATTAAACAATATATAATGTGTTTTCAAAAATATTTGTATGTAATTTATCAAAAAAACTCCCCTCACGATTATACTTTTGATGATCTAATTTTTATAGGAAAATAAGATCACACGTTGTTGAACAAAATAGATTATTGTGTCATAACAAACCACGACCCTAAAAACAGTTACAGTTGATCAAGGTGATAATCGTGTTGTCGGTTTCTCCTCAAGATTAACACAAACATGCACTCGTTGGAATAAGGAATAGGAACAAAACAAAGATACTTGAAACAGTATTGAAACAGAAACAAGGATATAGATGGTTATCCTCTGATGATGAAAATAACAAAGACCAAGTCATTCGAAAATTAAGCAATGTACATATGTGGGGACAGAGTCATTATGCTATCACCACCAACATACTTTGACTTCCACTAAAAGTTATTTGGCATACCTTTCATCTCTTATAGATTTTCTAAATGTATTTCTATCCTCTTTGCTCATGGACTTAGGTATACAAGTCATTTCCAACCAATTTAACACTCGTAGAAGTTTAACGACTTGATTTTTACAGTTGATAGTATAATTGCAATTACTAACATACTTTAAAGGAAAATTGCAATGGATGACTATTTAGCAACATTTTAAAAAATTTGCAAATATAGCAAAACTATCACTGATAGACTTCATATGGTATATCAGTGATAGACCAATATTTGCAACATGGTCTATCAGTGATAGACTTATATCATTGATAGAATTTGACAAATTTTGTTATATTTGCAAATTTTTTAAAATTGTACTATATATTTAATTAATTTAAATTTAATTGTTAAATTTGCAACTATTCCTACCTTAAATGTGAATTTTGCTATTATTTTAAAAATTATTGTTCTCAAACTTTTAATTTTGTGTCTCACACGTGTATATGTATATAATTTATACTCGACATAGCCTTACTCAAGAAAATGAACAATCGAGTTAAAAGAAGCTTTTAAACATTTTGTTTTCAATTTAAGAAATTTATTATGCTTTTAATGATATAAAGACAGTATACGAAAGTGAAATTTGGAGGAACAAATTTGCAATTTCCAAAATTGGGAATTTATCATCAAAAGAAAACTATGTTTAGTGAAAATTGGTTTAGTTTAACGTTAAATTTGAAATTGAGTTCCGTGTGGATATCCTATTATTGACTTATTCGCATACGTCACCATACTTCACTTCTTTTATATATCTTAGAAAATATTAATTAAATTTCATTTTTTAAAACGGTGTTTGAATTCTATACGACATGTTCGAACTTTGGATCACATTTTTTTCCCTTTTTAATTAAAAGTATTAATTGTCATCAATGAATTTGAATTATATAGGTCTCCTTTGGTAATCTTTTTCTTTTTTAGTAAACACTATTTTTACCTTCAACTTTCTTTCGTTATTGTTCACATTCTACCAATGGTTTAAAAAACAAACATAAATTTTGATAACGGTAAATAATAACTTACAATTTTTTTTTTAAAAAAATGGTTAATAATTCAACAATTGTATTTAATAAATGCAATCACAAGTGATGCATATTTAGGTAGCACTTAAGTTATCGTGACCTAAAAAAGCTTGGAAGTTTTTTGTCATTGTCGAGAATAAAAGTAAATAAAATTGATCTATTGATTGAATCGGAGACGAATACAAAATTTTTATATGGGGCCACAACCCGATTGTTATAATAGTGGTAGCACTACCACTACACTATAACCATATTTTGTTTAAAATAAAACATTATCGAATATATATTGTAATCTAACATTTCAAAATTAATATTAAAATACAAAGACCGATAAATCGGTCAGTGGATTGAGCCCCTATGTTATGAAATCGATCAACTTTAAAAATTTAAGTTAGATAAGAGAGAAAACTTTATCATTCTCAATCTCCTTCACTATCCTAGAGAGGAATATTTGTTCACTTCTTTTATTCTAAAATAGCGCATCGACTGTTAGCGCGACATCCAACTCTTCATCTACTAGAAATAAATCGTCTTACTAAAATAGATATATCTTAACCATTTAATTATACTCCATAACAGATAATCAATTTTAGTTTATTCGAATTTTTGTATCCATATGAAAATTTAAAATCTAATTGTGTAAGGTTTTAAAAATATGGAAACTAAATTGAAACTAAAACAATGAGATTTTTAAACTTAAAAAACCAAAAAATATCACACGTTTATAGTTATTTGAAAATTGTGATTTTTGTTGAAAGCTATTTTTCAAAAGAGGGTTTTTGTATAAATACCACTTTGCAATATAGAGTTTAGAGAAGGTAAAGCTGGGCCTTTTTTTCATTTGTGGCACACAAAAAGCCCATTTTATAGAGAGAGAAGGAAAAAGAGAAAAAGAAAGAGAAAGAGAGGAATTGAGGTCGAAAGTGGCCATTGCCGGCAGGTAGTCTTAGCATCACATTCATTCACATACGTAAAGTGGCCTCGGTTTCTTCAACTCCGGCTCCGGTATTCTTCTTCCTCTTTCCTTCACGTACTGTTTTTCCGACTAACTCACCTGAATATTCAACGTTGATTACGGAGCTACTCTGAAAATGGCGCTCAAATTCCATCCTCTCACCTCTCAATCTCCTAAGTTGCCGTCCTTTGCGATGCCGCAGCTTGCAAGTCTCAGATCTCCTAAGTTTGTTATGGCCTCCACTCTCCGCTCCACCTCCAGGTAACTTCCTTTTCTTTTTCCTCATTCTTCTTCTTTTTTTTTAATGCTTTTCAGATCTTTGTGAATCTTTTGGTTATGTGTTCCCTTGTTTTGCATTGCTTATCATTCTGTTAACTTCTGTTTTCGTTCTCTTGTATATCGTTGTTTCCGTTCATTTCGAGGACTGATGTTTTGTTGCTAATGAATTTATTCGATTTATCATTACCTCGGATTGACATTTAGTTGCATGGTTGGCGCGTTTTGTTCTGTTGATTTTCTGCTTCCATGTGTTGCTCCTCTGCGTGATTCTCCGCGCATTTTATCTTCTTGATGCGGTTCCTTCCATGAATTTGATTTTCAGTTAGTTTTGTGGTTCCATTGGAATTTCATGATTTTTCTTCATGTCGTCATATTTTTTGACGATTGCGTCTGATCTCTTTTTTTCAAATGGAGTTTGCATTGAATGGTGATGAGCATGGAGGTTTTTCAGTTGTATTATTTTTGTTTCTGTCTCCGTCTTCGTTTTCTATTACATATCACCTCGACTGAGTGATTATGGATCATTCCTGCTAGAACGAACAGGCTTATTCCGTTTTAGCTCTTCGAAATGAAATTAGATGTTCAATTTTATTTTTCTTTGACAGTGAATTCGAACTGTAGTTAATTGTGTGGTTGCATGACTGTCCATTCGGTATTCTTTGGTGTATTAGGCAGCGTTGTGTTCAGTGTTCTGTCTTGTTTTGGAGGCTTCTTGGTGCAGGTCTGTCCTTGGAATTTTTCGGTCTTAACTTGATTGCTTTTCTTTATTATGTGGCATCATCATCGGCTCTTGATGTCCCAGCTCATTTATGAGGATTCTGATCTTCCGCTGCTCATTTATTCCATATCCTGTGCTGTCTCTGCTTATATGTTTAAAACCTTTAAGAGACCAAATTTCTTTTGGGTGTAAATCTTTATTTTAATCCAATCTTTTACTTGTCACGACTTTCAAAACAACCATTCGTTTGAAGTACCTGAAGGATTAAACATTTAGCTACCTGGTAAAAATCTGACATATTGGAAACATATACTTAATGTCTTTATGACGTATGATGTGGCCATTTTGTTGTGCAGCTCTCTTCTCGATCCATGAGGTCTTTTGCACAGAATGCCTCTGGACAGCATTTTAATTCTGAGACTTACCATTTGCATTGAGAAAACGCTTAATTGAATAGAAGTTCTAGAAAGCTACCATATAATCTGCCTATTCAGTGATGTGATATCTCTGTTCATTAACTTTTTTAACTGTGTGTTTTGTAAAATTCCAGGGAGGTTGAGACGCTTAAGAAACCCTTTATGCCTCCAAGGGAAGTGCATCTTCAAGTAACTCACTCAATGCCACCCCAAAAGATGGAGATATTTAAATCTTTGGAGGACTGGGCTGAAGAAAACCTTTTGGTTCATTTGAAACCAGTGGAGAGGTGTTGGCAACCACAGGACTTTCTGCCAGACTCGGCATTTGAGGGATTTCACGAGCAGGTCGTGGAGCTTAGAGAGAGGGCAAAGGAACTCCCTGATGAGTACTTTGTTGTTTTAGTTGGAGACATGATTACAGAAGAAGCCCTTCCTACTTACCAGACAATGCTGAATACTTTGGATGGAGTCAGGGACGAAACAGGAGCAAGCCCCACCCCTTGGGCAATTTGGACAAGGGCTTGGACTGCTGAAGAGAACAGACATGGTGACCTTCTGAATAAATATCTTTACCTATCTGGACGAGTGGACATGAGGCAGGTTGAGAAAACAATTCAGTATTTGATTGGATCGGGAATGGTGAGATCCGTCTAAACCATCAAATTTTCTTTTTCCTTATAGCTATATTTCGATTTAAAAAATTACCTTGAACCCCATAAATACACTATGCACAAAAAGGCTGATGAGTGCACGATTGTCCACACTCCCTTGAGTATTTAATTCCTTCCATTCTCTGCTGTTTCTGCAGCATGAGTCTTGCATGCATTCTGTCTGATAACTGATAAACCAGTTTAAATTATATTGAGTCAAGTTTGTTCTTCATAAAGATTTTTTTTGGCAGAATTCTCTCTTTAGCTGGACATCAGAATTCCCATATGTTCAACAACTTATGTATGTTGTAAAATTAGTTGGTATATTAAAGTAATTATCATTGGAGATGCTATGAGTATTTATGAACCTTTTAGCCTTTAGGTTGATCTTTAGGTGGTAGGCTCTTCAATATA
Organism: Cucumis sativus; assembly: GCF_000004075.3. NCBI lineage: Eukaryota > Viridiplantae > Streptophyta > Magnoliopsida > Cucurbitales > Cucurbitaceae > Cucumis > Cucumis sativus. The sequence goes on along the minus strand of NC_026656.2, from coordinate 17,492,613 downwards.
TTTTAATCCCTTCTCATTTTTATAATTCTTATGGATTGTGTTATAGGACCCAAGGACTGAAAACAATCCTTACCTAGGATTTATATACACCTCATTTCAAGAAAGGGCAACCTTCATCTCCCATGGGAACACTGCCAGACTAGCAAAAGAGCACGGAGACATAAAGTTAGCTCAAATATGTGGAACAATCGCTGCAGATGAGAAGCGACACGAGACTGCATATACAAAAATTGTCGAAAAGCTCTTTGAGATAGACCCTGAAGGAACGGTCATAGCTTTTGAAGACATGATGAGGAAGAAAGTCTCAATGCCTGCTCATCTGATGTACGATGGCCGCGACGACAACTTGTTCCATCACTTCTCAGCAGTTGCACAGAGGCTTGGAGTTTACACAGCAAAAGACTACGCAGACATATTGGAGTTTTTAGTTGGGAGATGGAAGGTGGAAAGTTTGACTGGACTGTCAGGCGAGGGGCAGAAGGCTCAGGATTATGTGTGCGCATTGCCTGCAAGAATTAGAAAGCTAGAAGAAAGAGCTCAGGGACGGGCAAAAGAAGGTCCTACCATTCCTTTCAGTTGGATTTTCGATCGACAGGTTAAGCTGTAGAAGGTTGAATGGAGTAGGAAGGAAGAGAATGTGTAGAAGAGGAGTTGATGGGGTAAGGGAAAAAGAAAAAAAAAAAAGCAGAAATCATCATTTGGTGTACTTTGTCTTTTTAATGTGTTGAAGAACAATAATGGTCAGTATCATCTTCTTTGCTCTGTTTTGTCCATTCCTTCTCTCTTTCTCTCTCTCTCTCATCAAAAAAAAAAAAGGGAAAAAAATTGTGTGTATTGCAGTGTAGATACAGTATTTTATGCGTCGATCTGTTTGGTTTAGGTGTGATAGATGGTAGGAAGGTAATGGCAGTGTTGTTTGTGTGTGTTGTGTGCTTTAGTTTTTGTCACTTTTACTTCATAATGTAAAATCTGTTTCCTTGGTGTATCAGAACAATCTACAATTTTGATCATCAATTCTTTCCATCTCTCGCTCCAAAGACACGTTTTTCCTCGTTTTAAAAAAGAGAAGTTTTAGAAATCCCAACTTCTCCCTCTCTATTAAGGTGAAGGTTTTTTACAACTCCTCCATTTCCTTTCACTTTTAGTTTCATTGATATTAGCACTGTTTTCAATTTGAAGTTACTCTAGCTTTGAATCATTAAATTTAATATACAAGAACCAGAACTGAAATTATTTCCACAAAGTTTGTACATTACATTATTAGCAACGGCAATGTCATTTAAAATTATTTTAAACTTTGGGATAATTTTTCCTTTATACGCACGCCTATATAAAATTTCATATTTAGCTTCGTTATTTTAGTGAAAGGGTTTTTCGATCTCTTGTTTTTATCAGTATTCATACCTTTTCACCGAGTCATGATTTTCAATCCTTATGACTATTAATTTCTTTTGTTATTTCGATGGATTCTTGTCAAGATCTCACGTACGAAACCATACCCTTTCAGATTGATTTACTACTCATATTTTTGTTAGATCTCCATTTTGCAATTTATGAAATGTATTCTGAATCTATATACAAATTTCAATTTCAATTGTCTGTTTGCATTTCAAAAAGACCACTTCTTTCGCACGTCATTTTCTTCCACATCCTCCACAATGAAGAGATCATTTGAGTATAATTAGACGATCATCATGATATGAGTCTTGATAAAGAGAAAATCCACATATTCGCTTTCGTCCACTAATCCATCTCGTTTCTAAATTCAATGCAACTATAGAAACCCTACGATAGAGACATCGAGCATGAATCAGCACCAGAAGAAAGGAAGGAATACTAGGAAAACACTACGATAAAGGAACGAATTCCAAAAATCAGATGGTTATAAATCAAGAGGTTATGGATGAGAAGTCGAATTTGAAGTGGGAATCTACGAGAGATAAGTCTAGCAAAAAATACTTGGAACAGTAAAAAATAGGTATAACAAAAACATCCTTACGGATGAGTTTTACAAGAGATTATGATACTACAAATGAGATTAGATCCACAACTGAACGAATTCAGATTCAATCTTCTAGGTTTGGTTACAAAAACTTTTGAATCAAAGCAGCAGAGAGTAAAAGGTTTTGTTAAAACAATAGATGGATAAAATACTTTACTAACACAAAATGTATTTCTTAAAAACAAAGAGGAAAAGGAAAAGGAGATTGAATGAATGTAGCGACTTGTTCGAGGCCATGATCAAAACCAAAAGATTTGCCAGGCACGGAGAATCGCTAAACGTTAGTATTGCCAACCTTCAATGCAATTCACGCCATTAAATCAAAGACGCCCTTGCTCTGCAAATTGGCATTCACTCCATTTACCTTCTTCCATTCAGTAAATGAAATACGAAGGAATTGAACATACAAATAACGAAAGAAGAAACCCTAACAAAAACACTAAAATGTAGAGATGGGGAGTTCAGTAAGCGAAGAGTACGAACAATACTGAGGTCGGGGGCGGCATTTTATAGGCTGTGAAGAAGATGAACTAAAACCCTAATCGCATTTGCATTACTTATCAAATTACAAAAGAGCCATTCCGTAGAACTCGGTCAACTCACCCAGCAGCTGGGCCTCTTTTTTAAACGCTCTCCATTTTATTGGGCTTTTTGGCCCAACGTAAATAATTTCATATTCCGACCCGATCCGGCCCAAACAAATTTATAGCTCGAAAGAAATTTTGTTTTCTATAACTTTGTTAAAAAGATTATATTCTTTATATTTTTCATTGGAAGTTTGCCAAGAATAAAATATTTATATAATGACTTTGGTCAAATTTTTCTATTTTTGAAAAACCCTTTACTTATTGTTATTATTATTTGCATTAAAAAATCTAATAGTCCGTATTTGGTGACTTTGTAAGTAACCGTAACAATTGGAACACTTTTCAATTTGGTCCTTCACGATCAATGAATGCTAAATTTGTTGAAAATATTTATAAATACAACAAAATATAGAATTCATCCATGATAAATACTTATGAACACAAGATAAAAATATGTGACATCTATCCTCGATAGATTTTGAAGAACGGTTCAAAAATTTTCTTTTAAATGACACGTTTCTCCATTGAAGTTCCCCAGTTCACCCATGGTTATGTTGTATAAGTTTTTAGTATCAAACAATTTTAGAATACAGAAAAGAAAAATTAGATTTAGTATTTAAATATACAGCAAGCCAAGATTGATTGTGTATATGCAAAGGACTCTACACTACATCTTTTATGAGAGAAAAGAGAAGGTATCAGGGTAAAGGAATCAGCTCACACATTTTTCTTGAGCAGCTGAACAAAGCAGCAATCCATTTCAACTTGTTATACTGTTAGTATAGTTGGATCAAACAACCAAGTTTAGAAGAAGGGGATTTCATTAACAAGCAATATGTACTGCCAGAAAAATGTTGTTCTATGCCTCAGAAAGATCTATACCCTCACTGACTGGAATTGCTGCCTCGGGCGGTCTGTTCTGGATACCTTCATCGACTGAAGGCTGAGATTCGTGCTTTGCAGCAGCTTGCAACACCCTGTTTTGAACATCCAAGGAGGAAGGAGATGTCGGTAATCCATTGCCGTTCGTTTCCAGTTTCTCAGCAGCCCATGATAATGCCTGAGCTCCAAGACTGACTGGAGTAAGTAACAGCCTACAAGAATCCACAAGATGGAATGGTCAGAGACTTTGGTGCATAAATGGCTAGAAAAGCAAGTGAAAATGATCAAATAGGACAGATATTAGGTAGTTAGACTTCACCTGACATCTTTGTTCAAATCTTCAGCATCTTCATAAGATGTAACTCGCCGATAAATTGTCTGGTGAAGTTGCCATACCATATCAATTTAACAGTAGAGAAATAGTAGTTCCAAAGTAGGCAGCATAACTATGAATTTTGATTAGTTCAACTTGTAGAACACAAGAAGTACCTGACCGATGCCAAGGATAGCAATTATTTGTAGTGACGTCTCCCACTCTGATAGACAAGAATTGTATGGGTTAGAAAAAGATTACATGGGCCCCTCAGGGTATCACATATGACCTTATCATCGAAACAAACGAGACGTAGTGTACCAACTTTAACAACCAGTGGTTAAGATTAAAAGTTTTAAACAAATCAGCGTCTATTTGATGACTGAAATCAACGAGGAAGTGCAGGGTTTCAGAAGAGAACAGATACATAAAAGTTGCTAAATGATGTTGGAAGACAACAAAAACACACCGATTACTGTACATTTTAATTCAAAGGAACCAACTTGTCATAATTGTTTATGAAACGATGGAGTATTGAAGTTCAGCTCTATTAAACCCAACTGAGGCTTTATGCAAACAGTAAATAATAAATGAAACTTGAATTACCTAGTAAAGCGTACAAAGTTGCAGCTAGACCCTGCACAAAATGAAGAACATAGATTAGAGAATGATACACATCAGAAGAACAAACCATGAACAAAAAATGAAATATTTAGTCCATCCCTCGGTGGAATTAATTATCAGGAGCAGAAGCCATGAACAAAAATCAATTCAATTGTCAGCAATTTCTTGCTGAAATATTTTGTATGTAAATTTAACCTTACCAAACCATAACTAAGAACTTGCACAGGAGACGGATTTATTTCCTCCAGGATTGCCTCAGCTTCCTGAAATGATTGCAGTTTGGTTCAGAAATGCAAAAAAGGAAAATTCAGATCATTGAAAGAATTTTTAACGAGCATATTCAATCATTTTCATAATTCATCAATATAACAAATACAAAGAAACGAAAACTAAGTGTTCAAGTCAAAACAGATGGAAGAGATTGTATTTTGTCCACCGAGGCTCAAATTAAACATACATCGTGGTTGGAATGGAAAAGCAGCATTTCTTCTGTGAGAAAGTAAAAAATTACTGTAGAATGAAGAACAAGTAGAAGTTCCCTTCCAAACTGAGCTGAACATCTCATCGTTTACAACTGATTAGCTTGCCTTAGTTGATAAATGCATCCCACTAAAATGCAGGCTACGAAAATTTCATTTTATTTTATCAATCAATTGTAAATTTTTAACGATCCTGTCCTAGATCAGGTCAAGATGAAAATTTGTTCACTTCTGTCACACAACGATGATTATTACATTTACAATTACTTTAACTTTTCCCGCATATTTTGCAGCATGCACAAACAGCTGGGTATATGAAAACTAGATTTTTCTTCCAGACATTTGCATGTGCTTGATTACACAGCAAAAATGTTAGATACCTCGTTAAGTATGCTGAGTGGTGTTTCAGGTTTGAGCTCCTTGATGCGGAGGCCCTGTTTCACCCAGGACTGATATCCCCCTTGGATCAAGTATGGTTTCTGTCACGTAAACATCCAAAGAAATTGAGATTTGGTAATTTTGAATGTAAAGAACATCCTATAACAGGAGAATTATTTACACAAATTTCTCAAAATAATAATAAGAAGAAGACGACGAAGAAGAAGAAATAATAATGTTTTAATACTAATATATAGGTAAGTGATTCAACAGAAAATTAGTGGGGAGGAAATTGGATAGGAAACAATTTTTCATTGATCAAATGAAATTATACAAAATGGGAAAACCATGCAAGAGATTACAAAAAACTTCTCCAATTAGATATGAGAGGATTTAAGCCATGGTTGGTTAAGGGATTTAAGCCATGGTTAGTGACTGCTAGAGAAGATCTTTCTTTGTCCTGAAAGAACTTGAAGAGTCTTTCATTCCAGATAATCGTATAATATAACCATCTTTGAGATGAGAAAAAAATTAGATGAGTTAGTATTAGAAACCTACAGCTCATTACCCTGTCAATGGCACGTATTAAAATCTCCAAGATCAAACGATGTCAGAAAATGTTTCTAAATTCCTAAAAGAGAGTGTTCGAACTGCAGAATACTTACCTTGACCCCAAGTTTTCTCAATGATCTAGCAACGTTTTTAGAACCTGTACCATTGGCATCCATGACGATAACCTTGGACCTGTCCTACAGAGAGCACAAGCCAATAATCACATCATTAATCAAACCAAATCCTATTTCTAAGAATTGTATAATCATGAGAAAGTTCAGATACAGACACAAGTCAACAATATTCTAATACAGACACAAGTCAACAATATTCTAATACAGACACAAGTCAAAGTGACATCTCCCAAGATAGATATTGGCAACTGCAGAAATTGGCACATTTATTTTGTGCAACTTGGCCATTGGCATATTTATTTGAAAATAATTTTTTTAAGAAAATAAAAGGAAAGAAAAATACCTGTAACAGACAACTATCAGCAACAACTGAAGAAACTAAAGAAATAAAAGTTTACAGTTTCAAGCATAAGAACAGTAAGCAAATTGTTCTTGAGCTCCATGGTAACTTTTACTACTTCCGTCTATATTTTGTAAAGAGGCCAACTACCTGAACAATCTTTAGGTTCCGGATGACAGAAGCAAGTAAAGTGTCATCGAGGTCTCTTCCATTCGTGACTAACTTCCGTATAGAGCCATCAACCTGAAAATTAAAGTACAGAAATTTAAGCTTTAAGAAGCTTGAAGCTGAGTACAGTGCTTGTTTTTGCTGGCTACTAAAAACATATAGTTTATCTAATTTACATACTTTCAAATTATAATAATGCACACAAGCCTACCTCTGGTAGAGTTACACTTGTATAGCGAGCTCGTGCTCCACGCCTAAGATCAGGAATGCCATCTTTTTCTCTCAAATCCTGTAGAAAGAAAGGAGAAAACAACATATTTTAAATTCTATACTTTGCTATTACAAATTTTAATGACTTCATTTTAGAACTGTCTATATTTTGTTACTGCCAGATTGCATCCGGGAAAAGTCAAAAAATAGTAAAATTCAAAACAGTAGCCAAAATACTTGGTTTTAACTGAAGAAGTGACTGCTCTCTTTCCCTCCTATTAACCCTTGTCTTTGATCTCGGAGCACGATGGAATTTCATTTTTCAATAACTTTACACTACATATTTCATTGAACAGTAGAAGAGTAGGGCTCGAATGAAACGTCCAACACAATTATTTTGTGAAGATATGAGGACTTAAACATGCTCAGTCATGTGAATACAAAAGGCCATGAAATTTTACAGTCTCTTGCCTCTGGCCGGACATCAATAAGAACAGCATTATCAGATCCTTTCAGAAGCTCCAAAGTTGCTTCAGGGGATAAATCTCCAGAATAACCACCATATGTATTTGTCCAGTAGAAAATCCTGCACAGATCTGATTAAAATTTTAAACCTCAAGCAACGGATTCTATGTTCTCCATAGTACGGCATAATGAAGTTATACTCGAACATAAAGAATAATCATACCACAGAGTGACAGAGCTTCCAACGAGGAGAAAAAATGGAACCAGCGGATCACTAGGATCTAAGCCAACGATTTTCTCCAAACTCTCAACAGTAGGGTAAATCTGATTTCAAAAAAATACATTCAATGTATAATTTAACACAATTTGGATCCTCGAAACATGTTAACATACATCTTTTAGAAAATCAGAAAAGACCTGAATGACATCTTAAATCATCAATTAATACCTGTTGAAAACCAGTCTTGACAGGACTCAAGATTTCAGCTACTTTTTGCTCGGACGAACTCAGAGCAATTCTGATCTCAGGAGGAAAGAGTTCCTTGGCAGACCCATAGGAGTAGACAACAAATGAAGTTGCATTTATCAGAGAATCCTCAATTGCAACAACTGCATGTCTCAGTAAGTCGATTGCAGCAATAGAAGCTTTAATTGATCCTTCCTTGAGCCCAGATGAAAAGTTGGTGACTTTATTACTACCTTGTTCCCCAATCTGATCAACAGATGAAAATATACTACTGACGGCATCATCTACACTTTGATTGCCCCGTTTAATCAAAGATGATACGAATGAGTTAATTGTATCCAATGATTTCTCAATAGTGTTTTCCCCTTGTTGTATAGAGGCATTAAAGGACTCGCTGACGCGATCCAAAAAATCCTCCGTGCTTGCTTTCAAATTAGAAACTGAACTATTATCGACATTTAGGGAGTCGGACAGAAAGAGCATTTTCTCTGATGCAATTTTATCGCCTAGCCCAGTTTCGTGCTGTATAGGTAAAACTTGAGCAGACGTAATTTCACTGCGTAGTCCAGAAACATCAAGGAGTGTCCCTTCTCCTGCAGATAAACTGGAATTACAACTGTACGACTAGCAAAGTTTCTAGAGTTTAGATTTTTGTTACCTGTAGATAATGGGTGTTGAGCATTCATAGTCAAATTAGAAAGCGAGGATCTTGTGGTGAAAGCTTTAGGAAAACCTCCATGGAATTGAGTTCCTCGAAGCAAGCCAGTGAAGCTCCCATCTGCTGTAACATGGCTGCCAACTTGAAAATCCTTTGGGAATGGCAGAAAGGGTCTCAGGCCACCGTGGAAAGTAATCTGCAGGTTTATTATTCCACATCATAATGGTTACTTATGCATACAGTTACAGTGATTGTAAACTAAAAGATCACTGATTCATTCTCCAACTGAACACTATCATCAATCTTGAAATCAAAAGCAGAAGATTAAACTCAGTTCCCACCTTAGATTGAGAAGAACAGCTAGGGGTCACCGAGCAAACCGACAACATTGTGAATTGAATCCTAGTTAATAACACTAATAAGGGGGGGAAAACACTTCAAAAGCCTTTCATCCTGCACCCAAATGAAAGAAATATCGATCAAAAGATAGAAACAAAAAAACTGACGAATTCAGAACAAAAGTAAGCAAAAAAAAGCACTGCCCATCACTGCCCAACCGTGGGAGAATCACATATGAATAAGCCAATGGGGTAAAATCATTCATGAAGCAGCAAAAACAATAGAAGGGAAATCTGAAGGTTAGACGAACTTACATGGAGAATCTAAAGATGCACAGAGGGGGAAAAATGAAATTAAAGAAGGAAGAAGATAGAAGGGGATATAGAATCGTGTGGCTTAATGAAGCCGATGGGTTGAAACTTCATCTCCTTCCATTCGTCTTTGCCTCTCGTTTGGGCATTGGTGGGGTGAGACAAATCTTGTTCTTCATTTTATGTGGTTTTCATCACTGCCTCAGATTTTACTTCTCATTATTGCCTCTCACTCCAAGATTACACTCACATTTCTCTATAAAATCTATGTCAAATCTATAAACTTGTTTAGAAATGTTAGACAAATTCTTGGCTTTTAACTTTATGTAAAAACAATCTAATCATTTGGTAAACATCGTTTCATCTTCTTTGGATTTTTCCTTTTCGGATAAGATTTGTTTTCGTATGGATAATACTCCAATAATATTTGGTAAGCCAACATAAATGCGTAGTTTTTTTTCTTTTGTTTTCTCCCCCTTTTCTTTAGAAATACAAATGCTAAGTGGCAATAAAATTCACAAGATTAGTAGATACAAAAATGAGGAAAAAGAAACTTATGAACTTTATTCTTCTTAAAAAAAAATTATCAAGGACTTGATAAAAATAGTTTAAATAGTTAATGGGTTTTATTAGATTTTTTTCAAAAGAGTAGGACTTGCAATAGGTTGTTCATATCACTAACTTCGTCCTGATATTTACTTGTAGTCTCTCTTTCTTATAAATATGCTTGATTTTTCAAATGTTTGGATTTTGTGGTGAGTGATAGGCACTTAGGCTAAAACTTTTATGTAAATATTTCATTATATTATGATTTTCAACTACATGGTGGCAAATATAATAATATTTTAAAAAAATTATAAAAGTATAGTAAAATTTATAAAACTCTATCACCCATAGACCAAAATAATATTGTAAATATTGGTCTAACCAAAATCATATTACAAATATGGTAAAATTTCTATCCGCCATAAAAACATAAATTTTGTTATATTTATAATTTTTCTAAAATATAAAATATTACTATATTAGAAATTTGTGATAATGATAAAATAAGATAGTGCACTTTGGATAATAGCAAATTTAAAAATTAATTTGATTTTTAACAAAATTGCAAAAGATATATAATTTTTTATAATTTTTCAACCGACTTTACCCTTGATATAATGAATATCATTTTATTAATTACAATGTATTTGTGAACCGTAAAAAAATAAAATCCAATTTTATTAATTACAATATCATTTTATTAATTACGATTACGTTGTATTTTGATATTATTTAACTAAATAAATATTTATTTTATCTATTAGATCTCATTTAACTAAATTCTAGATTCATATCTTCAATTTATAATCGATTATTGTAGGTTTCGTTGGAATATTCAAAAATTTAAATTTAAAATAATATCTTTTATCTAAAATTATGCATTTTATATAATCACAACTTTGTATCTTCCCTGTAATTATGGATATATCAATTATTTCATATTGAGATCGACCATATTAATAATAATAAATTGTTAATAATTATTTGGGAATAAATGGTAACATAAGGTCAATGCAATTTTGTTATGTAATTATTATTAAACTATAAACATTTTGTTTAGATATTATTTACTACCATTTAAAAATTAATTTTAAATTCTTGTAAATTATGTTAAAATCGTGTTATTGGATTGATATCCCTAACATAATGGCAACCATGAATTTAACATTTTTGGATTATATTCCAAAATATTTATAAGATTATTGAATTTAAATTTTGTATTTAAATACCTCCAAAATAAGTATTGCTCGTAGCAAATTGAATTTAAAATTTTATCTTCCCGTAAGATTGTGCTAATTGGTTTATTTTTATCTTTTAAAAATTGTTTTATTGTGCCAATGGTAGGAATAATTATTTTGAAACGTGTTTTAAACTACGTTAATATCTACGTCTATTTTCATCTAGTAAAAGTCTCAAGCACATCATAATTGTGATCCACAATCTTTAAAATCTTATAGTCATCTATTATACAAACATATTTCAATCAACAGATTTCTGACACAAAAAAAAATATATATATATTTGGTCGTCAAGATGTAGTATCATTACCAATCTTGATTTCACATGTTCCAAATACAATTTATTTCAATAGGTAAAAAAAACGACACATGATATTGAAAATAGCACAAATTCACTGTATTTTGTAATTAACCTTCAAATTTGGTAAATCTTAACTAAATATGTTATTTTGTACAATTTATTAAATAAAACATGATACAGTTTTAATAACAATTTGAATTTAAATTTTAGATCATTCCCTAAAATTATGTCAAATATAAATACATTAATTTTACTTTTTTTTTTATATACTTTTAGGTTTTACTAGTATGGAGGAAAATTCTTATCTGATAGATATATTGTAGTTGTGTAGGTTAAAATGATGGCCAGAATCACAAATACATCGTATTTTCAAATTATTGAGTTGTGTAAAAGTATTAAACGAATAATTATTTTCGAAATGAAATTGATTGAATCAACGTCCCCTAGATTTAAGCCTACAATTTATTCCATATTTTATTGTTTGTAGGTTTCAAATCAAGTAATTAACCATTTATTTAGTTGTGGTTAAAATTAAAATTGTATTTTACCCCTATAATTATGATGCACTTAATGTATATATGATTATTCTAAGAAAATTTTGATATTCCCCTATAATCGTTGTAGTTGATTGATTTCCTAAAATAATGTCAAATATAATTTCAAAATTTTAGGATTATCTTGTTAATATCCTTTATCTATTTTTCACAATTGTTATTTAAAAATAGATTTTAAATTTTGATTTGAAACCGCCAAAATATTAAAATTGATTTAAAAATTTATAAAATAGTTATGTTAATAATAATTTAAATTTAAAAATTTATCATCCCTAAAATCATGCTATGATTATCTTTATATCTCCAAAATAATAGCGAACATGAATTTAACATTTTTTAATTATTTATATTTCAAAATATTTATAAAAAATGAAAATTTTATTTTTGGAAGAAATTAATTGAGAAGAAAATATTTGTTTTATTTAAATTGGAAAAGACAAAAAAGGAAAAGGAAGATATTTAAGGGAAAATAATAATATAATAATATTATTATTACTATTCATCATCTTCTTCACTCTCGCCAAACCCTAGCCGCCGCCGACATCTCCATCTTCGTTTGAGTGTTCTTCGTCCAATCGAGATCTCCACTTTTGTAGCCACCTTCTCCATTACGTTGATCGAGAACTAAGCCGCAAAAAAACATCTCCTCCGCTGCACGCCGCTAGTCGCATGTTTACTTCATTCGAAGTATAGCACCTTTGCGCCGGTTGTTCCTTCGCGCGTCGCATGCCCAGTCGCGCCAGTCTCATTCGTTCACCAATTATGCCAAAACTTCTAGCCACCGCCAGTCGCGCGGATTTTAGTGACTTTGTTGTTTGGGTTTTGTGACATACATTGTATCTTTTCTAAAAATCAAGTGGATATATTATTGTTGTAATTTAAACGAGCGAAGAATAAAAAAGAAAAATCGTTGAAGAAGCTTACCTTTGCGCGAAACGAAAAATAATCTATAATCGATTTGATGAAGAAGATGGTTGACAAGAAGAAAATTCTTTGATTTGCACGGAATGTATGAAGACTTGGAAGGTTTCGAGGAGGACGAAACTTGAAGCTCCAATATTTTTTGCAAATGATCGAAGACTTTGAAGATTTGGTGAATCTACAAAAGTAGAAGGTAGTGAAGCTTGATTCTTTAATATCTAAACATGCACAATTTCAACCATGGTGTGTTATTTAATTATTACAGGTATTTGGGTTTTAAGTGAACAATTGTATTTAGAATTGATTTTGAATTGGGTAGAAATATTTGAAACATTGTTCCATTTATTTATTTTCAGATTTTTCAATTTTGCTATTCTAACGTTTTAAGAATAAATTTGCTATTTTTCGGAAGTAAACCCCATCATTTACCATTGTTCATGTTAGCCCTTAATTAATACTTCTTAAATTGCCACAATATACATAGTAGTTTAAGCCATTTTCGTTATTGAGTGAGTTTAATTGGGCTGTGGGGATACAAAGCCCATAAAAAAGCTTAGTAGGCTTGGGCAAGGCTTTGATTTGGGCTAACTTTGTTGGTTGTAAGTATTGAGCCCCGGGTCTTTATAGCCCAAGTTTAGCCCAACTTTTTCATTCAAATTTTATTAAAAAAATAATTACAAATATAATCAAATTAGACTTGTGTGTAACATAATCTATCATCATACATTTCTATTATTAATAAATTACGACAAATTTTGTTATATTTATTTATTAATAAAAAAACTAAAGTTTTACCTATAATTTAAACGAAAAAAATCATATGTATTATTGCAATTTTTTAAATAGTATAACAAAAAAAAAATTAAAAAAGAGAGAATGTGTATGTAGACCAATATATGCACACACATAATACAAAATTGATGTAACATAGTAAATACAAAGAAGACAAGAAGTACGAAGAAGTAAGAACCACATTTATGAACGATAATAATTATTATAATAACATAAATAAGCAATATATATACACTCCCGCCCGTACTTTACAAAGCTCATTAATAAATCGTGCCCCAAGCTGCGAATTAAATTACTTCTTCTATATTTCCTCTTTTGCCCTTCCACCGCCATTTACAATTTACTCACATCTTTTAAAAGATAAAATATAATAAATTTTATGTTTTAGTAATTTTGTTTTATAGAGTATGTTTGAATTTTTAATTATTTATTTTTAAAATGTAGACTAAGTTAAATTGTCACGTGGTATGAGATATTTATAAGATTCCATTGATTAACATTATGGTCTATGTTTTGTTGTTTGCAATTTTATAGTTATAATGGTGTGTTAGTATGTATTCTAATTTATTTGACATGCATGTATGATTCAATTATTGGAAGCAACTTTAAAACATAACTTTTTATTAATAGTGAATTTAAGATAAGATTTGGAATTAAAACATAATTTTAAAGCAATCTCCTTTAAAGACATGGTTTTAACCACCCACGTGTAATCAAATAACACTTTCAAGTGATTTGACAAACCTTTCTAGTTGATTGGATTGCCATACTTGAGATGTTCCCTAAGAAATTTAAAAACAATTTTAAAAATTCAATTGGGTTTTTAAAACGACACACGATAGAAAAAATAGCTAAAAATTTATGATAATATGATTAACGTCGCTCCATTTTTTAAATTGCAAAAACAACAAATCTAAAAGCCAATAATATTTTGATGCGTAAAAAAACGATATCATAGGCTATTTTTTTCTAAATGTTTTTATAATATTGCAATTTTTTTTTAATTAAAACATTCCTTTTTCAAAAAGTAAAGGTTAATGTCATTTTCTCGAGACGAATTGACACTTATAGCATAAATAAATAAATCTATGACTAAATTTCTTTTTGAAGAAAAAAAATAATTTTAGCGTTAATTGACTTGTTTTTCTTTTTCTATTAATAGTCTATCGTTTTATAACTAATTAAATTTTGTCACGTCCCGAAAATGCCATTTAAGTTAGGCCCAATTTTCTTTTTAAATGCTTAGTATAAGAACTTAAAAGGATTAAAATTGACTTTATAGAAAATAAAATTAAACATTGCTAAAGAACAAAATGAAGGAAAAAATCAATCAATTTCCAAACTGACAAAACCAAGAAAGTATTAAATTCAAATAAAAATATGGACAACCTAAGATGATGTGTAGTTGGATTATCAAACACACGAAAATGTCAAAAAAATAAGAAGAAAAATACAATCTCATAATGACACGTGTTAGTTAAATTTCATAATGTTATTTAAATTAGTTTGGTGGGAGGACATCCATCATCACATATCATTATGAAACCACTCGATATTATATATTTTATATCTTTAAATATAATTCTAAGCTTTATCTTTTATTTCCCAATTTTATAATTTCTCAATAGTTATAGATTTATTGTTCATCAAAATATTAAAGAATGTTATATTAACGTGGAGCGTGTTTATATTGAATCTAAATACAGTGGTTTAAACTTAAGCCACAAACACCGTTTTATATTTCTAACATAAATGTAGGTAACATATTGTTTGAATGATTTAGTAAATAACGTAAATATTCGTATCGTTGATCATTTGTCTATTTAAAACTAATGGATTTGTCTTGAAAAGAAACGGCCGGCTAATAAGACTCTCCAAAGAAGTGGTTTTGATTAATCAATAAATAGCTTGTACGAATAAATAGTGATGTCATTAAACTATATAAAGAAAATGTTATTATCTAACCATTCGTTTCACACTATATTTAAATTAACTAAAATCAATTTTGTTGTTAGCTTTTTTTATTTTTCAAAACTTATGCTTAATTTAGGAAAATATTTTAAAGAAACATTCTGACTTAGAAGTGAAATTATGTTTAAAAATAAACAAATCAAGACATAACAATTTGGATAAAATTAAAAAAACGAAATAGACTTAAATTTTTAAAAAATGGAGCATTTTATTAAAACTTTCATACAATTAACTAATTAATTAATTTCAATAGTAACTTTAAAAGGCAGCAAATTAAGCAAAAACAAAGTGAATTTTATTTTAAAAGTTCTAAAATAAAGCAGAAACAAACAAAGTGAAAAGTAATTGTTTGTTCAATTTTCTATTTTAAAAATGGTACATCATTATTTAATTAAGTGACAATTAAGGACACAATTTAAAAATAAACACATTGCTTAAATTAAATTAAATTTGTGGGCTAATGAAATAAAAGGAGGAAGCCAAACATCCCCTATAAGGCTGCAGGCTGATTATTGAGAGATATTAATTGCTATGATAGCGACCAAATAATTTTAAAATAATACTCAAATTTTGCCCGTTGAAGGATGCCACGTATTCATGATCACGACATCATTATTGACTTCCTATCTATATTAAATGCACTAATCAAATTTTAATCATATTGTTTTGGCTCTTAATTATTTGTTATTTACACATGACGTGACCCCTCCCTCTGGGGTTTACTGCTCCCCAACCACACTCCATATATTTCTTTTAATCATCATCATTAGTATTCTTAATTATTTTGTTTTCTTTGTTTAAGTAGGGTCTCTATTTTATGTGTGGTTGGATTGTGTTCTCAAACACCCAAACCTTCCTTGATTAATTAATTAATTAAATTTGAAAAAAAATAATGAGAAAATGGTTTTCAAGCATCATCATGCTCATGTCTTTTGTTAGTAGTTCTTCACCGGTCCAATTTTGTTAATTTATAGTTTACAAAATTATTAATCTATGTTTTGATATAATATGAGTTTCATATGGTGAAACTAGTAATGAAATTATTCTTGTTCAACCACTTGAGGATGATTTTTTTTACGTAAATCATCGCTAAAGTGAGTTTTTTTTCAAAGAATATTAATTAAATTGTAAATTTATAATATATTGAAATAGATCGGAGTTTCAAACTTACGAATTAATATATGGATTCAACTTTATGCACATACACAAACATAGGTTAGATTTATTTATTTGTCAACTAAGTTGATTGTTCCACAAATAACAACGTACTCACAATTTTAAATTATATAAATAAATATGAAATTGAACCATCAAATTAAGATTAAGAGGCATCTCATGTGTGATGTTAGTTATTATCTATGCGATAGCATTTAATATAAAATATGTTAATAACCTCTTAGTAATCATTAATTTTTCACTCATTAAAAACATTTTTAAATATAGAAAAAAAAATCAAAACTAATTACTAATAATAGCAAAATAATTTATTAAATTATTTTTATTTAATATTTTAAAAGTATTTTGTCTACCCCAAACCATGTATCTATCTCCCCTTGTTATTTATGAAAACTAAGCAGACAACCATATACTTTATAAACATTTTTCAAATCCAATACAAAATTTGAAATTTGGATTTGTTTTAAATCAAAAGGGTGTGAAATGTTTAGTAACAATAGTGAGAGAATAAAAAAGATTGAAAACATAAAGTTAAAAGATTCTTGTGTTTGAATATAATTTTGTAAAATGATAAACTTGACATGTGTAGCATTTAATAATTGAACTATATATTAAAAGTCTAGATACAGACTTACGCAGAGAGACAAAATAAATGCTAAATAGATTAAAATATTCTCTTTTAAACCCTACAAGGATTTGATATGTTTGTTTTTGTATAACATAACTTACTAATACCATCCATCTTTTGTTATATATATATCTTGATTTAGGGTATTTCTATATTATAGGTTGCATTGTTTTGGAATTGTTGCAAGTGGGCATATATAATATAATTGTGTACACTTTTGATTGTGGTTTCAAAACACTATGATCTCAACATTTAAACCCTTCAATATAATATTTAGACTTTTGATTAAGTACTATATATTAAAAAAAAAAGGTCTATTTCATACAAATTGTCTACACTTTGACTAGTTTTTGAGGATAATGGGTGTGATAATTTGATGTGTATGTGTTGATTGTTTGAGAAAATTTAATGTATAGTTGGAAATTATCATGCATATTAATACATAAGTGTAGTTAACATCAACTTTTTAGCATGTTTGATTTAATAATAATTAGCTATATATGTGTTTGATTCGAGGATGTTTCGGCTCATAAGACTACCATGTGTATAAATATTAATTGTTTAATTTCATATAATATAAACTCGTTTACTAATTAAATTGTAATTCTCGTGTCGTTTATTTGGCTTGAAATCAATCCAACCTGTTTTATCTATTAGTAAAACTTTAATTCTATTTTGAACGACACGTTATTTTAGCGTGACATATTTTTCCTGTTGTTTATGAATTATTAATCTTTTTAAAAAATAAATGTGATTGCATTTCACTAAATCTGAATAACAATTATGCATTCGTTACAAAATTGAAACATCTTCTAAGTAACAAATATAAATTTGATGTATTTTTCTTGATGAATTTTTCTTTATGTCAAGGATTGTCCTTACATAATGACTCAAACCCAAGGGAAACAAACGGTTATGTATGTCCAAAAGGAAAAAATTACCCTATCATATTCCTGCCAACCAACGAGCTTGATCATGGAATCTTTAGCAAATGTGAAACGGTAGAGTTGAACTCGCCACTAACTCTCTACGATCTCAAGAATTG
Source organism: Cucumis sativus (assembly GCF_000004075.3). NCBI lineage: Eukaryota > Viridiplantae > Streptophyta > Magnoliopsida > Cucurbitales > Cucurbitaceae > Cucumis > Cucumis sativus. Next base: position 17,474,533 of record NC_026656.2, on the reverse strand, counting down.
TGAAAAAAAAAAACCTTATAAAGAGTAACATTTCAATAACCCTAAAAAAAAATAAAAAACTATCATACTTCTTTCCTTTGTGTTAGGGGTGTTTACGGTGCGATTCGGTTTGATTTCAAGCAAAATCCACATCGAATCGCAAAATGAAAAAAAAAAAACAAAACCAAATTGAATCGCACGTTTGTGTCAAACCAAACCAAAACCGAACGCATATGAGGTTCGATTTCAGTTCGGTTTAAATCCAATAAAATCTTAGGCCATCGAAGCATCAAGTTCGAACAATCTCGAGCTACCAAAGCATCAAATTCTACAAAATTTATCTTTCTATTTTAGATCTTAATGGATCTCTAATCAACATATTTAACTGAGTTTTATAAACAAAAGCTTCATGAACATTTCTTTAAATTTATTTACCTTTTAATTTTTTTTTCTTTAAGAAATAATGAAATAGTTCGGTTCGATTTTTTAATGTTTTAAATCGAACTGAATCGCATAAGAAGCGGTTTCAACATAACACAAACCACACCAAATCGCATATAATCAGTTTCAATTATATTTCAATTCGATTTATCAAAACAGTTCGATTTTCAAATATTTTATGAACACCCTATTTGTAATTAATTGAGCTAAATACTTCACATACACAACACTTGCTCATAGGATCGACACTATGCAAGTTTTCACCAACATTATTTAATGGTGTACATTTCCTTCTCTTCTACAAAATAAAGAAAACAAAAATATATATATATATATTTAATATATAAACTTGATATGAGGATTGAAAGTAATTTCTCAACCACTTGAAGAAGCCAAGTGGGAATCGCGTTGATGAAAATCCTTTGGGAAGAGTCAAACCAAATCGTTGACCGCAGTAATTGGACTTCTGAGCTGACGTGGCTCGATAAGAGGCAAATATTCCTTTTTTCTTTTGCGGTAAGAAAAGAAGAGAGGAAGACGGGAGTTGCTGAACTGGAAACCGGCTTGGCCGGTTGAAACCACAGGATCCAAACATCACCACGTGGCTACTTATAAGCCCACCCTTTTCTTCTCTTATTCGCCACTCGGTTCGACCGGATCACCAACTTTACTATAATACCCCCTTTCCATCCTTTTTTTTCTTTATATAAACACAGTTAATTAGCTAATAATACCTTCTTTTTCTTTTTAGCAAATTATAATTTAAATAGCCAATACCTTCTTAAAAGTTTATAAAACTAAAATTAAACATTTTTAAAAAACAATCAATAATGATCACCACAATATCTTATCACAGCTGTTGATGAGTGTAATTATATTACAAGTAATATATTTAATTTAAGCTGTTAATTTGGATTAAATTAGTGTCCGATTATAATTAGTTAGCTAATTAAGTAATTTTTTGTAATATTATTATAAATAGCCAAATTAAGGTTTTTTTTTATTATTATTATCAATATTACATTTAGAACGTTTGTTCTTTAAAAGAGCTCTTTCTTAATTTGGCCTAATCGCCTAAACCCATGACTACATCAACTATTATTAGAGTATTGCTAAATTTATTGATTAATCTTATTTGTAAATACCAATAATATAAGTACTTGAACATAAACTTAAAGATAGACCCGAATAACTATAAACAAGTTAAAACAATATTTGAATGATTTGATTGGTATACTTTAAGATTCTATCGATCTTAGTAGATATATAATATAATTAAAATCAAAGTGTATGCCGTATATTTTAATTTGTCTAAGAAATCAAAGTGTATGTCGTATACTTTAAATTGTCTAAGAGTCCGTTTAGATTGATCGAAGAAAAAATTGTTTTTCAAGAAACTCATTTTTGTTTAATTTTTTTCATAAAAATTGTTTAAAATATACTTAAAAATCATTTTGAGTGTCTTTCAAACACTTTAGTTATTTTTCTTTAAAATAATTATATATTTTAAATATTAATTTTAGAAAGTTTGCAAAAATAACAAAAAAAAAAAATAATAGAACCCATGTACACTCACATTTTTTAAATTGTAAAAATAATAAATTTAAAAGTAAATTACGGTCATATTTGTCAAATTTGCAATATGCAAAAAAATATGTTTTATGGTATTTTTTTTTGTCATCTAATACAAATTTTCATTAATTTTTTAAAATCTTTCAATATTTTATCAATTTTGTCAACATTTTCATTATTAATTTTAAATTTAGTTCATGTAAGTTAATTTTTTTTACTGAAAAGGGTTAATTCATAATAACAAGAAATTTTATAGTGTGAATATATTTTAAAAAATGGAAAAATTAAAATAATTAAATTAGCAATAACAAATAATAAAAAATTTATCTTTTTTAAAAAAAGGAGTAAAATGAAACGAAGAAGATAATAAAAAAATAGGGTAATTTAAAATGGAAAAATGATTTAAGGGACAGAAAGGTCAATTCGTATCATTTATTACGGATCTGCTAACCGACAAAGGAGGTGGTCGGCAACGCAACTGTCGGCCTGTGAAGAAAGGGAGACGTGACACGCTGGACAAAATTTTCGTCCCGCTCGTTTTCTCTTTTCCTTTCTGTTTTTTTCTTAGGACTATTTTTTTTTGTATATTTTCTTAAGGCCACCTGACTTTTCAAAATAATTTAATAAAAAAAATGCCGTCTCATAAAACAAAACTCCACAGATATTTCTTATTCTTATTATTATTATTGGCATCCATTGCTTCAAACCTTTTTATTTAATTGGTATTGTTTTGCTACTTAAAATTCATTTCCTCAGTATGTATGCCTCAATCAACTTATATGACTCTAATTCATGTATTAATACAAATACGTTCGTAAAAGTAACAAATTTAAAAGTTATATGATCATATTTGTAATATGCAAAAAAAAAATGTGCTATTAACGGTATTGTTCTATTTTCTTTTTGTGCAACTTCTCCTAATTAACAAATATCAAAATTCATTTTTAAGAGGTATTTTTAAAATAGAAAAATTAATTAAAATATTTACCAACTATCATGGATAGAAGGTGAAATTTCTACTATAATTTTATCAAATTTACTGTTTTTATATTTTTTAAGTGATTTTTTTAATTAGTTAACAAAATAACAACCAAAAATAAAACAATTCTTCCTAGTTTTATTTAAAGAAATAAATAACACCCGAACATATAACTTATAATTGAGACACTTATCTTAAAATAAAAAAAAATGTTAATTCATGTATGATTAAAAATAGCAAAGCATAACTTAAGAAATACTATATTAACTCCAAAATTTAAGTCTTAATTATCTTTAGAAAAAAACATAAAGCATCTAAAAATAGACCATTCGAATTTTTCCCTCATAATATAAAACTAAAAATATCAAAATTTAAATTGGCATGTGCAACTTAAAAGTTAAAGATTCAAGAACAAATTTGATAATATTTACGACGTATGACAAAATTAATTTTAGATTATATTAATAATAAATATTGACGAATAGTGATAAAAATCTATTAATTTTTATTATTGATATATAATTTTGGGGGTAAATACTTTAAATTCTGTTATTATTTAAAAAATGGACTCAAAATAAAATGCCTCAAAAAATATAAAATAATGAGAAAAGTACAAAGAATTATTAGTATGAAGCAAAAATAGGGTATAATTAAAAAAAAAAGAATGATGTATTTTATTATTGTTATTTTTGTTTTTTTTCAACCGTGTTTTGGCATTGGGAAGTAAAAAGCATAAATCCTCTTTTCCTTTCTCTTTCTCTCTCCGTTCCGAGAAATCTGCTTACCTATTTTTAATATATATTTTTTTTATTAAAAAAATTATTTGCTTGTTGTTGTGGCGATGAAGATGACGATTAATTGAACCAAAATATGCCGATCATAGTCTGCTTCTGATTCTGTTTGTTTCTTCACAATTTTTGTGATCAATACTATTTTATGAATCCTCCCTTCGTTGGTTCTGTTTTTTCTGGTACGTTTTTTCCGTTTCAAATCTACTTTTCTTTCCTTTCCTTTCCAACTCCTGTTTTTCCCCATTCGATTCTTGATTCTTGATTCTTTTCCCTTTTCAATTTTTCCAATTCCTTGAGTTCATTTTCCTGAAGATTTTCAGCTTCATCGATATTTTTTTTTTTTTTTTTTTTTGGTATTGGTTCATGTAATCCAGGTTTGGATTGGATTTTCTACTTTCTTCGTTATTTTGAATGATTTTGGTGCTATGCTTATTGTTTCTGCTAAGATCTTCGTTTAGGAAGTCGTTTGTGGAATTCTTGTTTGGAGATATTCTTTTTTCCGATTCTGAAACTTTTACTGTGCGGAAATACGTTTTTGAGGTGCAGATAGATACCGTTTTGTGAACCTTCAATTCGAGATGATTGAAAATATGTCTAAATCAGAATTTGTTTGTCTATTATCGCACTCTCCAGTTGTTTGTTAATTTATGTTTAATGTTTCCCTCTCAAATTTTGTCTCCTTTAGCGTTCGATGAAATGTCTAAATCAATCAGTGGTTCCCTAACTAGTCGTCGTTTGAGGGATTATTGATTCGCTATTTTATCCTGTTTCTTTTTATTTATTTTTCGTTCTATCTTCATATTGGTGTTCTGTGCCTCTCGTTCTCGCAACTTAGCTCAGAAAATTGAGGTTTAGGACAAATTTGATGCGCCTAAGTTGTCTTTTGTGGATTCTTGATTTCAATTATTAAAAGGGTTTAGGTTGACTCATAGGCTTTCTAATTTGCGCGTGGATAAAAATTATGGATGGTTTTGTTGGCTTCAATCAATAATAGTGTCTTTTATTATAATATTTCTTTTTTCTTCTGTGTTTGTTATCGTTGGAGAATTTCATTTTGCCTTTTCTAAAATTGTTTTATAATTCTCCCAATGCAGATGACATAAGCGTTCAGTATTGATTTTAACAGTGAGCTTTTGAACAATAATGGATATTTCCGAGGTTGAAGAAAATCTTTTTGCTGCGAGTGATGCCAAGGTTTGTAGAATGGACAAACTTTAAAGTTGTATTGTGCTATAAAATCTTCATTTCATTCAACCAGAGAAAATAAGTTAATATGTTGTGATTTTTCTCTTCATTTCCTTTGGTCCATGGTAATTTTCTTCTAAAAAGGTTTGCCTCCTCTTAAGCTACTATGAATTGCTTGAACCTTTCTAAGTTCTGACAGCATGATTTTATCTTCTCTTCTGTTTTCACAAACCGTCTATATCGTTTTGTCGACCCTGTGATTATGCAGTTTATTCTCTATTTGCTCCTGTAAGATTTTGTTAATCCATGGTGGTGTTTGGGGTTTCGTAAATATATCTTTAGGAATCAGGAGCTGGTTGGAGTTGGTTTTTGTTGAATACATATTTACATGTATCATTTGTTGTATGGGTTGTGTTCGCGTTGACGTGAAATTTCTTGCACTATTTTCAAAAAGTGCGTGGTTGGGCAGCTGGGGGGCAAACGTGTAGTGTGTTCTAGAATGATTTTTCAAGTTGTTCAATGAGAATTGGCTTTTTGGCTTGTTCTTATTAGAAGCTAATACTTCAATCAATATTGATAGTATGGCACAACGTAAGTAATCTAGTTTTGTCCTTTATTGTAGCTACATCGAGGAATGTGCAAGACTCTTTCTGCACTATATTGTAAAGTATTATCAATTTTCCCTTCATTGGAAGCTGCACGACCTCGGAGCAAGTCTGGTATCCAGGCATTATGTTCTTTGCATGTAGCACTTGAAAAGGCCAAGAATACTCTCCAACATTGTACAGAGAGCAGCAAACTTTACTTGGTATGACGATTGTATCCATCGAACTTTCCTGTTTAGGATAGCTGTCTTTATGGTTGTTTAGAGCCACTAATTCCATATGAAGCATTAACTTTCAACCCTATTGATGATGAAGTTGTCATGGAGCTTTTCTGTTACTACTTTACGATGGTTTTCAGCACCGAAAAATTTCTGGTTCTTAACATATCTCTTGAATGTCATAGGCTATAACCGGGGACTCTGTCCTGTTAAAGTTTGAGAAGGTAAAAAGTGCTCTACAAGATAGCCTTAAACGTGTCGAAGATATTGTTCCACAGTCAATTGGCTATCAGGTATCATAACCTCGAGTTTTTCTGAGTAAGATTGTTACGAAATATTGTGCTTTATTGAAACCCTTCTAACTTGTATGCCAGGTTCAGGAGATTATGAAGGAGCTGGGGAGCACTCAATTTTTCCTCGATCCTTTAGAGAAGCAAGTTGGTGATGACATTATTTTATTGCTCCAACAGGGACGAACATTTAACAACGCCGTTGACAACAATGAGCTTGAGGCTTTTCACCAAGCTGCTACTAAACTTGGAATAAACTCCTCAAGAGCAGCTCTTGCAGAAAGAAGAGCACTAAAGAAACTAATTGACCGGTCTCGCACTGAAGACGACAAGAGGAAGGAATCAATCGTAGCTTATCTTTTGCATCTCATGAGGAAGTATTCCAAGTTATTTAGAACCGAAGTATCGGATGACAATGATTCACAGGGTTCTGGACCTTGTTCACCCACTGTTCAGGGCTCTCTTGATGACAGTGGAGCTGGTGGAAATGGTCAAGCCTTTGAAAGGCAACTAACAAAGATTGGTTCTTTTACTTTGAAGCCAAAAATTCGCAAATTGGAGCAGATTCCCCTTCCACCTGATGAGTTGAGGTGTCCTATATCATTGCAACTTATGTATGATCCGGTCATAATTGCTTCTGGGCAAACATATGAAAGGATTTGCATTGAGAAGTGGTTAAATGATGGCCATAACACCTGCCCGAAAACTCAACAGAAACTCTCTCATCTTTCATTGACACCGAATTTCTGTGTCAAGGGCCTGATTGCAAACTGGTGTGAACAGTATGGAGTGCCTGTTCCTGATGGACCTCCAGATAGTCTTGACCTCAATTACTGGAGGCTCGCATTATCTGAAGAGTCTCTAGATTTGTCACCTGTGGACTCTGTTGGTTCATGTAAGTTGAAAGATGTTAAAGTTGTTCCAGTAGATGAAAATAGTGTAACTGAGGAGATCAAAGGAAATGAGGTGGATGACAACTCTGCTGAAGACGAAGAGTCCAACGTGAATATGCTCGCTAGGCATGAACAGTATTTGAAAGTCTTAAATGACGAAGTTGACATGAAGAAAAAGTCGGCGATGGTGGAGCAAATTAGGCTGTTGCTCAAGGATGATGAAGAGGCGAGGATATCTATGGGAGCTAATGGGTTTGTCCAGGGACTTCTACGGTACTTAGAGATAGCTGTGCAAGAACAAAATACCAAGGCTCAAGAAAGTGGAGCAATGGCTCTTTTCAATCTTGCTGTCAACAACGATAGGTATGTAGCTTTCTCAATCCTTTTGCCTCAATTTTACAGACTACGGATAAATTTTCATTGCTATATATATTTATATATTACATAGCATGTCATAAGTTTGCATGTATTGGAGTAGTACAATGATTTTCACTTATGCTTCTTTTTATTTGGTAATAATTACCTTTACTTTTTGAGCCATGACAATTCTTAATTAAAAATCATGCAGTTCAATAATTAAAAAAGTTCAATTACCTTTGCCTTTTATAGTTTCTTCATGAGCATAATTCTATCCTTGTTCCATTGCCTTCCTCGATTTAGAAAATGTGTAAAGCTAAATATATTTTAACATCATTAACAAGTAATGATTGGAATGAAAGGAAAATGATGGGGGACATAGAAATGCCTCAGATGGTTGTTGGTCTTTAACTGTTCATTGTATTTTAGCTTGGTTCTGTACTTTTGTGTACTTCCACAGTTCCACTGTTGCTAATCAACTAATAGATATTGTCTTTTAGCATAAAAGGTTGAAATGAAAAAGTCCCTTCAATTAATTCGACAAAAGTAATGCCAATTATTGAAGCTGAAACCTTCATACATTTTTATTTGGACTTGCTTGCATAACGTCCTTTTTCTTAGCAAATGCATTCCTTTTGATCTAAAATTATATTATGTATTGTATATATGATGTCTGGGAGTATATTTTCTCAGGAACAAGGAAATAATGCTGGCAGAAGGGGTAATTTCACTGTTGGAGGATATGATTATGAACCCAAATTCGCATGGATATGCAACGGCCCTCTATCTCAACGTCTCCTGTCTGGAAGAAGCAAAATCTATTATCGGCTCAAGTTGTGCGGTCCCTTTCTTAACTCAACTCCTCCACGCCAATACCGAAACACTATGCAAGCTCGATGCACTTCACACACTTTACAATCTCTCAACTGTACCCTCCAATATTCCCAACCTGATTTCTTCTGGAATCATCAAGGGACTTCAAGCCCTCCTTGCAGCCCGGCTCGATCGAACATGGACCGAAAAGTGCATAGCCATCTTGATAAATTTGGCTTCAACTGAATCAGGTAGAGATCAAATGTCATCCACTCCAGAACTCATCAGTGGGTTGGCTGCAATATTAGACAATGGCGAACCCATTGAGCAGGAACAGGCAGTGGCTTGTCTCTTGATTTTGTGCAATGGGAACGAGAGGTGCAGTGAGATGGTCCTTCAGGAAGGCGTAATTCCTGGCTTGGTATCGATGTCTGTGAATGGGACAGCAAGAGGTAAGGAAAAGGCTCAAAAGCTTCTGATGTTGTTTAGAGAGCAACGGCAACGGGAATCACCACCAGCACCACCAACAGCACCGACACTAATACCAACACCGATACCGACGGACCAATCGGAGAGCGGCGGGACATCTATGGATGTGGCAGAATCAAAGCCACTGTGCAAGTCAATCTCAAGAAGAAAACCAGGAAAAGCTTTGAGCTTTTTGTGGAAAAGCAAAAGCTATTCAGTGTACCAATGCTGATTAAAAGGCTCATTGGTGATGTAAATTTGATTTTCTTTTTCTTTATTAATTTTTTTTTTCTTTTTGGGGGTTTCGTTTAATCTGAAAGGAAGATGAGATGTACAGGCCAGATGTAATTAATTCATGGAGGTTTTGGCTTCTAATTCCCATACTCGTTTTGTTTTGCGATAGAAGAAATACAAATTAAAAGCACAAATTTCACCCCTCAATTTAATCTAAACCCACAACGAGAATAATATCAAACAAAACACTAACATAATATTCACAAAATCATAAATAAATATGGGAAATTGACATTACGATCTTTTAATTTTAAGAACTATAATAATTAGGCATTAAACAAAAAAATAATTAGCAAATTTCTATCAACAAGCCCGTCTAGCTCAGTTGGTAGAGCGCAAGGCTCTTAACCTTGTGGTCGTGGGTTCGAGCCCCACGGTGGGCGTTTAATTTTTCTTTTTTTGGGTAAGTTTTGTTGCCGATTGAGTTTTAAAAGGTTTATATTGCCAACTCTATACATTTAAAGCATGTTTATTCTTGTTATTTTTATCAAGTTTGGTAACGAAATAATTCCAAACTAACAATACAAACTACTCTATCATTTATTGCCCTAAAAAATATCCTTTGATGCGTAATTTAAAAAAAATGATTTAAAACTGCTTTTAGTTATTAATATTAAGAAAAATGATTTAAAACTGCTTTTAGTTATTAATATTGTCGGAATATATGATAGAATAGATTGGTTGATGGTTAGGGTTCGATTTTATTCCAATACGTAACATACTATCTTTAATTTTGATGAGATTTATTAATATTGTCTTAAAAAATTTTAATCTTAAATTCAAAAACTCTTTTTTTTTTTTTTTAATTCATAGAACTGAACTTACTAAATTTTGTTCTAAAATAATTAAAATCGAATTTATCATTTTTAAAATTATCTTGAATATATTTTTAATCATTTAATATCATTTTCAAAATTATCTAGAATATATTTTTAATCATTCAAAATTAGTTTCACATAAGGTTGGATTATTATGAATAATTTTAAACATTACAAAAATAATTTTAACTATTTTGAAATAGAGGTTTAAACTTCAAGTTGGGTAACAAATCTTATTATTATTCCCAATCAAAATGAAACAAAGAGCTTATTTTAAGTATATTATGATTAAAAACAAAACAAAACCTTCAAGACTTTTGTGTAAATTAAAAAGAACAAAAACAATTCCATTTGTACAGCATTAAATTCAAGATTTCTTTGTACAAAATATACAAAAAACCAAGTTTTGCAAAGACCGCAAACTTCAAACTCTCGAGAGTTCTTCAGAAAAGTGAAGATGAACGTTGCATCACGTTTCCTTTCCCCTTTATTGTTGGTTTCATAAGCCAAGCACTCTCAAACAATTCCAATATCTCATCCTCAGCATTCTCTTTGCTTCCTTTGTTTCCCTTTTCACTTTCATTATCCATCACCCCTTCTTCTTCTTCTTCTTCTTCTTCTTCTTCTTCTTCTTTTGATTTCTCTTCATTATTTATGATCCTTTTATGGCTTTGATCATCTCGAATTTCTTCGTTTCCTTTTGCTTTTCCCACAGATTCTTCCATTTTAGCGTTATGGATCTCATTATTCTCGTCCTTTTTGTAACTTTCTTTATCTTCCATTACTTCTATTCCCTTCTCCACTCTATTAGAATTGCCCTTCTCGTCCTTTTTGCAGTCTTCTTTCTCGTTGATTTCGTCTCTTGTTCCCTTCTTTTCATTCTCTTTGCAACCTTCATCATCTTTCAGTACCCCTTTTGTTCCCATTTTCAAAATTTCTGCATAACTTCCCTTCATGGGGTTGGATTTCATTTTCTCATTCATGGAAGTTCGTTGTATCTCAGAAAGAGATGAAACAATTCCTTCTGAGCAACATTTAGATTTATCAATTGATTTAGATCCATTACAACTCTCTTTGTAGTTCATATCAACCAAAATTTCCTTCTCTCTTGCTACATCTCTCCCCCAGTTCATTAGTATGGTTATCATGAAATTGAGTAAAGATATGACGTGGGTCACTGTCCAATCTAGTAACAGAACTTCTTGGTTGAAACAGGGAATCTTGTCAACAGCATCGTCAAATTTTGATGGAAAAGTTTCAATCAGATGAAGAAGAACGTCAATCTTATCGAAAACGAGTTTGGATGGAGGAAAGATCTTCTCTAGAGTGTTTGCGATTGCTAGTAAACGATCATCAATAAAGCAGAGGACCAACAAGCTCTGATATTTCAGGAGAAAAATCAAAGGGTTCATAAGCTTGGCAATCCAAACCATTTTTCTTGTTATTGAACCCAACCGTCCATCAAGATTCTGAGCTCTTGAGCAGGTGCTGTGGGCTACAGCAAGAAATGAAACTCCACAGGTTTGCAACGGCCGTCGTCTAGAACTCATCCTGTAGATTAAAGAAAAACACAAACAAAAGTTATGCCCATATCAAGAGAGTAAACAGATGGGGATTAATGTCAAGCAGATAGAGATTAACTCTGTGGCAACCTACCTAGAGTTACTTTCCTTGGAGTTTTCTTATTATCCAACTTTTTTCTTGAGATTAGTTGAAGTATGCATAAGATATCTATATATAAATAAGTCAAATGATCTGTTGGAAAGAGTGAGAAAGATTTGATAGTCTTCAAACTAATTTTACTCTCATCTATCTTTTCTGTGAACAATAATGATCTTTTTGCTATGCAATGAAAAACATAATCGTTAGGAAAGAAAATTTCGAAGATAATTCCTGAAATTTCCTATTGTTAAAGAAAATTATGATTGATGGTTTTTCCTAATTAGTATTTTCCTTTTCTAATATTTTTCCTTATAGAATTTTTCCTGTTCTAGTTAGTCTCTATCTATTCGTCTATTCACCAAATTATTCAATACTATTAAACAAAATTAACATCGATCATTAAGCTTTTGTGAAAGCGGCCAGAAATTTTGCATAGAAGATAAAAAACATGTTGGTTTTGTTAATAATAATCACCGTATAAGAAGATTCGTTAGGTGAGACTCAAACTAAAAGACAAAGGAATTTTGTCGATTTTAACCGATTCCGCGAAATTAAGTCCACATGTACTTCAAACAAAACAAAATCTATTCGAATGCTCGAACAGGAAACGGAGCTTTTCATCGATTCAGTCAATTCAATTACTCTTCATCACTTTAAAAAAAGAATCACAATTCGCGTTTGAGGTAGAAGATATCTTACCTTCAACTCACAAGAAGCTCCGCCGAAATCTCGCAAATATAACCGATCAAGAGTTCGTCGAAATCACTTCGGATCAAATCAAATGAAGAATTGAAACTCAAAATCTGAGAGGATTGATTATAGTACCAAAAGAGTGTTGAATGGCAGAAGAGTTACCTAAGCTTGAAGGCGCGCCAACAGAGGAGAATTCAAAGGCGATGAGAATGCGGGTGTGTTATTGTAACATGAATTTGCAACCAATAATACGAAGAAACGCTTCTGGCGAGTAGATGAAATGGCGGATTCACCATTTAAGCGGAAGAAACCGTCTCTCACCGAAACTCTCTCTTCTTCGTTGTTCCCATTTTCCCCACTTTTCCCTATTCAATGTTTTTCTCTCTTTTTTGCACGAAGAAATTATGGCCTTTTTTTTTCTTCGTAAATATTTTCGTTCTTATATTTGAAAATATGCCAATAAAAAAATTCAAATGTTTATCACATTACAACATTATCAATAATATTCAATAAGTTTAATCTTTCAAAGTCATATAGTTATATGAGAAAACTTTAATGCTTAGCATTGTGCTTATTTGATATTTAATTTTGTAATACTTTATAAAATTTTAAATTAATATTTTATAGTTAAATACGTGAATGTGAAACGTGATTTACTAATTTTTAATATTTAAATTTGAGTAAAAATTTGTATTTTCATATCAGAAGTCAACAGTTCAAATACTCCTCTTTCAATCATTGTGTATAAAAAATAAGAATTTTTTTTAGATAATTAAATCAAATAAACTAAGTATGTAGAATCTTTTAGTTTTATTTATTTGAGATGAACTGAGACTTGATATTGGTGTCATTGACATTTTATTTGTATAAATAAAGAAAAGAAATATTCTCCTTTCCCTTTCATATCTTCAAAATTTTGTCAATCATTATATGAGGACAGAACATTTTTATATTGTCTTCCCTTTGTTGTCACTTTTATATTTGGCCAAATAATTGTGTTTACTACTTCGTTCAAAATTTTATAGATTATATAGCAATTGTTATATCACATATGATGCATAAAAGAATTTGTAGAATAGATTTCCTCAGTTAGTTTTTTTTTTTAGGTTTTTCTTTAAATAATAAGAAAGATATTTGATTCATAAATCTTCCTGAAAATAAAAGGATGGTGCTATGCAATTTAGCAAATTGAACAGTTAAAGTTTGTTCCATGACAAATTATTGTCCTTTTTAGGAAAATATTAGAAAAAGAAATTAAATTATTGTTACTTTTCTAGTTAAATGTTCGTTTATGTTATATTTACAATAACATTTGATTGCTTTTTTTTTTTTTCACAATTCCTGGCTTCTCCTAATATATATAAATATGAAATTCACAAAAATAATAAAAATAAAAATAAAATAAAATATTGCATTTAAAAGTGGTTGGATGACGATGGAAAAGCTACCATGCATGAGGTTTTATAATCATGCCTACAAACAAAGGAACATCTTTTTATGAATATTTGTTAGGTTTATTTTCTAACAAGTTGATAAATTTACTTGTGAAAGTTTATTTTAAATGACAAAAATGAGGTAAAATATCACACCTCGACACATAGATATAACCATGAAAACAAGGGAAGCGAAAATAGAATTTTAACAATAAGGGGTCAAAAATTTTCTGGTATCATGTGAAATACAGCACACAATACACCCAAGTCCCAAAGGAGAATGAATATAACCATCATTCCAAATTGCACAAAAACTTAAGCTATAAAATAAAGATATAACTCTGTTGCCCAATGCAGGAATCTACATCTTCATCAGACCCTTTTACAACAAGAAAACACCTAAAAGGTTGAAAATAAATGTGTTCCTGCAAAAAGAAAAAAACATATACTGAACTTAGAACTATATATGTGTGTTTGTGATTGTATAATAATAATAATAAAGAAGATGGGCACTCAGTGACCGGTAAGATAAGAAGAAGAAAGAAATGTAATTTCATGAAAGAATTCGCTTTAGGAATCTACCCTAACCATGGAGGATTAGGAATATCAGAACCTGAACATAAGACAATTTTCTTCTGTACTGTGTATCCATGGAAAAATCATGAGGTGAGTTTAAGTTGTTGCAATGATATAAGAGAAAATCTAGAATAAGAGTGATTCATGATCTAAACAGTCAAATTTAATGAAGCAAAGCATAAGACTTACCTCAAACATTTCTAACGTCTGTCCGTTTTTCCAGTAGAGCGTTTTCCTGAATACAAGTGTTTTGGTTTCAATGTTGGGATTACCCTATCTGCCTCACCACGGCGAGCATCCTTATTCCTCTTTTTCACAGATTTCTTTGCAATCTTTAATGCCTTGACCTTTTGGACTGAGTCTTTGAATCCATCCCCAGGGGTAACCTCACTTGGTGGACGAGACCTAGACCTAGATCTTGACATGGACATAGACCTCATTCGCAACTTCTTACTTGGTGTTTCGTCGTCCACATCCATAGTACCGCCAGTAGCATCTCCTCTGTCAGGAGATCTCTCCCTCTTGCGACCTCGTGATTTACTGCGTGCTCGGTTAATTGCCAAACTAGGATCCAGACCCAAGACTGATAGCTGTCGCCCCATTCTCTTTGTTGTGTATTCTCGGTCTTTATCAAATTTCCTTGGTACAGTGGGTCGGCTTTCTGCAGTACTTTTCTTGATCCTATGTTGTTGAATAAGCACACTTTTCTTTCTTCTGATTGCAGCTAAAGCTTCTTGTTCCTCGGGAGTCAATTCAGCACCATCCATCTCAAAATCATCCTTAGATTCCTCTGCTTGACGAAATCCTTCTTCTCTTTCCAACTCTTCAAGTCTAAATAAAATATCAGGATCCATGAAGTCAGCCACATTATGTCCATCCATAATTTCAGGCATAATGTCTTCTTTCCATTCATCATTGGCTAAGATATAATTCTTCTTTAAACTGGCAGAATAGACACCAGCACCACCATTCTCTTCTTCCAAATCCTTCTCGGTTTTCCTAATTTGCTTCTCTCCATCTTGTTTTTCCCTGGCTTCCAACACAGCTGCAGGTATGCATATTGGTCTTTCCTTCTGGTCCCGAGGCTTTGGCATTGCCACATGAAGCCGGTTCAAGCAATCATCCATCCTTTTTGACTTTATCTTCAATTCTACCCTTTGATTTAATAATCTCTGGCAGGCAGCATTCTTAACAGCAATAACACCTTCCTCTGTCAAAGTGCTCATAGTAAGCAACACTCCCTCTTCACCTGTAGCCTCACCTCCTTGACCCATTACAGTTTTCATAGCTTCAGTCTTCATCTCCTTGACCAATTTCATATCTTCCTCTGATATACCATCCAGCGGCTGCAAATCAGTTTTATTGCAGACAATAATCAATGGTTTGTTCATAAACAGAGACTTTATACTATGAAAGAGAGCCGCCTGCTGAGCAATTGTATACCCACAAGACCCTGATATGTCTAAGAAAAACAGCACGGCAGCTCTCAGATGAGCCAAAGCAGTAATGCTACACATCTCAATGATGTTACGGTCTTCAAATGGCCTATCCAAAATCCCAGGTGTATCAATCACTTGGTACCTCAAGTACTTATAGTCAGTGTGACCCACAAAGAGCGACTTTGTTGTGAAGGCATAGGGCTGAACATCAACATCGGCCCTGGTAATCTTGTTAATAAATGAGCTCTTACCAACGTTAGGATACCCACAAATTAAGATTGTTCTAGTATTTGGATCAATTGATGGAAGTCTAGCCATGTGCTGTCTAATCTGCTCCAAGTAAGCCAAACTAGGCCCAATTCTCTTGATCACAGTACACATCCTTCCAAGAGCAGCAACCTTCAAACACTTGCAACGGTAGAGTGAATCACCATATTTCAACAGTTTCACATAGTCTTTAGCAATTTTGCTAATGAGGTTCCTTGCGGTGTTAACCTGTCCAAGAGCAAGCTTGTAATGATCTTTATTATACAGAACATGAAGAAGATCACCGTAAAAAGGATGAATGTCATCTAGCCGAGGGAATTCATCGATGATAGTAGAGAGCTTTTCATGGAAGTTCGTCTGAGTGTATTTTACTTTCCTCATATAAAACTGGCGCAAGCGAGAAATGGCATAACCCTTGTGGACAACAGTGGGGGTTTGTCGCTGAGTACGGGACAGAATAATATCAATAAAATCCTTGCCATTAGGTACCACAGTAATCTTCTTGAAGTTATACTGCACCATTTTTTAGCCTGCAACAAGCAATCCAGTAGTTAACATGAAATTGAGAAAATAAATAAAAGTATCAATATACAAATATTGCCACACAAAAACTTAAAGCCTCCACAACTGAAAGATGCCGACAACAGACTATTAAGAAATCATTGGGGATAGTTTATAAATTGGAGCTGATTTAAATTTCCATAGAAATCGCAAAAGCAATGTAAGATTGGAATACTGAGATTCCCAACCAGCAAGAAATTTGTCAAAACCAACATAATGAAAAGTGAACAACGCAAAATCAAAACACTAAAGCCTAATCATTCAGAATTATTACCCAACAGAAACATAATCATCAAAACAAAAAGGATTACATTCACAACAAAGAGCGTAAAATTATTCCTATACCCGCGAAAAAAAATTCCCGGCAATTGCATTATTAGCTAATCTTATAAGCATCGTAAGAACACCAGAAAATAACATAAATCATAATCCAGAAAACCACAAACAAACCTTGTTTTCTTCTTTCGCGATTAATATGTCAGAAAACTCAAATGGTAGACTCGATATCCTTCCCTGCAAACACAACAAAACACAACCGAAAAGAACTGGAAATTAGAGACAAAAAGAGAGAGACGTAACGGAAGAGGAATTGGTTCGACGGATTTATGAGTGGGTTGAAAGAATCGTAGAGAGTGAAGAAGGGAAGAGAATACCTAGCTGCATCCACAGTCGGAAGAGCCCAGGGAAAATGACGACGGCTGCAGTAGGGTTTTAGGAGCCTTTATATATGGTTTAGCTTAAATACCCTAATTTATTTAAATAACTTGTTTTTCTTCATGTGGTGGGTTAAATAAATAATATCCTTAGTTTTTTCTTTTTTTAAGTAAATATATTTTGAAATAATGTCACTTAAAATTAAAAATATATATATTTTCATGTCTATTAAGAAATAAAACAAAGTTAGTTTAAAATCTCCATATATTTACACATTATAGTTTAAAATCTCCATTAATTTGTAAAGGAACATCTTTTATATTTGACACGTATGAAAATAAAAAATATTGCACCAAAAAAAGAGAAGAGAAGAATAAAAAAAAGAGAAGAGAAGAATAAAAAATATGTTAACTTTTATGATTTTTTTTCAATTTATGATACAAGCCGTAAATATTTTGATCATTTGTTTATGATTTGGTTTCAACTTTTAAGATTTACTTTTTCAAGTGTTAGTTGATTTTGCTAGAAGCACAACTGCAAGTTTGTAGTTGTTTTAGAACTTACAAGACTCTTAAAGTCGATTCTTTTTTCTGAGTAAAAAAAAAAGTCAAATGAAACCTTAACTATTAAATTTATAAAATCGTATCAATTTGGTTCACAAGAAACATGAGTAGATACAAGCATAGAGTTATAAATTTAATTTTTGTTTAGTTCAACAAGTTTGTGAACGTAAACGAAACTGAACTCAAGTCGGGTCTTAAACACAATCTAATCAGCATTAAAATTTGTATACATATTGTTTTATCAATAAGCATAATTAAAATTCGTATACATATTGTTTTATCAATAAGCGCTAGATATATTTAAAAATATCATATATATATATATATATATATAGATATATATATTCAACTATTTAAATAAAAATCCTATAACTTGTTTATTATTTATTTTTAATTTCAAACACTATCCATTAAAATCGCTAAAAAATGATCGATCGTAAACATATAAAATTGCCGTAAAAAAGAAAAAAAGAGAGGGAAATTCAATAGGAATATATGGTCAGCTCATCGCGTCCAAGGCGCCCCCCTAAGCATACTTTTCAAGGAACAAAGTTAGCAGAAACTCTAATCTGTAATCTGCTTCCGCTCTTGCAATTTTACAACTTCTTACAAAGTTCAAGTTGGATTTATCAATGGCGCAGCTCCCAATTCTCCAATTCGAGGAGAAAATCATCGAGACAGTGGAGCAGAATCAAGTGGTTGTCATAATTGGAGAGACAGGCTCAGGGAAGAGTACTCAGCTCTCTCAAATGCTCCACCGCAGAGGATACACAAAGTCTGGTATTATCGGCGTTACTCAGCCTCGCCGAGTTGCCGCCGTTTCTGTTGCTCGGTACACTCCTAATTCATTTACTTTATTGCAAACCGCGTGGGTATTGGGTATTGGGTGCTGCTGTGAATGATTTAACTAATTGTGTTTTGTGTGGAAGAAATGGAGGTCATATGTATGGAAATCCTGAATGTAATTGATTAGATAGTTAATTCGTGGACTACCTAAACTGGCAGACGAGTTGCTGAGGAGCTGGGTGTTCATCTTGGTGAGGAAGTAGGATATGCCATTCGTTTTGAAGACAGAACCTCAGAAAGAACTCGAATCAAGTAAGTGAAATGTTCTTCTGTGCGTTGAAGTCAGTGTACTACTCTGTTGTTTTGTTTGATTCCGAGTTTCTTGCAACTGACTGTAGGATTGTAAACTGCTCAGATACCTCACTGATGGAGTCCTCCTCCGCGAAAGTCTTTCTGATCCTGAGCTTGGTCAATATTCAGTTATCATTTTGGATGAGGCTCACGAGAGAAGCTTAAATACGTGAGTTGCATCTCGTGAATAATCGTGCCCAGTCGCATCTTATAGAGTTTTTGTGTTTTTTTGTGTACGGACGACCCATTCTTAGACACATAAATGATTAATGATCCGCCCCTCACAAACAAATGAAATCTAACATTATATCCAAATCACACACTATCGTATTGTGTTAGGGACGAGTGAAGACCATAGATATTGTGGTGGAGTGGAGAAAAATGAAGATCGCAAGAGACAATGTAAGCAAAATGCTATTTCATTGGTTTATGAGGGGCGGGTGATTAATCATTTAGGAGGGCTGAGAATGGGCCATCCTACAAAAACTCCATTTTATACCTCATTATTTGGCATTTCCTTCTTGTTCGTCCAACAAAATTGATTTTATGTTCTTTTGCTGTTTGTGGCACCTTTCATTTGTTCTCTCACACGTGTACCTAAACATTAAACAATGATCACAACTTTTTGATGATCTTTTCAGAGACACATTGATGGGGCTGATGAAACGTTTAATTAGAATGCGTAATTCCCACTTGAAGGTTCTTATCACTTCAGCAACCCTTGACGGGGACAAAGTATCAAAGTTCTTTTTTGATTGCCCTGTGTTGACAGTTCCTGGAAAGTTGCATCCTGTTGAGATATTGTATAGCAATGAACGTCCAAAGAGCTACATTGAATCATGTCTAAAAACGGCTATTGGTATGATTGCAATTTTCATCTAATTTATATCGTGATTTTAAATCTTATCTATAAAAGTGGTTGGTTTCTCACAATAATCATCTAGGCTTTTTGTGGTCTAATTATTTTTGACATCCTCTCTAGAGCTTTTTTCCTCATCACATTCACTTAATAAAAAGCTCTAGAAGGGCTGTAGGTTTAATATTCCCATGTATCAAGCATTTATATCCACTTTTAGAGTTTCTTAGTTAAATACTGAAGAAGTTGGATTGACTACTTGCTAGATATACACACCAAAGAACCAGAAGGGGACGTTCTCATTTTCTTGACTGGACAGGTACTTTTGTTTCAATAATTTGTTTTCTTTTTGTTCTCTCGCTCAAGTAAATAACCAAGCTTTTAAGAATAAGGGGCATACGCATACAAGAAAGAGGGCCCACAAAAGATAGAGACAACCTAAATGAAAGGCCTCCAATTGAGCAGGATAAAACTAATTTATATTCTTGAAACTCTGTAGGGCATTTATTCTTAGCTAATTGTTTCTTTCATTAAAACAATTCATTTTTGAAGGATGATATAGAGAAGTTAGTATCAAAGTTGGAGGAAAAAGTTTATAGTCTGGAAGAAGGATCTTGCATGGATGCTATAATTCTTCCTCTTCACGGTTCATTGCCACCAGAACTGCAGGCAAGTAAACTGTTGGAATTCTTTCCTTTTTTCTAGGCATTTTCCTTGTTAGAATTCTAGAATAATTCTGGAAAGATTATGGGAATGTTTTCCTTATTTTCCTAAATCTTTTCCTTTTTTATTCCATTGTATACTCTATTTGTTCTCCCTTGTACCTATTGTTTTATTCATTAGAAAATAATAACAACAAACAATCGTGGTTTTTCTCCCGGTACTCGGGTTTCCACGTAAATTGGTGTGAACTCGTTGTCTCTCCTTTCAATATAAACTATTTTATTTCACCTAGAAAATTGGTTGAGGCAATGTTGAATTCTTTATTTATTACTGGTCTAAAAACATAAAGTATGGGATATTGTAGAGTTGTTCTCAAAACTTGTAAATAAAAATGCTAGGCAGAATGTTTACAAACCACCTATTTTTAATATGTTCTTAAATAAAAATGTAAAATAATTTGAAAAAAATCTCCCAGGCATACACAAATTTTGGTACTTTCTATTGGGCAGTTACTGTGTAATTTGAACTTTCAATTAGAATCTCGTTTTCTCTTGCATTGTTGTGAATATCCATTAATTGATATAATATTTTATTTTATATCCTTAACCTTGGTTTAGGGAGAAGAGTAGGAGATTGATTGTGCCTTCACTTTTTGGACCTTAGTTTATCACGTGTGATTGTGCCTCCACTGCTAGCATTTACCTTCATCATTCTTGGATTTCTTATTAAGAAAATTGGAATTGATGACCATTTTAGGAATAATAATTAAGGATATAACAACATTTTAAAAAAATTGCAAATATAGCAAAACTATCACTGATAGACTTGCATCGCTGATAGATTTGTATCGCTGATAAACTTCGTATGGTCTATCAGTGATAGACCAATATGTGTATCATGGTCTATCACTGATAGACTTATATCATTGATAGAATTTGATAAATTTTGCTATATTTGCAAATTTTTTGAAATGTTGCTATATACTTAATTATTTTGAATCTAATTGCTAAATTTGCAACTATCTCATCTTATTATTCTCCTCCCTGGGGTTTACTTCATAGTTGATCCTACAACATTTTTTATATCATACAAACTTTTACCAAATTCGATCTTAGTAATTTTTATTTAAAAGTAAGAGAGGCATCAGAAGAAGTGATGTAGATGCTACATGCATTCATTTTGCCTGGTACATTCTGTCTGACGCATCATCTTTACCACCCAGGTGCGGGTATTCAGTCGTCCACCTCCAAATTGTAGGAGATTTATTGCAGCAACCAATATTGCTGAAACTTCTTTGACTGTTGATGGTGTTGTGTAAGTAAATTAGGTAAATCTCTTTGGAAGTTTTTTATTTTTCTTTCATATTAAGCTGCATCCCAACGATAAGCATGTACACATAGGTATGTCATTGATTCTGGTTATGTCAAGCAACGGCAATACAACCCATCAACTGGCATGTACTCCCTCGATGTTGTACAAATTAGCAAGTACGTATTCCACTTCACTGACTATTAAGCTCTCTCATTGGAATGTTTTAAAGTTAGCTCTTAATGGAAGTTATGTTTCTCGTAAAGAAAAAAGATGGTTGTCATTTTTTTTGCCTTTCTATACTCTGTGCCATGCTAGCCTTTGGCTGTATATATGATCATCCTAGAATTATTCATTTAAAATTCCCTCTTATTAATTTATTTATATATTAGAAGACTGGTGGCAAAATTTGGTGCCTCTTTGGGTAATAATTGGTTCCCAAAGCCTCTGGGAATTCTCTTGTAACTGTGAGCAGGTTTGCCATATGGTATCAAGATCACGCTGGGGAATGGTGAACGTACCTAATTATGAATCTTTTTCTTCTGCTTTCCCTGATCTAAATGCAATATCCAACAGTGAAAGTCTAATGATCCGCCAAATGTTAAGTCCCTCCAAATCTCTTTTTGCTACTTTTGGGTTTCTCCAAAGGCCTCTCTTTGGGATTAATGCCCGTGGAAAACCAAATGAAGTTGGAATTCTGACACCTCTAGTTCCTTATGTTTCAAGTTTACTTTTTAAGACATCAAGGACAAGAAAGTATCTTTGCAAACGGGTGTGATAGGGCATCCCATTGAATTTCTACACACTTATTGATATATGTAAAAGCGTGAACTTGATCTTATCTACCTTTTATCTGCCCATGGCCCTCAACTTTGAGAATTCCCTTCTAGGTGATTTGTTGTTTTGCTCCTGTTCCTAATTACATTACAACCAAGGGGGCCACTCTCTCAAGAGGACATCATTCATTTTGGACAGAGCTAAGTTACTTTGGCTAACAAAGCTTTTCTCTATGCGGAAAGCTCCTCTGCATCTCTATTTTTTTTGTCTGTAGTAACTGGTCTTGTACCTGCTACTTAGTGTAGGCTCGACAGTTCTTTTTGGAACTATATCTTATATTCAATTATCTCTGGTTGGAACCCTTTTTGTATTTCCCTAACTTGAAATGAGGGTTGCCAGTGGTAGACTTTGTACAATTTGTATTTGTTGAATTTGTGTACATGACCATGTATTGGTTTCCTCATCTTAAGTTTTATGTCTTGGACATAGAGTGCAAGCAAATCAACGTGCTGGGCGAGCTGGAAGAACACGTCCAGGGAAGTGCTATAGGATGTACACTTCCATGGATTATCAAGAGGAGTTGTTGGATGTAACAGTTCCTGAGATACAACGATCTTCTCTTGCTGGTAGCGTTCTTTATTTGAAATCATTGGACCTTCCAGATATTGATATTCTCAGATTTGATTTTCTTGATCCACCAACTTGTAAGTATTGGTATTGATATGAGCTCACAATGTTTCTTGAGCGCAGCTAAATATGATAACTAAATCTAACTGCTTTTGGCAGCCGAATCTTTAGAAGATGCATTGAAGCAACTATATCTTATTGATGCTATTGATGAAAATGGATCGATTACTAGAATTGGGAAAACAATGGCTGGTACCACCCTAAACTACTTCTATCTAATTAGTTCATTTTGTGCTTATGAAGTCATACAGGTACATTCTTATAATGTATTCATGATTATGGTTACAGCAGAGTCCTGTAACTTAGATGTGTGTATTTTGTAAAATGGATGACAGTGTACTGATGTTGTATCTATTTCTATCATTGTTGGATTAAGATTCTGTGCAAGCTTCAGTGCTTTATGTTGGATTTTTGGTGTAGAAGCTCTTTTTGTTTAATAACTAATTGATGTACAGGATAAAAGAGAATCATAGCTGTACTGCGAATATTTCTCTTTCTTATTTAACTCTATTTGGATATCTAAATGTAGGGCAAACAATTAATCAGTTTTGGTGCTACTTTTTATGATCTCTTGTGTAGAGCTTCCATTAGAACCTTCACTCTCACGAACCTTGATAGAGGCAAATGAGTTTGGCTGTATATCCCAGGCTTTGACTGTTGTTGCAATGTTATCTGCCGAAACGACCTTGCTTCCTGGTCACAGGTATATTGTCAGTACAAAATTAATTTGAATTCTGTCCTTCTGTAGATCTCTTAGTTATTACACAGGCTATCTACCACCGGTTGATCTAATTTGCTTTGAGGTCCCCAACTTCTGTGGCGTAATTCATCTTTATTTCATAGTTTATTTAGGAGCAAATGTATCCTCATATTTTTTATTTTCTCATTCCACCTAATTTTAACTTGCTTTGTTCTCAAATTGTTAGAATCCAGTGAGCCATTTTTATACAAATTAGTTCGTACTTTGTAGTGTCAACAAAATAATTATACAACCTCGGAATTTGTCTTACGGCCACTCATCACAACTTAGAACAATAACTATAATTGTACGGAACTACATATGTTCATGTACACTGCTCAGTTTCCGATAGTCCTGTTTGGCCACTAAATTCTTAGCCGTCTCACTGTTATGAAGGGTCCATCGCTGTTTTCAAGTGTCATTATTTGTGAACATCTCATAAAATTGTGTGAGACCATTAACTTTTCGGTTTTCTTGAAGTACCATCCTTAATATTAAGATAGGTGCTGATCCCTACATTTTTTTTTTCATTAAATATATAGAATAAAACCTACACATTAACAATAGAATTTATGAGTTATATTCAGCCTCATGTCATATTCTTATGACCGTTTGTTACATGGCATTAATGAAGTGAGCATGTCTGGTCTTTGATTCTCTCAGTGATGATATACCTGCTTTTTCCTGTAGAAAGAGTGCTGATAAGAAGAGGAAGAACAGGTCCTTGAACCTTCCTGATGGCTCAGGATGGGGTGACCACATCCAGTTGCTACAGATCTTTGAGCTCTGGGATCAAAAGAATTATGATGTTAACTGGTGCAAAGACCATGATTTGCAGGCAAGTTCAAATATTCTGATTCTGAAATCGTATTCATACTAAGTATTCTGTAAGATAGAAATTAATAACCAAACCATATGGCTTGTACGTGCTATGGGAGTGAAAATTTTAAGGACTATACCATTAGGTGAAAATTTTAAATTAGATCATGCCACTTTGAAATCCTATGGAGTTTTTCGTAGCATTTTAAAACAGGTTAGTTTACTTTTCGGCATGCTTCGTTTGCCTGCAAAAATAGGATAGATAAAACTTATCTATTTTTATAATGCGATGACTGGTCGTTTCCCTACTTTCCTGTGGTCATCTAATTAGAAAAGAAAAGGATGAAAAAGGAGAATTATATGTTCAAAATCATGAGTGCTTACCTTTCTTCTTTTAATGGCTTCTCTTACTAATGATTTTCGTGTTCCCTATGAATAAAAACAAAACAAAACAAAGTGGAATGAAAGTAAATAAATAGTTGGGAACCAACCTCATTTCTTTTGAAAGTAAATAAATAATTAATGGTCAGAAATTAACTGTCAAAACTTACTATTGCAGGTAAGAGGGATGTTGTTTGTCAAAGACGTACGGAAACAACTGTGTCAAATAATGCAGAAAATAGCCAAAGGTTGGTATTATTTCTGGTTTTTGTTTCAAAAATTAATATGGAAATATTGGCTCCCAGTTTCTCGTTTAGGAAAGATGGCACAAAGGATGGTGTGAAACGTGACGTCTTAAACCTAGTTTGGTTTGGAAAATGAAATTTTATTTATTTTTAATATTTGGAGTCCACTAGTTTTGAGTTCAGCAATCATAATGATGGATGTCCCGGATGGCTACTTGAATTATTAAATTTAATATATTATGAAGTTTAATCAAGAAATCCTTTGGTAAAAACTGTAAAGACAATCATGAAGGCTCCGGATTATGTTTTTTATGTGTTCTTTAGCTAGTTATCTGTTCAAGAAAATTCTCAACTTTTTCAAGCTACGGATTGTCTTCCCTGGGACTTGGGAGTACGAAGGACCGTTTTTATGCTAATGTTGACAGGCTAACAGCCAAGAGGCCATCTTTTGAGAAGAGCCAAGATCTTATGCCTGAATGGGTCAGAGGGGAATTATTGAGCTTTTCACCACGCAGAAGCAGAACATTTAAATATGTCAAGTTTGTGTGTGTGCGTGTGTTTTATTTAAAGAGAAAAAAATTCCTTCATGAAATAAAAAATTACAAATAAGTTATGAGAGCTTGTATGGAAAAAGGACCAATAAGCAACACGAGACTAACACTAACAGTAAACCAAGAAGATCCCAAAGCAACTAAACAGATCATTTACCCAAACAACTAGATATAAAGACCCTCCTTGTACTTAGCAAAGCAATAAAAAACAGCAATTATATCACCTAACAACTTGTGAAGTTTGTTTGTAACTTGGGTTTGTGACACGTTTCCTTTCCTATATATATATATATATATATATATATATATATATCTGACAAACATTTGTGCTATCGATTAATCTTTGTCGTTTTTTTAACTCCAATGTTCTAAGCACCCGACCACCTTTCCAAGTTCATGAAGCCTGAAATGATGGATTAATACATCAATCGAGAAACTTGTTGCCTTTGCCTTGGCTATTATCTCAGAAAAGTTTGATGTTATAATGTCTCAAGTAGTCGGTTCAACTTAATTGTTATCTTCAATTTTAAGGTGCCTACCTCAATTTCCAAAGCATGGGAACCAGCCAAACCTGAGTCTTGGTTTAACGTATTGAAATTCTCGTAATCCACACATAATTTTGGTGGCTGTTTAAGGATATCCGAAAATGACGTGATATCTGGTTTTTTTTTTTCTAATTTTATTTAGTTATTCTTTTATTTTCTTCCAGAGGTCTATTAAGATTTTTCCCTCTAGTTTCCTAATTGTTCTAGTGAAACACAGGATCATTGGACGTATGGTCATTCAGAAACCAAAGGGAGAGTCAAGCAGAATACTGGAACTTGAGGAAGGCTTTATGTGTAGGCTATGCCAATCAACTTGCAGAGAGAATGATTCATCACAATGGCTATCGAACTCTTAGTTTTAAGCCTCAAGTCGTTCAGGTACAATGTTGAAGTGCGCTTTTGTAATACAGTATATGTTTTCTAAACTAGGCTTGGCATCAAGAGGTAAATTCTTTATGTGGTTCAAATATTCTTTTTTGCTGAACGCTCAACCAATTCCAGCTTCATTGTTTGCAAGTTATCTGAACTGAATGTCTTTACCACAGGTGCATCCCTCGTCTGTTATGAAGCCAGATGAAGAGGGGAAATTTGCCGACTATGTTGTGTACCATGAGCTCATTACAACATCTCGACCTTATATGCGCAACATCTGTGCAGTACAGGTTGATTGGGTAATGCCGATATTAAACAAGGTTAAGAATCTAAATGTAAACAAATTAAGGTAAGCTATTTTCACTTGATTCCATCTTTTGTCAAGCAATTGTTTTTTAATAAATTGAAGTTTGCTCGTAGACGAGCTCAGTAGTTTTCTTCTCCCCTTAACAGTGGTAGCAGTGCTGATTTTACGAGTGGGACAATAGAGGGCAACGTTAAGAACTCTCTAAAGAAAGAGGATGCTAACACTAAATTGACTCTTGATGGCCATGAAAACAAAATTCTAGCTGCTCGAGAACGGTTTCTTGCACGAAGAGGGAAGAAGTGACACCGTGATCAAACAAATTGACTCTTGATGGCCATGTATTATGGAACATGGGAAACCTGAGCAAATTGACTGCACTTGTGGCTGCTTCTTCCTGTTGCTCCCTTTTCAGGTTCACCCACCGGTTTCCCGTAGTTTCTTCAAAGCATGTGGAAGACAGGTAAGTGCAAGTGCATTGTTTCCACAGACCATAATAACCTCAAACCTCTTAGTTGAGCCATATGTTTTGACTAGTTTAAGTATGTTTAGGTTCGCAACCATTCTAAGAGGTTTAACGTCTGACGATAATAGTTTAATGTATTGTATGAACATGATTGATTGCTCTCGAAAGAAAGCTATAAATGTTAAAGAAATGACTAAATATAGGATTTTCTAAAAATTGATGTTCTTAGCTTTTCATTTCAACGAGTAGCTATGAAGTGTGGTTTTTGCAATTGTCAAAAGTTGAGGACCTGTTTTTTATAAATAAAAGTTTGAGGGTATAATTGCAATTACAATGTGGTTTTTTGCCATTTGTTCCCTTCATTTAATCAATTTAAAATTTGAGAACTGATTTATATTTCAGATATTTCAGAGATTTCAGACATTGTTAAAGTCCAATTTGTTGTGGATTTGATTTGAAGATAGTTAGAAGCACGAGGAACATAGGACCCATTACCAAATTTTATATGTGTTTTGCAGTGCATTTGAAGCTTATTTATTTATTTCTAATGCAGTGCTTTTTAAGCTACTTCTTGTTGCATCATAATAATTATAATACCAATAATTTCATAGATCTGATTGGTGACAGAATATGAGAACAATAAAATGGAGGGAGCAGAGTTCGAACGTTGAAAGGTAGAAAAACAAATTATTATTTCATGAAAAATAATAGAATCTGCTTTCATTATTTTTTTATTTATTTTATTTTACTCATTCACGTGATTTTTTTTTATACAAAACGTCCTTTTTTTAAAGTTTAATCAAATAGTGGGGATTTAGATGGAACACCTGGCCTAATCAACTTTGTTTGTTTGTTTGTTTTTAAAGTTTGAACGTCAAATTAATTTAAAATTAAAGCATATTACTCAATTGATTGAATATTCTTAACATTGAACTTTGTAAATATCAATTATAGTTGGTCAATTTTTTTCTAAAAAAAAATAACAATTTTAAAGTTGGATTTTTAAAATATGGTTGTGGAGGGAAACCAATGTTCAAAACAATATAATAGGAAGATTGATATACTCTATAAGATTTGAAAAGATTTATGGGAACAATTTCAAGATATAATTTATTATTTTTTTAAGTACTAATCAATATATTTCTTTTAATCTATGTGTATTCAAATATTCAATCTTAATTTGGTTCCTAAACTTCCTACTTCTAGTCTAACAATTTTTTCTATCATCTATTCACATTTTAACAATAAATTTAGGAAACGTGTTTACATTTATTTTAAAAGAATCTTGCACGTGAGGTGGGAGTGGTAGTTTAATGAGATTTATTTATTTTACAAATAAATGATCAGATCTGTTTATGAGAGAAAGAGATGGACAAAAGATTGTGGTCTTCCATAAATTAAATTCAAAATTTTATCAAACATCAATATATTCCATACTTTTTATTATTAAAATAGGTTTAAATTTTATTTTCTTTCTAAATTTTGTGTCTTCTTTTATTTTGATTTCTTATTTGGTACAAAATTATGTTTTGGTTATTAAAATTTTAAAATAGGACGAGATAAAAGAATTATATGGATAAAAATAGAAATTTATTCTAATTTGGTAACTATTTTATTTTATTTTATTACTTTTTATTTTTTAAAATCAAGTATAGGTAATCATTATGAACTTTTAGTGATTTTACTCATTTTACAACACCATGGGACGTTATTGTTTTAGAAAAATGTGTGTTCCTGGTTATTGAAAAATGTTTGAGGGCTATCAAATACATACGTTGATTTAGATAAAATATGATATTCATAATAATTTGATAACTTATACGTTTAACATCATGAAAGTGAAGTTTTAAATTACTAGATATGTATATCTATAATGATACTTTTGTACGCAACGTGAATGTGTTTTCAAGGTGTATTCATACATAAAGAAGCCTTTCGAACTCTCGTTGAACAGAAGATTTTTTAGACTACACTTATGCTGTGTTTTAGAGTTAACTCTTTGAAAGTATATCTATGAATGCATACACGATGATATTTCATATGACATATATAAAATTTTTGTTATTTGGTTGAATTGTTTTATTTGAGTATGATCAAATTTGAATATATACATTTGGTGATAGGTTTGGTAGGCTTATAGTATCTTTCAAATTACAATTAACATCTCTATATTTTTATTTATTTGAGTATTTGGTAAATTATTTAATGATTTATGTTGTTTCGTGGAGGATTGAACTTATGTTTGGTTAAGTAATCTAAAATTAATTATCTTATTAATTAATTTTACTTTTCAACCAAAGTTTGGCTAATTAAAATCTACCACTTAGCCACAACCTACTGATAGTAATTGCACATTAGTTAACAGTATGTGTAAAATGATTGTCAAATTAGGCCTATAATTAAATCGTGTTTGATTATAAATTTGATTTTAAATGTCATAGTTTAATATATATATATATATATATATATATATATAACATTCAGTTTTGGGTATTATCTCTTAATTAGAAATATTAAATAAATCACAAGTTGTGATAAGAAGTTTTGTATATATGTGTGTGTATGTATGTATATAATTTTATAAAAAATGATTTAAGGTCATTTTCATAACAAAGCAACCTGTCAAGTATTAATCATAAAATCAAGTGTTGATGAAAACGTGCTAAGCTATGAAATAATTGTGCATCATTCTTTTTTTTTTTTTAATATAATTCTAAACCAACTTTTCATAAAATAATAAGTTTTATGTATAATGTCAAAAAAAAATGACAATATTATTCTCAAAACTAATAGTAATTTTTTGTTTATATGAATTAAGAAAAATGTTGGTTTAAATTTTAACATTATTTCCTTTAAAATAATTTATTAGATAGAAATTAAAAGATTTATCCATTAGAAACAATTTATAAGAATATTTTTTCATACAAATTTCAAACTTCATACTTTATAAAACAAAATTTTAAATTATTTTATAAAATTAAGAAGAAGAAAAACACAAATTAACAACATATAACAAAATTTTCAATTTTTATCAATAATTGACATTAACTTTATTTTTAAAAATAACCCATTAAGAATATTATTATAAATGAAAAATAACGAAAGTATTCATAAAATGTAATAGAAATAAATTCTAGCCCTACAATTGTATTGTATTTTGATTTATTTGGTTATTTTTTAGAATTTACTTGTTTGTATCTAATTGAGAATAAGAAATTTCGAGTTCAAATTCTTCTACTTGGTACCAAATAAAATAAAATTCAAAGCTAAAAATGTAGAAGTTAAGGACTCAAAAATGATGAAGGAATGTTGGTTTGTTTTTGGGAAAATTATAATGAGATGTAATGAAAATGTCTTTTGCGGAGATGTGAAGTAAAGGTTTTGTAATTTATTTTCGTAAGAATAAAGAGTAAAGAGATATATAACAAAATCAAAAAAGCAAAATTTCGAAGCTTTTTTTTCGAAATGTCGCATTTTTTTATGTTCAAATGACCCGAAGATCCAACGAAAGGAAATCTGCTATGACTCCATTTGTAATATAATTTATGTTCCTTCGTATTTGAACGGTTCTGATTTTCAAAATCCTTCATTTGAAGAACAGTTTTGACTCCACCCAACGTCTAAAACTCAAGGCCCTAGATATTCGTAGTAATTGTCTCCCACTGTGAACGAATTTTGAATTCTTTTTATAATTTTCCTGAAATGGGTCTGTGATTCGAGACATGTTTATTTTAATGGAACTGATTTTGATGTTTCGTATAAGATATTGACTTTGATCCATCTTTTATGGAAACCCCTAATTTCCAAAAACCCGTTAAACCAACAAAGAAGAGAAGTTCCAAGTTTTGTGTTGTTTTGATCTTCAACTTCAATGGCTGAGCTTCGTGATCAAGTCGATATTGAAGACCCTCAAGCCCATATTCCACTTCTTGACTCAAATCACAATCAGAGTTCACAACCGACAAAGGAAGAAGACGACGAAGAAGCCCATTTGGACAGTGCCTTCAAACTGTTCGATACATTACTTGGCCTTTTGGGCTTCCATCAATCCTCTGTTTTCAGCTGTGTCTTGTCTTGGTCTGTTTTTGTTCTTGTTGGTATTGTTCTGCCTGTTGTAGTGCTGCAGCTTTCGGATTGTGCCGCCTACGAGAAGTACCAGATTAAGGGTTTTGAGCTTGATGTAGTTGCCTCTCAAGCTTGTCTTGCAGCTGTCTCTTTGCTCTGTCTTTCTCACAACCTCAGAAAATATGGCATAAAGAGGTTCCTTAGTGTTGATAGACAAATCACCTCTTTGGCTCGGTTTCGAAAAGAATATGTCAAGAAGATACGGGTCAGCTTCTACTCAAACTTAAATAGAAACCTTAGATCTCGTTGCTTCTTGAAAATCTGATGATATAAATTTATTTTTCTCATTTATGATTCTGAATGTCTATGGGTTTGGTATGTGAGTCTTGACAGAGGGTTTCAAAGTTCAAAATTGCTCATTTTCACTTCTTTTGAATGTCTTGGTCATGTAACTTTGAACTGTGGCATTAGAAAGATCTCGGTTTGATTATCTATATCTCCACAGGGTTCAATACGGTTGCTCGTCTTCTGGGCATTACCATGTTTCCTTTTGAAGACTGCTCGAGAGGTAATTCGAATACTATATGCGGAACGTGTATCGTGGGGGCTGTCAGTTGCCACCTTACTGGCTATGATCATATCCTGGACTTACCTGACCTTGATCTCTCTATCAGCCGCCATTGTGTTTCATTTGATGTGTAATTTGCAAGTTACCCACTTTGATAACTATGCGAAACTCTTGCAAACTGAGTCTGAAGTATTAGTATTAATAGAGGATCATATTTTCCTACGCTATCATTTGTCCAAGATAAGCCACAGATTCCGAATCTTTCTTCTTCTCGACTTCTTTGTTGTATCTGCCAGCCAATTTATGACTCTATTCCAGACGACGAGATATACTACAAGGGTTACCCTCATAAATGGTGGCGATTTTGCAGTAAGTTCAACAATTTTTATGTATCTACATTTTCTTAGATACATGTTGA
Source organism: Cucumis sativus (assembly GCF_000004075.3). NCBI lineage: Eukaryota > Viridiplantae > Streptophyta > Magnoliopsida > Cucurbitales > Cucurbitaceae > Cucumis > Cucumis sativus. The sequence goes on along the minus strand of NC_026656.2, from coordinate 17,442,081 downwards.
TCGTTTTATGAGTTCAAGGCTTGGGGACATTGTTATAAATCCAAGGCTTCATGTTTATTTGTCAGCAATAAGTTTCGATCTCTAAAGCTAGATTTTCCTTGCTTTTTCTTGTTAACTTTTAGGTTTCTGCAATTGTTCAAGTGGTTGGAGTGATTCTTTGCTTGCATGGAGCAACAAAGATTTCCCACAGAGCCGAAGGAATTGCATCAGTAGCTAGTAGATGGCATGCTTTAGTCACTTGTGGTCCAGGTGAAGTTTCTCAGCCTCGATATCCTAATGGTAACGGGAACTCGGAATCTCCTGATAGACTGAAATCAATGACATGCACCTACTCTGAAAGTGATTTGGAGTCTTTGGATATTGTCACAATGCCTACAACCACACAGTTAGCTTCTTATATGTCCTCCTATCATAAAAGAGAAGCTTTTGGTAAGAACCTCAGATATCTTCAGAATTCAACTTGCGTTATATACAATTTCTTAACTCAATCAATATTTTGCTCAATGGGATCTTCAAAACTCTATAGGAACCTCAATATTGCATAACTTTTTTTGTGCATTCAAAATGAAACTCAAATTTTCAAATGCTCAAAATCGACATGGCTCTACGAAGCTGTTATTTGTGTTTAATGCTGTCGGTAGAACTTTGTAACTTACTCTGTATGGTGCAGTGATGTATTTGCAGATGAATCCTGGTGGAATCACCATTTTTGGGTGGACAGTTAACAGAGCTCTGCTGAACACTATATTCTTTCTTGAACTCACATTGGTCACCTTTGTGCTTGGAAAGACTTTAGTTTTTACCTAAAGAAGTGAAGCATCAGAAATTTCAATGGCTGCCTAATCGGTCTTGTTTGTAAAATCCTTCAAAAGCCACATTTCATACATGTAAAATTAATCATTGTCCTGAGAAATTTTGTTCCTGGTCGTGTTTTTTCTTTCTTTCTTTTTGGCCGGTGGTCGATCCAAATTGTTGGGGGTTATTTTCATATCCTCCTCTGGATCCGGGCAGTTGAGAGTCTTCATGTATAAAACAAATGTTGTTCAAATAAACTTCTCATTTCCTCATTTCTTGACAAGTTCTCCTGTCATAATTTCTTCCACGTTTGAACAATCAAAGAAGGTAAAAATACCGTTGCACTATATCAAATACAATTGAAGTTTTCATAAGAAAAATTGGTTTAAATGACAAAAATGTTGAAAATATTTATGATAAACTCTAGTCGATGTCTATCACTTTAGTCAACCATAACCAATCAAAGGATCTTATTGTTGAAAGGACCGTTCATTTTGTTAATATTATAAGGATTTTTTCAACGTGAAATCTTCAACGGCTGATGAATAAAGGTATCAGTCATTGGAATAACTATGACGTTGAGAGCACCACTAAGGGCTTTGACCTGTGAAAAGGTGATTGAGGGATGAATCAGCAGTGAGAACCTGCTTCCATGTCAATGAATATGCAACTAAGAAATCAGAACATCTGAAAGCTACTGATGTCAACACCTAAGAGAGTAATCAACAAATCTACAACTTCATAGTTGGCTAGTTTTCAAATTATTATTATTATTATTTAGATAATATATTGGGCAGGAAGATCGAACTAATGATATCAAGATTGATTGAGTTAACTCTACAGATGTATAAATAATATAAAATATTAGGATTTATTATATAGATTTATAAGTTAAAAGTTTAAGTAATATTTTGGAACTCATTGAACTCATTGCCTGTCAATGTGTTGAAACCTTGAAAGTAAATAAAAAAAACTGACTAATGTGAATAAGGTGAATGTAAAGATTACGTGGAAGAAAAATAAAGTTGAGAAATATGATTGAAAATTCATGAAACAGAAATAAAGATCTTCTAAAAGCTGAACTGCCCACCTACTTCTATAAGAAAATGTTGGATGTTAATTACTTTACGTGAAGAAACATGTATTGACATCATCCAACAAACACAAGACTCCAACTAGATGAAATTAATATTTACCACAAGCGACGTGACAACACATTCACCTACTTGAAGAAATTTGTAAATAAGACTATCAAAAGCAAACATAATATTTAATTATAAACTATAGCTTCTGAAAGATACATACAAGACCATTTACCAGCTTTAGTTCTTTGTTTTTGTGTGTTGGCAAATTTCAGGATTCTTATACATCTTCTTTGGAGAGGAAGATTATTATAGAAAGAGGGATTATTTGTTTGGTTGGTGGAACAAAGAGTGTTTCATGTGCAAATCCTTTGGGTAAAAAGTTACGCAATTTTGCTGCCTTTAAAAAACTCGAGGAACTTCATCTTCTATCTTGAGGTATCTTGAGGTAAATTGGTCTTGAAATTAAACATGTGTCTAAACAAGCATTTGGTTATAAAAAATAAGAATTGAAATCTGATCCAAGAACGATAAACTCAAATAAGCAAGGGGGACAATGTTGAAGATATATTCAAAAAACCAAAGGATTTCATACTCTTGATAAGATTAGTACATTTATTAACTATTACTCTTCTCATAGCCAATTGTTTCTTCAGCACCCTTGTTTCAAGTACTTCCCGTGCTCTTTGATCAAAGTGGAGCAAAAAGTGATGCAAGAACAAGAACAAGATATTGTAACCACTCCATCTGCGAATTAGAAAGAAAACCCAGTCTAGGTGTTGAATGGCGGTCAGCTTCAAAATATCGGTGGAATTGTAAACAACAAGCCTCTGATACATGTTCCAATATCCAACACCTGTCGGACACGAACACATTAGCGTTCCAATATCCAACACCTGTCGGACACGAACACATTAGCCAAACTAAAGTGTACAACAGGAAAGATAAGCATCCTCCTCCTACACACCCAATTGTTTCTTGTAGTCTAAATGTAAAGTTCAACTGCAATTATAACTCAACAGTGAAGCCAAATTCAAATTCAAATTCAATGATTTTCCATTTTCTACATGAATATTTTACAGCAAAAGCATCTATGCTAAAACTAATGACGTAAGTGCTAGACATGCATTCATTTTCAGATGCCTTGAACACAAAGTTCACCTGAAAGCACACACAATATACATATTTTCACTAACTACCAGGACATGGTCCAAGACCAACCAGCACCAATTATATTGTGAAAAGCAGTGCTATCTTCCACTTATTCAATTCAACTCTCTCCCGCACAAATTTCATGAAAACCAAATCTAAATAATAAATGGTATACAGAGCCTCAGCCATAACTTGACAACTCATCTCTCACCAAAGAGACCAGTAGTTCCTAACTCCTGCTGCTGCAATTCCTTTATACGTTGCTCTTCAAGGGGGTCTGGACTCCGTAATATTCTTCTCATTCTCCTAATCATAAGACAGCCAGAGGACATCATTGAGAATTTTATCAATAAAGAGACTATTTATGAAGATTATATCAAACAATAAGGACCATTTACAAGTTTACTATTGGGAATCTATTCTAACTTTCTTCAAACCACAAAAACCAAAATTGTGATTTAGCCTTTAATATTTTATATTTTATATTCTATAAAACCAGAACTTAACATATTTGCTTAAACGATAAAAAATGACTTAGTTCAACTACCAATTTTTGCTTGTTGTGCACATGAATCAAATATAAGCAGCCATGAAATCCACAGAGAAATATTTAGCTACCTGTCTCGAGCATGCTGTGCAGGGAAGGTAGGCATAAACTCCTTAGACTTTGGGAGAGGCACTTCACGGAACCACTCATGATCAAGGGCTTCTTCAGCTGATATTCTCTGTAAAAAAAGATAGTGAAATTCAAATAAGCAAATGAAAATAATATAGAACTCACTTGAGCTAATTGACAAGCTGATAGTTACCTTTTGAGGATCATAGGCTAGAAGTTTGCTCAACAGATCGAACCCAGATTCAGATAGAACTGGAGATCCAGTAAATGATGTGGCAGGGAATTTCTTACGAAGCTGATTGAACCTGAAAGGTAGAAGTTTATATTAAAATAAACCTAAGATAACAAAGGCCAGCTAGTCAAAACAGACTCACCCAAAGCTGGAAGCCCAGGAAAATAGCGAACTAATAAGAAATCTAGAATATTGAAAGCTAAATTTTATAAATAAAAAAAAAAAGCACTTAATGCTTACTGATGCTTGACAAAGTTGGCTCTAACGCCAGGTAGCTTGGAGTATCCAGGCCAAATAGTCTCATTTGGAGTGCCTAGAGTTCTAAAAATCTGTCAAGTCATACCAATAAGAAGAATAAGAAAAAGGAGCAGCTCATTATTATAATACAAGAGTTTTAACTATTAATAAAATAAAATACCAACAATAGAAAAAACCACAGTACAACATATTACCTTATCTAGTTGCTCAACTTCAGTTTTGCCATTAAAAAGAGGTTCCTTGGATAAAAGTTCGGCCATGATACAACCCAATGACCACATATCAATGGCGGTTGAATACTGTTTTGTTCCCAACAGTAGTTCAGGTGCCCTGCCATGTAATGAGATCAGAACACTGTTATACTTTGTCCCAAAACATTCTTATATGTAAACAGTAAATGGTTATGCATAGATGAATCTTATAAATAACTCGAATGTCTTCACAAAAACTAGATACAATTATGAATAAAACTATCTGAGATAACAGATAACAGTACCATAACAATATAAGCTAGACACCAAGGTGACACTTGCAATCACATACTCACAAATATTCGCAAAATGCTCAATAGCCCATCAAACAGAAAATCACATGGCTCGCAAGATGAACAAACTGGAAGTGCAAGAAGAATGGATTAAGCGAAAATGACACCAAGTTCTTGATAGTGATGACAAGATCTTTGTGTCCTCTGCGTTAATATTTATTTGAATGAAAAGAGAAAGGAGTCAAAAGAAAGAAGTAGTCACCTGTACCAAAGTGTAACAACTAAATGTGTATACGGCTTCAAAGGGCTTCCATACTGACGAGCCAATCCAAAGTCGCAAATCTTCAGTTCACCCTGGTTGTTCAAGAGCAAATTAGACGTCTTCAAATCTCTATGAAGCACCCAGTTACTATGGAGATACCTAACACCCTCTAATAGCTGAATCATTAGACATTTTACTTCACTCTGAGTAAAAGGATGTTTCATGGTCTCCATAAGTCCTTTAAGATCGTGATCCATGTACTCCATGGCCATAAAAATGCTATCAAGACTATTCCCCACCACAACTTCCTTCACATCAACAATGGATGGGTGATGGAATGAAAGAAGAATATTTATTTCTCTCAAAGCAGTCAGCGGAAACCCTTCCCGCTCCTTCTCCATTTTTACTTTCTTCAAGGCCACAATTTCCCCAGTCTTCTTGTCTCTAGCTCTAAACACAATGCCATAGGTGCCTTCGTCGATCTTGTTTAGTCTCTCAAACTCATCAACACTTCTGCATCCCTGAAGCATGTTTACACCACGTTGAGTGGTTGTTGGAGGCTCCTGCGGGGAGCAAACATCATTATCTTCATCAGATTCAGTATCTGATGGACTACAGCTAACATCACTAATATTATGTCTTTCATCAACCTCCATGCTGTCACCCTTTTCCACACCACTATCAGAATTCGCATTCACTCTCAAAAATCTACAGTAGGTACCTTGTTCATTAGATTCCGACGACCTCTCTCTAGTCCCATTTGTCTTGAAACCATTGCTTTTGCAGTCCCCAGTCTCAGAAAATGATTCACCCGGGGTCTTGCCATATAGCTCAGATTCCCAAATTTCAGTAATTGGGATCTTCTGTTGTCTTAGTATTTCTTTCTTACCTAAAATCTCACCTTCATTAGCTGGCGAGGTATTTCCACCTGCCCATCGTGAAAATGAGATATTCCTTGCTGGGCCATTATCTTCATTATCTAACAATTCTACTTCTACATTATGGTGTAAATGCTTTGGTAAAACAGGAGAGGCTAATGACTCAGACATCTCAAGTCCAGAGGCTAAAGGAGATTTAAATACAGAAGAAGATGCAACATTATGGTTATCACTATTCCTAACTGAAGATGTATGTTCACCTCGGTCTGAGATGATATTAGGAGACTGGCGAGTCAACTTCTGGGGCCGGGGAAGACCCATCACTGTTGTGACAGTCCCATTACGGGATGGGTGGCTCAATTTGTTGTCGTCCCTATCCCAAACTATAGGTGAAAATTTTCTTTTCTTCTCCATAGAAGATAGTTTCCCATTGTTTGCTACTTTCGAAACCTCTCTATCTCTGACCCCCAAGCCAGATTCAATTGCATCATCAGATCCACTCCCACTGGATAGCTCACCCGGCTCCCTGTCGATGATACTTTTAACCCTATTTTCAATCAGGCCATAATCACTACCACTAACGCCATCACTATTACTTGAATTGCTCCTGGTAGAAGACGAATGATAATGACCATTCATAACCGCGTTCTCTTTCATATCTTCATGCCTAACCCTAAACTTGTCTTTGACGTCCCGCGCTAGACTCCGCCGAACACCATGATCACCATTGCTGATCTTAACTCTTCCAAACTCTTGCCTAGCACTCCCAAACGACCTCCTCGACACATGAAAATTAGTCTCCCGGTCCCTGAACTCGTTCTCACGGTAACCTCCATGTCGCCCAGCCGCCATAGTTACACAGACGAAACCGCAAACACACTTGATAAATAATTCAAACTTAAGAAGTCAAAATTCAGTTCAAAATTTGACTCAACCCCTTCAAACAAAATTACAAAATTGAAATTCTGCAGAAAATCTGAACTGAAACCTAGAACTTCCGTTTCCCTCGGACGGAAAATATGGCGAAAGAAAACTTAACACAAAAACAACCCTAAACAAGAACCGGGGAGAAAATACAAACAGTGTAAACACCCGATCTCTGACTCGGAGAAAGGGTTTTCCGATGGAGGGTTGAGGTTGAAGACGATAAAAGACGGGGCGAAACGCTGCTTCTTCAGGAGGGGAAAGAAAATCCCTCGCTCAATCGAAGACAACGCGATCGCTACGCGGAAAGAGGACGAAAAATTGTATGGCTCCTCTATTTTATATGTGCCACTTTTTTTTCTTTGTAATTGCGTTGAAGTGATAGGGCAAAAGCGGTATCTCAACCATATTAAAAACACTGATTTAAATTCAATTAAAATGCGGATTTCCTATCAACTTTAGGGTTTTCCTTTTGTTTCAATTTTAAATCGTATCTTAATTTTAATATCTTTTCCCATTCAGATTCCGAAAATATGATTGTTAAATTTTGTATTTTATGTGTTTTCTAATTAAATTGTGTTGACAAATTAAAAAAAAAACGTTCATAACGTATATTCAAACGACTATTAGATAGAGGGTGGTGAACGCATATTCAAACGACTATTAGATGGATAGACCTATAAGTAATTCTCGACTTTTACTAAATTTTGAAAACAAAAAGCTGGCCCAACACTTATAAATATAAAAACAAAATAATTATTTACGTAACTTGATAATCTTTTGATTTTTGTATATTTTTTTCGCACCCTGCCAATGTTGAATAAAACAAGTATTAAGTATTTCTTTTGATTTTTGTATATTTTTTTCGCACCCTGCCAATGTTGAATAAAACAAGTATTAAGTATTTTTTTTTATGTTTTTAAAATTTAGCTAATAATTTAATTATTACAATTAAAACCAATATTTATCTATTTGTTATGATCTATAAGTGATAGACCAATATCTGCAACGTTGTCTATAAGTGATAAACTAATTGGACAAATTTTGTTATATTTGCAAATTTTTTAAAATATGTTTATATACTTAATTATTTTGAATCTAATTGCTAAATTTGTCTTAAAATTTGTCCTATGTTAAGACAAAAAACAAAAGTGGTTAAACAAATGCTCAATGGGCTTTTTAAAAAAAATTACATGAACATGTGAACTTGTAATACAAATCTAAACAAAAGTGGTTAAACAAATGCTCAACGGGCTTTTTAAAAAAAATCACATGAACATGTGAACTTGTAATACAAATCTAAATCAAACTCTAATCATATCGATATTATTATTATCCTTACTATTATTTGGACGGAACTTATTTTATATAGAGAGAATATTCTCAAACTAGCTATTAAAAACGGTCAATAATGTGGATATGAGTATTAATATTCCCAAATTAATTGGTCATAAATAGTAAACCAATTAATTTGTTTGACAACAATTTTGAGGCAAGTTCCAAAAGTTGGCCCCTCCATGAAATAATACTAGAAAGCAGCACAAAGACAATAGAACACAAGAAGCAACTAAAAACCAGAACAGACGATATTTCACTTCAAAATTTCAATATTTTGTAACAATTCTGAGGTAAAATGCATTTTACAGATATTCATGGAGAAAAAGCAAGTGGCATTGAAAAGGTGGTGGACAAGGGCTGATTAAACTTAATAAAGAGGCAGGTGCCTGAAAAGGGAAATATTGAATCTACCAGCAGCAGAGAGAAGGCAACTTGAAGGAGAAATAAGAAGGCAAATGACCAGTCCTCCTAATATAATCAGCCTTTTCAGAAGTTCTTACAGATTTCTTATTTAGTTTTGCCTCTGCATTTGCACGTTTCTCTTCAGCTATTCTTCTTGTGGCTGCTAGTTTATCTGCCAGCGTCTCTTGTGCACCAGCTTTCATTTTCTCTGCCCTTTTCTGTTCATATATAATTAAAATAAATAAATAAAGACACCAGAACTGTTCATTGGATTCTATGTTGAAAGATGTTTTGTGGATTTCATGATCACTACAACTTCAAGGAAGAAATGAATTGCAAAAAGAAATATATTAGATAACATAGGGTTTCAATACAAAAACAATTGGCAATTAAATATGTTATCTATCTTATAAAGATTGTGAGTCCTTTGATTTTTCCAACGTGGGATTCTCAACATGTCTTTCAAGAGATGGAGCATCTTCAAGTTTACCATTTTTTAATCGAATCTCAATTTTTTTGCTCTTGTCAAACACTTGTTGGGGTGCTTCATGATGTCTGAGACTATATTTGATAACATGGAGTTCCATCTTAAAATTAATTTGTGTGGTATATAACTCATCTAATTTTATAGACCTTGTAGGTCCCTTGGAGAAGGGATTCTCAACAAAAGATGAGTAGATAAAATGCTATTTGAGTCCTTTTAGTTCAAGTTTACTCCTACTTAAATTGAGTAATTTGAGTAATTTTAAATATTATCTTATAGTTTTAATGGGTTGGTTAAAAAATATCGCTAAACGTTTATAGTTATTAGAACGTTGACTGTTTTTTACCTTGGATAGGCTAACACATTGATATAATATATACAAGCTATGAACAATTGTATTACGATTTGAGCTATATAAAAAAGAGAAAATTCGTCTGAGTTTTTCGAAATCTAGCTAGACATAAGACAGGTGAGCTACAGCACCCTTTCAAATCCAATCTTTCCATTTTTTCTCTTTGGCGCATCAAAAGAAAAGCTGCTGTGGAAGAAAACTAATGACAGATACAATTTAGGAGATCTAGCCAAACTACAGAAACTATACTATAACGAAGAAATGATTTGGATCAAAGTTCAACTAGACATTCAAGTTTAGAAGAAAGTACCTCCATTTTTCTCATTTTTGACTCTGCTTTCTTCTTCTCGCTGGTTTCCCATGCTTGTATCCTCACTTCTTCACGTTTATACCTTGAAATGCAGAACAATCAGCATATCATGAACATCCAAGTGTTAAATCTAGCATTTTAAGTCCTCCCGATGCAGCATCCTAAAGAAGGATTGCAAAGAAGGAGAGGACATTCAATCATCAGGATTTCAGTCTGAAAGGATGAGTCTGATATCCTCCATTTTTTCCTTTTTGTTTAATGAAAAAACGAAAAAGACCCACAAAATGGGATGCTTTCAAAACTTACAACTAGTTTCTTGAACTTCGGAATAAAACAGAAGTTATCAATCGGGCCAAAGTGATCGCTGTTCAGAACTTGAAAGGCAAAGGCAGAACTAAAAAGAAATGAAAAGGGATCAAATAGTTACCTTGCCATATGCTTGGCTCGTTCTGCTTCATCCCAAGCCATTGCTCTAGTTTCCATAGAGTCCATCTGTAGAGTCTGATCAGAGCTCTGGCTCTGGTTTTTCACCACCATGGCGGTAGAAGCAAAACCTGCTTGACGATCTTCGATGGTTTGCATCTCATGGTGAGGCCTTGCTGGAGTGGAAGATCCAGAAGTTATAGGACTCTGAAGAACAGGGGTTGTGGCTCTAACTGGAGTAGCCGTCCTTGAAGGCTCCTGACTCGCTATGGGAGTCATATCTGTTCCCATGTCCCTCACACATACAGATCTAACCATCGTCTTGCAGCTTTCCAATGGCTTATTGACTCTCCAAATGGGTTCACCGCATTCCATCTTCTTTGTTTCTGCTTCACTTCGACTAGTCATAGCAGAAGCAAATCCTCCATTTTCTTCTTCCCCTTCGATCCTTTTTTCTCCAATGCTCAAATACTCATGCTCTTGTTGTGGCACAGCAGCTATAAGCCGCAAGTCATCAGCATTCGAGTTTCTATGCTTGACTTTAGACTCCCCTTTTTCTCCTCCTCTTGGCAACCCAAATATCCACTTCTGTGCATCGTCCCACTTCGATGGAGTTGATTTCGCAGTGACTACCCGGCGATGAAAACCGCCATTAATTCCATTTCCTCTATGAAAATCAAAACCCATAGCCTTTTCATGCTTTGATCCATTGTTGTCATACCCATTCTCCTCTCTCCCCCTCATTTTGATCACAAGAAACCTCTCTCACACTCTCACAGACATATTATCAAACAGATGGCGTGCATACTTCAAAGATCACTAGAAAACACTGGACCCCAACTTCAAATGCAAACCAAAAAAAAGATCTAGATTTCAGCATCATTGGAAAAGATAAAAAAAGAGACCGAAAAGAGACATCCGAAAGCCCACAGAATTGAAAAAAGAAGAAAAAGAAAAAGAAAAGTTTCGTTTCGCATTCAGAAGACGAATGAGGAAATGAAAACAATAAAACCCGACAAGAAGTAGAACCTCACCATGTCTGAATGCTAAAATTTACGTCACTGAAGGAGATAAGGGACCCATTTGAAGCAGTAAAGGGATGTAGATTTCGAAATTAACACAAGAGTAAAGAAATGTGTAATTTCCATAGCAGGGAAGCTCAGAATAGCAGGCAAAATTAGTAGAAGTGGGTACAAATGTAATGATTTGTAGAAGTAGTAGAAGAAGGGGTGGAAGGAAATGAAGGCTATGATCAGATTAACTTCAAAACATTGAAGAGAGAATCAAAAGGGGGATGATGGGTTTGGTATGAATATGATAGAGCTCAAATCTATGGTGAACGGTAAAATTAAAGCATTGAAAAGCTGAGAAACTGCAGCAGATCTGTTATGGAGGGAATTAAAAAAAGCAAAGAAAAGAGGAGATGGTTGGGAATGGAGACAAAGCAGCATACATGTGGCAACTTGGCAAGTAATTCCAAAAGAATAACTGAATACTCATAACATAATTAGTTTAAAATACCACTTTAGTCCTTTCGGTATGATTTATGAATAAATCAGTATAATTATTATTCCATTGCAACAAAAACATCTAACGCTAAAAATAGTATTGACCCAAACTATTAAACTTTACTGCACAAAAAATAGAATTAAAAGTTACCATATTTTCTTAGAGATAGGATGATATCTATATGGGTGCTATAATGTTAATGTATGCATAATATTATGATAACCTCACCAATATAGAAAAAAAGTATCATCAAAATTCAATCAACCCAACCCATATACCCACGCCCATATTTTAAAACGTTGGATTGAGTCCATTTTCGGATCTATGAAATTGGCCTAAAAACTTCAATCCAATTCATGTACACCGAATTAGAAAACTTAATTTTAAACTTTAAGGATTAAAATGAAATAATGATAAAGATTTAATGATCAACAACATTAAACCTCCCATGAATTGAGTAATTATATTTTCACGTTGGCATATTTTATACAATAAAAGTTAGTATCAAACATTAAGTGAGAGTATAAGAGCTAGTTTGGAGAAGCGTGTGATTAAGACGAAGGCAAAATTAGGTCAAAATATCATTTTAATTACTCTAATTTTAGTGTCCGTACTTCAATAGATCTTAAACTTAGTTTGATCAAAGTTAATTTAAACCAACAATAATTTTAATATAAAAAATAAAACATGAAAATATATGTCTAAAATTTTATATATAAAAAAAACACTATAGATAAAATTAGATAATTAAAAATACATCAAAAATCGAGAAATGGGATAAAAATAGTATTTTAAGCGAAAAGAAAATTAATTGCATGGGAATTGATGGACTTTTTACACTGAGCAATTCACATGGGGTGCAAAGCAGTCAGAATCTATCCCACTCCCATAAAAGAATTCTTGAAAGTGATAAAACTTAGTTTTAAATTTTGTCTTTTTATGTTAAAAGAAAAGACTACCATAGGATTCAATACAACAAGTTTTTTTCTGGGGAGGTTTATCCTTGGTGCATTATTTTGAAAAATAAATAAAATGCTATGTTAAATTGTAAATTTAGATCAATATGATTTGAAAAGAAGTTATAACTATAGAATTGGATTTCCGTAGTTTCTACTAAACCTCATACATAGTTCTTACCAAGTGATGATTACTAAATTTGTATTGAACCAAATGGACTAAAGTCTCTGAATTTTGACATTAACTTTGTAAATATTTTTTAATTAAAGAAAATATCAAATAGGTAAACCAAAATATTTTTAAAAGGACAAAAAAATATCCCCAAGAATCAAGAAAATTTTGGTGTAATTGAAAACGTGTTTCAAAACATGATACAACAAGCAAACCAAAACATAGTATGTTCCAAAGAATGATCCAACAAGGGGCATGGGCCTGAACTTGAGGCCTGAGCAAGAGCTTGCCTAGACCCGTTTGATCAAATTTTGTCTCTTTCGATCATAAATAGATAGTCATACTGACCCGATTAATCCAAGAAATGAAAGCTGCTTGGTTAGATATTACTGAACAATTCCAATCAACTACAAAAATTCAGCCAAAATGAGCATTGGGATGGTATTTGTCAAAGGTTTAATCCTCTCCCTATACATGTTGTCAAAGAAACTTAGAAAAGACTACCAGTGGGCCACAAGTAGTTGTGGGGGTGCAGAAGAGTTGTGTGAGCGACACCAGAAATATAGGACCGATAACAGTTTAGTTTTTTGAAAACTATGTCCTTACTTCACAATCAAAAAATTTCCTAAGAAATAGTGCCTATAAATTTAATTTTCAAAACTAAATACCAAAAACTAAAAGGTTATCAAAACTGGCAATAATTAAACTAATCTTCTTAGTATTATCAATAACCAGGGCGAATCCAAAATCGCCACCTACTGCTATTTAAATTTTCTCAAAAGGAAAAGTGGCCAGCAAGTTAGGCAGTCTGAGTGCCAAAAATGATAATTGAGAGTAGATTGAAGGTGGGGTATTTGAGTTATGGCCTTTTTCTTTTCCTTTTTTTTTTCATTATTTCCCTTTTCCACATGGGGAAGATGGGCTCACATTGGATGTTTGTACTTCAATTAGGTTATGACTAATAAATGATATTGTGAAATTGTGAGACATACTTGACCCAGTTTTACAAACTGTTGGAGCAGGGCAGCAGCATCAGCAACCAGACAGCACTGCTGCACCAGCTTGACTGAGTCAAATATCTCTCAATTGTACAAAAAATTTCTGTCAATAATTGAAACCTGAAAAACATAAGAGACATAGAGGAAGAGAAACAAATGTTAGCATAAGAAGAATAGTGTTATTTGTGACATCAGTTAATATCAAATGAGATTGAGAATGAATAGAACAAGCCAAATCAGAGGTTACTTTTGAATAGGGGTAATACTTTACAATATGGAAATAATGAATATGAATGAGAGGCTTTATATTTAACACTGCTTCTGAGCACTTGAATCAAATAAGAATAATCAACAAGAATGTGGCAACGGGAGCAAACTATCTGTGAAGAAATGAAATCCCTACGACCTCTCGAGTAAATATCAGCCCTAAATAGCAATCAAAAAACAAAAGGAGAAAAAAAAAACTTTACATTTACATCACCAACATGTCGTGGCATTTCTTATACATTAAACTGGATTTGAATGAAATCATGTGGCAATTACCCAGACAAGCCCCCGCAGAACACGAGAGGTCTTTTGGTTAAATATGTGTGGTAGTGAGCTTTCGTTGTCTGAGGAAGAAGATGGGAAGGATGGACAAGCAAGGGCACTATTCGTTAGAATCACATTATACTGCAGTTGCATTTCGATTCCAGCTTTGGAGGTTTCGCGGTGTCCACTTGATTAGGAAGGCCTACATTTCGAATGGTGGACTCGTCGGTGTTCTCATCATTTTCAGTATAAGCAATAGGGGGCTTTGTACTCATTTCGACACGGCGTTGTCTAGGTTTTTGTGATTTCATAACCCGTTTGCCTCCTGTTCTATGGCGCAGATCACTTCTGTTAGTGTTAGATTTCCCCAAAATGGTAACCATTGGTCGTGAGGCTTCCAATGTAACCTCATTTTCCTTTTCCTTTTCTTTTTCTTTTTCCTTCTCGATTGCTATGGTAGCAGCTGAGTAGGCTAGATCATGAACAATGGAGCTACAGAAAAGTATTGTATCTGTTGCCTCTTCAAGTGTCAAGCTTCTTACCACCTTTGTTTTGCCCTGATAATCAACAATGACTGTCGATTCTTCTGCCAAACATAAAGTTTTATCAGGGAAAGGAGCCAGATTCAAAATTCATCAAAAGCAGTTTAGAAGTAATTTAAGCCGAGGACATGATTAAAAACCAGGATTGGTCTCAAATAAATTCAAGATCGCCGTATTAAAGAGAAATTTAGGAACTTAAAAGAGCTGCAAGGAGAGAACTGAAAGAATAGCATATAATTTACCATCTAAGAAACTTTCATACCTAGGATGCCATCAGATTTTTCGGCATTAATAATAGAAGGTGTTAGATCCTGGTCAGGCCCGCTAAGAACCACAGATTCCTCTTCCAGTGGAATCATTGATATTGTTGATATATCATCCTGTGAACCTGAAGCTACCACCTCGGCTATTTGGGTGGCTTCTGTTTCCGATATTGTTATCATTGGATGAGTGGAAACCTCTGAACGTTCATCTTCAAACACATCACCAAGCATGTTGTGTCCCTCCAATTTGGAACAGTCGGAATTTGTAACCGATGCGTCCTTATCCGAGACACTCCTACCGCCTGATGAGTCCTCCCTGTTTACATGCAAAACATAATTAACCATTTTGGATAACATGTCCCCAAGAAAATTTCAAAATGATGCTGACGGCATACCTTGACAATTCTGAGGTACACGTGTCCAATATCCTACACGTGTCGTATTCAAATTTATCCTCCTCTACAACAGCTACTGAAATTGAAGAGGTATCATCTGACTTCCCATTTTCAGAAGCTAGTTCGGCTTTCTGAGAAGACGTAGTAGTTCCCTGGCACGAGGAACACTCTAAATTGGCCACATAAAAATCCACATTTTCATCTTGCTTACAAGTTTCAAAGCCTGATATAGGATGGGCACTGGCTGGTATTCCGCTGGAAGCTATCTCAGCGCAATGTGATTTCACGCTAATTTCACCTTTTTTGTTCTCCAACTCCCCTTTCCTTGAACTTAAACTTAACTGTCGTTGCATTCGCGCTTCAATCTGTCTGGCTGAGCTAAAATCAGCTGATGATGATGCGGAAAAACTGCTGTGTCCAATAGAGCTTCTCAAACTGCTCATGCTATCCCTTGCAAAAGATAGATCATCGTAAGATATGGTACTTGCAGTAAAAGTTCTTCCTTGGACAACAGGGCCCTTACTGCTGCTTGACCTCTTTAACAATATAGAAATTCCTGCACCTTCTGGTGAATCAAATCTCAAGCTTTGATAGTCGTTACGCTGAAGAGGTTGCTGGTATCCAGACCCAGTATCGGGCTGGTTCCCACTAACAGCTGATTGGCCAATCTCCAAATGGTTAATAAGGCTATGCTGACTTTCCTCCGATGGGGTTTCTGCGGGGAAGTTTTCTACGTAACTTGGGCCTTGTTCAGGATAAGATGCTTGATCTTGCTCAACATTGCCCACAAACATAGAAATCCTAGATTCACCCAAATCATTTGCTAAGGCAGAGTCTGGAGAAATCACCACCAACTCCACCTTATCGAATGGCTTATCTTCATATTTTACTGAAGACAGCCCTGATAAGCTTTCAGTGACTGCAGTCATATTTTCGGAGATGGCCAAACTAAGACATTTTTCTTCCCTGCTGCATTCTGGACAAAGATTAGCATCATTTTCCTCTGTGTCAGTAACACGATACCTGCAACCACATCTGGAACACACAACTGTATCTTCAAGGCAAACAATCTCCGAAAAATCAGCCCCCTGGACATGAGAAGAGTCAGAGGTGGAACTTATATCTGGGACAACAGCTTCGTAACTGCTATCTCCAGTGACAACCGGATCACAGCCAAGTGCAGGACCACTATCAAGTGATTTAATATCATGGATGGGATCTTCATCAACAATATCCATCTTATCAAATGCAAATATTTCTTCATGACTGTTATGATATTGTATTTTCTCACATTCATTGACCATATCATCCTGATTTTGGTCACTCCCTTCTGTATCAAGTGCAATACATGTACCATGATCAGAACTTGCATTACTGCTGGTTGTGACCGAGGAGTTCCTGGAAATCAGAGAACGATGTGCAGAACTTGCCTTGCCCGTGTAAAAAGTGGTGCTAGGTACACTTGATAAAAGTGGCCTAAACATATTTGGGCTTTTTCGATCCTGAAGAAAAACAAGTCCATTAATACCATTAGATGACATGTGAACTACAAAAGCCCGAGAAGAAATGGGATAATTTAAGCAAGTCACCAATGTAAATTGGAACTGAAATATATTTTAATTTACTTCCAAATTCCAAATCTTTCTTTGACTAACAAACAATTGCACTTGCTGTAAATCTTCACACTGAGACATTTATAGAGTTGAAAGTTTTTTCATTTTTTCCAGTTTCTCAAACTGTTGATATGATTACCATGTCAAAGTTCAAATATTAATACCAAAACAGTCCCAATAAAAGCATATTGGTTGAATGTAAAAAACTAATATGAGAAAACAAAAGCAAATTTACAGCTTATTTATACCAAAATGTGACTTCCAGGCATATGAAATAATATCATTCAGAAACTAAAAGAACAAAATGCATACCAAATGTCGAATCGTGGAATCAAGAGATCTCTTGGGAGCAGAACTAGAAACTATTCTGTGTTTCTTGGAGAAGGCCAGAGCTTTGTTATTCGAAAATGAAATCCCTCCTTTTGACAATGAATTGTCTAAACTGCTGATAGGAATTGACTGCAAGGAGTCTAAATCATCATCACCAGATGAGGCTATAGAACCTCTGCTGTAAGAGCTATACCGATCTCGATCATGACTATGAGATGAGCTGATGCTCCTAGAAGCAGTTGGAGACATTGACTGCCTACCATATTTGTGGGCAAGGTCCCTACTGTTTCGGGAAGCTGGTGAGGACCCTCTCACATACGATGCTGGCCGGTCATCCAAAGATGTTCGAAGGTTAGGGGGAGGGTCAGAAGAGAAACCAGGAATATTGGTTTGCCATGCTCTTATTTTAGGTGAGGCAGAATTCCCTCTGACTGACTTTATGGGTGAAGTTCCCCTTGCCCCAGAGATTCCAGCAGTTCCGCTAGACCCTGTGCTCAACCTCCTGGGAGTTGGGGTGGAAGACCTTGGCACAGATGTTGATGGCGTACTTGGAGGAGGAGGAGATCTTCTTGTTGGGGTAGTCGATCTTCTGGATGGTGTAGCATGGCGCAGACTTGGAGTTGGGCTGGAATGTGGGGCCGACAGTTGCCTTCCCCGTAATTGAGGCACGCTGTTTGCTGACCTAGGAGATGGGCTTAAACGATTAGGACTCGGACTACCCCTACTCGTACTGCTTCTGTGACTTTTTTCCATCTATGAAAACAATACTCTTCAGTGTTTCAGCAAAGAATTACAGAACGTAAAATAGCTCTTACACTATATTCAACATGATCAAAGCTCAATTATTACACCATATAAACCATCACACGTACCGTGGATGATCTCGATATGGAAATGGGTTGACTGCGAGGTCTCCCCCTGCTTGCAATAGCAACTGAAGGTGGCTCATCGTCCAATGAAGGGAAAAGAGGGGTGTCGGGAGGTGTTAACAACCTTGAAATTGATAGTATAGAACGTTTTGTCAGAACATAGCGAAGGGGAATAAATTATTCAGCTTCAAACAACAGTATGCTATATAAGGAGCAGCAGTACCGTTAAAATGAGTACTTATTTCGACCATTAAAAAATTCTTAAAAGCAAGTTTGGTAAAATAAGTAAATAGGTATAAATTAGTAAGAATTTACATGGACTAAACATGCAAGCATTCCGAACAACATAAGCAATGGGGTTAACAGTAAGTCACCAGAAACAGGAATAATGCCACTAACCAGTCGTAGTCATTTTTCTCCGCTTCTACATTATTAAGCAAATCACTATTCTCTCCACGAACAGGAATGGAGATACCAAGCTTCAGATCTGAAAAGTGCCTCAATTTTGTAGCTGCAGAAACAATTGAATAGTTTATGAAAAGTGGAGGATTGACAGCCAAAATAACTGGCTGGCTTTTATATTTGGCAGCAGAAAATGCATAAATAATAAAATAAGGTAAGCTCGTAATTACAAAATGAGTCCTCTAAGTCCTCTGCCGACTGAAGCAGGAAACCCTCTCTTTCTCGAGTCTGCATTTCATTGAACAAAGCAAGATCGTCATCTTTCTCCCTTATGCGCACAGCACTCTCAAAGCTGTGGCCTCGCTTATGATTACTGCCTCTGGACTCTCTACCAGGAGAGCTCCGCAGTGCTGGAGAAGGAGGCATTATCATCCACCCAACAATAATCTAATCTTGTAGCTTCAATTTATCCACATGGCTCAAATGAACAACAATCCATAACCCAAATCAGAAACATACACTATTTCCTGTACACCCAAGGAAAACATGTGTATTGTCAGCCGATTATACGTTCCATCTAAAACGAGCAACGAATACCCATCATTTTAAATACACGTAATTAACATAATTCCACCCAAACCGGCCAAGTCAAACTAAGACCAAATCTCCCTGAACGAATGCTCGAATGTATACACTAAAAAATACGGAGAGATAAAAAAAAAAAAAAAACAGTAAAGCCCAGTTGAACTAATAAGCCAACAAATTGAGATCCTTGCCATGTAATGTAATGCGACTTTTAAACCCTAGTCTCAATAAAAGGCACAACAAAGTATAAATAAAAATTTAAAAAAACTACTCAAAAAATCCACCCTCCATACCCAACAAAAAAACCAAACGAAGTTCGAATTAAAAGCAATAATTCATCGTCTAAAATAGAAATTGGAAGTGGACAACTTACTGAAATTCTCCAAGTCAAGAAGGAGCATGAAGATAGTGAAGTAGACAGCTGAGGGAGTTTAAGATCTCAAAATTCAGCCGTGTGAAGCTGAAAAGGCAATTGGAAGATATAGGGACTGTTGACGGCCGGATCTACAGCATCGGTGACGATACAGATCGGAGAAGAAAGAGATCGGGCAAGAATCAAGGAGACCTAAAACTGATATTCCGGCATTCTCTGAGAAACGAAGAGAGTAGAGAGTGAAATTTTTTGAGAGCAACTAACCTCCGTAATCTTGTTTAGATTAGCCTTCCTTCCTTCTTTCTTTCTTTCTTTCCTCAGCTGCAAGCTTTCATTTTCCTTTTGCTTTCTCAGTTACTCTTTTTGCTGCTCCCACATTTTCTTTTCTTTTCTTTTCTTTTTTTCTTTTTTTTTTTTTCTTTTTCTCCTCTTCTTTCGTTTTTCTTCCTTTTTTCCTTTCCCTGAATTCTTCATTTTTACGATAATGCCATTGTCACTCTTTCTAAATTCCCAATATCCCTCTGCCTCCCAATACCAATAATTAAAATTTAAGGACATTGAAAGATATTTTTATACAATATAGTTTTGTAATTGTGGTCTTCTGGCCTTCTGGGAATGGTCAATTTTTTTTACTTCAAATTAAACCATAATATTTTGTATTTATATTTTGAGAAAAAAATATATAACACTCTCGACCTTTTTAAAAAAAATGTAAAAATCTATATGATATGGCTTATAATATCATTCCCTTCTTGTAATATGTAATGTGGGACAAAAATCATTCACCATTAGGTAAATAATATAATGTTAATATGTAACGTGCGACAAAAATCATTAAGTAAATAAAACAATGTTGTGTTTTGAGAGAGAACTTTCAATTTTTACGTATTACTTTGCATAATTAACATGATATTGTTATTTTTTTTGTTAAGTTTTAATTAGATACTCAATTATTGATATAATAACATGATAAAGAATTAAAACTAGTCAAACAAACCATAGTTTTAATTAGTTTGTTTTTTTCTATTCAAAACAACCCTAAAAACTACTAATATATCTTTAAATAATATATATTTTTATCTAATAAATGATTACTTACTATAATTAACGTTAATAAAAAAAACACACATTTAAACTCTTAATGAATGATGTTGTATTTATATAAAGGATGGGTATTATTAAGATATAGATTTTTGTTTTTGCTTAACGATGTTAATTAAGCATTAGTGATTTAAATGGATATTAAAACTAAATTTGAGAGAGTTGGGGTGTTTGTTAATTTAGTGTTTACAAATAAAAAGAAATAAACGTGTTCACAACAAATACCCTAATTTACATAAACTTGAGTTGGTGTGAACTTGTATGAAATAAAAAACAAAATGTGGAGAGTAGGGATTTAGCAATAGATCATCATTGCACTTTTAAAATGGCAATACAATACAAGGCTTCAATTTCAATCCATCTCACCTTTTTTTGCTCTATTCTTTAAACTTTACACCTATACATTAATCCAGCCACCTTATGAAATGACAGGTTTTTCTTATGCCTTTTCATGTGCAATTATTGTATTTTATAATTACTCAATATAAGATACCATTTATTAAAGAACAAAAAAAAATGTTTAATGTTTATCTTTTAACATTTTTCTATGATTATTCTTATGCCTTCTTTCAAATTTGAAAAAAATGGCATTAAAAAGGACAAAAATATTTAGAAACAAAAAAACTATTGCGAACATGACAAAATTCGTGGTATCGTTCGTTATTCACAGGGTTATCATACGGTAATGATAGAGTTATCAACTTTTAAAATTGTTATTTTTGCAATTTATAAAATATAGTGACATGAGTTTTATGGTCATAATTTTCTTTGCTGTTTTTGCAATAGCATTTTCAAAATTAGCAAAATGAACCAAAATATTTACAAAAACAGCAAAACAGCACGGATTATATCTCTTACAGACCGCAGTAGACCAAAACTAAATGTATATGTGTTGTGCATATAATAGTTTGTCGTAGACATTATTTTGTTTTGGTATATTTGTAAATATTATAACAGGTGAATAATTCACAATTTACATATTTAAACAACAACTCAACGTCAATATGACAATTTATTTATTTTAAATGGTCGGTATTGATGTTTTAAGTATTTAAAAATCAAGTTATAAACAGGACATATTATTATACTGTTTTGTAGTGTTTAATCGTAATAACAAACCTTCTAATGTATTAGTGATTTATGGGACTCGTATTGTTTGAGATACTTAGTTTAGATGTGTAAAACAAAACAAAAAAAAAAAGACTAATATAAGGTTTCCAGATAAATGTGCCGACTTCAATAACCAGTTATTGTTATTATAAATAAGAAGACTGAGAAAGTAACGATGTTAAGACAAAAAAAAAAAAAAAAAAGTGGATTAATTAAGTAATATATATAATATTTGTATAGTTTAAGCAAGCTTTAATTTGATTTGAAGGGTGTGGGGAAGTAGGGTATTGGAAAGGGATTAGAGAACTAATAGGGTCAACACAACCAACTAGATTAGGATTAACAACTAATCAATTAGTAGATGCAAATTAAAATTAATTTCACTTACAAAATACAATAATTGAAAGAAGAAGGAGAAAAAAAAAAAAAGGTACAAATAATGTCGTTTTATTTGGTAGGTGCTCTCTCAAAGAGTTGTAGTAAAGATTTCATTGCAATCATCAATCCAACTGTTGCTTTCCCAATTCCCATCTAACGTCAAATGTGTATATTTAAATACCTCTTTTATTTTATTTTTTATAAATAGATTCTTGTTGATATTTTATTGAATGTTTGCATGTATACTCTCTTTCTCCCCACATCTACCCTCACATTTTATAATATTTACATCCCCTCGTACTACCAACTTCTATTGCATCTAAATATTGTAAGGTCAAACAGGTTGTCGTAAGAAATTAGTTAACGTGTGTAAGTTGGTTCAAACATTTATGGGTATTAAAACAATGAACATTTTTAAAAATAGCAAAATAATTTGAAATATTTACGAAATGTTAGATTCTATCAATGATAGTTAATGATTGACTTTTATGAATTGAAAATATTTTGTCAAATTTGCTATTTTTTACAATTTATCTTAAGAAAAACAATTAAGCTTTTTTTATATGAAAAGTAGTGTCAAATATATATTAATTACAACTTTTGATTTACGATTATGTTGCGTTCTTTTAAATGAAATTTACAACGAATTTTGGATATTCATTTTTTTTATGTTAAAAGATAAACTATTTGGTTAGGTATTTGAACAAATTTTAATTATTAGGTATTTGATCTTTCACATTGCTAAATTTTAACGTAGGAGTTTATTTCTCTATCGGATATGTATAAAAAAAACGATGATAATTTTGTGATTGTAAAGCTAAACGTATCGTGATTAAAAAAAATTGATTGAATGTTACATTTAATATATTCTACATTATACCCTTCTTAAAAGTATATATATATAATAGTTAGTTTGAAGAATGGAATTATGAAGCTTTAAAATTACAATTAATGAAATAATATTAGAGGAGGAATAAATAATACAAAACCAAAAGTCAACACATTCATTTAATTTGATGTCCATAGGAAAGAAATGCAATTTTATGAAATGATATGAAGCTCTAAAGAACAAAAAAATAAAGAGAGAAAACGCAGAAGAAGAAGAAAATGGAAAATATAATTGGAGAAGAAATACGTAATGGAAGTAAAGAGTTAAGACGTCATAAATGCAATGAAAAGACAGTTCAAAGAATTGGGTAGAGAAACAACGACGGCCACTCCTCAACCTCAAATGTGCCGAATTTCATTAAAAAAGAGAAAAGGAAAAAGAAAATAACAATAATAATAACGGTGTTGGGGTTGGGGAACGGAACGCGACAGATTGCCCGCCTTTTCCAGTTCACACGTGTGGCCCGTTTTTTCAGCCCGTTGACACTCAATTCTAGAGAGTCAGTGCCCTCAGCGTGCATTTTGTGTGATTAGGTAGAAAGCTGGGGGTTAAAAACTTAAAAGTACAAAAAGTAGATTTTCATCCATCCCCCCAACTAATTCTATATTTCTTTTATCTCTTCCTTCCATAAAATTATATGTAATTGAAATCTTATTTTTCTAGTCTCGGATATGAATAAATTAACAGAGCATCTTTTTCTTTAATAATAGCCAAATAAATTAAAATAAAATATTTATAAGGTATATTGATTATTAGTAAATGTTACCCATAGAAGAATATTATTTACTAACAAATATTTGTTATAGATATAATATGAAATTTTGTTATAGCTCGTAAATATTTTGCTATTTTTTACAATTCCACTAAATTAATTGATATATAAATTTAGTTATGAGAATTTTCAAAAATAACAAATTTTACGAAATATTTATAACTTATAGCAAATTTTATCACCGGTAATAATTGATATGTTATATTGATAGAAAACTATCAATAGTATAATCTAAATTTTTTCTATAGTTTGTAAATATTTTAATTTATTTTGTTATTTCAAAAATGTTTCATTTAGTTAATCCAAATGTTGTTTAATCGATAAATATATTTGTGCCTGGTTAGTATATATATATACGTGGATGAGGCTTGAACCCGAGTATAGTTGAATTGAAAGAGAATTTTATCACTATATCAAACGATTAAAATGACTAGTTTAAAACATTGTAAACCAAATGCGTGTATTCTTTAAAACTTAGAGACGAATACATGATATCTCGTTTATATGCAATACAAGCGTTCTACGTAGTTATTATACTATAAATAGCACCAAGACAATTTTAAGTTAAAAAACGAGTGCATTTACAACAATGGAACATATTTGAAACACAACTTTTCACTTTCACGTGCTATTGAATGGTGTTTAGAATTTGTTGATTACTAAATACATGTTCAAACTCTTAAAAATCATAACATTTGAAATTGTTAATTATCCACTTATTAGCACAAGTTTATACATTAACCAAGTGTTTTGTTTTTAAATAAAAACAAATGTAAGATGAAATGTTGAACGTTATAAACACGAAGTGTTAAAATCTACGCCAATTAATATTGAATTGCGTTTGTTTTCAAAAGCTATAATCAAAAAGTTCATCTCAAGAAGTCGACACATAACAACATCACTAAAGTATCATATTTTATTGTTAAATGTACATTTCATGATTAAACTCTATTACTAGCCCATTGGAAAACTTTGAAAAAAAACAAATACATTATTAATAGGTTGATCAAATCAAAATCGTCAAACTTCTAACTACCCACGTCTCATATATACGACCTATAGCTAATAACTACTAAGAATTATTACTTAAAGAAGAAAATATATGTATGTATACGACCAAATAGCTAACAACACACATACTTATTTTGAAATGTATATATTAAATTGATTTACATCAATTTATACGAATATACACAAGTAATAATAAGATGAAACACTCCAATTTTTGTTAGCCCATCACTAAAATTTATATCTAACATAGATTAGAAATGATAATCATGATATAATGCTAAAAAGCAGTAGACTCCAGAAAATTATTGTATGAGAGCTTCATATAATATTAAAATTGGCAAAAAGGAGAAAGGAGAAAGGAAAAAGAAAGAAACAAAAAAGTGGTGAACAGAAACATTGTCTTATAGTGTATTTGTTTAATTGGAAGTTAGTATATTTATAGAAAACATTAAATGTCGTCCCCTCGGCATAATTATAAATTTATATTATGGATGTTTAGTAATGGGACGATGTTTAATTAGTGTGTATAAATATATATATTAGTTGGATAATTATGTTCTTAAATAATGCTTGACCAATAATTTATGGGGATATTATCAATGATTAGTACAAGTGGGGCATGATTAACGAATATTTGGCAATACAATAAAGCATTATACAAACAAATGGAATGGGTGGGGAGTGAATTTGACCATCCTTTGGACAACCCTCTTTATTTATATTTATGGATCTTTAGATAAAATAACAAAAAAGTTTACGATAATATAATTTATGTTACTGCATTTTATAAATTATACAAGTCGAAGTCGATAGACCTATGATTATCTTATCATATCACTAATTTTAATGTATTATAGGTTGTTTTATTTTTCTCTAGATGTTTTTATTATTTGATGCAATTTTTCCATATTTTAATGTTTTTTTATAAATTTCATTTTACAAAATGAATTATTTTTTATGGTTTTATCAATTACTTCTTACTAGTCAAAGTGATTTCACTCACAAGTGTAAGGTTGGATATTAACTTCACGTAATTATTGTACTAAAAAAGTATTTCTTACAAAATACATACAAATTTCTTACCCTTAAAAAGAGATCAATAAACTAGATATTATAAGGCTAAACTTCAAATTGTGTTAAATGGTATGTTTTAAATAAATTAAGTGATTGAATAACATATTCAATATACAACTGAACATATCACACATTCTAAACTTAACTATAAATTTTTAAAAGTTATTGAAATTTTTGGAATTGGACTGAAAAAATTAATATTACCTTTACCAATCAATCATTAAATTAGATATCGTATATTAATAATATAAACAATTGCAAATATAGTAATTAGAATCAAAACATTATTACACGTGCATAATAGCATTTAGAAAATCACAAATATAACAAATTATGTCCAATATTTCTATCTCTAAGAGAAACTTTCTATATTTCTCATGTTTGAGAAACATTACTATACTTTTTTTTTAAATATTTTTTTTTAAAAAAACCTAAAACTTAACTATTCTCATCCAATTCCTCAAATTAAAAACCAAAGCAATTGAAAATAGCCCAAAGCGTTGGGCTGATCCACAGACCAAGCAATCAGCTCGTCGCGCCAACCGGGAATTTCAAGCTCCAATCGGGAACTCTATTTTTCACGGCGGCCTATTGGGATACACCGCACCGGAGAGATCACATGTTGGCGGCGCAAAGAATTCGATCTTCATCTGCTTTCTCTTCCACGATTCGTTTTCTTCAACTATGGAATAGAGGCGTCTTTGTTCACGGCCATGCTCTATCTTCTTCCACCGCTGGCTCTCCCGACAAAAGCTTACTTGATCTTAAGGAGGTCGAGACGATTCTGAATAAGGTGAAGGCGGACGATGTCAAAGTGATACCAGTCCGTAAAGACTGTGATTGGGCTGATTACATGGTGTTCGCCACTGGTAGGTCTACCTGGCATGTTAAGAACATCGCTCAAGCCCTAATTTACCAGGTAAGTTTCTTCTTCTGCATTTCTTTCTGATTTTATTGTTCCGACGTTTCAATTATATTTCCGAGAAAATGAATTTGAAGAAGAGATGTTGCTGATTAGTGTGGCTTAATTTTTTATCTCGTTTTATTTGAATCTACAGATAAAGCAAAAGCAGAAAGGTGCTAGACAGTTAGTACTTCCTAGTGTGGAAGGGCAAGAGGAAGGAAAATGGATTGTCATCGACTCTGGTCCGTGTTACTCTCTTTAACGAGTATTCTGCACGTTCTTGTTCTTGGACTCTGTAGGAATTTGTATTGCAGATAAACCAATCGTCTCTATTTTCTAGGATACCCATAAACGAAATATTACGAACTAATTCGATTCCACATGCTTTGAATTGTCAATTCTTCTGCACCGTAACACTCTGCACGCGACCTAGCAAGCTGCAACAGAGTTTATACTATGATTGATGCATTCTGCTACGTATAAAATTAGTTATTGTTCGTCAAATTAATCATCCCTCCTTAGGATTTTCTAGAAATGATGATGAAAATGAAAATTATGGTACTATTGGATTAACAAAGATTGTATCATAGTGTTGTTTTAAGATTTATTCATCTATATATTTGCTATGTCCTATGAAAGTTTATAATGTATACATTCTTATTGTTTCCGGCCAATGCTTTTACAGTTTATCTTTTAGCAGCCAACATGATTTACTCCTTCTCTTGAAGCCAGGGGTTATATTATACCCACAACCTGAATTTGTTGTACTAAAAGAACAATTTGTTTTTTTACGTTTTCTTACGTTTTCTTTTAGGTAAAGTAGTAGTTCACGCCCTCGACGAGAATGCCAGGAGTTATTACAATCTGGAGAGCCTTTGGTCCACCGAGACACCACCAGATGATTCAGCTCAGGTGAATTCTTGTTGCTTTTCTCTTTTGCCCTTTATTAATACAAAGGGGAAGAACATACTTGGGCATGATTTTTTTTGCGCTTCTTTTCAACCTTCTTCTGTTTAAATGTTTAAACCAGAGGTACACGATTTACGCTTTCTCGTGGCACCTTCGCATTTTAAGGCTCAGATAGTTGGTTGAAACGGTAGGTAGGTAGGCGTAGGCTAACTTAGATGTGATAAATTTACACTGCTAATTTCCCTCTAGAGGCACAGACAAGATTGTGGTCAGTAAAATCACACTTGAGATACGTTTGTGATGAAATGTTAAATCACGCTTGAATGTGAAAAGTTTCAAAATAGTTCATTTTTCATAAAAATATTTCGAAGTTTACAATATTAATATAGAAACCCAAATATTGATTTATAAGACCTTTTGTTGAAAAATGAATTTAAAAGTAGTCTTACCCGTTGAGGAATGGTTAGAATTGGTGAGCATTGATGCTCTTTTGCATATATTGTTATTATGGAGTGAAATGTTGACCTAATCCGTTATTCCTCTCTCCTCTCCAGTTGAAGAGGTCTTTTGTAATCACCACAATTTACACGGGTTTCCCTTTTGTAATTTCATTCCATCAATGAAGTTGTTTGTGATTGGAAAAGAAATGTTGACCTAGTCTAGAGCAACGAACTTGGTGAAGTAGACCATTTTCTTCTTTTTCCCAGCATTTTGGATGGTCTTGGCTGGATTTCCTTTTTTTAGTTTCTGAACCCCTGCTATGGCTTGGGGTTTAATCAAAGGTTGGAATTGTGAAAGGGGGCTCAAGGTATCAGTTATACATACAGACAGTCAGACTTATAGGGATCTACAAACACTCACGATATTTAGCACTGTGTTAAGTAAAGACTACAGCCATACTCTCACGAATGAAGTCTGTGTTGTTCCTTTAAACATGTGAAATTTCTCCAACATTCATAGGGATAAAGAGGTTAATGTTGGGGGATCCTTCATTCCATCCATTTCTAGAAGTTTTGCCAGGCATGTTTGGGGATGGAGAGTGATGTGGTATTGAAATCACTTTGAAACAGACCTTAATTATCCAAAATCAATTTTAATAATATGAAAATCATGTCTCAAAGATTGGTTATGAATGACTAGAGGCTTGTTAGAGAGTGTTTTTGAATGTGACAAATGATTGTAATCATACGCGGTACTCCTACCCAAGCTGGTTATGAATGACTAGAGGCTTGTTAGAGAGTGTTCTTGAATGTGACAAATGATTGTAATCATACGCGGTACTCCTACCCAAGCTATCACTCTACAATTAGTTTCTGGGAGACCATGATCAGAGATATTGTACCCATTTCTATCATCATATTGCAATAAACTGCTGCTATGCTTTTATATTGAAAAAATTCTTTACTGAATCGGAATGAACTGAACCAAATAAGAGTATGACCTAACTCCCTTGGTCTTAACCAATGTCTTATTCTGTTCTTTGTGCAGGATCTGGACAGAGCTTTAGTGAAGATACGGCCGAAGAACAACTCCAAGAAGAAACCAACACAAAAAACTCCTTAACAACTGAAAATTCTCTCTTCAATGATCATCTCATTGTCCCCTTTTTTCATAATGTAGACTTGAGAGTGTAAGAAAGAAGGAACGATGCAGATGCTTCACTGTTTTCTGGGAATTATCCATTTTCATCTTCATCCATGAAATTATGTGAGCTTATTTACTCTCTCTCTCTCTCTCTTTAAAAATATATATATATATATATATATATATATATATATATATATATATATATATATATATATGTTTTTTACAAACAAATTAATTTAGTGTGTGAAAGTTTTGAAAATGAAAACAAAAATTTTCTTTTGAGTTCAACTAACAATTTAGTCTTTCTATTTTTCCATGAGTTACAGATCTTTAACTTCAACAATTATATTTTAGTACTTTAGAATGGTTATAGTTTAGTTTCTTCTAACGAAAAATATTGTTAAAAGTTTAATGAAATTTCTTGTTTTTTGAATTATATTATTCATAGTATTGTATATTCGAATACTAAATTGTTTTTTTCATTGATGTTTAGTACCTCTAAAATGAATGTTTTTTCCCCTTCTGTTACTACATATTAACAAAATCTTGGAATTTAACAATATTTTGAAAAGAATGAGAAGAATTAATACGTAATATCTAGTTTTTATCATAATTCGACTGTCAAATAATATAATCAATTAATTGACTTTACATCTTAGGTTTTGATGGACATGATTTCTTTTCTATTATATATTTTAAAATCTAAATTTATGACTAGTCCAATTTTGAGTATTAATATTGAAGTATGATAGATAGAATACAATACCCCGACGTCACCAACCTCGTTTGTGAATTTATATTTGTTCAAATGAAATCACCTTTTTTTATATATATATATTCATTTTTTAAGGAAACAACTTTATGAATTATTACATTTCTATTTGGATAATAATAATAAGGGGCATGGTAAAAAATAACAAATTTTATAAAATAGTTATTACATATACTAAAATCTTTATAAAATAGTTATCACATATACTAAAATCTATTATTGATAAACTTTTCTATTATTGATAAACTTTTATGGGTGGTAAAAGAAATCTTTTATGGGTGGTAAAAGAAATTATATAGAAATATTTTTAAAGGACATTTTTTAAAATATTAAAAAAAGTTATATAATAATATTTTAAAGAAGTATTTTTAAAATAGTAAAATAAATTAAAATATTTATAAATTATATTAAAATTATAAATATATTACACGTGTACACTTGGGAAAGTAAAGCTTAATAATATTTCCTTTTCATTATTTATAATTCAACATTATTAATCGTAGCAATTAGAAAAGCAAGGGAGAAAATGGTGATTTAGGTGAAGCGAACTCTCATTTTTTTCCAAACAAAAAGCATTAGGGTCAAATTAATTAATCCAACAAAGAAAAAAACCCGCACAATTACCATTTAACCTATCTCCAAAAGACGCCCGTTTCGTAAGATCCATTAATCTTAGAGGGACATTATAGTAATTAACACGAAGCGAATTTACATTTTTAACCCTCCATGGAAACTGAACTCTCCTGCGCATAGTTCTTCCACTGACTATCTCTACCTCACTTTGGTTTCATCACCGGTCCATTCCATACACATTTCCTTCGGAGATCCCAAAGCTTTCTCATTCTTTCATCTCTATAAGAACTGAATCCTTTCCTTGCTTTCATTTCTGGCTGCGATTTCGCTATTTCGTTCGGCTTCTGTGATTTTCTTTGTGCCGAGACCTCCCCGAGCTTTCATGGCGGCTGTTACCGGTTCGAGCGCTGTTGCTTTTAGTAAGGTTGGAATTGTTGGTAAATTTGAAGGCGGTGTTGATCGGAGAGCTAGTTCTGTTCAGCAATGGTCACCGATTTGTAACGGAGCTGGATCGAATCAGCTTCGAGGTTGTTTTGGCTTACAGTTAAGATCGAAGAGCTCTTTTGCTTCTACAGGTATGATTGCTTGAGGGACTAGAGATGAGAGAAGGTGCATTCGTTAGTTTTTTTTTTTCATGGTTAGTGAGTGCCATTGCTTACGTGTTGATACTATTAGATGTCGCACTCTTAATTGTTCGTGTTTTTATGTTATCATTAGTCTTTGATGTCGACGAACTATACTTTGTGAAGTTATTCCTCTAAGGAACTGTGGATAATGCCTGTGGAATTACGATCTTGTATTCATAATGAACACGCAGGAATTAAAGCTCAGGTTGCTACAGCTGAACAAGCAAGCATTAAGGAAGTCCAGCAAGTAGAAGCTCCTGTGGCTATTGTGACAGGAGCCTCGAGAGGAATTGGAAAAGCCATCGCATTGAGCTTGGGAAAGGCGGGTTGTAAGGTACATCTCTTTTCTGTTTGCGTATAAAGCTCTATTACTTATTTCTGGTTTTATATGTTGAATAAAATCGGACTTGAAAACACAATCGTTGCCTCCTCGGAGTTCTTCTACTAGCATTGACATTGGAGATGAAATATGGAAAATGTTTCTCTGATTACATCCCCCTGTTTCATGGAGTTTTTTATTTTTCGCTGCATAAGCTGAAGCATTATTTTATCTGTTAAAACTATTAATTCTGAATTTTCAATCAAATAAAAATTTGTAGGTCCTGGTTAATTATGCTAGATCGTCAAAGGAGGCTGAGGAAGTTTCTAAAGAGGTAAATAATTCATGTATTGCAAGTCTCATATCTTAAACTGCATTTAGGTGTTCCGCAAATGTTGTAAAGCCCGATAGACCCTTAGGAGACTGTTTATCTGGAAGAATGCTCAAAAGATGCTGAAACGACTTGGAAATTTTTGCACAGTAATTAGATTGTTGGAAAATCTGGTAACATCAATGAGTTAAGCATATTACACTTTATGTTCAGTTATAAAGCTTAGCTCATGTCATGTCTTGGTTCAACTATTTTCATTCTATTGATTCTGTAACAAGGTTCAACACAGTTTTGAGAAGTTATCAGTTCTTTTCCTTTCTTATATAAAGGATAGGAACCACTAAATTTGACTATAGAAAAGGGTGAAAGGTTAAAGTCAGTAGCCTTTTAAGAATACTTTTTAATGACAAATTACAACCTATTTACTAATTGAAGCCCCAATACTTATTTAGTGACAAATTAATTAACCTATATAATAATTAACATATACATTGATAATGAAAGCATGGTTCATTATAAAAAAATATTAATTAGCCTATATATTAATTAAGGCCTAATACTTATTTACTCTTCAAGTCCTATTGCAAGGCTCTCTAGATTTCACTATCCGCACATGAAACAGTTCTTTTATTTACTCTTCAAGTCCCATTGCAAGGTTCTCTAGATTTCACTATCCACACATGAAACAGTTCTTTTATTTACTCTTCAAGTCCTATTGCAAGGTTCTTTAGATTTCACTATCCACACACGAAACAGTTCTCTTATGACTGGGCATCATTCAGCTGGCTATTATTTTTCACTGACTTAATTCTTCTTGTTTGACCAAGTTTTTGTTTTTTGGATTTTTTTTTGGATTTTTTTTAACGATGTACTTCTGCCTTCAGTTTAGTTAGGCTGATATGTAAGATCATTCTACTTTCCGAACCATTTAGTCATGGCCTTTCTACTCATTGTTCTGGAAATAATAAAGTGTCAATGAATGATATTTTGACATCCATATTGTGCAATGATTCTATTTCACTAACCTGCGATATTGCCACCAAATTTTGTCTGATGATAATGGTGACTAATGATTCATTTTGAAAAGATGACTAAAATTGTCTCGTAATCGCAGATTGAGGGTTTTGGTGGGCAAGCTATTACTTTTGGTGGAGACATGTCAAAGGAAGCTGATGTGGATTCAATGATGAAGACAGTAAGCAACTTCTTTTTTCTGGTTTAACTTGTTTATGCATTTACTTGTTACTCATTTGCATGATTCTCATTTTTACAGGCCATTGATACTTGGGGAACTGTTGATATATTGATCAACAATGCAGGTGCGTATAGATTCTTTAACGCTGTCCAGCTTCTTGGCTATTTAACTTGGTTACTTTTACGTTTACCCTATATTTCCATGGAATTCAGGAATTACTCGTGATGGCTTGTTGATGAGGATGAAGACATCTCAATGGCAGGAGGTGATTGACCTGAATCTCACCGGTGTATATCTCTGCACTCAGGTACGATTGCATTGAAACTTTTGCCTTAACAAAGAATTTGTAGTTGAAGCATATTGTTCCTGAAATAGAGTTTATTTCTTTTTGCAGGCAGCATCCAAAATTATGATGAAAAAGAAGAAGGTAACCTCACACTTTGTGTTCTCCAAATTTTCTATAGGCAGACGAGCCAATAAATCTTCCCCAACTTAAGATGCATGCAGTACACTTTTAACTTTTCCTCATAATATCAGTAAATATTTACAGCCATAGCTACGAGTACCTCCACAGAACTAAGAGTCTTAGACACTCAACTTTTTTTTTTAAGAAATACATTCCCAATTCTTTGATCAATTTTAATCAGTTTTGAGGTGACATTGCACATCTTGCTGAAATTCAGATATTTTCTTCTGTCCAATCATAAACCCTCACTTAAAAAGCGAGAAGGGAGAAATGGAAATGTCCTAATCATTTTGAGAGAGTTTTATACAGGGTAGAATAATCAATATAGCATCAGTTGTTGGCCTCGTTGGAAATGTTGGGCAAGCGAACTACAGTGCTGCAAAGGCAGGGGTGATTGGTTTTACAAAGTCCGTTGCCAAGGAATATGCAAGCAGAAACATCAACGTGGGTTCCGCAATTTCCAACTTCTTTAATAACAATGATTTCTCATGCATAACTGCCAATTGACAATCCGAGCCATCATAACGGTAACGTTGTTCCAGGTTAATGCTATTGCTCCTGGGTTTATTGCGTCGGACATGACTGCCAAGCTTGGGGCAGAGATTGAGAAGAAAATTCTGAGCACCATCCCCTTGGGTAAGAGTCTAGGGAACAAATATTTGATTGTGTGTGTTGATTCTGTTGATTCATGGCAACATTTTTTTATTCAATTCCCCCATTGTTTCAGCAAGATATGGCCAACCTGAAGAAGTTGCTGGACTCGTTGAATTCTTGGCACTCAACCCTGCTGCTAGTTACATTACAGGACAGGTCCAGAAAGTTCCATTTCTTTTTTCTTCTTTTCCTAAACTAGTTGCTCTAGCAATAATAATATCCATTTCCTTTATGAATCCACAAAGTGCAACTTCCTTCTTCATTTCATCTCGATGCTTGTTTGTTTGTTCGTTTCTTCTGCAGGTTCTTACCATCGATGGTGGGATGGTTATGTAGGAGGGCTGCTCATAAGAGAGAGATAGTTCAGAGTTTATAATATAAGTGGCCGTGGGATTGCGGTTTTTTTACTTTCACCAGATATGACCATATACTTATTTACTATGTCAAACGATACATGTTATTGTCTTCCCACTTTTTGCCCATTTTTCGAGTTCCAATTATATTTATGGTTGCAAAACAATTCTCTTGGAGGATAATTGATTAGAAATTTTGGTAGGAATTTGAGACTTCAAAAAGGAAGGTGGGTGGGGTAATCCAAACCTCTTAAACTCACGTTTTTAAGCCTTTCCAAACGTAGTTTTTTTTTTTCTTTCCCGCCAACTGTATTTAAATTTTAGATTTAGTCCCTCGAACTTTAGGTGTAGGCTTGGGATTATCGACCTAACGCCAATATTAACTATAAAAGTTATAGCAAGAATATAATATTGTAATTTTTTAAAAATAGAATACTATTGTACTTTTTTTAAAAGGGTTTAGGGTCAATTTTTTAAAATAGCAGATGAAATTATTTACAAATAAAATTTTGGATTCTAAAGGTTTATTATTATAGAATTTGAAAATTTTGTTATAAGTGATAAATATTTTGTTATTTGTTATTTTGACAATTTTGTTTTAGATGGGTGTGGGTTAGTATCAAACCAAGAATATATATAGAGAGAGAGAGACTGAAGTGGTGATGTGTTTCATTAGTTTGGATTCGATAAATCTCTAAATCGATCCATTAGTGGAAACAAAATTCCCTTTAGGTTGTGCTTCTTGAATGACACGTCAGCAGTGCCCCCAGCTAATATCGGCATTTTCTTAATTCATTTTATGCACATATGTCATCATCAGGTATTGATATTAATATTATTATTATGTAGCTATGGTACTTTTTTTTTTTTTGTTCCAAATCTGCAATTTCATTGTAGTCACGTGAGGAGTGGGGGCTAATTGAATTGTATCCTTTTTAAATAAATACAACAATCTGTAAGGATCCAAGATAGAAAAATAGTGGATTACTAGTAGAAAATGAAGATTTTATTAGTGGAGCATATTAATAAATAGTTGGTAAGTTAGTTAGGTTTTTTTTATTATAAATAGTAGGAGAAGGGTTGGTGAGAGGTGTGAAGATTTTTGTAAAAGGACTTTCTTGTAAGGGACATTGAGAGTCTAGCCCTCCCTGAAGCCTAGGATATACATTATTACTTTCTCATGATATTCTAGAATATATTTTATTTATTTTCATATTTAATTGTTCTTTGAGTTCATCATTTGTTCTTAAGATAACCCTATAACACAATACTATTTCCAATCTCACCTAATAAGTCAGTCCCCAGCTGTAGAGATGGACAGTAGATTCTCTATCCACTTTTTGTGGGGTTGGCTACTTACCTATTTGTATTCTACCCTAATACAATATTATACACTTTTCTCTCTAATATTTCAAACCCAATCTTTATTTTGATCCTTTTTTATTCTTAATATTTAATTTAGTTCCTATATTTTATGACTGAGGTTTCAACACATTTCGTCTTTGATGTTTGAATCCCAAAAAATAATAATAAAATGGTTAAGATAAACAAACTCAAACTTTGAAGTTAGTTTTGAAAACAAAATATATAACCTAAGTTAAAATGCTAAATGCTAATGTCTAATGTAGGTAAAGTCTTATTATTTAAAGTGGCATATCACATAAAAAGTCACATCAGACATGTCATGGTTCATGAAAAGGAGCTTTGAAGTTTGAGTTGGTACAAAAAGTTGTTTTCTCCCTTCACTAAAAGGAAATCAGAGCCCAATCAACATCGGATAGTTAAAAGAGATGGAAATACAATTGAAAAAGGAACAACCAATTTGCAATCTCAGCCATTAATTAGTAGTTATGGTGGCTTTTGTCTTGTCCTTGGGATGAGTAATAGATTCCATTGAATCGCATTCTCATATTGTTCTTCAAGTTCTCGTCCATGACAGTAAATGTAAATGAAACTAATTACAGGATAAAGGGAACAGACAATTCAACCCCAAGAAACAAATAAATGAAGCAAAACATTAAAAGACTTGTAGGTTTAGTTGAATGAATTGAGTAATACAATTGATACCCAGAATCAGAAAAAACTTGTCCTTTTGTGTTTTGCTTATTGATGCAAGTTCTATGTACACTCTGTTAACATCAAGTGACTAGAGAACCAAAAGATTTGTTCTTCTGACTTGCCCTCTTGCAGCCGATTGGATCTTCAACGGCGAGACCTTGTGCTCCAAAACAGAAGTATTGGTTCATCAACATCTTTCTGTTGAAGGAATCTTGTCTGAATTTTGTGATTGGCACTTTCTTGTTTGAGCAAGAGACTCCACCAATGCCAGTTGTTTCTTGGTAATCCTGCATTGACATTGGAGAAGACATGGGTGACCCCGAAAAGGGGCTCAAAGGTGATCGGGCTGGATTGGCTAACTTCGGCGTTGCTTGGATTACACCGTGCATCAATCCAGCAGCAAACCTTTTCTTGGTTGATGGGCTTGGAGGAATGTTCATGACTGGAGCTGCAATTGTTCTTCTGTTGTGTGGAAGGCATGAATTGGTTGAATATTGATGTCTAAGTGAGACTGATTTGGGTTGTGAAGTTCTTGATATATCAAACATTCCTGAACTATAATCATCTATCCAATCTGTTCTGGTTGGCCTTTTCTCTTTACTCTTAGCCCATTGTAGGAAGAACTTTAGGCGTTTCACTGTAGAGATTGACTTGTTATCTGATGAATCCACTGAATCACACTCGCCATTGTCAACCGAGCGTAAATCGAAGTCCTCATCCACTTGACTACGAGTAACATCAGATACATTTTCAATACCTGTGTATAAGAATATCTCTGCATCTGGAACTCTGAAGGAAGTTCCAGGACTGCTTCCAATGCCTTGCGTTTTCATATGGCAAAATAAAGCATTTGTTGCCATATGATCACTATGATTCGAGATCCCTCCAGCTGAGACAAATTGCTTAATAAGAATATCTAAAGACGGCGATTTTGGCTGTTGTTTGAGAAGTTCAAGTGGGGTGAAGCCATCCTCATCAGTAATGTTCAAGTTTATTGATGGCACAGTCATAAGCAGCTCTACAAGGTCACACTGAACATTCTCAGTCACCGCCAAATGAAGTGCAGTTTTTCCATCATTGTTCCTGAGGTTGATGATCTCCTGCACATTCAACAACTTGCCATGTAACAGACGCTTCATGAGCTCAATCTGCCTGTCTAATCTTCTAAACCCAGGGGTTTTGAAACCAGCCACAGCCAAATGAAGAAAAGTGTCTCCATAATAGTTTGACATAGATGTTAGGGAGGGGGATTCATTGATCAGAAACTCCACCACATCTAGGTGACCTCTGTATGCAGCCACATGCAACGAAGTGTTTCCTTGGCCATCAGTGTTTGTGATGATATCAAAGGAATGAACAAGATTCTTCACTACCTGCAAGCACAATGCAGTTAAAAGTAAAGTCCAAAACATATCAACTAGAAAGACAATTCAAAAACATGTTTCTTCATAACTAACTAGACAATCTATGCCAATTGTCAACTAGAAAGGAGATGAAAATCCAATCTGATAAGAAACCGAGACAAAATATGTAAAGCAATAGAGAATCAACAAACAAATTCATGTGGTTCGCTAACATTTTGTTAACTAGGTCCACGGGCAGAATGAGATGGAAGTTTTGTAAGGGAGAAAAGAATTAGTTTGCAGATCACGAAGCACCTCCAAATCTCATACTTGGTCAGAAGAAGTGCCAGTAAGAGATTTGGGCAATCCAACACAATCATATAGAAATTTCAAACAAAGAAAATCAACCATCCATGGAAATGACACGAAAAGAACAAAAAGGAGAAGATTTTTCAGAAAATGTATGGAAATGACAAGAAAAGAAGCATATAAAAACCCAAGATCTTACCTCAATCTGTCCTCTTCCAGCAGCTGTATGGAGAATGGTAGATCCTTGAGAATCCCTGTAAATCAGAACATCAGGACAATCCCCAATTAACTCTCTCATCATCACCAAATTGCCTCCTCTGGCAGCACAATGAATAGCCCTATTGATCATTTCCCATCTGAAGGTCAAAGGCATTTCCATTTCACTTTCATCCAATGCTTCCTCCATTGTCCCCTCTTCACTGCTTGGCCAACACCTTAAAGAAAGAGCAAAAT
Source organism: Cucumis sativus (assembly GCF_000004075.3). Taxonomy (NCBI): domain Eukaryota; kingdom Viridiplantae; phylum Streptophyta; class Magnoliopsida; order Cucurbitales; family Cucurbitaceae; genus Cucumis; species Cucumis sativus. The sequence continues at coordinate 17,403,364 of NC_026656.2, read as the reverse complement.
CAAGCAAAAGCCTAAAAACCTCACAGTTCTTGCTCCTAGCTGCAGCATACAAAACGTCAGTAACTCCGTACTCTCCTTCTCCAAAAACAAGAAGAGGGTCTTTCTCCAGTAATTCCATTACAAAATCTAAATCCCCAGCTGAAGCAGCTGTGTACAAAAGCCAACCGCCATAGCCAGCACGAATAAGAGAATTTCTACCCCCTTTCAATTCTCCTTCTAGGAGAAGTTTCTTAGCAACATAAGAACGGCATTTTGCTACATCATCAAACTGAGCTTCATCATCCCACACAATTTCAAGGCGGCGAATACGGCGGAGAGATGTGAGTTTAATAAGGAGATTTGTGTCTAAATGAAGAAGCTCTCTAACGACGTCGTAAAATCCATTGGCGGCCGCCCAATCAATCGGTGTAGCATACCACCATTGCTCCCCTGTACTCTCCCACCGAAGAGGGAAGAACAAGGGAGGCATTTTTACTGAAAACCCACCTGCAAATTTGTGAGATACAAAGTAAAATCGAAAAAAGAAACAGACCCAGAAAGTGAAATTTTCAGATGAACACAAAAAAGACCCAAATATGGAATCTCTTTCCAAAAGGGGAGAAAGATATCTGAATCAGTAGCAATCTTGGGAAAAGTGAATCAAACTTAAATAAGCATCAAGAAGAAGATGAAAAAGAAACGACCCATTAAAATAGCAAGTAAAACAAAGGGAATGGATCATTTGACGGAGAAAAGGATGAATCCAAGAAGCTTAAGAAATGACGAAGATAGGAGAATTTCGCAGTGTGTAGAAAGAGACTAACAAACAAAAAGAAGTGAATGTGAGAGTTTATTTTGGTAGGAAATTGAAGAATAAAGAAAATAATGCCTCGAATTCCTTTGAAGATTCCCCTGTCTCGTGACGGTGAGCAGTAAATTAAACACAAAATAAAGTAAAAGGTTTCAACTGTTCAACGGCCTGTGTTGATGAAGACAAACAGACAGCTACCAGAAACCAACAATCATTCAAAAGGATTAAGAACAATCTTTTCTTTTAATTTGTTGGGTCTTTTTCCTCTGGGTGTTGTTGAATCATTCATGCATGTTTTGGGAAGAGAATTTAAATCAGAAGCTTGTGAGTCGTGCTAATTTAAGTTTCAGTAGAGACAGATGGAGGAGTAGGGTGGGTCAGCTATGTTCTTAGCTCCCTGCTAGGATGAGATCTCACTCTAATGGCATTTCATTGTGATGAGAAGAAGAATGGTTCGCAGCTATTTTCATGATTTGTAAAAGAAAAATAAATAAAGGGACCCTGTGAGTAATAAAGGGTGTTCATCGATTCATAGTCGGTGATTTTTTAGTCAAACACGAAACGTGGGTTCTTCGATTGTCACAAGTTAGACCATCGATGGAAGACTTTTAACAATTTTCAAGATAAAAGAAAAACAGTAGAATGATAGATAGTTCGAATATTATGAAGAAAAAAATAAGGCATGAACTTTTAAAACAGTTCTGGCCTTCAAATGAAGATTCTAAGAGTCAACCCAATTTATTTCAATCTAAAAAGGATAAATACTTGCTTCTCAACAATAAGAACATCGTTTAAGAGAGTGTTAGTTCAACAAACTCAATGAAATTTTTAGCATTTGAGATCAGAACCATAGTTTTTTCTTGAATTAAAAACAGTGTTAAAATAGAAGTCACAAATCAGAAGTTACATACACCTACAAGCTCCTAAGCATGTGCTAATTATTATTATTACTGTCTCTCTTTTTGTAATGTAATTAAAAGTGAAAACCAATTTGTTCTTTTTTTTGTTTTTTTTTTAAAGAAAAGAACTGCAAGAATTCAGGATTGAGCTTTATGATTGTGTGTGTATGTTTACTTTACAAAAGCTGTCTATATTTTGATTATTGATATCCGTAGAGGTAAAATAGCAAAAAAGAAAAAGAAGGGAAAAAAGAAACAAAAAAGGTATTCAGTCCCACTCTGCAATTATTTGATTCTCACAATCTTACCCAAAAGTTTATGTAAAATATGATTCCTTCTCACCCACAAATGATAACAGTTTTGGAAAATATTAACTTATAAATAAGTTTTATATATAATTTAATTGAAATAAGCTTAACTCAACTAACATCATCCAAGTTTGATTTCAATTTTGGTTCACTATCCAATTATTGAGTACTATAAATATGAATGTATTGAGTACTATAAATATGTTAATGTAATGACCCTTTCACTTTGTACCATATTATAGTGAAAACACAATAATCAAATCTCAAGCAACTGAGTAAACGTTTTAGTAATCTAAAATTTTTTGTTCTCATTCATATATGTATTTATATATATATATATATATAAGCTTTTCATTTAGATTCATCACGTGAATTTTTTGTCTTACTTTTTTTGAAAGGAAAACATATGATAAAGAGAGGGGTAAGTGTAGCACATGGCTGAGTTGATTTCTGCGGCATTCGATCCAGAGCTTTGACACACTTTCTATGTCTTTTGCTGAGTTCTTTCATTTAAACTAAAATAATAATAACATTTTTAAAACATATATATACATATTTAAACAGACTACTAGAGACTTATCACATGATTTTAATTACTAGAAGAAAAAAAAAGGTAAACCAAGCCATTTAAGGAATGAGAAGAAACCGATACACCTTAAATAGAATCTTAATTCTCTATTAGTATCCGTTCTATTAACATAAATGTATGTTTAAATTTCCAATCTTTTATTTATGATAAATATTTTTCTGAGTCATGTTAGTACAACAAATGTTATGTTAGTGGTAACTAAACTATGTTATAAATTTTTTTAGTTTACAATGTAATAAAAATAAAATTGTTTTCAAACATTGGTCAAATTTACCATGTTTGTGCCTAAAAGAAAGGGTCATGGTTTGTGTTTGAAAAAAAGGTGTGAATGGCAGGAAAAAAAAAGGTCAAAAGGAATACTAAGGCAATGAGACGCCAAATAAGGAAGGAAATAAGTTGGCCAACTTAAGACGCCAATGGTTATGGTTGTGGCTGCCCCTAATTTATGATCCTTCCTTTTCTCAACCTTTTTTCTTTTTTTCTTTCCCTTTCCTTATAAATTTTCACATCAAAACATTCCCCTCCACCGCTGCACCTTTCTGAATCCTTCTTCCTAACAATAACAACACAGATTCTCTTTTCTCTATATTCCCATGGCCACCGCCAACAGATGGTTAAAGCCTGAGGTTTTCCCTCTTTTTTTTTTTTCCTTTCATTTTCTATTACTTTCTGTTTGGCTGCTGAGAGAAAACGTGAAGAAAATAAGAACTTTACCGTTCAAAGCTTGATAAATTCCTTGAATATATATATGTTTGCAGGTGTATCCTCTCTTTGCTTCTGTTGGTGTGGCTGTTGGTATCTGTGCGATGCAGCTTGTTAGAAACATAACCACCAATCCTGAAGTCAGGTAAATATTTCAAGTTGTAGGGACAAATATATATATAATGGAACGGAAATATTGCGATCAAGGGAAGAGAAGAAAAGTGGTGTCCTGATTTGTTCTGAATGGAACATGACAGGGTTATCAAAGAGAGGAGAGCTGCTGGAGTGCTTGATAACTTTGAAGAAGGTGAGAAGTATGCAGAGCATGGCCTTAGGAAGTTCCTCAGAACAAGACCTCCTCAGATTATGCCTTCCATCAACAAGTTCTTCTCAGATCCAAACTAAATCAAATTTTGTTACTCACCTTTGAAATTAGTTGTAGATCGCCTGATGAATTTGGTGTCCATGTGTAAGTTGAGTCTTTCCAAATAATGAAGTGCTATTTAAATTGATGGTATATAGGCTTCTTCTGTTATGGCTGGAAGTAAAACATATGAAGCACCACTCATCTAGCATATCTGAGATGTAAGCTCAACTTTTTTAAATCATGGAATGATCTATCCTTGTTTTTGAGAAGGAAACCAAAGCCGATCCCGAACTTCTTTCATCTGAGAAAAATAGTGAACATTCAAGATTTCAAACATCTGAATGTTGAGGGGATCTAAATTCCCTGCAAACAGTCTCTCAAAGATAAATAAGCACCTTACCCAAATGGCTGTTTCAACAGGCTAACATAATGATCTGCTAATAAGCTGTTAGTTCCAAAGATAGGTACTCAAATGTTATACGGAAAAAGTAAGAAACTGCTGATTCACTTTTGAAATAGCGACAATGGCATCACTTTTTACATTTATATGTTTCATAAGCATCTTCATAAACATCCAATACTCACTATACAGATGAGACAATACTGCCAATAATTCATATTGATATATACAGAGGGAGGACAACCTGTCAAAAATGCATAAGCAGAGTCTGCGCACAAAGGCTTACTTGTTTACATGGTTGGATTTAGAGTATGGATTACAAGTAAAGAGCGAGTACTAAAACCAAGTCTCATTACCAAGGGGACTAAAGCCAAAATTCTTCTTTATGTTGCCATTATTGTGCACTTGCTCAGCTTACACCACGGTATATTGCACCAGGACGGAGATCATCCATGTTATCGATGTTTCTACGGTATAATGCACCAGAACGAAGATCATCCATATTATCGATGTTTCTATACCCATCAAACTCCCGTAGGCTTGTCCAGCCTCGACGAGCTAAAAAATCTCGATAATCTTCTTCAATGTAAAAAACTTTGTCTTCAGAATGTACTGGTAAGTGGTTAGATTCATCATAGAGGCAGATTTTAACAGCCACACCTGAAATCAGAAGTTCACTGATCTTACATGATGTACTTTGCCCAAAATGTGACAGCTTAGTGCTACAATTTTTACAAGAATCATAACCGTCAATACAAACACAGAGAGAGGTACCTTCGTCAAGGTGAAGAGTGTAGTTTCCTAAAGGCATGTCCCTGTCCAGACTTCTGACAACCTGGTCCTCATCCTCTAACCAAAATGCACGTTTAGTTCTCAACCCGAATGCAGACTTGATTGCCTCCTTGATTGCCTCTGCGGTGCCATCAACACCAATTCTTCTGGTGTAATCCCCCCACTTCACTGATATTACTCTCCCTCCAAATGCCTGACTCTCCCCACCTGCCAAGGAGGTAAATAGACAAATTGAAACTATTAAAGATTCAGAAGCCACATGCATTACAAACAAAGATAGAAATGGTTGCTATATCAATTACAAATTTATATTGTCCTCATATAAAGGGGACCTGTTCCAATTTGATCAAAATGATTGTCTCCCAAATACTACAGGCTTTGAATGGGTGAATCGTGAGGAGAATCTAAAAAAACATAAGTGAGGTCGGCTTTCAAATAAAAATCATTTGACCGGAATGCACAAAGTCGAATCCCAATACCAAGATTGATAATGCATAAACGCAGGGCCTAAACCCTACAAACAAGATTATAGCTCATAATCTAGAAAACCATGTCAATATCTTTTCCAAAATATTCAAAAATGTCAAATTCTGGATCCACAGTACTACCATTTCCAGGTGCCTCTCTCCAATTCCAAGGTGGAATGCCTGTTGCAGCAACTGCATCGGCTGCTGTGATGGCAAGGGGATGTCCATCGTGATCTAGTTGTCTTTCAAGATTGAGTGAAGGCCTGCCACCTGCTACATGAATGGAAACTTAAAGACGGTTTTTTTTCTTCTTCTTCTTTACATCAAGTTAGAACGTGGTACAAAAGTGAATAGCCACTATAAAAGAAACATATACATAAATAAAAAAAAAGGAATACTTATTTACTATTACATAATTGGAAATTGTGAATTACATAAAAATAAACTCATACTAGAGGTTACACTTAACTCGTCAATATTATACTTTTGCAGTGCAAAATATTTACAACACATCTTATCAGAGGGCAGGGTTATTTAGACAAGATAAATGATGTGGTTGCACCAAGAAGAGACAGAACTGAATCTACCAGGTGAACGGGAAATACAAGAAAAGAAACTCAGATGAAATTGCAACTTGACGGTTCACTAATCTTAAAATCATTAATTAAGCCAAAGGAGTATTAATATAATATTTTCACTGGTAAGACAATGGTTTGTTTATAACTGGAGTAAGACTTCCGGTCCTGTATGGAGTCTCAATTAGACAGCGGTGAGGTAAAGACTTAATTGGCATTTCCCACACAGCTGCCCCAGTCAGCAGGCTCCACAAAAAGATGTTTTGAACATATGGTTATAAACTAGGATTATGTCTGGAGCTAGGAACCAATTGATAATTTCACAGGAAATCAATTGCATCACATGTGACTTGTTCAATCAAGTCACGTTCTAAAGCTGCTAATGGAGTTTATTCATTATCCATTCGAACTCTAGGAATCAGAATCAGAATATAACTATATTTTGTTATAGATCCACATCCACCAGCTTTGTATGTTTTACAGCCACTAATATGATTCTTCGTGTGCAATCAATTCAGTACTTTCTTACTAGCACGTCAGGAATTCAGTGTTTGCATAACGACATGATTAAGAAAAGAAAACAGAAAACTAACAAACCCAGGTTTTCACGAGCAATTTCATAATTATATGTGGTGATTTTTAAAAAATCTCCCTCCACAATTAAACATAAAATCCACTAGGTGCACAAACGATAAATTAAACAACATGAGAAGAGCAAAATTGAAGGATAAATGATAGAAGCAATCATTGATCACGAAAAGAAAACTCGAGTTTTCATCAAGAGGGGCAAATATTTTATCAAGAAAAAGTAGAATTGCAATAACAACAAATAATAAGTATGTCGTACCTTCAACAGGTCCGAACGATAGACCATTATCCTCTATTCCTGCATTGGGATAAAATTACAATGCTCATGACAATCCTCTTGTAACCCTAGAGCCAGACTAATCAATACCCTATTGCACCTACTATTTGTACATCATCTTACCTAACAGACTTCAAGAATGCAGACAACAAAGAAAACAATTCCAATTTTTTTACCAGTTTAGGGACAAATACAGAAAACAAAGATGATTCCCCACCCCCCAAGAAGAGTAAAAGCAGCCAAATAAGTAACCAGTTTTAATTTTATATTGTACTAACTTCAGATGGATATATATATCATTTCCTTATCCAGATATCTCCATTCATACAGCTGAAACCTTTAGGATTGATAGCCCAGTACTACTATAGTTCACTTATCAGGACACTGCAGGCTTAAAAGAATAAGTTCGCCAAGAATCATGACAGCGAACTATTGATATACAATGAATGAAGACCTAAAAATTGTGGCTAATGAATTCTCCAGAAATTTAAAATTTTGCAATCAGTTTTCTCACTTTTTGTGGCAATTGCTTCTTTTTTCTTCTTCTTCTTCTTCTTAGAGAGGGATATTAGACTACCCCATTGACTCTCCCAAAACCAAGAACCAAAAGTTACCTTTATCTGAGAATTGCATATATGAATCAATCTTGGGTGGCGTGGGGCTTTTGTACTGCGTACTCTTGCTTCTTTCCTTCAATATTTCTTCAATCTCCTTGTAACACGACATCTTAGCAGAGCCACTTCCCCTGTCATGGTGCTTTGCTTTCTTGAACTCCTTAAGCAAGTTCCTCCACTTATCAGTACACATAGTCGGGGAGCGATCAAATCCCCTTTCCCTCATCTTAGTCGATATCTGCTCCCACAAATGCTTGTTGGATTTCGAGGTATTAAACAAACCATCCATCTCCCTACGTAGAGCAATTAAGCTTCGAGTCTCGTCTTGAACCCAAGTCTCCGCTCGCTTCTTAGGAGCCTTGACTTCATGATCCTCACCACTGCTATCACCAAGCATCATTTGGTGCTGCTGATGAGTCTGTTGTGGCTGTGGCTGTGGCTGATGAGGTTGAATATGGTGGTCGCCATTGGAGGCTACCTCGATCAACATATCTCTGCTACCTTCTTCCTTGTAAATATCAATTGGGCGAGGCTTATCAGACAGGTACATAGTCTCTGATTGAAGGAATTGAGTGAAATTTGGAGAGAAGAGAGGTCGAGCGTGGGGTGGATGAAGGGAACGATGAGGCGACCAGCTTCAAATTTTCATTTCTGACTCTGTTGAGCTTCTTTTTCCCGAAATGGTCCGTAAAGTCTCCGAGGGCTCAAGCCAAAGCGCCAGTGCACTCAAAGACGAAGGTCGCGTGTGATGCCGGAGAAACAGGGAATAATTGTACGGATAAATTTTGTGGGAAAATTAGGAAATTTGTGAATTTTTTGTGACTCTTTTGGAATCTATTATGAAATTTTACATTTTTGGATTAAAGCAAATTACTAGTTTAATTTCATTTTCTAAATTGCAAAAAGTAGCCAATTTTATTTTAAGTAAGTTGTTATTTGAAAATAAGTGTTTTTATTTAACTCCACGTGACCTGAAAAGTGTAGAAATCACTCTAAAACCTCAATTTTGACCTTGGATCTTCCTATTATAAATTACATTACTCATAAAGTATTTCTTTCTTTAAGATAAGAATATTTTACATTTTTTTAATTCAATCCATATACTTAGACTTAAATAACGTGAGAAGTGAGCGGCCCAACGGCCCAAAAGTCTCATCACCTCTTACCTTCCTCTCTTCCAAAGGCTCCCTCTTCTCCTTCTTCTTTACCTCTGGAACTATTTCCACTGCACCGGCGAGATAAACCCTCAATCGAACCTATTGGATTGCCACCATTGACGCAATCGGCAGCTCGAACTTCAAGCTTAATTTCCATGGCGCATCTCTCATCTTTTCTGTGAAAGTTCTAATAACACGATGAAGTTCGCTGCGGTCTCTTTCTCTCAGTCCGGAGCGTCTCGAAGTCTTTTGCACGGAGGTTCATCTTTCAATCAATTGCTGCCCGTTGCTTCAATTTCAGCTCGCCAATTTGGTTCATTCAACTCCAATTCTCTTTTGGGTACTTCCTCATATACCATTATTGCTACTTGTTTTCTGTCGTTACGAGGTTTTTTTTTCTTTTTTTGTTTCAATTTCGGGATTTGGCTTGGGTTCCTATTCAATGTCCAGTCTTCTTCGTGCTTTTAGAGTATTATTGTTATTATTTTCCTTTTGGAGACAGGAAATGAGCTTTTCTGCTGGACATTGTTACTTATAGCGTCTTTGTGACAATCAATTTCCCGTTTAATCTTCTGTTTTTTAAAGTTAATCTTGTTATCAATTGTCTGTTCCTTTCGATTCTATGCCTAAAATCATTCTCAAAGCTCTCAAATTGTTGTAGAAACAGAAAGTGCTAAGCATATAGTTAATTTCTTGGAAAGAGTGAACTGGAGGCTAAAACTATTTCTATGGATTTGTGAGGCGTTCATTGCTTGATGCTAAGTCAAGCTGAATTAAAAAGATTACAGTTTTCAACTTACAAGTTGCCATTGTGCTAAGTCGAGCTGAACTAAAGATATTGTTCTTCGGTTTTTTCTGGGTATGTTTCTGTGGATTTGTGAGGCGTTGATTGCTTGATGCAACTGAAGTTCATGTAGATTGAGAAGCTATGGAAAGCAATCAATGCCACAATTTTGAAATATGATCAAAGTCCCATTCCACATCTTCTTGGAAATAAGATACAGATTCTTCGAACTCTGTTCAGGATGGAAAAAGAAGAATACATATCTTGAATTATCATTTGTGAAATGGATTTATAAGCTCACCATTATACTTGGGAGGATTTCACACATCTGATTTTAAGTTCATTGCTTACGGCATCCGATTTACAAAGTCACATATGGTATAAAAAGGGTTGTAATTTATTGTTTTCTTTGATAGTGGGTAACAAGCTCATCAACACTATCGCTACATCAATTGTTTGTATGATTTCTTTCAATGCTGTACCAGCAATAACTGTCTAGGTCTATTTTGCTTTTCACTTCATCTACGCATAACCTTTGGCTTAACTTTTAGCAGTGTGTGGGTTGTGCAGAACGCTTCGTCAGAGTAGTTCTTTGGTTGAAACTGCCATTATGTCAACAATGAACAACATCTCCATTGCTAGAATATGCTGCAGACACTCTAGAAAAAATGCAAGACTGTACTTAAAACGAAATCATGAGATTGCTTCAAGACCCTTTTCAACTTGTGTCTCGCCATCTAGTTCCACAAAAAATCCTCTGGTCATCTGGTTACCCTCACCTTTGGTTTTGGCTTCCCAGGCCAACCAATCAGTTGCCCCTCAGCGTTCAGAAGAATGGTTTGCACTAAGGAGAGACAAGCTGACAACAAGCACATTCAGCACAGCCTTAGGCTTCTGGAAAGGAAACCGACGCATTGAGCTATGGCATGAGAAAGTATTCCCTTCAGAGATTCAAAAAACAGAAGCACCACAACAAAATGCCATGGAGTGGGGTGTGCTCAATGAAGTAAACGCCATTGATCGATATAAAGGCATAACAGGTCGAGATGTAAGCTTGTTAGGGTTTGCAACTCACTCAGAACAGCAATTTGACTGGCTCGGAGCCTCCCCGGACGGCCTATTGGAATGCTTTCAAGGTGGTGGAATCTTGGAAGTAAAATGTCCATACAACAAGGGAAAGCCTGAGAAGGGACTGCCTTGGTCGACCATACCTTTCTATTACATGCCACAAGTACAGGGTCAAATGGAGATAATGGGCAGAGAATGGGCGGATCTATATTGCTGGACACCAAATGGAAGCACCATATTTCGTGTGTGTAGGGAACGTGGTTATTGGGATTTGATACGTGAAATATTGAGGGAATTTTGGTGGGAAAACGTTGTTCCTGCAAAAGAGGCTTTATTGTTGGGAAGTGAGGAAAAGGCGAAGTCATATAAGCCAACGTCCACGCACAAGCAAACTGGACTAGCAATTGCTAAGAGCATTAAATTAGCAAGCGAAGCCAAATTGTTCTGTAGGGAAATTGCTGGGCATGTTGAATTTTACAGATAATTTTTGGTTTGGGTGTATTGGCTGTTTTTGCCTTGGAATTACTTTTGCCCCCACATATTTTGTTCCATAATTTTCAGATTCATACTATTTGATTACATGTCATTCTTATACTAAAAGAACATATAAAAGAAATTCAGACTAAAATTTGATTATTAAAACATCCATATTGAGATTTTGCCGTGCGGCTAAGTATTCGTACAGCCAGTTCAATATAGGTTGAATTTCGAAAATAAAAAAAAAGGAAGTTTCTGAACTCAAACCCTATCAACCCCTACTCAGTTCTCAACATACAAATGGAAGTTCTTTCCTTTTTTTTTTCGAGCATGGACTCAAAACCAATACTCAGGTTCAGCAAAACATGGAAGTGTACTCTTGTGGTAGAGCAGATCAATCTGTATATGATGAGAACATCCTGAATCGCTACAGGTTAGCAAGTCTACTATGCTAACAAGTGTCTAAACTGAGTGTCCGTATATCATAATATGATGAACAAACTAGAAGAAGCTTAAGAGGATGACAGGTTTAATATCCTTAACATAGAAAAACACCATTGCAAACATATTCCCATATCATAAATCAAATTCATAACAATAAGAACCATGAAGGAGCAAGTTTCGTGGTGGAAATGACAGTAACTAGTCCAGCAAGAGGAAGTACACGACTACTTCCAAAGATACAATAACACATTTATTGTTTATTTGATTCCCCGTTCACAGGTATTAAGAACAAGCAAACTTACTGCTAGATGAAGAAACAAGAATGCAGAAATGTTGAAGACAACAAACTTTTGGTAGACCGCATAAAGTACAGGGATACTGGACAAATCCCCAAGAGATTCGAGCTATCCCTGAGAATGCACGTGGCCTTTGAAAGAACATCACAGGCCAACAATAGCTTTATTCATGAAGATATCAGGGGCTATAACAGAGACACCAAACTTCCAACACTACACAGATTGATCAAGTTTGTGCTCTCCTTTTCATAATCGCAGAGCTGCCGCTTACACAGGGCAGAGCGCATCCTGGTACAGTAGACAATGTTGGAAAAAAACTTCCCCATCTTGCTTTTGAAGAATCTCGACCAAGAGGTAAGGATGATACAAATGGAGCTGAGAATTCCAATATCTGCCCATTTCATTAACAGTACATCCGAGATCCTACACAGAGATCATCTTCCAACCTTGATCAACTGATGTACCTCAAACAATGATAGTAAGAAGCCTTCTGGCAGCGCAAGAGATTCTTCTTATTCATAAACTCACTATTTTGCATTTACTACTTATTTTCTTAAGGAAACTTCAACGATGGAGAATTAACATGGCAGCTACAATTCATAGAACCTGAAGGCAGCCAACTCTAGAGCTTAATATTAAAATAACAGGAACTGTATAAATGATTCTAGTTTTTTCTTTCCTTTTTTTTTTTTTTCCTTTTTTTTTCCTTTTCCTTTTCTTTTTTTCTTTTTTAAATGAAGCCAATTGAGCAACTCACGTCCATGCCAAGAATTGATTAGAAGTCGGTCCATGTTGCTCCTTAAGCGTGGCGGACAAAACCATTTTCCTGTTCCCTCCCATTACTTTTCTCTTGACACGTCAGTAATGGCTTCCAACAATCTGAGCAGAGCAATTCCAAGCTAAATGTTTCCACATACTCGCTACTCTCATTAATGCATCGACCACACTGGATACATCGTGGTATACAAAGGGTGCATGCTCTACATGCTTGGGTAGCATGTTCTTTTCCCTGACAACCATCTACAGGGCAATCATAGACAATCCTCGGGTTTTGGCATCTTGGACATTTTTCAATATCCATAGCACGTTTATCATCACAAGACACATAAAAGTTTCCCCTGAAATAAAAATGCTGCTTATAAGAATTTTTCTGTGTAAGGCTGCTGTCAATTCCCAGTAAGAAGTTCAACTCTTCGAAATGCTCTTGTGTCACCCCGTACAATCCACCAATTCGTAGATGTTTCACACCTTGAGTACTAGTCAACTTGAAAGCCCTCAAGCTGCTAACAACGCCTTCAATACTGAGTCTGGTACATCCAGGAACAGACAACTGCATGGCAGTGGACACATATTTAGTAACATGCCAAGTTAGTAAGTGATAAGTATGATGTATTGTTAGGAAGGAAATTGCATATTCACGCTATGCACAAAATAGTGTCCTTGCTGGACACAGGTGTTAGGGTCAAACCCACGTCAAGAAACACTCCGTCAAAAATGTCCCAATAATATCCACGTTCTAATTTTTTTTTTAAACGGAAAGTTGATGGGCATACGTCTATGCTTCTCAGGAATGAGCTACTTTGTGGTTATTAGCATAAGACATCCTAACTACAGTAACGTAGCATTAGTACTTCCAATTCTAATAGTAATAAATGTATCCCAATATTTGTATTACTGTTCAACATATCAATAAAATTATGTATTGTGTGTTTGTAAAATATATAGATACGAACTCGGACAACGTTCAAATTTACGAAGGAAGGTTAGATAACAGAAAGCAAAATGTATGCACAAGGCTCTCTAGGCATCGTATGATTAAAAACATCAAGCTTGTTTGTGTGTGTCTTCAAAAGCACCAAGGAGGTCAACAAGGTAACATTTTCAAGTGCCTATAAAGAAGAATAAACTGTTTAACCCAATGAAAATGAACGAAACAAATATAGACAAAATTAAGTAATCAAACAAGACAGACAGCTAATTATGACAGGGCAAAACTGGAGTAAGTTACACTTACTTTCGTAAGCCTAGGATTGCTTTCAAGCACGCGCTTCAGACCCTCGTCTGTGATTCTTGGGCATTCTACCAGACTCAAGCATTGCAGGTTACCTCGAGCCCTATTAGTTAATTGCAATAGAATGTTATCAGTGATCTTCTCGTTCAATGGTTGACCTATGTGAATGTTCCTCCATAAAAGGGGGTCATCCTGTACCACCGAATGCAGAGATCTGCAAACCCTTCCAACAGAGAGTAGATCCTGGACACCCAAATAACAAAGGGCAAAGCTTAAGGCTGCATGAGGGGCTCCTCCATCAATCTCCGTATAGGTATAATTCTGCTCCTGACATTCTATATCCAGCTGCCCACAACAGCTAGGAGCGTCGTCATTAGCAAAAAAGGCTTCATCCATGCTGCAAATGGATCCAAAATCACAACAGCAGGCCACGTCGCCAGTTACCTTTCCATCCAGACACCTATCACAGCTATAAATCGGATAAGGTTTCTGAACAGTACTTTTAGTCTCAGGGAACGTTTGGAACTTCAAAGCGTTGTTCCAAATAAAATTCATACATGCAAAGAACTCGATATCCTTCCCGCCAGCACCAGCACCAGCACCAGCACCAGCGCCAGTGCCAGCCCTGTTGCTGAAACACTCGTCATAGTCCACTTCCATGTCCTCAAGCCATCCCGTAATTGCTGTAAAAGTGGTACTTATATCCATGCCAAATGGATCCGCAGGCAGAATATGAAGAATGTCCTTAGAGACAGGATCCTGTGAGCTATCTGAACAACTATCCTTTCCATGGTCAAAACAATCATCCACCTCCCGGCCACGATGCCATGGCTTTCTACAGCCTTCGGCATTATTCTCAGGGATGCCCTCCACAATATAACCATTGGCAATCCTCATTGGAGAAACTAAATTGTCCTCGGAAAGGTGCAGAGGGATTAATGGACGACAAGAAAAATTAAGAGCCATCAAGGATCCTACCTACCCCAACCTAAATCTATAGCCCTAAATTCCCAATATTCTCCCAAAAAAAACTATGAAAAAAGGTGAAAGACGTGAGAAACGAGAGTGAAACAGAAGAAAAAAGAAAATTCAAGAGGAATAATTACAAGAAACCCTCAATTTCGGATCGAAACTAAAAACGCACCAGAATTTTAGAGCTTCTTCCAAAAAAAATAAAAGGAAAAAGCTTTTTTAGCTTAGACAAAACGGGGAAACACAAAAAACGATCATCGATCGCATCGAAATTATCTACATAATAGGAAACAACAACTATTTTTTGTTTTCTTTTAAATCAATTAAAACTAATCCCGCTATACACCGTTCTCGATTTTTCTATAGTTTCACCTACAAAAACACAATCCGAACTCAGCAGAGTCAAGCACAAATACCAGGAAAAAAGACAGAAACAAAAAAAGCAAACTTAAGCAGAAACGTCGACGGAGAGAGTGCAAAAATGAAGACCTGAGACTGTGATGACAGGAAATCAAATAAAAAAGATCAAAGTGATCTCGATGAACAACGAAACCCTACGAAGCAAAATGGAGTAACCAAAAAACAAAACAATGGATCTCTTGGAATCGAATCCTCGAATATGAAGCTTTTTCTTCCTCCAGGTAGAAACTAAACACGAAATTTGAGAAGAAAGATTATCTTCCTCGAGAGGAAATTCGACTCCAAGAGAGTGAGAAGGAGAGAAGGGAGATGTAAGGAACCTGCCGATCGAGTTCAGAGCGCGAGGAGGGGAGAGAGAATAGAGAGAGCAGGAAAGTGCGAAAAACTAAAACAGAATTACCACGATAAAAACAAATTTAACACATACCTAATTAAGAAAAACTAACAATTAGGAAAAGATAAATACGAGAGGGAGAAGCTTGAATTTGTCTAAATTGGAAGAGAAATTGAAGGATAAAATGACACGTGTAGGTTGAATGCGAGTTACTGACTGTGTTGTGGCGGGAGCGGGAATCTAATACGTTGCAGCTTCGATTTCGACGACGAAGCTTTTGTAGCCGTTGGATCATCATCAAACGCGTAAGATTACCGTTGGCATGTGGCGTGGGCCCTTTAGATTTGATGGGTGGGTTTTGAAGTTTGATCGGACGGTCCAGAGAGGATGATGACTTCGATTAAGATAGATATCGCCAGCTTGACTTCCCGCTTCAAGCGAATATTGTTCTTATCAATATTTCTTTTGAGAAAATACTTTCCTTACGGATTTATTTGTTTCGATAGATATTACCCTGAAATTTCAGGCCAACGTTGATCATCTTTTTTTACATTCATTTTTAATACGCTCCAAATTTCATATGGAAAGGATGACTACGACTTCTATTAACTAATAAATTATTGTCAATTATTTTTCAAAATCATTTTAATGTCAATTAATTATTACTAATTATTTTAGGGTCCAAACTATTTACCACAAAATCGCTTAAATCATTATATTTAGTTTTCTATATAATGCAAATATTTTAACAAATATTATATTCCTTTTATCATTTGTTAATCTTTTAGTTAATTATTAAATATAAGTATGTTATTTACCATTTATAAAATTAAATTGTCGTTTAACTATTGTGTTGTCTTAATATTTAATATAAGATTTCATTACTGATTATTAATATTTTTATTAATTTATATTTACTTATTGTTTGTAATTTTCGATAAGATCATTTATAGGATGTTTAATTTAAAACCAGTCATTTATTGTTTTAAATGAATAAATAATTAAATTTATGGTAAGTACTAATTTTCCTAAACACATATATTGAATTACGTAAACATATCAATTTAAATCACCGACTTTTACGAATATATAAAAGGAAATACAGTAAATATCTAAATTGGTTTAAATTGACATGTTTATGAAATTTGAAGGTTTATTTTGATATAATTATTGAGTTGCCATATAAATTGATAGAACTGTAGTCTAAATTTCCTTCAATCAGTGATAGTTATGTTGAGTTTGCTTGTTTGGATTGTCTTTGAAAAAAAATGTTTTTTTTAATAACACATTTTTTGTAAAACGAGTTTAAAATATAAACAGCTACATGTTTAGTTTGATATATTTATAAACGTTTATATGCAAAAGTGTGTTTTGTTTGTTCTATACGTATATTAAATTACCATAAAAGACTATTAAACATTGTAAATTAATTTTATAACAAAATACACACATTTTAAATATTTTTTTCAAAAATCTTTTTTAAAACTAACTGCACGTTATCTTGAAATTATGTATTTTTTTAAATACTTGAAACTAAATATAAATTTCATTATTATTATTATTATTATCTTGGACAATTCAATTTTAAAAGCACAAATATCTTAAAATGTAAAAACATAACTATATATGAAACAAAATTGATTTTCAACAATAAAATATAAATAAGATAAATAACGTTCACGACATGTTCTTCATTGACGTCCTCATGATTTCTTTCATATATGTTAAGGCGAAGTAGATTTGGCTGAAATAATAACATTTGCAAATCTCTATATTTAAATGTATATGAACACACGTTGAAAAGATATTCAAGTATTTAAAAAAATAAAATAAAAAAGCAACAGAGTGAGAAATAGACCGTAAAAAGGAAAAGAATAAATAGAGGGAGACAAATACATACTTGGAATGAGTTTCTCATTAAACACCAAATAAACATTTATTCTAAAATTTGGTTAAATGTATTTTCTATAAAATGATTTATTTCATAATCTCATTTTTTTCAAAAATTATTTTAAGCAAATACCAAACACCTCAATTTATCCTTAAATGAATTGTTTTAAAAATCAAATACTTCAAAAATTAATCCAAACACACTTTTAGTGTTTGTTTTATAAACAAAGTTGGTAAATCAAACATGTTTATTTAACTTCCATAGGATAATCGTCTTGCATGTCGAAACACATACATTTATTATCTTAAACATTTAAATTTAACATGTTTAATAGTTATACAAATGAAACAATAAATGCGATTGAAACAGTTCCTTGGATATGTTTACTCCACGTTTTAAACCTTTTTAAATTGATATGATTGTGAACGGGATGTTGATATTTTGATGATAAAATTTATCAACATCTACCAATGACACAAACTGATATAGATATGTCGTTGACACCATCGATAATAAAAGTTTGATACATACATTAGATATCATATTTTTTATGTAATTAAGTGTTATTTTGGTCGTAACAAAGTTTGATATATAATATATTTTTATATTGCAGTAGATATGGAAGGATGTTAAGTATCAAAACAGATAAATTGGGAGATTATGGTTAAAATGGATATGGTCGAATTTATTTAAAATATTGTTCATTATCTTTGAATTTTAAACTGTTCCTTTCCTACATTTTTAATCGCACAATTTGATTCTACGATTAAAAGGGAATAATATACCAAAGGTAAAGAAACGTAGTAATTCACTTTATTTTTTCCGTCAGTTTGTAAATACTTTTGCCGACGTTTTGAAATGATTTATTTAAAATATTTAATAGTAAACTAACTACCTACTAATTTTTAATATTTGTATCTCCAAATGTTCATAACATATGTGAACAATAACTCATAGTTTAAAATTGATTGGTCTATAGACTTGACCGCGAACATAACTAATTAGATTAGTGTATTATTTGCTATTTGAGTTAAACTATTTTCATTTGGGACACATGTCAACCTTTAATTAGTTTCAAATTCAGCTACTTGTATTTTTTTATTAATTTGGGAAGCGGTCTTAAGATATGTATTTGATTCAAAACTTATAATTCAACCCAAGCAAAAATTGAATTTTATCCTAGTATTTGTTTGGAGATTTAAATTGGATTGAATAAACTATGATTAAAATAAGGGGGAGAACGAGTATGAGATAAACATGCCCATACTTGATTTGTAGCTTAGCCTATGTTATTTTTATGCATCATTCATGTCTACGAATTACACCCATACATAGTGATAATTTTCTTATTTGTCCATTCTCTTTTATTACGTTATTTTATGGGGTGTTTTTTAAAACAACAATATAAACTAAAATATTTATCAGCTATATAACAACATTTTGAGTTATATAAGTGATAGTCACTCATTGACTTCTATCAATCAATGTCACCGATAAAATGAATGGTTATCAATATCTATTAATATAATCTAAACATTTTATTATAAGTAAATATTTTATCAGATTCGGTGTTTTTGACAATTCCCTTTATTTTATTTTGTATATTATTAAAATCAATAAATTTAAATTAATTACATGAAATTGCATTTTTTGTTTATAAAATTAGTTAATTGTATGCGTAGTTAGTTAATGATCATGTCATGATCAATATAATATAAATTTATTTCTTAATAGTTTTTAAATTTGTTTATTATTGATTAATATATCATAACATTTGTCCAATTATCATATAAAATTACTAATTTTACCAATAATAGTGTAGAGATTAATACTATTATTTGACGTTAAAAAATTAATTTGTCTAAAAAACTTAAGCTACGTTTATTATTTATACATAAATATTATTTTAGAAACTAACGTAAGAAGTAGGGTATAAAAGAAAACTAACAAAAGTTAATATTATTATTTAAAAGAAAATTATAATTTTAGAATTGAAATACAAAAGAATTTATTTCCATCCCAATTACATAGATCCCATCCAAACAGGCGCGCACAAAATTTCCCTCCATCGCAATTTCCGCTTGGCCAGACAGAAAGGCGGAAGAAAATGACAGAGATTCAGGGGAACACCCAGAAAATGTACAAACGGAAGACCCAAAGTAAGCTATTAGTCTTCACCGGAGGCGCTGCTCTTCTCGCCGTAGCCGTGAATCTTGCAATCGTTGCCATCTGCAAACGGAAGAAGAAGAAAGGTACATCGCACAGTTCCATTTTGCTTCATCACTTCACTTTGAGCTGTCTTACTTTTCAGAGTTTGCTGTAGCACGTTCCTGCATGCTAACGAGATGAATATTGTATGTAGCTTGGGTCGGTAGCATTGTCGTACTGTTGATATGCTTGTTTTATTTTCATGATTAACAGAACTTCCAGGATTTGAGCTACGCCCCAATCTTTCGGCATCTGAGATTTTGAATCTGGCAGATAAAATTATTGCGAAGTCGAAGAAGGTTCACGATGCTGTTGCATCGGTTCCCCCTAACAAGGTGTCGACTATCTTGCTCCATTCATCTGTACTCGATTTTTCTATTTTCTATTTATTTATATTCTTCCTTCACAGAAGTCATGAATCCACAATTAGGAACATTTCATATGGTGAAGGTGAGAGTCTTCCAGTCGAACAACGTTCTTGATGTGGTTTTCGATAACTAGCTATGTTTCAGTGAAATTCTGGACTCATTATAAGTGGTTAATTGTCATGGAATTAGTTTTACATACGTAACTAATAGATGTCTGCATAGATGTCGCCACATCGTCGTGGAATTGGCCAACGAACATTTGGAAGTAGAGATAGAAATAAGGCTGCACGTGTCTAGTGTTCATATCACAAATACTTATTTTCTTCATAACTTGAATTTTATTTATAATATGGTCGTAGTTGCTCTTTATAACTCGTTAACTGAAGCTTGCAGGTTACATATTCGAATGTAATTTCACCACTGGCTGATTTAGAGGCTGAACAATTTCCACTAGTACAATCATGCGTATTTCCGAAACTAATATCTACTTCAGACGATGTGCGCGCAGCAAGTGCTGAAGCAGAGCGGAGAATAGATGCTCATGCTCAAATGTGCAGGTATCACTCATTGCTATCTTTTCATGGAAGGTTACATTTGTTGGCTTTCGTAGATCATGCAGCAGGGCACGATTGACAGCTTAAACTTATTGCCCCCTTTCCCTCTCCTTTGTCAATATGATCTACATGCATATCCATGTTTCGGAATGCAATTTATTTGCTATAATAGGCTAGGGAAAAATGAAACAAATTCTGTATCTGGGTTCTTAATTAGTGCTGTAAGTGTACACACACATAATATATTCAAAGTGAAGGCTTAAGAACATGTCCCTTCCGAACTGTTTTTTTTCTCTCATTTTCTTAACCTTCGAGCAAACTTCAGAGCACGATAGATTTGCATGCCTTTGTCAATTACAGAACTCATCGTTCTTTCTCTGTGGGCGGAACAGCAAACGTGAAGATGTTTATCGAGTTGTCAAAGCATTTTCTGCCAGAGGGGAGCAGACAAGTGCTGAACAGAAGTGCTTTATTCAATGCTTGGTATGGACTCCTAGTAGACTGCAATATCAAAAGATTGTTCTTCTCTCTTTTCATGAGTACAGATTGATGTGTACAATCTCTTCAAATAGGAAAGATAACTACTAAATTTAACTATTAAGACAATTCTGCATTAAATACGACGTATTCTATAATTTAAATTACAAAAGGCCATGATGGGCAGACTCTAATTGGGTGTTGAACTTAAAGAGGTTGGTTATTTGTAATTAAAAATTGTTTTTGTTGCCAATCCGAGGTCTGGTGATTAAGGCACCTAGACCTTCAATAAGGTTTAGTTCCCCAACCCCACTCTGCTAAACTAAAAATATGTTTTCTGTTGTTTTCTTTGCATGCACCGTGTGTGTAGGTGAAAGCATATTCAGATATTTGTTCCTTGCAACTTGTTTTCCCAAACGTCATTTCCATAGATGGCCAATTTCAAGAACAACTAAAGTTGTTATTACTTTGAAGTATAGCCTGATCACAAATGTATTGCAACACCATTATTTAAAGGAAACCCGATCAATTTAAAAAACAGCTCTATAAAGTGTTCTTGAGAACTTTCCAAACTGCACAGGAGGTCAAGCAAACTGATTTTGTCGAGGCAAGATTATCGAATTTTCTTTTTGTATATGTCATTCCCAACTTCTCCCTTCCCCCCAAATTGGTTTTGATGATCCATATTTTGACAATCTAATCGCCACAATCTGCAACTGAAATATAGAAAATTTGACCTACTTTAGTCAACTTTAGCTCTTTTTGATGATATTTAAACTTTACCTTGCTCCAATGCTTGAAACATGCGCTGATTCTTTTCAATCAGTGACAGGTTAGAGACTTTGAGCGGAATGGCTTAAACCTTACTACATCAAAAAGGAAAGAATTGCTGCGATTGAGGGTGCAAATTGAAGAGCTAAGCCTGCGATATATTCAAAATCTGAATGATGATGGTACATTCATCCCTTTTAGTGAAGCTGAATTGGATGGTTTACCAAAAGAATTTTTTGAGGTTTGGGCTCTTCCCGTATCATGTATTTTAA
Organism: Cucumis sativus; assembly: GCF_000004075.3. Lineage (NCBI taxonomy): Eukaryota > Viridiplantae > Streptophyta > Magnoliopsida > Cucurbitales > Cucurbitaceae > Cucumis > Cucumis sativus. Next base: position 17,381,492 of record NC_026656.2, on the reverse strand, counting down.
TTGTCTTACGCTAATTCACTCGCATAAATCAGATACTGACCTATAAAAGTCCTTTTTGTTAGAATTCCTTTCCGTGGGATTATATCACCTTGTCTTTTTGTTACCATTCGGCTGTATATGTTTGAAAAGACTTTTTCTCATCATAGCTTAAGATAATTTATTTGATAACTTGTATTTCATTTGAAGTCTTTATGGTGTATTGTATTTGTAGATCTAAGGGTGAGTGGGTGTTCCAAGCTAATTATTTGTTATAAGATATGCTTTATTTTCCAAACTAGCTCCATCAATAACCTTTTTGCTTTGTTGAGTGGTTGAAGTTGAAGAAAACGTAGATGTCTCAACTTTAAGGAATTTTGATAAAAAAATCGACAAAATGCTGATTTTGATGGATATTTAGGAAAAAATAGTAGAAGAAAATTTAAATTAACGAATGAGAATCTTCTTGAATTCACAAAAAAAAAAAAAAAAACAAAAAAAAAAGGAAAAAAATTCTTATCAAAATACTATTTTTGATCGATTTATTCCCACATACCATTACCATTGAGTAATGTACTTATCTTATCTCTTCTCCACGCAGAGTCTTGATAAAACTGAAAATGGTAAGTTTAAGGTGGTCATGAGAAGCCATCACACTGCGGTGGTATTAGAACATTGCAAGGTATGTTCTCAAGAACCAGAAGCTTTTTGGAATACTGTCCAACTATTTCAAATTTTGATTCAACCTATTTATTTATTGTATTTTTTTCCCCAAATCTAATGCCTTTGTCAGATGAGTCCTGCATGGTACTATATTTTGTTTCTTTCATTTTTATTTTGTATTAACTTTTATCTCGGTAGTTTATCTTATATCTTATCTGTTCTTAATTTGAACTACTCATATCCATGTAACCTTCGAGAACTTCATGCATACTATCAATATGTAAACTTCCTTTAGTACATGATATTAGTTGTCCTGTAATAGAAGGAATCAGTAAAGTCTAGGAACTTTAGTCCTTTACTGAACATGATATTTGAATTCTTTGAAAACAATTAGCCAAGATATTTAAATATTAGTTTTGGGATATTGCATGATTTATTGAAAATCATATACAGAGCTCACGTAGAAAGCTTAGGGCAAACTTCTAGCTCTGATTGAAAGTCATATCAGTCAACTTTCTGCTTATAAACTAGGCAGAAGTTTTTAAGTAGGGTACTATCTGGGAAGTTCATATCATCGATTCAGAGGAGGAATATGTACTGAGTACTGACAATGGTAACACTGCCTGTTTTAAGGTAGGCACGACAAGGAGGATGGTGGCAATGGCATATGGAAAGAGGTGTGGAGAAGTGAATCTTTCTATTCTTGAAAATTTGGTAATTAACTTGATTATCTATCCCTTGTGAACTAATTTAAACCTCAAAGATTACTAGGTTCTGAGCTTGGTATTAACGTAATCTGATATACAAAACACAGATCACAAGGGAAGCCAACATTTTAATTTTTCATCAATTTCTTTCTTAAAATGGTTTTATATGGATAATTTCTTCTTTATGAAATAATAAAATATTAATGTATAGATTAGTGGGCAACCTATCATAATTTCTGATTTTCTCCTCTCTAAAAACGGTTTAACTGAGCAAGTTTTGATTTGGTGGTCCATAATCTACTTTGCAAATTAATATTTTCTGTTTCTAACAACTATGTTTGTAAACAAATATATTCTTGTTTCCTAAGATTTTTCACGCTTGTTGTAGTGATATGATCAATGGTTCAATACGAAAGGATTAAATATTGCTAAAAGATGGAAAATTGATATTTTAAAATAATATAAGTTAACACGACAATGATTCTTCATGGTAATTGATGTTCCACGAAAAGTTGCTGACATTTCAAATGGCTTCCACATCTGCATCAAAATAGGGATTGGATTGAAAATTTGAAATATGGTATTTTTGTTGGTGAAACCAAAGTTTGGATTCCCGCAGTAAGAAATAGATACGCTTCCAAATTTTCTAGTGGAGAACTTAAATGTGATGACCGAGCATTGACTATTCTTGCTAGTGTAAAAACTTCTAGACAGTTAACATTCTTTCTTAATTTCAGGTTCATCTGCGACACAAATTTGCCCGCTTACAAGGGTATTCAAATTATGCAGACTATGCTGTTCATTATAGAATGGCAAGATCATCTGCTAAGGTTATTCAAAGATGCCAGTTCTCTTCGTTTATTAAATACCCACATGACTTTTTAGAAAGTAGAAAATTAAGACGGGACTAAAAGAATGGTTTTTCACAAAACACTTCACTTTTAGATTTAGATTTTTTTGCACTATCTGAAAATAAAATTATAATTGCATTTTTCTTGCAATTTAATTTTGGAATACTTTATATGCAAGTATATTATTAATTTATTAATACTTTAATTTATTTGTTAGTATTTTATTTGAACTATTTTTCAATTCAATTCATTTTCTCTTCTTCAATTCACCACCATTAAGGCATGACATCACCCAATCAAATTCTATAGGTTTTGCGATATTGCATGTTTTGGTTTTGGTGGTGAAGTTTTATTTATTTATTTTGGATTCATGATATGTAGGGTGGGTATTTGAACCTTTGGCTTTTTGGTTGAGGTTATAATGCTTGAACTAGTTGAATGATGCCTCAGGCTGGCTGCGGTGGTGAGGGTAGTTGGAGTGGTTAGTTTGTGTTTAATTTCACATTTCTATTTCTTCGTGCTATTTATCCTGGTAAACCAAAATAAAGGGCTATCTTCGTAAATGGAAAAAATTACATAAAGCTTACTGCCGCCTTTGTATCTCTAGGTTTCAATTAATAGCCTCGAAACCAGTTTTCAAGTTTAAATTACTGGCTCAAAATGCTAAGACCATATGAATAACACTTTTAGAAACTGCGAAGCAATTAGTTACAGTTTACAAAGAAGAAATGGATTCTTGTTGAAGTTCTGGATGTACGTCAAGGTTATCTGTTCGGTTAGAAGTTATCCTGTAGCGTCCCAAGAACATTGACTTGCACGTGGGTATTCCAAAAATTTGGTACAAGGTTTTGCTAAGCCTTGGTTGAACCTTAGCATAAAAAGAACCACCAATTAGTTTTGTTAATTCTTTATTTAATGTCAATTTATTTGCCGAGTTTTAGGCTGGTAATTACTTGAATGTTTATCCAGGTATTTGAATTCTTGGAGAACATCTCTGATAGTATAACAGATTTAGCTGCCAAGGAACTGGCCAGCTTAAAGAACCTAAAGGTTAGTTCAATCCATCAAATGTTTGTCGATAACCTGGTTTCATGTAACTTACTTTGGGTCTTATGACTTATGAGATCATCAGAAGCAAGAGGAAGGGGAAAGTCCTTTTGGTATCGAGGATCTATTATACTATGTCAAAAGGGCAGAAGATCAAGAATTCAACCTGGACTTTGTGACTGTTAAGCAATACTTTCCAGTCTCTTTGGTTTTGTCTGGGATCTTCAAGATAATGCAAGACCTCTTCGGTAATCATTTCCATTAAAAAAATTTGGTGGGCATGATCGTTCCACCTTTACTCACGAATCTGGTTTTCTTATTGTTTTCTTCTTGCCCTAAGAATTTAGTACTACAGTTGCAATTTAGTACTTGATTTTTTGCTTCACCAGGATTAAGGTTTGAGGAAGTGATAGATGCTGAGGTCTGGCATTATGACGTTAAGTTATACTCAGTTTTTGATCTAAACTCTGGTGAACTTATTGGTTACTTCTTCCTTGATCTATACACAAGGTTTGATCAGAACTTCAAACTTCTACAAAATTGACCTTGACATTATTTCTTCATCTGTGAGTGAAATTGTGTTTTGTACTTGGTTAGGGAGGAAAAATACATTCACACATGTGTGGTGGCCCTTCAAAGCAGTGCATTGCTATCCAATGGTACACGGCAGGTAATATTTGTTATATACTTACACGATACATGTGCTATCATATATCTAGAATATATTTGTATTGTTTATCATGAAAATCTCACTATAATCACATGCACTTTACCACATATGATGTATGAAGAAAACTGTACTTGGAACAAGAAGTTGAGATGTTTAGTTAGTTCTTTATATGATAACTCTATATACAAATTGTATCATCATAAATTCTCTTTCTTTTGTTTGAGTAGATACCGGTGGCATTACTGTTATCTCAACTACAGAACGATGTTGATGGTCATGCCGGGTTGATGCGATTCACTGAAGTGGTTAATCTTTTTCATGAGTTTGGCCATGTGGTATATATTTTGTGTACTTTCTTTCAGACCATAACTGATTTGATCAAATGGCTAGAACTTAGAAGATGATAATTTATTGTAGTTTAACACTGGAAGATGGTTAGAATGAGAATACTTGAGTGAAGTTCCTTAACTTCTAGAATTTGATTTGTGATAAATATGTATTATGGCTATCAACCTTGGCCAGCCTCCAACTAGAACAAGACATCTATCTTGCTTCCGCTCTACCTACATCTTAGACAAGTGAAAGATTTATCACAAGTGTGGGTAAGCAAAATCTATCACAAGTGTGGGTAAGTTTGTGATGGAAGTTATTCTTAAATCACTAATTCACCCAAAAACTTAAACTAGTGATTCAAGGAAAATTTAATTATATATCACTAACACTTCCACTCACTTGTGGGGTTACAATATTTGAAAGGCCCAACAAGTGACAATCAATTTTAATTGGAGAGGAAACAACAAGTAAGAGACTTGAACACATGACTTCCTTGGACCACTTGCTCTGATACTATCTTAAATCAACAATTCACCCAAAAGCTTAACCTAGTTGTTGAAGGCAAATTTAATTATATATCACTCACAGTTATAATGTTTGCTTCTGGACGCTTGATGGCATCCAAACTAAATGATGACCACTATGGTCTTGTGTGGCTCTGGGACAAACTACCTTAACAGTTCAGTTCAAATTTCAGTGCTTGTCCAATCACCCTTTTATATTAATCGGCATGTAATGTTGCCATGCTACATTAGTCTTTTTGTCAGTATTATAGAAAATTGACTCTAGAAGTAAAATGTACAGTAGTCTTGTTTTGTTTTGTTTTCGTGATACAAAATGTACAATATTCTAAACTGTAAGCATTTTTTATTTACGTGTTTTTAATTGATTTTCCTCAACTTCATAACTGAATTTTTAGGTTCAACATGTCTGCAATCGTGCACCATTTACTAGGATCTCGGGGCTGCGTCTTGATCCTGACTTCGTTGAGATCCCTGCTCAGATTCTAGAAAACTGGTAGCTGACACATTGTTATATCCATTAGTTTGATTTGAAAACCACACCCGCCTGTTAATGCTTGTTTTTATGTTATAGGTGCTATGAAAGTGTTTCTTTGAAGTTGTTATCTGGCTTCCATCAGGTAATGCATTTATATTAACACCTTTTTAATATCTCTTTAGTTGGAAGTCTGGTGCATCTTAATGTATTCAGCTTTAATATTGTAGAAGTTTTGGTTTGAAACTATAAATTTCTGTTATCATAAGATGGCTCAGGCCATTTGTGATGCACGAATTTTACCCAAGTCAAGTTTTCATAGTATTTATTAATGTGAATATGAAGCCATATTTTCTGTTTGTGCAATGTTTAGGATATTACAGTACCCATCAAGGATGAAGTATGTGAATCACTGAAAAAATGGCGACATTCTTTTTCTGCGCTGAAATTGAAACAAGAAATTCTTTATTGTATGACATTTCTTTTACTCTGCCTACTTTCTTCTACTTATTCTTTTCTGCGCTGAAATTGAAGCAAGATTTTTTGTTAATTGCATTTTACTTCAAGTATTATTTCTTACCTTTTGGTAAATTATTTTGAATCCTTCACTCCAACGACCCAAAATGATTGCTTTGTTAGCAGCAGTGACCCAAAGAAATTTTCGATGACCGCCAAGCAACTAACTAATATTGTCCTTAGGAGATGAATTAAAAGCACAAAGACAACTAAAACGCAAAAAGATGAACACCCCTGCCTTAATGATTGGCACTCAACAATTATGACCTAAAACATTATCATGTCACATTTTGTACTCTATTGGCCATGTTCAAGAGTGAGTTTTTTTTTGTCTCAATCATAATGCCAAAGCATTTATCTGTTTTGAGATTGCATAGAACCGTGGAAATTTTAACGAAAGAGGTAGAAATTGTTGATTTCCAATCCAAATGTCATTACAAGGGAAGACTTTGCTTCCTTCCTTCTCCAAGTCATGGTTAATAACGCTTGACACCAAAATTTTGATATTTTTCTCAAGTGCATGTTGCTGCCTGGTTTGTTGTTTTTCATAGTCCATTCATATCTTTTTCTTGAAAATACATCATTACCTGGTGCCACCACTAGTTTCTTTTGGACTTCTGAACAACCATTTTGGCAATAAGATTTCATTCTTTCATTGAATTTCCTGTGCTCAACCTTCCACATTCAAGAGGTTTGGTCTTATCTTATCGCAATATGCCATCCGATCAAATGCCTCAGTCTCTCTTCGCATTTTCCTTTGGAAACAAAGTTCCTTTTCTTTCTTTCTAATTTTAAGCTACGTTGGTTTTTTATTTTTAATTTTTAATAAGAGCTTCCTTCCTTGGTAAAAGAAACAAGGACATGTAATATGTTGAAATACATGCGAGAACTGTATCACAAAGTATCAAATTCTTTGCCACCTCCTAAAGGGCATCCACAGTAAGACATTAGATCTTTCATGTTTGCATCCCAACATGCCAGCTACATTCTTCTTGAACTTCATCAGTTGCATGTGTTCGTTTTCATTGTGTAACTTGGGAAATGTCTGTATGTAGGTCTTTTTGATCAAATTATACATTGTGCTGAAAATGTCGACATCATTGAATTATTCAAGCATCTCCATTCAAAGGTATATTTTGAAGTACTTATTTATTCACTTGAGTTTTGCACACTAGATTGTCATGTTACAGCATTTTCCCAGGTAATGCTAGGTTTGCCCATGCTGGAAGGAACCAATCCTGCTTCATGCTTTCCATGTAGTGCTATTGGTTATGAAGCTGCCTGCTACAGTCGTGTATGGAGTGAGGTAAACATTATTACCCTTCAAGCACGCAAATCCGTGTTGGAGTTTGCTTTACTACTCATGTATATATGCTTAACATGTTCTAATTTCATTCCATCAGTGAAATTTGATCAATGTTTCTCATTGAAAAAAACCGACGTAATAAGGTGTTCATGAACATTTATGTACCGGGCATTGGTTAGCTTTGTTTAAATATAACATAAGCAGCAATCTAACTTCTGCAGGTTTTCTCCGCTGATATTTTCGTCTCAAAATTTCGTGGTAATCTTTTGAACCAACATATTGGCTTGCAGTTCAGAAACAAGGTAATAAATTTGCATCATGCTTCCAAACTTTGATTTTTCATTTGGACCAATTTTATATCACCATTCAGTTCAAATTAGTGAAACCATTGTAACTAGAATAGAAATATCTTGGTGTCCTCTTCATATTTTGGTTGATATACCTGTTTTTTTGCTCGTCTTCCTAAATTCAAAGTAATATCTAGGTTTTTTTTGTTTTAATTGTTCAACATATCTTGATTGATATTTGTTATTAAATGAAACAGAATGTAAAATTGGGAAGAAATTCAGGAGGCTTTTTCTTCTCCGAGTTTCAAACTATTTGGACTAGGGTAATTAATACACTTTTAAGTTTATGAGATTTGGTCCTAGAAGTCTCAAAAAGGATACTTTAGTGTCTAAATTTTTAAAAATAGTGTTGAATAGACCGTTAATTGACGAACGAAAAAGTGATGTGGTAATAGTAATTCTTTAATGGCTTAACAACATTTATCTATTTTATGTGAAGGGTGGTGAAGGGTGGTAATTTTTCCCATTCTTCCTTCCCTTTACCCCCTTCTCCTTAACCTTGGTGAAGGGTGGTAATGGATTTTACTCCAGGATATATTGGAGGGAATTTGGATCATCCTCTGAAAATAGTTGGAATCATCTCCAGCAATCGTTCAAAATTTGGATAATCCTCTAATAAGAGTTGGAATCATTCTTCCATCATTATTTTTAAAGTTCTAGCTCAAAAGGAGTCCTGGTTCATATATTCCTTCGACTCCAGGATATATTGGAATCTAAATACCAATTGTTCCTCCATTAACACCCCACCTCCCCCTTGGCACGTATTCCTTCACTAAAATATACTGGTTTCTGTGAGGGTTTGTAAAGCATGTAATGCACTCGACAATAGTAGCCACCGGAATGAGCCAAATATGTGTTTCCATGGAATTGCCGGGAGCGGAGGCTGCTTGGGAAATATTTAAAATGTAGATTTTGGATCGAATTTAACTGAAAAAAAAAAAAGGAAAAATTTTATCGGTGATCGGATTATCCACAACCCTCTCTACGCCTATTACTACCACTTTAGGGGGTCACTTCATCTCTTTATGCCAAATGGACCGAGCCAATCGGCTCTGTAGTTTTGTTTATAGCAGCTGATCACTAATTCTCTCTGTCTCTAACAACTCAACATACTCTTACCTTCTCATATTAGTTATTGCTAACTAATACTGACGAGCATAATCGTATCGCATTACCTAACACGCTATCCTAAAGGTCTGTACATTGTATCCATAAGGGATTGAATAAACTTTTACCTATCTAATGTGGCAGGTTTTGGCTCCAGGAGGTGCAAAAGAACCAATTGATGTTCTATCGGACTTTCTTGGGCGAGAACCATCGATTCAAGCTTTTATCGACTCTAAGGCTGAATATAGCTTGTGAGATAGGAGGAATTTTGGTAACATCTTTCCTTACTTTCTTTTCACAACAGAAAGTTCACTCAGCGTTCTGCAATTTTGTTTGTTTATCATGGACACATATTTTAACCAAATCATGATCTCTCTTTACTTATTTAATCCCTTGATGTTTCATCAGTGTGAGTAGGTATTAGTTTAGGTGGATAGAATTCATATTATAAAGCACCCATTTGAGTTCTTAGTCAAATTTTTTGTTTTTTTTTTTAAAGTACTTTGCTTAAATTTTAAAAAAACACTCATAAAATGACAACCAAACAAAAACCAATAGGTAAAACTTTTATTTATGGGCTTAATTTTCTATATAACCACTCCGTTTTACTAAGAAAACGAATTAGGAGTATTTCCCTAGCCTTCAGATCGTTGGCCGTCTAGAGGTTTTCTTATTAGGACATCCTTTTCCACTTTCCTGTCACTTTAGCAGCAGCACGTGGTCAAAGTTAAGAGTTTAGCTGTATCTGCTTTTTCGAAATTTCCTTAATGTGAAATCTGAAGTGATTGTTTATGGTATTAGTCAGATTTCATTGGCTCCTATATATTAGGTTTCATGAAGAAACCGTATAACAATTTCCTGGCACCCTTATGAGCTGATTGTAACATTTTACATTTTTGTGGAAATTAGTGGGAACAGACCCAATTGTATTTGGTTCCCATTTCCATAAATCGTATAATCAGTCAGAACCGACAGCCATTTCAGTTGACTTCCAATTTATTTCTTGGTTTTTGACCCCTTCCCGTTAGTGTGTAAGATGGATACTTTGTGGGCTATTTTTCTATCATCATCATTATTACTATCATTCTTTTTATTTCAGTTATTTATCAATGAAAATAACCTTTTGTCATGTCAGTCAATACTTTTTTTTTTTAAGAAAATTGAATTTGTCATCACCGTCTGTAGTTGATTAAAATATTTCCTAAAAAAAAAAAAGATTAAAATGTCTTAAAAGGGTGGATTTAACAACTATTTAATTTTATTATTATTCATTAAAAAAATAAGGGTTGAATCTTGCAATTTAGTTATACATTTTTTAGACGAGAGATCATGAAGACAACTATTTTTGTGGAGACAAGACCATTTCGGTGAAATTAAAAGCAAGATCATGAACACTTTGAACAAAGTGGATAGTTTTATATTATTATAGAGATATGTATAGATATACTATTCTTTATAGCAAAGGAATTGAGTCTGTTTTCAGATTATAGCAAAACCATCCAATTTTCTACAACTCATTTGAATTTTTTATTTTTTATCTTTTTGCTATATTTTGTAAATAGTTTATTTTTCTCTCTGGTTAATAACTTATTTTGATATTCCATATTCACTTTCAAATGCTATGAATGATATTATTGGATGAGGTGCATTCTAAATAATGCATGCTAAAATCTTCCCTCCATGTTTGTAATGTTCTAGGCAAAAACAAAAACACGTTGGTTTACAAATAATGAAAACTCATTATCCAAAACTTTCACATTCTCAAAAAAATTGGTTCACGAAATGAGATGCCCAGGTCTTCCTTAGTTGACACGTTGCATAAAAATCCTAGAGATAAAAGCCAGAAAACCCCTTATTCAATAAATGCTTGGGGAAGGAAGAAAGCCAAAAGGGTATGACAAAACTCCAAAGTTAATTGCTAACAAAAGATGGCATCCCTTGCCCCTTTGCAGCCCCTCCCTTAATTTGGTTCCTTCCTTCAATCATTTCTTTACCTGTCATTTTCTCTGTTTCTTTTTTTTTTTCTTTTTTTTTTTAAAGATAAGTAGTGAAGAATGCCATGACCCTGTCCCTTATTCTTTTATTTATACAAAATTATAAGGAAAATAGATACCCACTTATCCCTCATAGTTGAGTAGTAACTCACATGAATATACGTAGTAATAATAGCTTAGTGAGTAGTTCACATAACATCTGTAGCAATCTGCCGGTTCCAATAAGGTTTGTTAGTTGGGATATAAGACTTTGCATATTCAACACTTTTTTTTCTTTCAACCCGAAAAATCCAATTCTTGCTTTGTCAAATCGTGACTGGGTTTACTTTTGGGGTATTAAAAATTGTTTCTAATTCCTTTTTATATGTTTTGGGTTTTACTTCATTTCTGTGTCTTCCATTTTTGACATCTATTTTGGACATATGTACAAAAGTAACTTTTATGTATATATATTAACCAATTGCAAAAGAAGCCTTAAGTTGAAAAAGTTTGCAAAAGTGCACAATGCCAATTTAGTTTCAACTTTCACGGCAACACAAAACACAGGTCGAGTTAGCTTGTATTTATTTTCTCAATATTAATTGCCACGTTTTCTCTGCCATTACTTCAAGATCATTTTTATGCCATATTATTAAGGTCGAGGCATAAAAATCACAAAAATTTGAGAAGTACAAGTACAATAAAGTATGCTCTTTTTCTTCACGTTTGTAAATTTCCCAAAATAAAATATATATATAAAAAATATCGTGTTCTTTCCGATCTCTACGCATTTCACCGCCCCTACCGTACTCGAGCTGGGTAGTTTTTGCCGGCAAATCACAGGGTTGGTCAATTTATACTTAACCAAAAAATATATTATCTCTAGTCACCAAATTGTTCATGACAAAAATGAAACCCCACCAATTTATTTCATTAGCAACTTGCAAGTAAACTTCACATCAACTCACTGAGCCATCTTCAGTTTTATGTTATTTTTTTCCTTTTAATTTCCCCTTTTCTACTTTAACCCTTTTATGTTTCAAAAATTACAAATGGTCCATATCCATTAATTATTTGCTCATGTCATATTGAAACTCAAATGAAAACGTCAACAAAAAAAAAAAAAAAGAAGAAGAAGAAGAAGAAGCTCAAATGAGATATCAGTATCATTTTCCATCAATATATTACTGTTTAATTCAATCTTAACATCAACTAATATTGTTCTAAAACCAAGTTTATATATAGAACAATTTCATTTCATATATCAACCGATCATTTAAGCTATGATGGGCATATTTAACTTTTATTAAACAAATTTTGTATGTTTATTGTTGAATAGTCCAAATAAATTGAATAAACAAAGTCCAATCTTCTTCGGTGGGTTGAATTTGATAAGAATTCAAACCCTCTAACTAATCAACACGTATGTTAATTAATGCATTTTATAATTACAAGTTGGAATTTAATCCGTTTGATTTTTGCAGGAAAAGTGTAAGAAATTAATAAATAAATAAGGAATTGTGTATAAAAAAAAAATAATAATAAAACTGGCTGCCAACAATGTCATATGAATTAACGATCTATCCTTGATTTTCAACGTTTTACTTGGCCATCTTAATTATCATTTTCAAGTAATCTTTCAAACAATTAAATATTTCAATTTTGACATTTCAGAACATCAAATTACATTAACAATTAAACTCAATTCATTTAACATCAAACTACTAAATGCTTGGAATCATCATGCTCATGTTAACAAATAAGTATGTTGTTAATTTGTTGAAATCAAAACTTAAAACAACAAATTTCATAATGAAAATAGAAAATTCAAAAGTTTTAAAATCAAAATAGAATTAAATCTCCATCTAAATATGATGTTTTTCACTTTTTCTATATTTTCGTTACTTTTCTTTATATAATACGAGGAATAAAAGAAAATCCGTAAATAGAAACAATAGATATTCTAACGATTTTAAAAAACACAAAATATTTCTATATATATTTTTAATTATTTGTTTATATATGTATTTTGAAATATGAAATATTGATAAACATCAATACTTCAAATCCACAGTTTGGTAAAATTGAGGCATCTCTGAGTTATGAAAAATCAATATTTGGTAATAAAATTAGAAAAAAAGCAAAAACATATAAAGGGAATATACAGGAAAGTGTTAATTTGATTTAATAGGAAGGATTGGCATTGGGCATCACCAACTTGAAATGAAAATAATAATAATAATAATAAACAAATAAAAAGGGTTTATTTATTGATTCGAAATATGAGTCAACAGAGGGGAAGCCACAAAGGAGAAAAAGCAAAGCAGAGACCGAGTAATCTCTCTCTCTCTGTAAGTAATACGAAAGCCAATTTTTCCCCTTCAAAATCCTTCTTTCTTTTTTTTTTTGGATTCTCGGACTCTCTGTTTCTGTATTATCGCATGTGTTCTTTGGTTTCTCTTCCACATTCAAATCCTTCACTCTTCTTTTTTTGTTTTCTTTTTCTGTTCTTCTTTTCCCAATTTGAAATTGAACCCTAAGACTGATTTGGGTGGGTCGAAGAATTCGGACGGAATATCTGTTGATTCTTACTTAATTCTCTATTTTTGTATCTGGGAAGTTCTTAGAATCGAACTTGGAGTGGGATTTCAGATCTTTGGTATTGAGTGTTTCAGTCGTCTGGGTGTTTGAATACGATTCTAGCTAGGTTTTCTGGAATAGCGGGTGATATGTTCGATTTCGGTTATGGGTTCAAGACAGCGATTTTGTCTGATCTGTTCTAGGAGTGAATCTGCTTACTTTTTGGATGAAAAGGGTAGCTTTGGTTTGCTTTGTTCATTTGAGTTGATGCTAGTAAAGTGTCTGCTATGATTGCTGGCTGCTACCTCCTCGAGGAAAAATGGAGTTTTTACTGAGCTGATGGATTTGTAGTGTAGCTGGTAGCTTTCAACAGGTTTCTGGAGGCTAAGGAAAAGGGTGTTTTACCAATTTGGGAGTGTTACTTTATCGGTTTTATATGAATTATGATCAAGCAGATATTTAGTAAGCTTCCCCGGAAATCATCGAAGGGTGGGGAGAGTAGGGAACATGGTGGAAGCCATATGGCACCATCAACTGCTTATGCTTCTGCCAGTTCGAGAGGTAATGATTTAGCTTCTGGCAAGTCGGCAAATTTGGTTTCGTCATTTGCGGCGACCAACTCTGTTCAAGATGTGGGTCAAAATCATGGCACCAAGGCTAATAAAGGTGGGAACGCGAAACTGAATGGAATTCCCACGTCTTCATATGAACCATTGCCTGGGTTTAGGGAAGTTCCAAGCTCTGAAAAGCAGAATTTGTTTGTTAAGAAGCTAAATCTGTGCTGCTTTTTGTTTGACTTCACTGACCCAACAAAGCACCTTAAAGAGAAGGAGATCAAGCGACAGACTTTGTTGGAGATTGTGGATTATGTAACTTCTGTTAATAGTAAATTTACTGAGACTGTTATTCAGGAAGTTATAAAAATGGTCTCCATAAATTTATTTAGAACAATGAGTCCTCAACCACGTGAGAACAAAATTGTGGAAGGTTTTGATTTGGAAGAGGAGGAGCCTTCAATGGATCCCGCATGGCCTCATTTGCAAATTGTGTACGAATTCTTTCTCAGATTTGTGGCCTCGCCTGAGATGGATGCAAAATTGGCTAAAAGATATATTGATCATTCCTTCATTCTGAAACTGCTGGATTTGTTCGACTCTGAAGATCCTAGAGAAAGAGAATACTTGAAAACAATTCTGCACCGTATCTATGGGAAATTTATGGTACATCGGCCATTCATTAGAAAAGCTATAAATAACATATTTTATCGATTTATATTTGAGACTGAAAAGCATAATGGGATTGCTGAACTTTTAGAAATTTTGGGAAGTATCATCAATGGGTTTGCTCTCCCTCTGAAAGAAGAGCACAAGTTATTCCTTGTGCGTGCACTGATCCCTTTGCATAAACCAAAATGCCTAGCTATGTACCACCAGCAGTTATCATACTGCATCACGCAATTTGTCGAGAAAGATTGCAAGCTTGCTGATACAGTCATAAGAGGTTTATTGAAGTATTGGCCGGTTACAAATAGTTCGAAAGAAGTAATGTTTCTTAGTGAGTTGGAAGAAGTACTAGAAGCAACTCAACTTCCAGAGTTCCAGCGCTGCATGGTACCCCTGTTTCGCCAGATTGCCCGGTGCCTAAATAGTTCACATTTTCAGGTATTAATTGTTTTTCACAATTGCTTGGACTCACCTGTGGATAGTTTGAAAAGTTTTTGTTTGGTTGTTGGGCGGTCATAAGCTATGGTGTTACCTTTTGTTTTCCATTTAGGTTTGACTGTCAATAGTTCTAGGCAGACTAGGCAAGTGAAAATTTGAGATTATATGTGTAAGCTTGTGTTTGAATGCTTGAAGATTATAAATTAGGTAATACTAATGAGGGAAGATCATCTCTTTTCAAATTTTTGTATTATTCCTAATGGTTTAATAGTTTTTTCCCTCTAGAAAGTTATAACTCACTCTAGGGAGTAGTAGCATTAGAACTCCCAAGTATTTGGCTCGTGGAGGGGAATGAAATATTTGATTTAGAGATGTTACCTAGTAGTGTTACTTGCACTTGTTTTCGAAACCTAACCTGATGCTGCATTTTGATTTCCTAGGTAGCAGAAAGGGCATTGTTCTTGTGGAATAATGACCACATTGAAAACTTGATAAAAGAAAATCGCAAGGTCATACTGCCCATAATCTTTCCAGCTCTGGAAAAGAATGCCAGGAGTCATTGGAACCAGGCTGTCCATAGCTTGACTTTGAACGTTCGAAAAATATTCTATGATCTTGATCCCGATCTGCTCAAAGAATGCTTAGTCAAGTTTCAGGAGGACGAATTGAAAGAAAATGAGCTGAAAGCAAGACGTGAGGCTACATGGAATCGTTTAGAAGAGCTTGCTGCAAAGAAAGCTGCAAGTAACGAAGCCGTGCTTGTTTCTCATAAATTACCTACTCGGACAGCATCGGTTTAGTGTGAGAGTAAGACATATTTACTTCCATTTACTCGACCTTGTTGATTGGGGGGTGTAGTATGCTGTAGTAGCATATAGTTTAGGTCAAATTTCCATGGACCGTTGATTTGTTACCTGCTATATGATAATATCTTGTGGGGTTCTTTTCTGTCAAATAACCATAGTCCCAGTATGCATATTCTTAACTTTTTCTGAGTGCTATTCTTAAATCCTTTATGTAGCCAGTCCTTACCCTACAGATTATTGAACTAATATGTTATTCTAGATATTTTGGTAGCCTGCACATAAAATATTGCTTTTAGATATACCTGTTTGACAAGCATTGCATTATACAGTAATCACTCATCTGTTTATGTCTACATGTCAAACTTATAAATCAGATCGCTGATCTTCCAATAGTAGCAATAGTAATTTGATAGGATATCATTCAAAAGACGAATACTGAGACTTTTGAGAGGGTACCCTCTTATGTATAACGATGAACTAGGAAACTTCAGTTTGGTACTTGTGTAGGACAACACTCTTACTTAGCAACATTACTGTTAGGATGATAAAGTCAACTAATCTGGTTAGTCTTATAAAGCTCACTGAGCTTTGCATCTCCCCTCTTCTCTGAAGTCTCGATAGACATTTTATAAGCAATTTGCCATGTTTATAAACTGTCGTCTTTGGTATTACCATATCTTTTTCGAGCTGAGTTATGCCTTGGAATTAGGATGACAGTAACAACTGCTGGTCCGCTCCACTTGCTTTCTCACAAGGATTATCTTTGGCCAGTAACATAAAAGACCTAACTGAAATAAGGAAGCGAGCAAAAGATAGAAAAGTCATTTTGAACAGCTTAGTCTCCTACATATCTCCTTCCTTAACAGGAACGGACATCCTACCAAAAGTCACCTACCAAACCCAACATTTGGTTAATTTTCTACAAAATGCAAAATACTCTCATTGTTATCTTTACTCTAGGACTTTTCAATCTTTTCCAAAAAACTAGGACTTTTCAATCTTTTCCAAAAAACAAAAAGAAAGAAATAAAACCTTTTGAACTTTGAAACTATTTTCTATTTTCTTTTACATTATAATAAATGATAAAAGATTGACATGACAAAGAATACATACTAGTTAGACAGTGTGCATTATCCTATTTACCTGAAACTACACTTTTACTATTTATTTTATTCCTATGTTAAAATCATTTTCATAATTAATTTTGATATTTAACTTTTCTTTTCCTTTCAAAATGTTAACAACAAACTAAAAACTAAATCTGGACATTTGAAATTGCATGGGTTCAAATGAAAAAAAAAAATCCTAAATAATCTTTTACTCATATTTTTTTATACATGATCAACAACATAAACATTATATCGGAATTCTCACACTCAATATTACTTTATTCTTCAGCCAATTGACATGTATTTGTTTGTTATAATACTCACTTTAGAAAAAAAAAAAAAAAAAACTCATATCCTTCTAGGAAAATCCAAAGTAACATCAAATGAAAGGACTTCAACCATCTTTCATCATAAATGTATATGAATATAATTCTTTGATTGTTAGCATATAAGGATCTGTGGCGCAATGGTAGCGCGTCTGACTCCAGATCAGAAGGTTGCGTGTTCGATTCACGTCAGGTTCATTTTTTCTCCTATTTTCTAATTAACTTTTTGCCCCCGAGCTTCTATGATTCTATTGTTCTCTAATCCCATTTGATTAATTTCTAATTTCTTAATTTTGCTAATAAATACTTGGTTAAATTTTACATTTTCTGCTTTGTTTATTTATTTGAAAAAAATAATATCTTTTATATCCATGTACGGGAGTGAGCTATAAAAAGATATGAGTTATTTAACACAAAGTATTGTTGTTTAGGGAGATAGATTTTATAGCTACACTTTTCATATTCATAAATACTCTATATGACATAGCTAATTCCTTAAATTCTAAAGTTAATGACTTGGCTTTGTGATAATTGGCATGTGTTCATTTTATTTTAAAATTAGAGGTTTGCTCTTTCATATATTCAAAAAAGGGAAAGAGAAGATATGATTAATTGAGCATTTTTGTTCATCTACTCTTCTCGTTTGTTTAATAAGATTTGTATTAGAGCTTGTGGAACAATTTTGTTGAAAGCAAAATCCTTGTTTATTTGTGAGAAATAACACATCAAACTTTTTTTTTCTTTTCTTTCAAACAAAATCACAAATCTTCCAACAACAAAATAACATATATTCACCTACCACTTTAGAGGGGGGAAAACAAACAAACTCCAATTACCATGAACGAGGGTGGCCTACCCCACGTGATGAGAAAACTCATTTGCAGCACGTAGACATCACATTAAACGTTGAATAAAACATATTAGGTAATTCACTCAACTGAAAAGACTCAATCAACAACTGCAACATGATATAAAAAAGGATACTTTTGTGCATAACTCTATACTAACTGATAATAACTCTATTAGCCATCGATGAACTAAACTATATTAACTTCTTGTATCTTCTCCTAATTAAAGTTGGGTATGTTTTACCTTTTTAAATTAATCGCTACAATCAACAAATAATTATAAAGATTTACTATATCAAAACTAACCACATACCTGATATTTTCTAAATCAAAGTCAAACAAAAATAAGTGAAGGTGAAGAAGAGAGGAAGAGAAGAAACGTATAAAATTAATTTCAAAAACCAAGTTTTTAAGAGTAAAAAGAAAACAGTTTTCAAAAATTAGTTTTTACTTTTATCTACCTTTTAGAAATATTTCTAAAATTAAGCTCAAAGTTTGAAAGATTAAATTGTATATAATTAGTTATTATTAATTTAATACCTTTATATGCATGAAAGGATCTGTGGCGCAATGGTAGCGCGTCTGACTCCAGATCAGAAGGTTGCGTGTTCGATTCACGTCAGGTTCACTTTTTTTTGCCTTTACCCCTTCCCTTAAGTTTTCTTATTCCTCTCCGCTTTAAGCCTCTTTCCGTAATTTCCCACCTAATAAAATAACAATTTCCTTCACAAAAATAACTAAATTTTAGGGCAAAATGTAAAAAATGATAAATTTAATAAAATATTTAAAAAATATAGCAAAATAATTTAGTTTATTTGATTATTTAAAAAAATGTGTCCACAAATAATAAAAAAAATAGGAATAAAAAGATATTTTAAGATATAAAAAAGAAAAGTATGAAAAAGAAATAAAATAATGGAAAGTAGGGAGGTAGACACCATAAGGGCCTAAGCAATAGCATGGCGCCAATCTTTGGTCCCCCACACACCACTACACATCACACACACTCTCTTTTGTCATCTCTAACGCAATATCATCACTATCGTCCTTCATTCTATTTTATTTCTTTTGCAGCGCCCCATCCACATTATAAAGAGATGAAGAAATAGAACTTCATTCATGAAAATACAGAAAACACAGATTCTGTGTGTACTGAACAATTAAGAAGGGGTAATGGCGATGATGAGCTTACAACACCTTCAAATTGTTTCAACTCAAATCATTAAGCCTTCTTCTCCAACTCCTCCCAATCTCAACATTCATACCCTCTCCCTCTTCGATCAGCTCGCCCCCCATACTTTTGTGCCTCTCCTGTTCTTTTTCTCACACCATGGTCCCAGTTCGGGTACTTATTACGACCACACCACTGTTGAATTGCTTCGACAATCTCTTTCCACAACTCTATCTCGGTAACAACTATATATATATTACAACTGTGTTTACCCTAATACCATGATTTTTCTTTTGGTTCTGCTCTTGTGATCTATAGCTCTCATAATTTGTTGTGTTTTCTCTATTATGTTTCTAAAAAAAGTTAAAAGATGGATAGAAAAAGTATTTAATTACTTAAAAGATGTATATATGTATAGTTTGTTGGATGATATGCTATTGAATTTGTCTTTACTCAGCTAGATTAAGTTCTTTTGGTGCAGTTCGATTTAAATATTGTTAGATCTGTTAAAAGTATTTTAGTATTCAACCGGCCAATACGAAAAGTATTGTTCAACTAAAAAATCCTCTTACCTATTGAACCATATTCATTGATTCTAATTAACAGGTACTACCCTCTTGCGGGTAGGATCAAAGACAAAGTCTCGATTGATTGTAACGACGAGGGGGTGACTTTTGTGGAGGCTCGGCTGGAGGGAGTGACGGTATCGAAGATTTTGGAAAACCCACGAAGTGAGATCGTGGAGAAGCTATTTGTTGATGGGTTGCAATGGAAAGATTCGAAAATGGGGAGTTTGTTGAAGGTTCAAATAACGTTGTTTGAATGTGGAGGATTGAGCATTGGAGTGTTGTTGTCACACAAGCTTGGGGATTTGGCGACTTTAGTGAAGTTCATACAAGATTGGGGTGTGATTACACGAAATAACGGTTTTTGTGATGAAGAAGAAATAATAAACCCGCTTTTTTTCTCCGGGGATTTGTTCCCTCACGGCGACTTACCCGCCATGTCCGGCGCCGTGATTGAAGAAGGAAACTTCACGTGCAAAAGGTATATACTTCACTTAAACTACCAGAGGAATTGGCTAAATTTAAAATTAAACCTAAATTTAATTGCATAATCATGGGTTTGTATTATTCTTAATCAAACAGGTTCGTGTTCGAAGGCTCAAAGATAGAATCTCTCAAAAACAGGATTTCAGAGAAGGTACAGAATCCATCTCGGGTTGAAGTTGTGTCAGCATTAATATACAAAGCCATCATTTCAGCATCCAGAACTAATAATAATTCCCAAAACCACCCAGCCACACTATTGTTACAAACACTAAATTTACGTAAAAGAGTGGCGC
Source organism: Cucumis sativus (assembly GCF_000004075.3). Classification (NCBI taxonomy): domain Eukaryota; kingdom Viridiplantae; phylum Streptophyta; class Magnoliopsida; order Cucurbitales; family Cucurbitaceae; genus Cucumis; species Cucumis sativus. The sequence goes on along the minus strand of NC_026656.2, from coordinate 17,361,154 downwards.
CACCGCTGCCGGATACTTTAGTCGGAAGTTTAGTGTCGTTCTTTCCGGTGGGTGTGGACGGAGAAAGAGAAGTAGTAGAGCTGCACGAGCTGGTGGGCACAATGAGAAAAGAAATGGGAGAGTTTTGTGAAAAATATGCGAAAAAATACAGAACAAAGGAGTGGCTTGAATTGATAAAAAAACGATTAAACGAATCGAGAGAAATTTTGAGCAAAAATGGGAATAATCAATTGGTTTATAGATGTAGTAGTGGTTGCAATTTTCCAATTTATGAAGTGGATTTTGGGTGGGGAGCGGCGGATTGGATTACTATGCCGGCGTTTAAGATGAAGAACACTGTAATGATGTTGGACGCCAAAAATGGCCGCGGAATTGAAGCTTTGGTCAGTTTACAGGACGGGGAAATGGCTGCCTTTCAGGACAATGAGGAGCTTCTTGCTTTTGCTTCTTTGAACCCAAGTGTCCATTGATTGTAGGTTAAATTCTAAATTTGGTCGATGTGATTTGAACAAAGGTTGGCTAAAATCTCCATCAATAAGAACTATTTGAGAAGATTTTATACGTGGAACCAAAATGATTAAATTGTAATTATAAATTATCTGTGTTAAAGTTTTAATTTTTTTCTTCTAAATTATAGAGATCAAATCTCTAAGAAAAACCAGTTGTCAATAAATGTTGGTGTTTGGTTATTGTCTTTCAATTGGTTTTGGATAGTTTGGTGGTTGAATTTGTTTTGTGTGTTGGAGGACCAATTGTTTTAATGAAATAAGATTGTTTTCGATATGTTAATTTGAGGTAACTAATAGGTAAAGTATTATATGTCTATTATTGAATAGATCTGAACATAAATCTTCTAGTTTTTGAAGTGTTAATTCGAGAGAGTTTTTGTTTGATCATTCGGAAAGAGAATAAAGTTGTTCACGCTATCACAACTGTAGTATCCCTCTTGTTGAGTATGAAAAGTTGATTTTTGAAAGATGGAAATGGTATTGGTCAAGAGAGTGGTTGGAGAAAACCTTCAAGATCACTATGTTCATTCACGGTAAAGTTGACAAAAAAAAATGCAAAATACAAATTTATTTTACTAAAGGTCAAAAGTTAATAGATTATACTGAGAAAAAGGTACTGAGAGAAAGACAATAAAAATGATAATATATATGTTAATTAGTATTAGCAATATTTTATGCTTATGATTTGACATTACAACTAATAGCAGAAAGAGTTGATAGAAATATTAATATGATGCATGTGTATGATATTCATACATGATGATATTAAATGAAAATGAGTCGGTGAGTTTGAGTATCTAAGAAAATAATAATTGTGTAACTTTGTGACCTTCCACTCCACCATACAAACATTTTGCTTTAAAGAAATTATCATTTTGTTAAGCTAATTATTTGATTATGCAATATTAATTAGAAATAAAATAACATTAAATATGAGACATAATGGCGTTTATATGTGGTAAAATCGAATAGTTTTCTTTCATGTATATGTAAAAAGAAAGAGGTGATTGAGTAATATGTCCAAATATGCATGCAAAGAATACGGAGTATACATGTAAAAATAGGGTCAACCCTAATATGATTTTCTTAATAGAGGGACAGATTAAAATATAGGAAATGTAAGTTAAAAACAAGCTATCGAAGAGTTAATTAAGCAATAATAAAGAATGTAAAAACCGTACAATTATTAGCTTACGAAGAATTGATTTTCTAAGTAAGAAATAGAGAAATAGTGGTCCATGGACGATGGAACCTTGATCACATTAAATGTTGTTCTCCAATTTGCAAATAATTAAATCTCAACTTTTGTTGGGAGATGGAAATTTATGATAATTAATTAATTAATTATGAGAAATAGGTTTCATATTAACCAATATATATATAGGTACAAAAGCATTGATTTTATAGAAAATCTAAATTTGTCACCACGATACGCTATGACGTAGCATAATAGAGCCTCTTGTTTTAATATTGTAAATCGACATCTCATTTTCCATATATTATAAGTTGGGAAAATAATATTATTTTTGAAAGTGGTCCTTTAGGGGTCGGTTTTATCGTAATGGTATTGAAAATAAAAATATTTTTATAGGATTAAAAATATATTATATATAAAGTTTGAGATAAAGCCCTTTGATGTATGATTAAATAATAATAAGAATAATAATAATTACTTTATAAAAAATATAATAGGTTAGATATAATGAAAAGATGAAATAAAAGTAGAGGTTTCTTTTTTGTCACAAAAATATTTAGAGGACCACAGGTTGTCATTAGTTTATTCATATATATATAGATAGATAATAGGTTAAATTAATAGGCATAAGCAGTTTAGTCAACTTTCAAATTTATGCCAATTTCAAAACTTCAATTTTGTTTTTTCGTATAAAATAAAATATCAATTTACCCCCTAAATCTTTGAAATTTGTATAATGAAAACTAAAAGTATTAATTTTAACTTTATAAATTAGATAAACTATTAAAGTATGGTTTCTTTTGAGAAATTTCATATACTTATTGACTAATGATTTTTAACTAATGACACAACTATGCTCAGAATCCAATAAACATCTCCTTGACCTATATAACCTAACCATGAAAGAGTGAAATGTATTTATATTACAATAGCCACCATCCCTTATGAAGTTCTGATTCTGTCCTACTAAACAATAAATATTAATTTGAACAAAAGAGAACGAGAATATATCAACTCCGCGGCCATATAAAGTTAGGAAATAGGATAAATGTAAAATAATTAAATGAGTCCACTTCATTCAAAGATTTCAAAATTTTTAGGTGTCTTCAAATCTATCTTATTCAAGAATCCATCTCGAAGAGAGATAAGTATGATCAACACTGAAAAATCTAGCACATCAATTGTTTCCAATCCTTGGCAACTTATAATCCAACCATCAAACAGTCAAATACTTGTTGTGATAGGATTGAATGTTGGTGATCGTGTTTAACTAAAAAAACATTTATTTAAACTCTAATTTTAAAAAATAAGATAAACTGAAAATAATCAAATAGAGTATGCTTCCTTTGAAGATTTCAAAATATTTTGGTGTCTTCAAATCTATCCTATTCAAAAATGCATTTCAAACTACTTTAAAATAAGAAAATTAAATATGATAAGTTAAAAATAATTCAATAGAAAGTCGCTCCTTTTTCCACAAATTTTAAAATATTTTAGTGTTATCAAATGATTTATCCTATTCAAGAAAATGCACTTTGAACAGGAGTGAACATAATCAACTAAAAAATCAACCCATCAAATGTTTCCAATTTTTGACAACATATAATTCAATCATTTGAAGAGTGAGTTAAACAGTTATTGTAACATAATTAGATGTTAGGGATGGTGTCCAATAAGGAAATACATTCCTTCGAACTCTTATGTACAAAAATAGGATAAATTGAAAAAATGAATTCATTTGCTTTAAAACATTTCTAAAGACAAATTTGGTATCGTTAAGTCCATCCTCTTCCAAGGAAAACTTTCCTGAACCAAGAAACCAAAATCCAACCAACGCCTCCATACAAATCCTTTCAATATACGACCGATTCTCATAGTCATTGCTGGATAATTTAAAAATGCCAAAAACCAATTCAATATACTTTAAAATACAGTCAATATAAGTAATAAAGAGAAACATGCTTCAAGGTTTTGTTTAACACCCCAACTTAAAACCGCGCTCGATTTGGAAATCGAAGGAAGAAAAACAATTAAGGTAAAATTCCAGATAAATCCAAAAAAAGACTTCGAATGGACTACATCGAAATAAAGATCATTCACAATGCTAAATGAAAATAAAATCACTCAAGATTGTGCTCAAACAAAGAACTATAGTACTATCCACAGAGCGAACGACGGAATAGTGCAACAAGAAAACTAACATTATAGATTGCAAGGAGAGGAAAAGTACCTTCGAAACGAAGTTGATGACGGAGAAAAAAATCTAGCAGCTGAACAATGGGGATTCAAATCCTCTGAGCAATATCGAAATCGGAACCTTGGTTCCGTGTTTCTCCATTTTCTTCAGTCCCAAGCAACAACCCTAATTGTAAGGCATTGCTTTGGTTTCTCTGATATGTTCTTTAGCGCGCGCGCGCATTGTGTCGAATTCCCCTTTTTACCCCTGTCATTTTCCGTGCTTCCAAAAAGAAAAAGCTGTTTAAATGACACTGTGCGATGTCGTTTTGGACTCGATTGCCCCGTCCATTCCAGCCCAAAGTTGAATTTGTAAGACAAAGCCCACTTCCCTATGTTGGTCCATAAGTCACGTTGATATGAAGGATATTTCACAAAATATTATCAAACTATAATATACTTTATACATTTTGGCCTAATTTTTTTTTTGGATAAAATTAACCTTATTGTTTTAATTTGATTTATAGGGTATCCATCCCTCCAATCTACGAATTCAATTATCATTCAAGGTTAGATTTTACAATTTGTCTTAACAGTGTTATTATAACCCCATATGAAATTTACCTCGTATAAAATATCTCCCACAAAAAAATTCATGCATAATAGATAGAATCAAATGTTTTAGAGGAAAGAGTAGAGATTTGAACTCCAAGTATATGAAATTTGAGATCCTAACACTCTTTTAAACAATCAAATAATATAGTTCATGATTCAATTTTGACATTGGGCCAAACTCCCACTAAACAATTGCTTAAACGACTCTAAAATATTTAAAAAGTATTTTTGTTATTTTTAAAATGATTATTAAACACGTTTTTAATGGTTTAAAATCATTTTTTATGAACTGAGAATTGTATTTGAAATTATAAAATTAAGTATCAATTATTTAATACGTGTCTTGACGTAATTTTGAAAATGATAAAAGTGATTTTAACTTTTGTTAAAATTTCTCACACACTTGTAAATAGTTTAAAAGACAAATAAATACATAGACGACGAGGATTTGAGATACTACCCTTATAATTTAACATTTTTTAAATTAAGAGATAGCTAAATTATAGAAATTTACCTTTTAGTTATGATATTTTGTTTAAAAATAATTCACAAACTTTCAAATTTTTCAATAATGTCTTTAAACCTTGAAAAATGAATATCATTTATTGTTAGCCCTCTAACCTATTTTTTTAATGGGAAACTATTAATATACATAACGTTTTTCAAGTACTCTTCTAACAAGGAAAAAAATCCAAAGTACATCATAAACTTTTTGAAAAAAAAACTTGGATGCTCTAATTTTTTATGCTCTCCATCTCTCCACCATAAAAAAAAGATATCGTTATTAAATATTTCTTTAAATTTTTTATTTTTTAATGGTGAAGAGATGAGAAACATTTAAGACATATTCATTATAGAATGTACTAAATGAATGATGAATAAAGATTGCATTAACACTGCTAATTAATCTTATATCAATTATAAACTTGGTAATTTAACATTTTCTTTCATCTTTACTAATTATACAACGTTACAAACACACATAAATTAAATATATAATACCAAATCACATACATATGGCATATGATCACTTCACGAGAAACACAAAGATATTAAACAAGCAAAGACAAGAACAAAGCACAAGGAAAATAGTAACAAATATGTAGAGATCAAAGGGGTTTTGATTTTCAGGCGACTCGGGAAGAAGGGGTAGGAATAGGAGTAGCATATTTCATGAACACTTCATCACCTTCAAGCTTGTTCATGTATCGTTCTTCCAAGTGAACGATTGCATCGATGCCTTCTCCATCTTTCGAGTCCAAAAACGCCACCAGATTCTTGAACCACAGCGCCGGAAAAGTAACCCAAACCGGCCTTCCCCATCCGAAATCCACATCATAAAGCGGAAATCTACAAATACTACTGAAAGCACACGAAACTATCTCTCCACTAACCACTTTCGAAGCAACTTCCTTCACAGTTTTCATCAGTTCCTTGTCTTCATTCAGAAATTTCTTCGCCATTTCTCCATCGATTTTGTTCGTTTCTTCTCTCAGTTGCTTCACCAAACCGTAGCAATTTTCATCGTCGTTGAGCGTTTCCGGAGAAGGGAAAATCATGACGTTGAAATAGTAATTCCCGAATGCGTCATGTGGGAGTGGTGGATTCATTTTTGGACGGAGATTTACTGTGTAGTTTACTAAAAACGACATGTCGTTTCGAATTTCAGAATCGTGTTTAAAGGCTGCGAGGAATCGGCTGTAAACAAAAGCTGTTAAGGATTCAATTCGTGAAGGTTGATGATTCTGGTTAATCATAGTTTGGTTTTCTGTGTATTTGGTTCTAATGGCTTCCACTTTCGATTGCTTGAAAACAAATCTTCTCGAGACTCTGTTTCTCACGATCGTCATCGCCGAATCGTACGACATCGGTTTGGGAGGGAAGATTTTGGCGCCTTCCATGTGGGGCTTGAAAACACCTTTCACGCCACGAGCCATGGCGGCCCAGTTGTTGTTCAACGAAAAAAGCGTCATCGCGTCGGCTATCTTGTGCGAAATGCACGACGCAACCGCAACTCCCCCGCAAGCGAATTCCGTGAACTGAACCGCCATTAATTCTTCATTGAACCTGTCCAACTCCACCGGGAATAGTCGGTTGAGATCGTCCGGCTGCGCGAATTGGATCACGTCGGCGAGTTGCGAGTTAACTAGCGCTTCTCGGAATGGGACGCCGGTATCGTTGCAGTCGATGAAGGAAGAGGCGTAATTTGGACGGCCAGCGAGTGGCGGGTAGTGAGATAGGACGTCCGGGAGGGTGCTTCGAAGACGGTTTTTGAAGGCGAGAGCAAAATCGAGATCCTCGCCACCCACGCCAGTGTCGGTGGACTGATAGAAGTAGAGGGCGGGTGCGTAGATGTGAACGGTGATTTGATCAATGAAAGAGAGGGAGTAATGGCGGAGATGGGGAGGAGTTGGGGTAGAAGGTTTGATCAACTCTTCGGAGATAATGTCAACTTCGAGCTTCATGGCTGATAAGAAGAATTGATGGAGGGAAAGAGTAAAGCGAAGAATTGATGGTGTTAGTTTGAATGGAAAATGAGAATGTGTTTGGATTTTATTTATAGAGATTTGGTAAGAATGTAGTTACATACATGCAATGCATGGTTGAAGAAGAAGGATATGAACAATACCATATTTATGAGTATTATGTCATCCTCCCTCACATTCCGTTGTGGGACTAAATCAACTCTTGGAAAATAATTTACCTATTGTTGAAATCAACTCACTGGATGTAGCTATCAAAATCTAGATCACATGATCAAAGTGAACATTTTTATGTGACTTAAGTTTAAAAATTCAAATAATTCTCAAGTGTTGTATTAAAACATTGGGCTAAATTACGTTCCATACATATTAGAATGAAATAATAATCAAGAACTATTACTTAGATGTTAGTAAGGAAAAGCTTTTTACTACTTATTACGACCAAAAAGTAGTTTATTTTCCTTTTGATTTCTATTTAAAATATACTTTAATAATGAATATATAATGTCAGCAAACTTGATCCATTGGGAAAGCTGTTATGATGATCCATTTATAAGTGTCGTACTATACACAAACTAACAAGCTACGGCCAAAGGAATTAATTAATATCTTCAAACTGATCAAATGTATGATTCCTCTTTTTTTTTTTTTTCTTTTGGAGTTCAATAATTAAAAAGTATTCCGAATGGTAAACTCAACTCGTAATTGCATGGATGCCTTCAGTAGAGTTGAATCTATTGTTCTACACTGTTTATGCTAAAAAGCGAAAAATGAAAACACACACACTACAGAATCAACGAAACACTTTGGATTTTAACGAAAACAAAAAACAACCCATAAATCACACTCCACGAATAAAAATACTTTAATCTTAAGAAGAAGCAGTTGGAGAAGCAAACTTGAGAAACTCCCGATCTACTTTAAGCCTCTCCATGTGCGATTCTTTCAAATGCACGAGAACATCTACGGCGCCGTCACCGAACTTCCCGTCCATAAGAACGAAAAGGTTTTTGAAAGGCAGCGCCGGCGAGCCGGCCCAGTCAGGCGGTCCCCAACCGAAATCAGCGTCATAAAGAGGAAGTCGGCAGAGGCTGGTGAAGGCACAGGACACGATGTCGCCTTTGTGGAATTTGGCTGACGTGGCTTTGATGATCTCCAATTGCGCGTTTTCTTCTTGGAATTGTCTCAGAAACTCAGGGTTGATTTTGGCGATCTGAAGCCTGACCTGATTGACCAAGGCGGAGCAGTTGGCATCGGTGAGTGTTGCGGCGGAAGGGAGAGTCATGGTGATTCTGTAGTAATTTCCAAACGCATTTTGTGGAAGCGGTGGATATAACTTTTGGCGTATATTCACCGTATGACATACTAAGGACAATCTGTTCAATTGTAGTTACAGTTCATTGATTAATTAATGAAGAATAGTCCGTCTAAAATTTTGAGTATATATAGATTTGTGCAAGGAACCTAAAATTTGAATTTAATTTTCCATCAATTTTTCAGTTTCAACATCATAAGTATTGTATTTATTCCAAAATTTGTAACTTTTACATGTTTTCTACCGTGTGAGAATATTTATTTAAGTTATTTCCTTTTAATTTTCAATTGAGAAAGAATTCTAACTGGTTTGGCAAATTTGTATTAATTTAGGGTGTGTTTTGAATCGGAGAAGATAGAAGTGATTGAAAAAGAAAACGAATTTTGAATTGAAAAAGATAGAAGCAATTTTAGATAGAATGACAATGAGTAAGTGCATCTGATGCACCTATCTCAAATGTGCTTGGAAATGTGATTGTCACCTCACTATGCTAAAATAATTAAAAATAATATTTTATAATTTTATTTTTGCCCGGTGGAAAGATGTAAAATAATATCTCTGTTATTTTCGTTCACAAAATCTTAAATCTTTATACATGTAGTTAAATAAAATATATTTAATTTAAATTCCTTCTAATAACTTTTTAAACACAAACTATTTTCAAGCCTAATATAAAAAGTAGTATTACCTTAAGGGACATTTTTAAAAAATGTAAAATAAATATAAATATTTACATAAAGTACAAATTTTCTGGATTATATTCTTATCTATTAGTGTCACCAACGGAAACATATTAATGACTATCAATATATATTATTATTGATATAATATGAAAATTTTGTTATATGTTTCAAGTATTTTGTCAAATTTGCTATTTTTAACAATTTCATATTAACGTAACCCTTCGCGGACTTCTTTTTTAAAAATGAAATATCTACGAGTGTGTGTCTTCTTTTAGAATAAATTAGGTAGACAATTTGAACCAAAAATCAAGGGGCGGATTTCTTATAGGGCTAGGGGCACGTACTCTCCACCTTCTCGTTTTTTTTATTTTAATATTAATTTTGAAATGTTAAATTACAAATGTATATTAAATAATACTTTATTGTTATTAAATTTTGACTTTGTTTGAGTGGGTATGCCCTTTAAAGTTTAACGTCTTGGATTTGAACCCTTTAATAACCTATAATTTTAGATATATTCAATGCTAGATGACTATGCTCTTGTTAGTTAGTTGTTTATTTCTTTGTTTTTATTTCTGTGTGTATATTTTTTTCCATTATATTAATTACAAAAGATTCTTTTTAAAAAAATAATAATCAGTAAAAAAGTTTAGTAAATTAATTTTAATTTATTTATTTATTAGGGGATGGGTGCTAACAAAAGTTCGACCAACGGTTTAGAGGTTACCGATCAGTTTGAGCAGAGGATTCGTCATTAATGGCGGCAAGGAAACGACCATATATGAAAGCCGATAAGGCCTCGACTCTCGTTGGGCGCCTCTGCCCTTCCATGGCTGCCCTCTCTGCATATTGTTCTCTAATGGCTTCCACCTTTGGACCTTCTACAACAAATCTCCTCGCAACTCTGTCTCTCACGATGCTGTTCCCAGTGTTATAAACACCTGCATTCCTCGGCGGAAACAGCTTCGCAGCCACCAGATGCGCCCGGCCGAGAGCCTCCGCCTCGCCGCGCGCGGCTCTCGCCCAGATGTTCACAACAGAGAAGAACGACAGAGCATCAGCGATTTTATGCGAAACGCAAACGCCGAGGCCGATGCCGCCGCATTCGAAGAAGTTGAGTTGAACTCCCATGGAAGTTTCGTTGAGTCGATCCAATTCGAAGGGTACAAGGCAGTTGAGATCCTCCGGAAAGGACATGGAAAAGACGTCGTGGAGTGTGGATTTGATGCGAGTTTCTAAGAAAGGAACGCCGTGGTCGTTGCAATCGATTTCGAAATCGGCGTAATTGACTCGGCCGGCGAGGGGATAGTAGTCGGACAAAACGGCGGAGAGTGAAGTTTTGAGGTGGGTTTTAATTTCGATTTCAGTGAAGTTTGAATCTCCGTTTAGTTGGAAGAAATAGACCATGGGATTGTAGACATCGGCGGTGACTTGATCGAGAAATGAGAATTTGTAACGGCGGAGATTGGGCGGCGTGGGAGAAGAAGGCTTGACCAATTCCTTTGAAATTACTTCAAATTCAAGCTTCATTTTCAGTCTGTTAGGAAAACAAAATGATGAGTTTGATAGATTGAGGGAGAGATTTGAAACATTTTTATAAAGAAAAGGAGGGAGTCGGCAAATATCGTCACAGTTCAAATTATATATAATCTTATTGCCGATTTCATAACGATGATTGATGAGTATCCAAGTGTTCATAAACTGGGAGTATGTAATAGGATTTCTTTTAATTAATTATTTCTTCTAACAATAACGAAGACTAAATCAATTTATCAAATAATTAATAATGGATTAGATGCACTTCTAGAAACAAAAGTAGATAATCTGAAAATATTTAGAAAATGAGAATAATATATTTTTCTTCTTTTGTTTGAATTGTTTTCTCTCTAAAATTATTCATAAACTTTAGATTTCTAATTACAAATGTAATATAATTATTTAAAACAACAAAAAATTGATCCATAAATAATAATGAAATATAGTGTTATATTTTATAAAAAATGCAAATATTAATTTATACTCTAAACATCTATAAATATATATATATATAAATTTACATGCGTGAGGATGTGCCAAGCGTATGGGCGGAGATTGGTGTCCCCACTACGAATCTGGTGGATAAGATTTAAGGAGAAAGAAAGAAGAATCATCTTCTCAATACCAATTACAATGCTCATATCCACTTCTAACTTAACTCCCATCAAATCCCATCCCAAAAATGGAGGTCGCCATGTCTCTCAACGCTCTGGTTCGACTTCCCCTTTCCAATTCAAAGCTACTCGAAGATGGGGTTGTCCGCCACTCCCTCTTCTCTGCAAGGACGATGCACAAGCCTCACCACACTTATCGCCGGCCTTTACTCGTCGAAGCCAAGGGCAAAAAAGGGATGCAATCTCGTCTCTCCCAAAGACCTGGCCCTCCACCTTTGCCCAAGATTGAAGACGACGGCAACCCTAAATTCGTTATCTTCATCCGTATGGCCAATGTTTGTTCTATATCCTTTTTATTACACCTTTGTTTTTACCTTTTCACTTTGCTTTCTTTCTCTTCAATCATTTTTTTCTTATTTATGTGAGTTGTTGCTGAGAAACTATCTGTAGGCTCTATACTGTTACTCGAGCTTCTATGTGAAGTGAAATGGAAGCAGTGCTTATTTGATTAGAAGAAGGGAGAAACAATTCTATAAATATAGAAACCTACTAAAGCACAATTCCAGTGTTAACTTAACTAGTGCACATAACTTCTCACCACTCAAAAACTTCCAACTGCTCGTGAGAATTAGGAGCTACAAAGATCATGTTATTGGGCATTAATTGAATAGCTAACATATGTTGAATAATAAGTTTATTTATTTATTTATATAATATCTCTTTTTAGTTATATTGTTACATGATATGCCATCAAAACAAGTTTTCTTTTATTAACTCAATGTATAGCAGGAAATTGCTGGAATTATCATATCTTTCTCATGGTCTCTTTTGCGTTTACTATGCAGGTTTATTTATGGTACCCGCTGAGTCTTATAAATGGTGGTACAACCGCCAAAATCATGGTTGCTGCTAAAGATAATTTTGTTGGGAAATATATCTATAAAGATACTCTGGCTAGGAACCTTGCCGCTGTTATTTACCGTGTAAGGTTTAATCATTATTGAAGATATTTTTCTCCACTATCTTGTTTTTGATGTCGTGTCGTACCCATAAATTGCCATTCATTTATAGTGAATGAAATGAAAATTAAACCTTCTTCTGTCACAAGTGAGTATAATTATATTTTTCTATCAAAAACTTTATATTCTTGATAAATGAATAGTTAAAGCTTGTGTTATGATAAGCGAATGTGTTTTTTAGATATAAAGGGAAGGGTCTGCGTCTTTATATTTTGTTGATATCAGATCGTATGGGATTGTTGAATGTTTGGGAGTTCTAGCAGGTCTGGAGGAAGTTGCAAATTGCAATTAGTAAAATTTGGAATTTTTTTTGTGAAAAAATAAATCTATTGGTTTATTATTGGTTATTTGAAAAACGCAATGCATTACATATCTAAAATTTGTTATGAGCGCATCACACTGTGCACCTCTGATTGAAAATCTGACATCTTATGCAATGTTTAATTTTTGACTTAGCGTGGATTGATAATTTAGGAAACAGTTGCCAGTATTTTACAATTTCTTGTCACTTTATTTTTTTGCATAATCAGTCCATTTTCCTGAGCAACAATTTATTCTAAACTTTATTTGAGATACTAACACTCGATCTACCAATCGATAGGATGAAAAGGAGATACAAAAGACGGCATTTAAACAGTTTCGTGTGTTGCGGACAGCGACAGAGTTCAGATATGGCTACAAGCTTGTTGTAATGTCTTCACATCCTTACTTATGATTCATGAGGCCAATATTTTAAGTTGTTCTGCCTGACTGATGAACAACTGTTTTACGTATTTTTAATTATTTGCTTTAATGCAGGAAAATGGCAATTTGAGATCCGCACTTTCTACCACAGATGTAATTGAGGTAAGAATGCATTTTCAAGTTCTGAACTTGCTCTATTCTGGCTTGCTTTAGATATTATATTATGGTTACAGGATTGAAAAAATAATCCCTGAACTTTGAAACCTATCTTCATAGGAACTTTGTGTTGCGGTCAGTAAGATTTCCGACTAGATAGATCATGTAGTCTTTTGCATTTTTTGTCAAATGAGAGGAAAACCTAGATTGTATTCTTTGAATTTTTTTTAGTGATTTGGCTTTTAGTTTGTTGGCCATCATAGAGACTGACAGATTGTAGTTAGATGATAGATGAGTTCTTTCTCTGTCTGCCGTTTAAAGGGGAAGATTTTTATGGCACAATGGCACCAACTTTGTCATGGGGGATGTGGAGAGTGAGGAATGTGGAAGGATTTTTGGAGCGGTGGAGTGGGACAATATGTATGTTTGAACCTTGGCTAGATTTTATGTTTCTCTTTAGACATTGGTGTCAAATTCTTTTGGTAATTGTCCTTTAGATCTCATTTTACTTTAGTAGACTCCTTTATTTAGTAGAATCAAAATACCTCGAGTACAGAGAGCTTAACCTCTCTTTCCCCAGACTACTGACCAGTACTAAAAACATTTTCTGTTTATAGATGACCGACCCTCTCCTCACAAACTAGTGGTTCTCTCCCCATTAACTAACTTCATTTGTATTCCCCTTTTACCCATTTTAGAATATTTCAGTAGAATTGGTGACCTAACAGTTTGCTTACCTTGTTTACTTCTGATTCAATACTAGCTTCCAACTCAAGACCAGCTGAAGACAGTTCTCGATAAAGTTAAAGACTTCTTTGGAGATGCAAAGGATTCATTTGGCAAACTCACTGCACTAGGCTCCCCCGAAGGCGAAGAGTCAGATGAGAACTCTACAGAGAAGGCCAAGTGAGTATAATTTTGCTTACATGCCCCTCTTCCCTTTTCTGCCATTAACATGACATTGAGAGAGAAGAATAGTATGGTTCCTTCCCCATCTTTTTAACAAATAGCTTGGTCATGGCTGGCATCAATATTTTGTATCTTCAGAAATGAGTTTCAGATGGGTAGATTGATTATTCAATCCACATTTACAGGGTTAAAACTTGAGAGTGAAGTGGTCATTTTACCGGAAAGTGCAGCAGCACAGAGAACATTTAAACTCGAGCTTTGAAAGGTACATAGAAGGTTGGACTGGCAAGGTTTTTTTTGGTATCCAAAATGTACGTAGCTGAAAAATTAGGGAGCTTTACACGTTATTTTCGATGAAGATACGGCAGGGTATTGTACACAAGTTTCACTGATGGTTTTTGTTCACAAATCTTGTTTTCCTTTTCCCTGATCTGCTTTCATTGATTTGAATGGAAAGACACTCTTCATTCTTTCACATATTGCAATGACCTTGATCTTGTCTTGCAATGGAGGAGACTGACTAAATCCTCAAACGTTCTTCTACATTTGTAAGCACTGAGCACTGGCTGAAGCTTCCGCTTGAGAGTGCCTCGAAAGTCTGAAGTACTATTTTCTCAACTAAAACAGTTATTCTATTTTAGAGGAAAAAGTACAGTGAATTACTTTGGCCATTTTTCATTAAAAAAAACTTTTGGGTCATTTTTCAAAAGGACCCTATATGTCATTATATACAATTTTGTCCCTAATTTTTGTGAAATTTCTTAAAGAAAAATTTTCATCTATAATGTGAAATTTTATTATATTTATAAATACTTTTACATGTGTTGTGGTTTAAAACAATTTTTCTATAGCAATTGCTTTTCTTTTAATAAAAATTATGTATTGAAAATGGTTCATAATTAACTTTAGCCCCTCACAAGGGAATTAGATATGAATCTTCCATTAAAAAGGTAAGTTATTATTGAATTATGTTGAGTATTAGTTGATTATTTGATGTTCATATCAACATGCATACGCATAGAAAATAAGAAAGAGAAAAGACTTGATGTAATTGTTTAAAGCAAGAGTAATGTGATTGGCCCCCTTATTATTGTAATCTTTGTCAAATAAATAAGTATTGAAGAACACCGAAATCGTCTTTTGTTTTATCAAAAAGAAAATATATTAAAATTATGGTGTGGAGCGGAAGGATGAAGCCGAAGCGGAGGACTTCATGAGTTAGCCGTTGCAATTGTTTCCATTATTGCTGATGTGGATACAGCCTTTTCGTCCTTTATCTGCCACTTGCCCACTCACCAATCTTTCTTTTCTTTTTAAATTACTTACCTAATCAACCATTTTTTATTTTTCCCCTTTTATTTTAAATACAATATATATTCCTCAATTTTAAATAAATATAAACGTTGGACAAATTTTCTAAAAATAAAAATGAAACCACTTACTTTACCCTACTAAAAATAAATTAAAATATTTATAAGTTTTGAATTCTATGGATGATAGAAATTATACTCCTATCACTGTCTATCAATGCTACTGGTAAAAGCATATGAATGTCTATTATTGATATAATTTAAAAATCTTACTATATGCGGTCAATATTTGTCAAATTTGTTGTTTTTTACAATTTTTCTAGAACATTACACGCAATAAATCAATATATTGAAGAAAAAATTAAACTTTCGATAACAGTAATAAATCTTCTAAACTTTTAAAAGTGTTAGAATTAATTGAAAAATTGAATCCTTAAACTTATATAATAGAATCGTATAAGGGTTTAATTTTGGGAGCTACATTACAAATTTAGTGAATAAATTTTTGAGTTTACATATATTCCTTAATTAGAAAAGAATTTTGGGTATTATATAACGTATAGCAAAAATGGAGCATTTATTCCATATCTGACCAAATTCAAAGGAATTAAAATATGTGGAGATTTATATTTTTTGGTTGAATGAATGTGGCATATGCATTTGACATATCCCCTTAATATTACTACCGTTAAGCACTAGAAAATGTGTCGACAATTAATAAAGTTATCGTCCTCATCCTTCTGCTTTGAAAATTTTGAAAAATAAAAACTAGACGTTAGAAAAAGCTTCCCTGATTTCATCAATCATCTTGTTGGGCCCAGTTTCTCTCTTCAATCTCCTCAAACACATACAAACAAGACCCCGCTAGATTAGAGCCGCGTAACACACTCACTCACAAATTTTGCATATTCTTTCAGACAAAATTCTTGGTGGGCTTTAAAGAACACAAGAATATCCCCTCTTCTTCCTTCTTTGACATTTCTTCATTACTCATAATCTTCTTCTTCTTCTTCTTCTTTTTCAGCACTTAGAAAGCCAGTGGATTCAGTTTTCAAGCTTAGAGGTTACTTGAAAGAGTTTAGAGAGTTGGGTTTTCTTTTCTTTTTAGGAAAATTGTTCTTCTTTTGGAGTTTGGCGACATGGGTGAATCGGCTTGCCTTCTCAGATCTTTCTCTCATCCTTCTGATGCTTCACGGGAGGCTAAAGAGGTAGGTTCGAGGAAATGCTTTTCTTATTGTATTGGGTTTCTTTAATTGTAACTTTTTGTATTTGCTTGATTTTTCTTTTGTAAGCTAAGAATTGATGGGTAATGGATTGTTCACTGTTATAAATCTTGATATGAAACAATGTCTTCTTTAATTGATGGTAAATGGTTTGATGGGTTGTTGTGATTTTATTTTTCTTTATCTTATAAAGCCTTTACTTTGTTTACTGGAATGTGGGTTTTGAACAGGGAGATCCAATTCGAGCTCTTGGAGAATCCATTTCCTTCGGAAGGTTTATGTCAGAGTCTCTTGCTTGGGAGAAATGGTCTGCATTCTCTCATAACCGTTACCAGGAAGAGCTTGAAAGATTCTCCAAACCGGGTTCTGTTGCTCAGAAGAAGGCATATTTTGAGGCTCATTACAAGAGGAAAGCTGCACAAAAAGCAGCAGCTGAGCTCGAGGAAGCAGACACCGAGGGAACGATGAATCAAGTCAAAACAGAGGAAACGGAAGTTTGCACCAGCTCTTGTGTAGAGTCAGAGCCTTTGAGATCACCAACCTTCCAAGTGATTGAAAGTAATGAACAACATAATGTTGTTCAGAATGCTGAGTCTATATCTCCCACTGATGCTGATGTTCATGATTCTATGAATGAGGAGAGTATGGTGGAAACACTAATAACAGACAATGTGGAAGAAGTTCTTGACAAAAACAATTCCATGGAGACTGCTCCTAATATTGAAAATGAAAACCAGAATGAGAAGGATGAAGACCACGTCAAAACTGTGATTGCTGAAGAAGTGAAAACTCCAGCCGAGAACGTGAGTGTGATGGTATTTTTCGCTTTAATCATTGCAATACAAAAACCTTAGCCACTTTTTCTCATTAAGCTCAATGTGTGTTATCTTATCAATACTGCAGCCACCTGCTGAAAAGGAGATCATATCTTCAGGGGGGAGCTTGAAAAGATTAAGGAATTACTCCAAATTGTTGACTCGAAGTTGGTCATCGAAGTCTCAATCCTCTCCTGCCAAAAAAGCAACAACCCCTAGTCAACAGTTCATGCACAAGGGTAATGCAACTCCAAAGAGTAAGAAACATGTAGGGACTATTGTTGAGAAATTGAGTATGAAATCCGTCCACATGTCGATGAATTTTAATTCCGGACCGAAAGAAATAGGTAAAACAAGTCCAAAACTTCCACAAATTGGAAGAAAAAGGACACATATGAGTTCACTTGCACCATCAAAAGAAACTTCAACACCTCCTCAGAAGTTTGTCAGTAGGGTAGCGGTAGGTACTTCTAATTGTAATGTCCTCACTAAACATCTCAGTATCAAGATTTTCTTAAATACGTTTAAGATGATTTGTTTACTGTAATTGCAGTCATCTGTTAATGGATTGTTAAAGCAACCTTTGATCAAACCCCCACTAGAAAATAAAAGGTAAAGATAGCTTCTGAATATCCTTGTATATGTAGAATATTCGAGAAGCTCAAATTGACAAAGTCTTCAAGTTTCTAATTGAAGTATATTGTGTTCCAGATGCTTGAAGTCTTCAAATGCAAGTGGAACTGGAAGCAAAGAACGGCCTCCTCTTATATGCTCTCCTTTCAGCTTCAGGAGTGAAGAAAGAGTGGCAAAACGGAGAGAGGCAAATACTATGCTCAATTTGTTTATTTTCATATTACACGAGTTAAAAAAATTTCCATTGTCAATTTTTTTCTCATTTGTTGTTTCAGTTCTTTCAAAAGCTCGAAGAAAAAGCTAATTCCAAAGAGATGGAGCAAAAGCAACTGCAGGCAAGATGTCAGGTTGATCTCTTATATCGTTTTTAGTTCTCAAGTCTTATCTTGTTGGCACGTACGGATTTGATACCCTACCATTAAAAAAAACAGTGCCTTCAACTCCCTCAAAATAAAGAAATTTTCTGCACGAATTCGAAGTGACAGAACTTCAAGTTATTTCAAGTGGCAATTTATATAGTTTCTACTACTTTATGGTAGCAGTAACCAAACATGGTCTAGCTTGTATTGTAAAACCACTTAAGTCATCCTCTATTGTGTACAGGAAAGAAAGAAGAATGACATTACCAAATTACGTCAAAGCAGGAATTTTGAGGCCAAGGCAAATCAAGAATCTAACCAGGGATCAAAACCACCTACTGATCACATTAAAATGGTATTTTATACATCTTGCAATTGTATCTGCAGGAATAACTAGGTGGCTGGTGATCTTGAGTTCTGCTTATGTTATTAACATTTTCCTAATATTAATTCAAATATTGATCTCATGTTACAGATCCCTGTCACGAGACCTCGATCACTCAAGCTGGGGAGGAAATCAGCAAGCAGCAGTGCGGTACAGAGTGTAAGCTCTCTGCCTCCAAAGAGGCCATCAGTCACTTCCAATGATTCCAAGAGTGTTGTAAGAAAGAGGTACGGAGGCACCACTCAATCAGTCACTTCTTTTGGGAAGAAAACGAATGGCTGTGAAAATTTTTCTCCAAATATCCAAACTTGATCAATCTCCCTCCATAGCTGGGATGCACTTACATAGTTTACACATCATGAAACGAAAGAAAGTTGTTAGAAAGTAAGTTGTCTATATTTGTCATGAGGAGAGATGCTGTTTCAAATTACCAAAAAGTTGGCTTTTGTGTAGGCCACTTTCTGATTGTTTGTGGGGTACTTATATAGTATGCAGAAATTTTGTAGTCAAATGAGAAATATTACCTGGCTTGCTAGGTTTTGTACAAGTTTAAAATTATATGTTCATGTAAAAATGTTGTGGTAAAAACATCGTCGTGCTGCTCAAAACCTAAAAAACAGATCAGTTACCCAACAAAAAGTACCCTAAATCATCACACCTTGAGTTTGATCACATTCTTTAAGTCATTAATCTCCACATCATTTCTAATTGACTGAATGAGATATCAATATACGCAAGTGTTAGATGTAACACGTATAGGAACTTCAGTAAATTTAGTGCTTATTTGGTTGATGAAGATGTGAAGTTGTTTTATTAATATAGCTGAGGAAGGTTTTCATTACTACTTCTATTTACACATTTCAAAATCCAAATCCCAATAGGTTGGGAAGGTAATATTCAATCCATTAAGTTAAGGAACTCACTTATTAGCAAGACATCATTTTTCCTTGCGTACAGGGAGTATGTAAAATAGCATAATCATGCAATAAATAGGCCTTCATCTATCACCGGATACTCAGTTGGGTCATAGGAATAATCGTAGCCAAACCTCATTGCATCGTAAAGGTGAGTAGGAACTTCAGTGAAGATGCCTGGATCACCATAATCTGGAAACTCTATAATCTGATGTTCAAGGTTCTTTGGGTAGCATCCATCTTGAAGCAAAAAGCCCTGCAAGTCTTCATCAATGGTTGCAAAAGGTAACCCGCTTCCTAAACCAGTTGAAATGCAGCTAGGATTGAAATTCTGGTTTTTGCCCAATGGAGTTGTTGTAGTTGAATTGGGATCAAAATGATCATTCATCTCGTTGAAACTCTTTGCCTTCCCAGCAAATGAATCAGTTGGTGTTTTTGGTAGATTTAAATGGACCCTCTGTTGGCTACAGTTTTCAGAATATGGAGGCTTACTTTCAATGGAGCTTGCTATATCTTTCTCTGTTGCTGACCTTCCAGAACTAATGGACGAAATCGATTGTAGTTGGTCCATTTGAACTTGGCGTGGTGGAACCGTTGGAGGGAATTGATTGACTCCTTCTAAATGCACGATTGGCTTGCTTTCTTGTTTGAACTTGATTTCGGGAGCTTCAACCCAAGGGTAACAGCTTCGGTTGCTTGGATCAAATGCTGCAAACTTCCCTTCAGGTTCAACAATGTGAATAGTGTTGTTGAATTTCATCTGCGGACACCGCGTCTTTATTGGTTCAGGAACACTCCTACTAGCAGCTCTTTTTGGCTCTGTTGTATGCTCTTGAACAATCCTTTTCCTATCAACTTCACAGCCTATGGAATCTACATTCTGTAGCAGGAAGTTATCACCTGAAAAGCTAAAGCTGCTGTTTGTGACATCATTTTGTGGCACGGCTAAGGAACTACGAAGGCCGAAGTTTCCATCTCCATCCTTCGAACACGAATCTTTAGGTTTCATCCCAACAACAAAGCAAGCTTTTGGATCATTTTCTTTCTGCAGCCGACTCAAATAGAGGCGGTATTTCTGCACACACAAAAAGAGTTGTCAATCAGAAACCCAAAGTTATACGTAGCTAGATCAGTACCCAGAATGAAGAAAGATGTGCCAAACCTGCAAGTGGCTAGCTACATTTTCCCTAGTTAGCCAAGGGACATTCATGAGATCAAGTATCTTTTTAGGACCAACTTCTGCCAAATTAGACATTGAAAATCATTTTTTTGTGAAAGAATAATTACAAAAGTTTTAGGAGGGAATGTTGATATATTTTATACTTACTGTCAAAGCCTATCTGGTTTACTGCTTTTACAAATTTCTGGTGCAATTCAACTGACCAAACAACCCTTGCTTTCTTTGTGGAAGAAGTGTCACAAAAGTCTTTGTCCTCATGCTTATCAATATCTTTTCGTTTCCTCACTGAAAACGGTTCCTCTCCCCTGAGGAACTGGCTATCATCGTATCTATCTGCCACATTTCTTAGTATGTGGATCCCTTCAATAACATCATGCCCTTCAATATCTCTTCCCTCTTGTATCTTCTTTCGCAATACGTGTTGCCATATATTCCTAAGTTCTTTCATTCGTATCGGCTTTAGAAGATAATCACAAGCACCGTGTTGAACCCCTTTCATCACTCTACTTGTTTCTCCGTCAACCGACATCACTGCACAGAGGATGAACTTATGTATAAGTTAAGATTCAGAAATTAGAAGTTAGGACTCTGCTAAAAGTAACATTCAATGCATTTAAAACAATCTTGAAGGTAGAGAGGCAGAGCACTAACTGATAACTGGCAGGTCCATTTCCAATCCCACATGCTCAAGGAGTTTAAAACCATCCATATCGGGCATGTTGACGTCGCTGATTACAATATCATATCCATCTTTTCTCTCCCTAAGCAAGCTCAGAGCCTCCCTTGCCAAACAACATGTAGTCACTGCAACACAGGATGTAAAATGTTTCAGCCTGATTTGAAAAAGGTCATGGGATCTAAACTAGCCTTAAACAGTGATCAATTTCAGTTTCATTTACAACCTTTAGCTGGAATAGATCTCATAAAAGTGACTAAGTTCAAGGTGTTTTTATAACTAAATTCCTTCTTCAGAAACCCAAAGTGCTTCAGCTATGACTGGTTACTTGAGTGAATGAAGAAAGAAAACATATTAAACAGAAACAAATCTTGGTTTGGCTTGAGAAACAGTGTTTAAGATCCTATTTCTTGCTAATTTCAATGTTCATCATTGAGCTCTAATCTTAATTACGGAGAGGAGCCAAATACAAAGCCAGTGAATGTGCAGCATAAAGCCACTGAGAAAGAGGGCATGTTGGGTATTTTCCAAATTTAGCGAACTTTCCATTCAACCTTCTTCTTCCCTCCTCCATAGTTACTATAAGAAATCAAGCCTTGGCTTTATGACATATGGAAGGAAAAGGTGAAGAAACCATAGAACCATGAGATATGTTGCAGTTACAGATGAACTTTTGATTAATCTGCCAAAACAACTGTAATACGAATGAAAAGCTTTGATTTTTTGTCAGATGGGCTGTATCATTTTCAGTACTATATTGCAAAAAGCCAAGACAATTCACAGCCACAAAAATTGTAGTAGTAGTAGTAGTAGTAGTAGTAGTACTTAGAGCTTGAAATCAAGCAACAATTGAACACAAAAAAGAGACTTCTTTTTTTTGTAAATTAACCTTCGTAAGAGCACTTCTTGAGCATCTTTTCCAAGATTTTCAGCCATGTTGGATCATCATCAACAACAAGAACACGAAGACCGATAGGAAACACATCGCTTCGAGGAGAAGAGAAGCCATTTTCCATGAGGATGAAGCTGGTAGAGATCAGAAAGGAGAAAATGAACAGTGAGTTTGCAACAGTTATTGAGGAAAGAGCCTTAAAAACTTCAAAACTCTCTGGGTTTTAAAAATGGCCCAAGTTTAGAGAGGTAGAAAGAAGAACCAATTAATACAAGAGCCTAACTGTTCCCTTCAAAAGATTCATAGAATGTTATATATTTACAAGAAGAAAACAGAGAAAAATAAAATAAGGGAAAGGTAACTCCCTTAGCAAAAAATGAAAGAGGTGAAAGAATATCAGATAGGAGAAAAAGGCATCTTTACAAGGGACCTGCTTAGTTGAAGCACAACTTCCATATATATTATTTTTTTTTTCCATAAAAAAGCATTGAAATGACTATATAATAATTAATCAAAGACAGTGCAGAAAAAGGAATAAAAGTATATAGAAATGAAATAATATTAGGAAGCATAGGGAGGGAGCAGTTATAATGTACAGTATGAGCAACAATCCAACAAATGAAGGTGGGGAAGCCTTTTTATCTGCTCAACTTAAATTCCCTTTTGCACATTTGCATTCCAAGTGGGAAATCCAACTTTCTTTTCCCCTTCAAGTCATCTGCTGGGATTTTTCCATGCTTGAAATGAACCATAAATTTTTGCATTGTTCTGTACTGTCATTGAATGATTTTTTAATCCAATATTATTATTGAATATGGAAGAAAGAGAACAAATAAACTTCTTCCTCATCATCAGCTATCAAAGGCAAAGGCATATAGACTTAGGCCACCAGCTCCAGCCACTTTTTGTACTTTTTTTAGTCTTTTCCATATATGGAAAAACTTCCCTCCATAGCTCCATTGAGATAGCCATGGAAGCTTAAAACCTGGTAAAAATGCCTTTCACAGATGAGCTAAAAGGCAATAACAATGGCATATGACTTGGTTCAGAATCAATTTCTTGCCTCATCTTTTTGGAGATGAATCAAAAGCAAGAACACATGGTGAAGAAAGAAACAATGAAGAAGTTCTCAATTTCTTTGAACCTGTTTCAAATGATTTTCTGAGTGCTAGCTAGTTAACTCTTTGTTCATCTTTTTTTCATGTAGGTTTGGAATGACTTTCAAATTACTTAACTCATATGAAAACAACTTTCCTTCTAAGTGCTACTTGTCTCTCTTTTTTAACATATTTAGAATGATTTTCTAGATAGTAGTCTAGTTAGTCCTTTTTTTTTTTATTTTCGTTTAAAATGACTTTTTAAGTGCTTACTTGTATGAGAAGGACTATCCAAGGGCTAGTCATTTTTTTTATTCAAGTGTTTTCTGAATGACTTTTTAAGTACCCATTTTCAAGTTCCATTTTCTTCAAACATCCTTGAAATGACTTTGTTAAATGTCACTTGTTTCTTTATTCGAACTTGTTTGGAATGACATTTTAAGTGGTCATGTATTATGAAAGAAAAGAACAAAGTAAGTAAATGGAGAAAACAGTATTACTCTAAGGTTCAATACGATTGATAGATGAAAAAGTAGACTTAGGCACGTGGATTCCATTTGAAGAGAGGAAAGACAAAAAGTTAGGCTTTAAAGTTTTAAAGAGAAGAGGTGGTGAGAGGCCAAAAGAAGGAAAATTGAAGTGGCCAAGCAGAAGATCACCTGAGAGTTTGAACTTTGAACTCAAAAACATTTTAGTTATTTGCAATAATATTAAGGTCATAAAGTCAAGACATTTTGTTTTGTTTTGTTGACCATTTTTGTAGATACCCAATTGAAATTTCACATGTAGTCAAACTCCCTTCCCTCTACATTGCTTCTTATCACAGACTCTCTCTTTTAAGAAACTCATTAAATATTTAAAGTGGAAGCATTTTAAGACAGCCCCATTGCTTCTCTTGTCTCTTTGTATGGATGCCCAATAATTCACCTTTTTATTATTAATTCTCTTCTTTATGTACTTCATCAAATACTTAATTAAAACTACTCTTAATTAACTATCATTATTTTCATTAATATCACGTAATTAAATCGAGTTTAGCAGCTAAGTTATCAACAATATCTTTGTCCATATTAATATCAATATCATCAAAAACCCCTTTCATGTTTTGTTTAGTAACTTAATTATTAAATATTAACACAAAAAGATGGAGAGATTAAAGAAGCTCATCTAATTAATTAAAGAAAAGTATGTTTGTGTTATGTGCTGTCTTGAAGCCATTGGATCAAGGTTTATTCAGTGTCAGATGAAAAGAGTTTTTTGAAGTGAAAAAAATTAATTAATGTAACCAAGTTGTGTGTTTAGTGGAAATTAACAAAACTTGATTTGAGATTAGATTGGTGTGGACATTATGATTGTGTTGGATGATTAATATGAAAAAATTAATGATCAAAAAGTCATGTGGTTCAAAGTACTGATCCCCCACTAAAAACCAATTAATTAAAACTAATTAACTACAAAATTAAAATTAATAACTCTCATTTTCAAGGAGCCTCTAATCATATGACATTCAAACTAATCCCTCGCATAAGTACTATTAATTCAATATTAGTATCTTTAATTTCTTATAATTTTAGCTACTCTTCTTTTCTATATTCAATGCGTAAAAGAGGCAAAAGCTCTCCTTTTTTTAATTACACAAATTAACCTCCCATAAAGTTAGCAAATTAAATTATTTGACAAATAGGAACAAAATTATCCTACTAATAATGGTTGCAAATGAACCAAATTAACCCAATCTCTTTATACACACACATATATCATTTTCACTAAGGTAGTCAAAAAGGTGCAAAAGTTGGAGAAATTATAATTAATTAAGGTTAATACTGTTTATTTCTTAGGCTTATAAATATCACATTTATGTAACATAAAAAATCAAGTTACAATTATACTCTGGAATTTTTAAGAGTGAAGAAAACGAGGGGTGTAATGTAATCCTAATTTGATTTCTCTCCTTGGGGGAGTGAATAAGATAAGATGATAAACTAAGTACAGAAACCTAACGCAAAGCAATGTGTTGCAATGCAATAACCCCACTAATGTTATGATAAATATATAAAAAAGAGAGTGTTAATTTAAGTGAAATTTCAAGTTCCACAACAGAAAGAGAGAGTTCAAAGTTTTACCTTTTTGTGATAGTGGAAGTACTGAGACAAACCCAAAAAGAAAGAAAGAAAGAAAGAAAAACTCTTTTAATGGCTCTAAAAAGGAAATGCCCACTAACAAATTCTTTATGTCAAATAAAATATAAATATATACTTAATAGAAGAAGAAGAAGAAGAAGAAAGAAAGAAAGAAAGAAAGAAAGAAAGAGAGAATTGTGAGGATGAACTTAATGCAACTTCCTCCAAGTGGAGTCACCTTTATATTAGTTTATCTAAAGTTGGAATATGGGGTTTTGCCTAATGCTCTTCTCTCCATATGCCTTTCCCCTGTTTTTTCTTCTTTACCCCTTCTCTTCTCTTTTTCTTCTTATTCCTTTCATTTTTATTTTTTAATCTACAAATTTAACAATACTATCACAATTAATTATAATTTTTCCATTCAACATATAACAACAAGATGCATAATATAAAATCAAGTCAACACATGGTTCTCCATAAATTATTAGAAGATTTATAGTATATGATTGCAAGATTATATTTATGAAAGAATATACAAACATAATTAAAAGGTGATTTACATTTTATCTTTCTACACTATTTGTTACCCTTTTTTCTTTCCAATTTGATCCATTTCGACATATAGTAACAAAACAAGATATATTTTCCTTCTAAATTTATTAACCATGATTCTTTTTACTTTTTACGTTAACTCCAATTTATTTGTATCATAAAATATGAGTGAAAGTTGTCATCTTATTTCTAATCCTACGTGTGTCTTAGTGAACTTTTTTTTACTTTAACATATAACGAACATAGTTCAACAATAATTGACATGTACTCATTCTCTTGAAGTTAGAGGTTTAAATCTCTATCACATAATAAATTAAAGTAGTTAATCGAAATATACAAAATTAATAACAGTGAAGATGAGAAGACACATAGCTTATCTCGGATTTGAAAAACAAAGAGTGGTAAATTAAAACTTTTCCTTTTTCAAGAGAGAAACGTGGGATTGAAATAGAAGAAAATAAATAAAGGATAAAAGCGTAATTATGACATGTGTAAAGCCCAACAGCCTAATTTCACCTCTAATGATCCATATTTTATGATAAATGGGCTCTAATGCATTCACAGGCCCATAACCATCTCACTTTCATTTTACACATCTATTTTACCCTTTACCTTTTATTTATCAAATTGGAAAGAGAAATCACATTATTAGTTTTTTTTTTTTTTAGTTTATTTGTAAACTTGATGATAATATATTCCTAATGTTGTAATATGAATGTATTTGAAGTTAAAGACGTAAATTGTAAATAGACATAATAAGTAAAAAAAGAAAGTTGAGTAGAGTAAAAGGAAAGGTTGAAGAGAATGTTAGTCTTGAATTCCATAAATTTATGTATTAATGAAGAGCTGCTATTTTTAGTTGGGCTAATTATGAAAAGCATAAATAGTCAAACCATTAGAAAAAAAAGTAACATTCCCATAATACATTCAACCAAAAGGCATCAAGGTTTGGTCACCCAAGCCAAGCCATAATTATTTAGTTGAATTTTATTAGAGGTCAGAATCTTCTTCCCTGCCTTCGGACAACAACTATACATCTTTTCTCACTAAACAAACCCTCTTTTTTTTTTTTTTTCTTTTCTATACTTTTATAGTCATATTAATGAAACCAACTAGATTATCATACGTATCTTCTTCTTTCTAATGCCATCCTTTTCATAGTGACCAAAAACATGAGTATGTTTGAGTATAATAAACTGAAAAATCAATGGCGAAAGTTGCTGATTATCACCCAAAACTATTCGTATTTGATTCTGTAACTTTAAAAAATTATATTATTAAAGGTATGAAAGACCATTTTTTTTTTCTTTTCAAGAATTCAATATGTTTTGGTTAAAAACAGATGAGTGGTAAAAAAAACAATCACTATTCTTTAAAACCAAAACTGAAGATGAGATCTAACATATCTATACCATTTCAATCAAAATTGTGAAAGAAGAAATGAATGGGGATAAAAGCATTCATTTTAATTTCCATACATATTAATAGTTTTTTGTTTGAAATATGAGAGAATGAATTCAAGGAGGAGGAATAGTAATTTATTTTGTACCTTTTATTGCATTCAAATCAAATTGAATTAAATAATTAATTCCTTCTCAAACTCAACTATTTAAGATAATAATTCAAAAAAAATCATTCTAAAATTCGCTAAAATCACTAACGCCGTTGGACGAAAGAGAAGGAATATTGGAACCAAAAAGCAAAGAATCATCATAGTTAAAAATCGGTTGATTACCGCACAAAAACTCCGTCGAATTCGGCCCATAAACCGGGATATTCGATAGGTAAGAACTCGCCAGTTGTGGCGGAGGTGGTGGTGGCGGTGGCTCAAAAATCGCCGGACCAAAACACGAATTAACTTGACCACCTTCCACCGCACCGCTTGATCCGCTACCACCACAGCAATTTTCATCCGTCGTCACAACAGACGACGATTCATTATCATCATTCACAACTTTAGATGCTTTATTATTCTCATCGACGACGGATTTCGCCGTTGCTTTCGTAGAAGCTTCATCATCAGATCGAGACATTCCGGTTAGCTTTTGAACCAAGGCCATGAAATCTCGAGGATGTGTATGAATGATTTTGGGAGAATGTGTGTATATAATCACTGGATGTCGTTGAGGCGGCTTAGCGGCAGCGGTGGGAATAACGCCATTGAGAAGAGAGGTAGTGGAAGAGGAAGAGGAAGATGGAGAAGAAGTATTGGAAGAAGAAGAAGATTTCCGAATCAAATGAGAATCCTTATTGATCTTCAATAACGGCGGTGGAGACAATGGTTTATTGGCATTGTTGTTGGTTTGATTATCCCTCTTTCCATGAATTTGTTGCTGTTGTTGAGGACTCATTCTCGATTTAGGGTTTCTTCAAAATCATTCCTAATTTCATGAACAAACAATGTACCTCAAAAGAAAATGGAATATTGTTTATATAGATAACCGAAAATAATCTGCTGCAACCCCTACCATTAACTGTAAAACAAAACAGAAATATCTAATGAAACTTTTCCACACGTGGCCTCAGTGACAACGAGGAGGAAGATGCCACGTCAGTAGAGGTTCGAATTTGGAGATGACGTGGTGAGCTATGAATTGCAATAGGAGATTTGTTGGGAATACATGCCACGTCTTTGTTTGTACGATTCACGGGTTGGTTTTGGCATACAAAAGCAAGTTCACAATTTGCTTTTATCTCAAAATATTAATTACTTTTACAAAATTAAAATGTGGTTAAATGGTTGAGAATACAAATGAAGAAGAAACAATATAAATAATACTAGATCACATTGTTAAGTTCCAAGAAAAATGCGTCAAAAAATGAGTTCATACTAAAACAATTTGAATTGCGTAATTGATACATGGAAATCATACTTTATTCAGGGGAAAAAATGAGTAAAATTATGGAGAAGAAAAACCACCGTAGTCCCTCCACCATAATTTTAGTCTTACAAGATTGTGAATTTGATGTAAAGAGGATGAACCATTTCATTTTCATAAAACCAGATAATTTTTCTTACCGAACTCTGTTTACATTTAACGGTCGGCTTTCATGTATCTGTACAGAAATTGGCTTATTTTTTATTCAGATCAAGTATTCATAATAAACTAAGAAAAGGGCATCAGGATATTCCTTTGGTAGACTGCTTATATATAGATAGAACCGTGAGAGATCTTCCTTCGAAACCTTTTCAGCATCAACCACATCTTCATTGCAAGTTAGCACCCACAAGTCCTCTGATTTGATCCTTTTCAAGCTTCCCCGGCAAAATGGGCACGATTCTGATCTCATGTTCCTACAAATCATTCACAAGTAAAGACATTGAAGCAATTGGATTCGTAGAGGGGAAAGAGATCATCTAAGAAGGTTTGCTAGTTACCAATTGTGGTAACATTTGATGCACATTGAATGGCAGCAGTTTGGCAACACCATTTTTGTTGAAGGTTCTAAGCAAATCCCACACTCATCTTCTCTTTCTAAATCACCGTTGGAGAGTTTTCCATCTCCTTGGATTCTTCTCTCGCTAGAATTATCGGACTTGGCATGCTTCTTTTTAGCACTGTCGAACTCCTCGATGTCTGCTTGGAGCCGTTGAAGGGATGGCAATATGACAGCTGAAGTAGGAAATTTGTAGCAAACAACATCACAACTCAAATCATAATATTAGTACTGTAAAATTACATCTAGACTTTAACAAATACCACGACAAACCAAAGGTAATGATTTCATACAAGAGGCATAGGGATGGGTTGGAATTTCAAAAAAGGCTCATTTATTTTCAGAACAAAGATTCAGCAAAGAACTCTTCAAATAACCATACAATTACTTAACTCCCTGTTTATAGCACAACTCATGTTCTTCTTCCTACAATCATGGGATATGTGTAAAGTTTTTTAACTGCACTAAAACCTTGACAGTTTTTCCATATGGCACCAGAGAACTAATTTGATAAACCAGAATACAAAACAGGCTCTTGGTAGACAAAAAAGTACCATAAAAATCCTTGACAGTTGCCTTTCTTCCATGTGCTGATATGTTAGGTCTTCCATCAGTGTAAACCTAGACAAAGCATGAAAGAGCAAAAACTCAGACATATAAACAGCAGAACAAAGCCACGTATCCAAGAAATTTCCCAATATTACACAAGTCAAGAACAGAGACACCAGCCTTGTAAACAAGTATGTGGAAGAAATTTAGGTATCTGGGAAGTATACAAGTGCATGAGCAATCCAGCCATTGCATCAAAAACAGAAAGAAGGGTGCCAATTGATTGTAAACCAACTTCATTTGAAGATAGGAACCATGTTTGGCTCTTGGAATTGCAGCCGCCCTGCAAAACCCAAAAACCAAAATTGGGAAAATCAGACATCACACAAACAACCCAACGCACAGGTGATCAAAATCAACCATATCCATAAACCTAAATGCATCACAAAAACCAGCAAACCCATCGAATTTTATAAGATAAATAGTGAATACTTACAAAGTATTGGCGCGCCGTACATCTTCTTCCAGGACCTTCAGAGAATCCGAACAAGAAGACATCGCTAGCCGATAATACATAATCCAGCAAATTGGTTCTCTCCTTCTTCAATCAGAAATCCCAAAAATAACAATACCCACAAAATTCTTTTCTTCTAGAAGGTGCTTACAAAAGAAAACCCAGAAGAGAAATTTGGTTGTTGGGGTTTCTTCGAATCCCCCACGAAGTTGTTTTCAACAAAAGAACTATACAGAAAGAAAACTACAAAGAATGGATTCTTCAGCTTTCATTAGAAGAAGAAGAGTTAGAGGAAGAGGAAGAAGCTCTTTTGGGGTTTCCTTTAATCAAAAGCGCTTTTGGTAGCGACTTTTGCGAATGGGGAAAAGACATTGTAGAAGTATAAAGAAAGGGCGTTTTATGCTTCCGGCGATAACCTATAAGAAAGGGGGCAACGCCGTCTGAGAGTGGGAAGATGATTTCTTATTCTTCTTCTTCTTCTTTTCC
This sequence comes from Cucumis sativus, assembly GCF_000004075.3. Lineage (NCBI taxonomy): Eukaryota > Viridiplantae > Streptophyta > Magnoliopsida > Cucurbitales > Cucurbitaceae > Cucumis > Cucumis sativus. The sequence goes on along the minus strand of NC_026656.2, from coordinate 17,330,118 downwards.
TAATTTATGTGAAAATTTTCAGTTGCTTAATCCTTCCACTACTTCAACTACAGCAGTTGGTTTTTTTTTTTCTTCTTCAAAAGATAATGAAAAGCCATCATTGTCTGTATTTATGTTTTCTTCTTAAATTAAACAATGTGAAATTGTGAATCAAACTGTAGCCATTGGGACAGAAATCTGTTTTTATCTTCGATATACAGTTTTGATACAATTCTTTTAGAAGTGTTTTGAAATAATTAATATAATGTGGATGCCATAAATTCACGATTGAGATAATTTTCTTTTTGTAATAAAACAAACATTTTTTAAAACTGTTCTTGTTTTTAAAACTTTCAAATATTACAAAATTTTAAATTTTAAAACACATCTAAATAAACAATCCATAGGCCAAGTAGTTAGGGACTACGTTTGTAATTTAATCATTTAATGTTTGAATTTTACCTTACAATTTCCATTTTTAGAATATTTAAAACTAATTACTCAATATTTGAAAACTAAACACACCTTTGTTTGGTTATGCTTGATAATCATTTTTATAAAACTTAATCATATAAACGTTCTTTATAGCTCAATATTATTTTGTTTTATGTGCCGTATTTTAAAATTTGAAAACTAATAATCTTTAAAAAAAATTGTTTTTCCCTGAGTTAATTTAACTATTGTTATCTAAATTATGGGTAGAAAAAAAAAATTACTTAATTTTCAAAAACTAAAGCTAAGAATGAAAGGTGGCTTAAAATCTATCATAGATAATTAAAGCTAAAACCAAATGGGGTTGTTGGCTCCATTGTGCTAAGCAATTAATGTTGTTTTGTTTGGTTTATTTTGGTATTGTTATTGCTTTTACTTTAGAATTGTATATGATAATTATTATCCTTCCATGGAGCCATGGAGGGGCACCCCAACAAAAAGTTGAAAATGACCACAAATAGAGAGAAGAAAAGTCAAGCATTTGCCCATCCCCTTCCCACCTAATTTGTAGTTTAATTCTAATTTTATAACCTCTAATTTCCATAACCTACTTGGTTTCATTCTTTCCTTTGGTTTATTAAATAAAATTATTTGATGTATAAATTTATAAATATCACCTAACTTATCATACTTGGTCAATAGATAACTTTTTTTTTTGTATTATACTTATAATATTATTGTAGTTTAATTATTAAATATTGTATTATAACATCATTAGTATGAAACAATTTAACGATTGTACAAACTAAGGACTAATATCTAAACAAAATCATCTTATACTAAGATTGTTTTTGTGGGAATTTGTGAGTTTTACAAAGATTTATACAATTTTGGATGATGTGAGTTATTTGTATAATTTAGTGATGTCGTTATGGACCCCAAAAACGATTTTTTAAAAGATGGGTCAATTTTCAAATATGAAGAGAAGTGGTATATTTTTGTAAATTTTCGTAATCCTTCCCTTTCCTCTTTGGGATCATTTTATCCTAAACCGAGTCCAGTTGAAGCTCAACCGGAATTGGGACAACCGTAAATCCGTTATGAATTTGCTCGCTATAAACTATCGATGCACATCAACGGACGCCGGTTCCACCTTCAATCTATTCACATGGCGGAATTCTATTTTCATGGGTAAGCCTCTTTTCCCTTGTTTGTTCTTGTAAAGATTATATACTTCTTTTAAACCGTTAATGGCTGTGTCCGTTAGGTAGGAAGGGTATTGGCCTCTGCAATTTACGAAGGGTTCTCCCAGCTGGATTATCTTGTGTAAGACTTGCACTTTTGGTTTACAGTGTTCGTTTTAGCTCATTATATTGTCTTTCGCCCTTTATGTTTGTAGCCATTTCTTTTGGGTGTAGAGATCAAATGTAAAGACAAAAGTTTGTGCAAAGCGGAAATCCGCGAGGAGATTGGAAAGAAATCGTGAGGAAGTTTCTATAACGTCCTCTTCTGCTGATGACAATGCTCAAGAAGTGAAGATGAACTCTTCTGATAGTTCACCAAAGAACTACTTAATTAATATCTCCTCAAGAAGTTCTGTGCTTCAGGCTTGCATTATTACTTCTGGTTTGATTGCTGCTTTGGGTGTAATAATTCGACAGGTGATGCATTTTAAGGCAAACTGGAACTTCTATTTTTTCGATCGCATGTTCCTTCATTGTTGTTCATTACTTGATTTGGGACGGTCGTTCTAATCACGTAGGGAAAGTGGAACATAAGTTCATGGACAGCACTTACACTTGCAAAGTGAAAGTAAACTCAGGGTCATCAGTTTTGTTCTTTAGTTTCATCGTGGCATGAAAGATTTGCCCATCCGAAATCCATTTGTGAATGATATGTTGTTACCCACTAATTTGGAGGAAAAGAAAATGAAGAGTTAAGACCTATCCCTTATGCTTTAGGTTTAGATTCTTCTGTGACTGATCACTGGCCTTTATGAAGATAATTAGTTTCTTAACGTATTGGAAAGACTATCAATGACTTTTTAAAATATGTTTCAATGGCATTTGTTGTAGGTATCTCATGTTGCATCGATAGAGGGATTGCCAGTGATTGACTGCACTTCGGAAGTATCATGTAGGACTTCCAAGTTCATTTCTCCCTTCTTGCTAATTTACTATTCTTCTTGAAGAGAGAGTGTTATCTCACAAGACTGCTGAAGCAAAACAACTTCTAGCTGATATTGATTGTAGGTTAGTTATAAAAAAATTCATGAGCTAACTTATTGTTCACACTACACTTTTGATGCTCTTTAATCATCATGGCAATCAAGTTTGTACTTCTCATCTCTGTATAACTATAAATCATGGTTGGTTCTGATATTAAGAGCTGTACCATGCACAAGTTTATTTTTATCATCTAGTTGATTGCTAAGAAGTGTTACTATGTGAAAAGATACTAGGTTTCGTTTCTATTGAACACAGACCATTTTGTGCGCTTTGGAAGCATGGCTGTGAATGTGTGACCACTGTGTCCTTTTTCTTTAATTTTTTTAAAACTTTGTAGTTATGGGCTAGATGCTGTAATATTTAACGTTTGCACTCTGGCAGTTAGTTTTGAGGTGTGGCAACTTCAGTTGATCATAGGACTGGTTGTTCTAATATCTTCATCCCGCTTTTTCCTGTTGAAAACGTGGCCAGACTTTGCTGAATCCAGTGAAGCAGCTAATCGGCAGGTACCTGGCTAGTTAGTTTTTATCTGTAAATCTAGAGGCAGCGAGAGCTCAAAATTTTATTGGCCACCGACATATTATTGATGATTTCAATCATTTGAAAGTACTCCATAACTCCTAGTGCAGGTGCTCACTTCTCTTCAACCTTTAGATTATGCGGTAGTTGCCTTTTTGCCTGGGATTAGCGAGGTGAGCAAAGTACATCAACTCTTATCTCACATACTTCATCTATCTATTGTTGTTCTCACTCAAAATATGTAAATAAATCAATAAAATCCAGAACAAATCCTCGCTTCTCCATTTATTTGTTTTGTCATCCATTTATCCTTTATCATTCCGAGTAACATGTATGTCTCTGGGTGTAAGGAATTGCTTTTCCGTGGTGCATTGATACCGCTCTTGGGATTCAACTGGGCAAGTGTCGTCGTGACAGCTGCCATTTTTGGCATTCTACACTTGGGTGGTGGCCGGAAGTATTCGTTTGCTATATGGTATTCCATATCTCTTATGTGAATTTCTTATGATATGCCCGATGTAGAAACTCTATCCTCAGCAATAGATCATTTATCAGATCCACTTAACTGCACAGTTCATATGCCTTCGCTCTTACAATATGCTGATGGGTAAAATTATAGAAACTACCTGTGAAAAATCAGTGTGTCTGTAAATGCTGTAGAAAAAACTATTTTGGATTGTTCAAAACAAAATTATGATTAATCCTACTCTGAAAGTTCCATCCATTTTTGTTGAGCAGGGCAACTTTTGTTGGGCTTGCATATGGCTATGCGACCATAGAGTCCTCCAGTATCGTTGTGCCGATGGCTTCTCATGCATTGAATAATCTGGTTGGAGGAATTCTGTGGACCTACGAATCAAGGTCTTTAGAGAATCTTGAGGATTGAAAACGATGTAAACGAACTGAAAGCTGCTGATTGGTCTCCTCGAATGTGTGTACGCACTCATAGGATCTAAAATAAACATAGTTTAACTAAAACATATACATGTATTAGCAGTCCCGAGATGTGCGATTCAAATTTAAGTGAGTAAATACATTGTGTATATAATAACTATTCATCAATAACAGATATTTTATTTCTAAACTTTTTATCTCTGTCGTCGAAAAAAAGGTTTACAATTCTATTCTTTGGAATGAGAGGTACCTATGTCATTACTATCTAGCTTTTCAATTAGTTGGTAAGTATTATTCGTTTGAATCTTTAAACAGTGGATTCTCAAAAGACTAATAAAAGAATTACACGCGCTTTATGGATTTCATTTAGAAAATACTTTAGAAACGCCCTTCATGAAACAAAACTCATAATTTTAATTTAACCTAAAACTTCATGGTTACTACTAGCATGTGGTATCTCTACCTAGAGGGTTTCCAACTTAAACTTTAGTAACCTGCATCTAAATAACTTTTTTTTTTTTTTAGTTTTAAAATTTGATAATGTACAGAAAAACTGAAGTAACAGATGCTTAAACCATATTTATGAAATCTATACAATAGTTCACATAACATATCCCTATTTGTAGGGTAGCGGAACATTTATTCTGATAATGCCAATTTATTAAATCAAAATGGTTTGAGGTATGTAATGAAGTATATGTTTCAGTCTTTAGTTTGGTAAAAATGTGGGGGGGCAGTTGGTTGCTTGTAATTTGAGAGGAGCAGCACAAGTGACAGCTGAAGGTCAAGGAATAAGGACGTTGATTTTCACTTGGTTAGCTAATTTATTGTTATACACATTCATTTTGGTAATTAGTTGGCCAGTGCCTCACCTACCCAAGTGATGGCTATTGATTCTGCCCAAAATTATGAGATATGGAAGTTATTAAATATTCCCACATCTCTTAACTTATTTATTTATTTTATTTTCAAGCAATTTTCCTTTTTTAGTTCCTAATCTTCTTTGATAAAATATCATAGTGTTCTACAAATATTTAAAATGAAAGTCGATGCTAACAAACTTGAAATGAGATGATCCTAATCCTATTGCTAAATAATAATAATTTATAAAGTAAGCATCTTTAGTAAGAATAATTTTGTTCATATGTCATAATTATTTTGACACTTCTTTGATTTAGAAACATATGTTTTACTGGATAGCATTCTATTTCTTTCTTCATTAGTGTTAATAAAGTTGGAGGGTTGTTCTTGGTTAACGTCGACAAAATACAAAATTACATATCCAGATTTTCTTGGTAAATTTGATTTGTAATTTTTTTTAAGAAATTAATTTCCTAACTTTCACCTACCTTTTTGGGAAATAAATAAGCATGGGTTTAGGGTTTCTTGGTAGCTTTCTTTTTCAAGCGTGGTTTGTTTTATAATACCAAATTCTGAATAGAATGAATGAAGTTTTAAAAAGGGAACAGTAAAAAGTAACAAATTTGATAAAATAACAAAAATTTCTGATTGTATGAATAATAAAGAGTGATATGGTTGGATAGATAATTAGTTTTGTAAAATCCAAAATTCTTAATTTAAAATAAAATAATTCTTAGTTTTGGAATAGCATAGGTTAATGTATAAAAATGTAAAACTTTCCATTTTTTCATTTTAAGTTTGCAGTTCTCAACTAAAAGCTGGAAACGCAAAACCCCCGATTGAAAGTGGTGAGATTTTTAATTGGCCGGTTTGCTCATCTACTTCAGCAACCCATCATCCCTTTCCATAAATGTAACCCAACCTCCATTTTCTTCTCCTTCATCTTCCTTTCCATTTCCTCACAGACCTTCCTTTTAATCTCACATTTCTACTCCCGAATTTCCCCCAATCCAAATATGCAGCTCAGTTGTGTTGAACATCTTAAATCTCAGCCCATCTGGGTTTTCTTTCTTTTAGCATTGGGTTCTCTCTCAGCTCTCAAATTCATACTAATCATTCTCAATTGGATCTATGTCAATTTCCTCCGACCCTCAAAGAATCTCAAGAAATACGGTTCATGGGCACTCGTCACTGGACCCACTGATGGTATCGGAAAGAGTTTCGCTTTTCAATTGGCTCGTAAAGGGCTAAATCTCGTTTTGGTGGGTCGGAACCCTGAGAAACTCAAAGATGTTTCTGATTCTATTGTTGCTAAGTACGGTAGTATCCAGATTAAGAGCGTTGTCGTTGATTTCTCCGGTGATCTTTCAGAGGGGATTAAGAGAATCACTGAAGCGATTGAAGGTTTGGATGTTGGGGTTTTGATTAATAACGTTGGGGTTTCGTATCCGTATGGAAGGTTTTTTCATGAAGTGGATGAGGAGCTTCTGAATAACTTAATTAAGGTCAATGTTGAAGGCACCACTAAGGTGACTCATGCTGTTTTGCCTGGAATGTTGAAGAGGAAGAGAGGTGCCATTGTTAATATTGGTTCTGGTGCTGCCATTGTTATTCCTTCAGATCCCCTGTATACTGTTTATGCTGCCACCAAATCGTAAGACCCCTTTTATTCATTTCTTCGTTTTACTGATATTTTGTATCTTTGTTTCACTATAGCTCATGTATATTTCCTCTTTCTGGAAGAATGATCAACGTTGCAATAATTTTCAGGTACATCGATCAATTCTCGAGATGCTTGTATGTGGAGTACAAGAAGAGTGGAATTGATGTGCAATGTCAGGTAATATCTCTTGTTGTTGGTTTCTGGGTCAGATCTGTTGTCAAAATAATCTAGTGCAAGTTCAACCGGTTAAAACATATAACCCCTCGACTAAGTGATTTGAAGTTCGAATCGACCTCGTTGACATGTCCCGAAAGTTGTTGAACTAAAAGAAAGGAAGAAAAGGTTGTTTTGTTCAAATAACCTTTAGTGTGAGCTTGACATGACCTGATGTTATAAAAGGTCTCTAACTTATTAAAACTGCTTTTCTAACTTGTTATCCTATTTGGTTGAGATTTAAGAATACGTTTGGAAGATTAGAAAGAGAGAAAAAAATGTTTAAATTAAATTCTTTTAACTTTGTTAGTTTTGAATTCTTGGCTTACAACACTTAATTAGTGTTGTTGCTAATAGTGTTAAGTTAGGAAAGTAGTTCACTTTAAGAAAATTTTCTCACAAGATATACCAGACATACTTCTGAAATTTTAAAAACACTTTGTCCTGCTATTAGAAGAAGCACATATTGTGTGGTTCTTTTCCAATGGGCTTACTGAAAAAGTGTCCTAAACACTATTCTAAATGATCATCCGAACTCACTTGGTCGATGGTTCAAAACAATGGTGAAACAAGGCCGTCTTTCTTTTGCTTATCAGTCTGTAACTCCGTATCAATGGTGAAAGCCAGTTTTTTAACATCTATCTTGTAGTTGTTGGATGACTTCTTCTGTGTCTCTATCTATATTCTATAGTTTTGCAAAGCTCTAAAATGGTTATAAAAGTTGCAGAAACATATTAAAAACTTCCCAAAGTATCAATTCGATGAAAGTATTCTCATTTGCATTTAAAGAATGCAAAACATCCTAGTGTCTTTATGAAACTTGGAAGAAAAACAGCACTCGAACTGATTTTTTTTGTTGAAATTTTGGGTTTTGAAAGATTTATTCAATTGCTCTACAAGACTTGATTTTTGTTGAAAATAGCAAGTCTCAAGAGATTGTATTTAACTCTTTGTTAGAATTAGTGGGTAAATTTACCAGTAAACATAGCAATAAATATATAAGCTTAGTATTCAATTTAGCTCGTCAATTTGTAGCCCAATGAAAGTAGACAGGTTTATCCTCTCACAGAGGATGATTTCTAAGTCATTCGTACCTTAATTCAGTCCACACAAGTTTATGATACGTGAAATCCTAGTAGCTTTATTCTGCAGATGATAGATTTGTCTTATCTCAAGTTTTGTTTATTATTAGAGTGGCTTTTAAACCACAAAAGGAAAATATGAAAAATCTGTCAAGCCCTTCATTTGACGAACTTGGTTGCGCAGGTTCCGCTATATGTTGCTACCAAAATGGCGTCAATTCGAAGATCATCCTTCTTCGTTCCCTCAACCAATGGATATGCAGCAGCAGGTCTACGCTGGATCGGTTACGAACCGCGCTGCACACCGTATTGGCCCCACCAACTTTTATGGGGTTTGGTGTCCTTGTTGCCGGAGTCCGTTGTCGATGGTTGGCGCCTGAACTTTTGTCTTGGCATCAGAAAGAGAGGACAGCTGAAAGACTCCAGGAAAAAAGAGTAGGAAAATTAAAGATACGTAGTTCCAATTTGCAGAGAAGAATAACATTTCTCCTTAGTGTCAGCTACTTTTTTGAAATTTGGAACAACACAAGCGTCTAGATTTGTATGTTTTCAGTTTGATTGTTCTTTGATGACGTTCCAATATATTTTTTTTCATTTTATATCAGCCTTTTTTCATATTTTCTCTTGAGAATGGAAGAATGCTGGGCAATTATGTGCTCAAATTTTCCATTTTAGATCAGCTAAATTGAGACGTAGTCTCAAACGACTAAAATCAACTGGGTCATGAGAAGAAGAAAATCGAACTCCATCCAACTTCTTGACCGTCGCTCATTTCAAGGCAGAGAAGCCCGTAATCAAGTTATGGGGATTGTCTTTTGCACGCCTCCAAAGTTCGTATGTTAATCTAATCCATGAATGAACTTCAACTCCCCCAGCCAGACTCTTACTTGTTGCACTCTTCTTCTCTCTGAGTATATGTGACAATTACCGATGTGAAATTAAAGTTCACATCCTATAAACATTGAAAACTTTGCTTAAAAAATAGAAGAAAAAGAAATATAAATAAGTAAATCAAAAATTCTATAAACGGAATAGTTTGAAATTTAACCATTAGATGCAAAATAATTAAATATACAACAACATTCTAAAAAAATTCCAAATATAGTTAAATTTGTCAACATTTTAAAGAAATACAAATTTGTCAAATTTTATTAATGATAGAAGTTTATCATCAATTGATTATGTTGCAAAATATATAGGTCTATCAATTATAATTTTGCTATATTTACAAAAAAATTTAAATAGTTATATTCTTAATTATTATTTTTGTAATGGTACAGTTATAATTAGGGAAATTGCAATAAATGACTATTTTAGCAATAATAATTAAGGATATAGCAACATCTTAAAAAAATTGCAAATATAGAAAAACTATCACTGATAGATTTGTCATATGAGTGATGACCAATATTTACAATATAGTCTATCAGTGATAGACTTACATCATCGATAAAATTTGAATTTTTTTTTAAAATTGTGGTATATGCTTGATTAATCTAAATTTGCAATAATTACCCATTATCAAGATTCAAATTGGGTTGAATTCGTTTCGGCCCATATAAAATATAAAGCTTACTAAGCCAAGTTGGGCCGTCGGAAAAGTTTGGTACCAAAACTGTTTGCTTCCTGCAGGCAGCAACTTTCGCGCTTCGTATGCGAGGGGTGGCTTGTACTTGTACGTTGTGCCGGCAATCAGTTTCTCTCAAACTTTTCTTTCTTGCTTCCACACATTTTCTCGCCGCTTCATTGCGGCTCTCCTCTTGGGTTTTGCTTCACTGATTCTGTTCTAGTTTTAACCTGCGGCAGAGGAGGATTGGACATCAACCTTTAGATTTTAGAAGAACGCTTCATCGTTTTTCCCTTCCAGTTTATCATTGATTGAATACAATGACGATACCGGATTATCCCACTTGTTTCGTCGAAGCTGCGGCGTCTAACAATACTGTTTTTGTCGATACTAGTCTTGGCACTCACTTGGCGATGGCCGTCTCTGACGGTGATACTGTCTTCGATGTTAAAGGTAAACTTCTGCTATCTCCGCCTGTGTACTGTTGTAGAGCTTATCACTGAATTCATCAGAGGTTAATTGATTTTGGGGTGAAGCTGATGCACGAGCGTAGTAATTAATTTGAATGAGTAGAAAGTTTTTGGGTTACGAAGATTTTGGTGTTTTGAAACTTCTGTTTTAGAAGCATGGGAACTATGTTTTCGCGTCTGACCGTTGCGAGCTTATATTTTCTTACTTTGGTTAATGGAGTTTATTTCTGTGTCTGACTCTATCATTCTGTGTCAACAGTTCTATACTAATTCTTCTTCTCTAGTGTTTTTCCTATTTTCTAAGTTCAAAGTGAAATTAAGTCGAAATTCTAGCTGTCTTTGTTATCATTCTTGTTTTGAAAAGTTCGTTGTTTAATTATTAAGTTGTTTGATAACCGTTAGTTTTCGGTTTATGGCTTTTGAAAATTAATTTTTTAAATAATATTTCTTCCACTATATGATTCTTTCTTTTGTTGTCTGTGTAGATTTTTTAAATCTAAACTAAGTTTGAAAACTTAGTAAAATGGTTTGAAAATCTTTGTTTTCAAAACTCAGCTATGAATTCAAATATTTCCTAGAAAAGATAAAATCCACTATAAAGAAATGATGAACCACCGTAGTTAACAAATGGGCCTGAATGTTACGATGGTTTTTAGTTATACCTTTACATTTGAACGGATACCTTGATGCTTTTGCTTGCAGAAAAGATAGAGAAGGAACATCCACTGTGTTTTCCTCATCTCGGGGCCATAAAAATTCATGCAATTAAGGTGCTTAATTATTTCTCTGTATGCCTGGCAAAATCAGTTATATATATCTCTTTTATTTACAACTACGGGATATAAACTGACAGGTTACGCGCAGAGGGTACTTCTATCACCTTTCTGATTCCATGTATTTGAAAAGTGCATTTGTTGGCTACGACGACAGTTGGTTTCTTTCTATTGATGCTTCTACTGTTGATGGTCACTCAACTGACCCTAATACTGGCAGTGTTGCTAGAAATAATCATAGTGGACATCTACCTAATTATGATGCTCAAAAATTGAAAGACATTGTGGCTCAACAATATGTCAATGAAGAAGCCCCTGATTCATGTCATTCTAGTAAAAGAGATTTAATGATCGAGAAGGCAGAAGTTACTCATTCTGTCAAAAATCGCAGCAAACATCAATCGAGCAGGACAATGAATGACTGTGAAGGCTTCAATGAAAAATTGGAATCTCTGCCGGCTGTGAAGCAGAATCATAGAAGTAAGAAAAGCAAAACAATATTGATTAATGAACACAAATTTGCTAATCATACTAGTGATGATAATGATCAAAATCCACTGCAGCAAGTCGTTGGATCTAATGAAAAATCCAAGGAATATGCACATAATGAAGTTTCCGATCATCCAATGATGGAAAGCAAATCCAATGTAGATGAACATGGTCAGATTTCATCTTCTGATACAGGCAATGTATCTGAATCTGAAAATGAAAGGAAGCGAAAGTATAATTTACCCGATGAAGCTGAAATTTCTGGCAAAAATGATAAATCCAAATATCTGATTGACAATACTGCATTCAAAGTAGCTGCACAGGCTGAGTCCATCGTGGAAAAAATCCACAAGACTGAAATGACAATTAGAGTAATGAATGGGGTGGAAGGAAACAGGGATCTGGTTTCTGAATCTAGGAATGCGACATCTACATCTAAGGTTACTTCCGAATACTTGCCAGATGAGAAACAAACTCCACAAGTTGTCATAGGTAGTTTGTCTACTGAACCTTACGCTCATTTGCTCAAGTCTGCTTCAAGTGGTGTGAAGAAGAGGAAAAAGAAAAGCAAATCTGAGTTGTCAGGTTGTCCAAATCAGGTTGTTGATTTGATTTCATCTAGAGTAGGGGATCAACAGGATGCAAGTCGAGAATCTGATATAGCAACTGTCCCCAGTCGAGATGTTGAGGAGAAATCAATTCCCGACCTCCTCGAAACATCTACAAGGGAAGTGCAGTATGAATCTATCGATAAAACTGCAGAAAGTTACGCACCGCCCCTGGTTGGAGAGTCCCGTAAGTTTCTCTTCAAACATTTTTTAGCATAATTTGTATTTCCATGTGGTTTGTATGTCTTCCTAGAAAAATGTAGTTGTGTGTTAAATGAAAGATCATGTTTACAGCTTCATGAACTAGTCCAACAAATGTTGGGTTCTGATATTGATTCATATTCTTCTTGTAGATGGTGATAAGAACAACATTGAACTTCCTAATGTCCAAAGTATAATGGATGCATCTGATAAACCGGTGTTAGGAGGAATGGTAGGTTCAGAGGATCTTGCCTCTAAAAGCAAGGACCCCACTGATCTCCAGAAAAGTATTGGTACATCCGAGGATGCCAATAATGTACAAAGGAATCATCTTACGCACAAAACTGAAAAGTTTGTTGCAGTTCTAGAGGAAAGAGATTCCCTGCAGATTGCTGATGCAAAAGCCTCAATGGTAGAGAACTGCCACTCATCAAGCTGGGATGGTACCAATGCTGACACTAACTCTAAAGCTATGGAAATTTCTAAATTAGTTCATTTAAAGGGAACTGCTGAAAAGACCAAGCATGGTAAGAAAAAGAAGATTAAAAAGTCTAGGGAGTCAGCAGAAGAAAGGCAGATTAATTTAGTCACAGCAGGTGCTAGAGATTCCGCACAAGACATTTCAACTGAGATGCAAAGTTGTACTTTAGGTGATAATTCCTGTAGTAAAGCTGAGATTGGAGAAAGGAACGTTTCTCTAATGAAAGGAGAAAACACAACTAATACTTCTATATTGCCTGATGTGAGGAACATAGATTTAGATAAACCAAATACAAGTAAGGTGGAACCTTTGCTGCAAATCAACAAAACTCAAGCTGTAGCAAAAGACATGGATGGGCAGGTGAGAAAGAAAACTAAGAAGAGACCTGTGGCATCAATGAAAAGTACACCTGACCTTCAGGCAGAAAGTATCGGTAATGAGGATTCATTCTCTTCAAAGAGAAATGACAGGGAAGTAAAACCTGTGTCTATAGCGGCAAAGAAAACTAAGTTTTCAAAATCTAATTTCAGAAATGAGATTGAAGAAGAAGAAAATTTGGACTCTACGCGGTTTTCAGAGGTTGAAATCAGTCCCAGTTATTGCAAGAAATCTAAGACCGTTAGGTCCTCCCTAAATCCATCTCACATTTCTGAAGGCTATGAAGATAGGTATGTAGAAGCAAATAGATTTAGCAACACCACTGAAGATTGTAATACTGGTAAGGTCGATGATGTTGAAGTCCCTTCTGAAAGCAATAAAGTTGGCATCGAGGAAAATGCTGACAGATTCCAACACGAGTCTGTTAAATTGCAGGTTGACAATTTGAGTAGAGAGAAAAGTGTGAATACTTTGCTCAAAGCTAAAAGAAAAAAGAAGGATCCAAGTGCCTGCTCTTCTGCGGCCTCCTTAAGCATGCAGAACGCACAGAAGTCAGATGAAAACACGGAGAATGAGGGACATTGCCTAACTAGCAACTCTAGCGCTCTTCAACTTCGTGGATCTTCGTCAAAGGATAAATGTGATGCAATGCTTCATGTTGACAATAAGTTAAAGAAAATTTCAAGAGGTGGGGTAAAATCCCTGCCTTCTAATGAGCCTAAACAGAAAACTTCTGACTCTAATCAAGCAGATGGGGTGAGGGGAAAAGTTGTTGATTCTTCTCGAGACAGTACTGAGATATACAGTGAAACTTCTTCTTTACCAAAAACAAAACCAAAGATGAAAAAGTCGGCAAATATGGTTTACCATGATCAAAAGCGCAAGGGGCATCAATCTACCGGTATTGGTCGTCCTGAGGGTGGACGAAAATCTTCTCAGACTGGAAAGAAAGATGTTACTCAATCGCAGCGAAGGAACGTGTTGCTTACTTCAGGAGGCATATTTAAGGATGCTAGCAGCGATAGTTCTGAGGATGAAGCAGGAATTGTTGATTCAGATGCCAGTACCAAATCTCCAGATAATTCACAAATATCCGACTTCTCAGATGGTGAAAGCAATGGTAACATCAATTCATCATCATGCCACTCCAAGATTATATTGTATTGCATTTCTGTCGTTCTTGCTGCTTTTTAGATAACCGGACAAGTCTATCAAACCTTTGGGCTTCTTGTCTTTCATTCTTTTTCCCTCTCTCGTTGTTTTATGCAATCATGTTATTGGCTTCTTATTTCTAATATTCTGCTTTTGAACGACTTTTTCCAGAATCTGTTGACTTGGAAAGAACAAACATTCGTAGAAGTAGGAGAAAGAACGAGTAAGTTAATGATAAAAATGACGGTACTTGTCTTTCCCGATTGATGATATCTTAAATATGATATTAGCATCTGTTTGCATACATTTAGTGTTCTCACTTGTACAGATGCTAAAATGGAAATTATGAATGCCAATTGCTTCTTCCTCATTTCAATATGTTTTGTTTGTAATTTTGGTTCCAATATATTCAGTTTCCCCTCGTTTTTTCTTGTCGACTTCCAACAAAAGAAAAAAAAAAAGGTTTTCTTTCAGAGTTTCTATGTAGTGCAATATTTTTGCCTTTTATAGTATAGTTTATATTCTGCACCTGTAACCGTTTGGTGATCTTGTACAGCCCTTCAAGCCCTGAGAATTTGACCCTTGACACGATCCTTCGAAGTTCAAGTAGATATAAGAAGGCAAAGATGACAGCCTCCCAATTACAACAAGATGATACTGAAAGCCAGCCTGTTGATTTTGTTCCAGACAGTCAGACTAATACTTAGTTCGTTATTGTCATGTACCTCCTCCAGGACCAATATTCCAGATTGCATCGTCAAACGTTATTGTGCTTGTCTAAATTTGTTAATGGGAATTGTCACGATATCAGATAAATTTGGAAGGAAATGAAATCCTTGGGCATCTTTTGGATGCTTGCATGATATTTCATGCTGGGCTGTTTTGTAGTAAGCACGAATCTTATTTTGAAGTTAAGGATCAGTTGAACTATAGTTTACGAAAACTTCCTTTAGAATTTTTTAACGTTAAGTTGTGTTAGAGGTTAGACCTATTACGTACAGCATGATATTTAATGAAGTTGAAAATGTTAAGTAGTTAGCTCTCTCTCTGGTAGCCAACACGAAGATGAAAGAGACTCCAACTTCGTAGACATAGACATGGAAAGATACAGCCAGTGGCTCCGATGACAGAAGAAATAATAATTGCTATTAAAAATAGATTCATTGACATAATCTGCAATTACAGGTGATTTGTTTGCTATCACATTTCTCAAAAAATTGGAATCACTCGGACCTCATCCTGTTGAGCTGATTCAAAGCCGGCTGTAGAATGTTGTACAACACCCAGAGAATGGCGGGTGCTACGACAAACAGAAGAAGCTGGCCCCTGCTATCACTTGAAGAAGCATCGGCAATCATGGCAATCTCGCTGGCCGAAGCATCAGGTGCGTACATAAACCCTGATGCAGTCAATCCACCTAATCCTAACCCAATTATCACACCCTTGTCACTGCGCATTCTGTTGATCTGGTTGAGTGCTGGCTGTAATATGTTGAACAGAACCCATGCTACGGCCGGAATAAGAGGTAGCAGAAGGGCTAAACCACGGTTGTCACCGTCTGCTGCTATCTCTGCAATTTGTTGGGCTGCAAATGCAGGATCCGATGATCCCAAGGTTGCAAAGACAGCTCCGGCGATGGCGGTGCTGGAGAGGAAGGTTGATAAGTTGGAATTTTGATTAGATTTTGATGAGATTAGGCCTTTTGGAAGGTTTTGGAGAGAGAGAAGGGAGATAGGTTTGGGGATTATCTTTTGGGTGTTGTGGGTTTTGGTGGAGTTGATGCTTGTGCACTTGACACTGAGCACCGCCATTGTAGCCATGGTTGCTGCCATTGAAGTTGACTTGCTTGTTACGGTTGAACTAAGCTCTGGGCTTTGGCAGGTAGAGGAGAGATGCAGAATGAAGTAGAAAAGGTTGGGTTTTGGCAAAACAATGTTAGGAGTGATGAGATGAGGAGATGAAAGACACAGGTAAAGCCAAGTCATGGAAATGCCAACCAATAAAATTGTGCTGAGTGGATTCTCTCCTTATCCATGGGTGAGATTGTGAGTCATAGATTTCCTATTTCCTACCCCACTTTAGTTTTCTTATCACTTGAATAAGTTCCTTTTTTCAAAAAAAAAAAAAATTGTCCCAACTTCTAAAAGAACATCAACAATCAAGATATTTGAACCTAGAGAAAGTAATATTTGACATTTGATCTACAAAGGGTAAGAGATTTAAACCGTAATCTCACAAGTGGAACTAAGTTGCGCATAATTTAATTAGTTGTCATTAATTTTGAAACATTTTTAATTACCCATTTTAATTGATTAGAAGATGTATGGTTTGAAATCTCCCACGATGGTTTATTATTCTACAAAATTCTCATCATATGAGTGTCATCCCTCGTGGCATTTTGTTGGCTTGCTGATTAATCAACTAGCAGCACTCCCTTAAACAATAGTTTTACATAAATTAATAGATAAATGAAATTTAAGAAACCACTTAAATAGTTACTTACAATAGCCTTTTACTCCAGTAAATGTAACCACAAACATGACATATGGTATAACATGTACAGTAACGGCAAGTTTAGAAAGCCACTATAAATAAAAGCCTTTTCCAAAGCAAAGACAAAACAAACATAATGAGAAATAATGGAATATCCAAATCTATATGTATGAATTATTGGCAGAAAATCTTGTAAGTTTCATGAGTTCATCAATTTCTCATTGCAATCTTGGGTGTTTGATCCAACGGCGATGAATGGGACTTTAAAAATCACTTCACCGTCCTAAACTTTCCAACCTTATGGCAGCCCTCCACGTTTTGCCTAGCGCCATTAATCACGCGATAAATACATTAAAAGGGGGAGAAGAAAACTTGCCCAAAACGAACTCTGGTTTCGATTTTCACTGTACATACTTGAAATTTTTACCAAACAAGCAACTAAGGCTATCAATTTCATGAACCCCACTGGAAAATGTTCAGCTTTCATCGCTGAAATCCTCCATTCATTGTTCAATTGAGCTGTTGCTCTAATGGGACCTCCGCAAATTCACTGCTTTTCTTCTTGAAGTTTAACCCATAACCCCATAAACCCCTTTCTCTTCCTTTTTCAATTTGGAGCTTTATTTCTTTTTGTTTACTCCATAAAAATGGCTTCCATTTCACCTTACCGCCCAAACTTTGTGTTCTCTTCATTTCCTAGTCGTGTTCCCAACTCAAATCCTCTATTTCATGGAGTCCAATTCCGAGGCTTATCCCATCATAAGCCTTTCCTTCGCGGTTCTCTTGCTGTGGCGAGATTTGGGTTTAAACCCGAGTTCTTGCCTGACCCGGATAACGCCGAGGGCTTTGTTAGAGATTTGTTTGGCAAAGCTGAGAGCTTTCTTTACACGATTGCCGACGCCGCCGTGTCTGCTTCGCCGGATAATGTTACTACCGTCAAGCAGACGGATGATTGGTTTACGGGGATTACCAATTATATGGAGAGCGTCCTTAAAGTATGTTGTGTTTAGCTAATTATCACGTATGAATATTCATTGTTGATTTTTATTTTCCTTGGAACTGGAAAGCATGGAGAGAAAAGTGACCTCGTTTTTGGGTTAGATTCACATAAAGTTGTTGAAACGCTATTGAACTTATATTTTAATCTTGTTGAATTTTTGTTGCAGATTCTTAAGGATGGACTTTCTACTTTACATGTTCCTTATGCCTATGGCTTTGCCATTATACTTCTTACAGTTCTTGTTAAGGCTGCTACGTTTCCTTTGACAAAGAAGCAGGTTCTTTTGCCGAATCAGTAATGTGGAGTTTAGGTGAATATTTGTCATTAATTCGTTTAGCATGTCTAATAACTTCTTGACTCTCTTGGTGAACTCAGGTAGAATCTGCAATGGCGATGCGTTCTTTGCAACCCCAAGTGAAGGCTGTTCAACAACGCTATGCTGGGGATCAGGTTGAAACTTCTATCTTGCTGTATAGGATGTATCTCTGGAATGTCAGGGAGGGAGTTCACTCATAATAGCTATTTTTAGTACCAATGTACTATGCTTACCGTAAGCTAGAATTGTCTTCTGGAATTGTGGCATCATGATTATGATAGTTCGTAATCAATTGTGTTGTAACCTACCTAATCGGAAAAATAATTTTTACCAGGCATCTTATGGTCATGAGAGAGTGGTAGGACACTTCTAAAAATATCTCCCTTTTAACAGCAGCAATCTTTTTTTTACAATGATTGGGACAGGGGATTTGAACCGTGGCTACCAGTACACTGGGAAATCAGTTTAACATCAGGAATTTAAGTACTATTGAATTAAAATATCTACAATTTATGATCAAATTGGACTTGTTAATCTGTCTGCAGGAGAGGATTCAACTTGAGACTGCTCGACTGTACAAATTAGCAGGCATAAACCCACTAGCAGGTATTCAAATTGTGCCTGTTTTTAGAGCAGTAGTTACTCTGAAATGATTAGTAGTTAGACACAGCCTCCTTGTTCTTGCATTTGTGTGGATTTATTTTGCTCATGCTTGCAGCTCGCTTCTTGTTACACAAATAAGATTTTTCTCATTGGGTCCTTCACACAGTTAATGCTGATATGCCCATGGAAGTGATGCAAAGCTACTAAGAAATCTAGATATTAGTTTCAACTCGTGCATCAATTACTTTTTGGATTTTGCCTAAAAACGTATTCAAGTTTATATGTCAATATAGTTATTTATACAAGTCTGTCATTTAAAGACTAAAACTCTTCTGAGGGTTGCAATATTTTAATTCAACGTAGTTATTTGTATAAACTTGTCAATCTTGATATCTCACATGTCACCGTTGTTATGGGTTTCAGGATGCCTACCCACGTTGGCAACAATTCCTGTATGGATTGGACTATACAGAGCTCTTTCAAATGTGGCCAATGAGGTGCTATATTATTACCTTCGAATTTTTTTGGAGTTTTTGATTTCTCACTAATCTATATCCCTAATTTGATTTGATTGCCTAAATTTTAGGGTCTCCTCACGGAAGGTTTTTTCTGGATACCCTCTCTGGCTGGTCCAACTACGATTGCCTCCCGACAAAATGGGAGTGGTATTTCTTGGCTCTTTCCATTTGTTGTAAGTACTTTAATCACATGGCATTCTGTCTTGTAAAAGTAATTTTTCCTGGTAGGAGTACCAAAAACCATTTTGTTGGAATTTTGTTCCTGGTTATGTCCTTGGTAGCAATCTTAGATACTTGTAGAACGTCATTAATGAATTTATGAGTTTTCAGCTACACTGCCTGATGCTGGTTTACATGATTTCTCTTTCATCTTGAGTGCAATTCTTGATGTGTGAGAGATGTTTGATCAAGGAGGATGAGTAATGACTAATACTTGATATGTGCCAATTCTTATATTATGGTTGCATTGACTACTGAGCAGGATGGTCATCCTCCACTTGGGTGGTCAGATACCTTTGCGTATCTTGTTTTGCCTGTGTTGCTGGTCGTTTCGCAGTACATCTCTGTTCAAATTATGCAATCGTCGCAGGTCAGTAATTTTCTCAATATTTGTTGACGTGTCACTGTCTACCTAGGCATTTATGTTAATTCTCAAATCTTCTTAGATCACACCATAATCCTCTTTCAGAATATTTAACATTAAAAACAATCGAATAAGAAATTCAACTAATTTTTAATGGTGACGATCAGTTTTCTTTTACGGCCAGTATTACTGTATCAAATCTGCAGCTGTAACTCCCATGAATTCTTCCTGTTTTTAATCTCTAATGCCTAAGGTCATTATATCACAGTTAACTTCAGTCTTAAGGAAAATCTATAGATTCATTTTGGGTTATCTAATGTATCTTACATTCGTGACATCCAGAATAATGATCCGAGCATGAAGAGTTCTCAAGCCATAACGCAGTTCCTACTGTTAATGATTGGATATTTTGCACTTTCAGTTCCTTCTGGTCTAAGTCTTTATTGGTAAGCAATTTTTCTAATCAGAACCAGCCATAGACAAAACCGTTTTGTCATTTCTGGTTCTACTAGTTTTACTGTAGTCTCCTTGAGAATTTTGGCATCTCTTATATCTCTCAGATGTTGTAACTCAGGCTTACCAATAACATCTTGAGCACAGCTCAGCAAGCATGGCTTCAAAAGGCAGGTGGCGCAAAAACCCTGGACAAACAGTTCATTGATGAAATCATGAAACAAGAAGAAAAACAAGTCCGAGTCCAGAGTGAAGCGCCCAAGTTAAACTCAATATCAAGTAGCACCGTAGCTCGTCAAGAGGAGAAGCCGACAGCAGAAGGGCTAAAGCCTGGTGAAAGGTTAGAACTTAGAAGTCATTTCTTACCAAAAACAGGTTAGAACTTCGTGGTTTTTAATGTGTTGATCATTTTCAGATTTAAACGGTTAAAGGAGCAAGAGGCTAGGTTAAGACAGCAAAGAGAGGAAGAAGAAAGGAAAGCGGAAGAGTCTGCCAAGGCTGAATCTCTGACTGTAAATGACGGCGACAAGAGCGCAACTGTTGGAGTTGTTGTCAATGGTAGTCTTTCCAGGCAGGATGTAAAGGAGGATCAGAACTCCATACCCACGACTACTATGCAAAGAGTCGATGTGGATAGTGAGCCAAGTGCAACTCAGGGAGAGGTAAATCTCTAGCTTTGCATTTCTTTCCTTGTAAGATATCAATTGTACAATGAGACCGTCAAGATGGGGGTTGTCTTGGATCTACATGCTCCTAATAACCATTAGATATAAATATGTTGTATTTCTACAGTTTTTCTCATACATCTAACAATGCAGAACTGACAAAACAATGTGGCGAGCTCATCAAATAATTTCTCCAATTGTAATTGTTTGAAATTCTATCAGTAAATGCCAAACACACATTTTCAGGGAGTGCTCGAGACATACACTAGGGTGGCCAAGGATGCCAAACTAAACGGAGAAGAACAAAGAGAGTAACTGGTTGATGGAAGATAGAGATAGTGTTGTTTCGATTATAGAAGCCAGCAGGATAGTTCACATGGTTGATATGGCACTAAAGCCAATTGTTTTGCATAGCTCGATACCGTGAAAAATTCCATCGGAGGTATCACGAATACTGAAGTTGAACTTTCTCCTGGTGGTCGCTTCAGTCTTAAGAGTTTCACTCATCCATGATAGATTAGGGTGCGGGATCTGGATTTTTGGCATACTTTTAAATGTAATCTGTAATCTGTACAATATAGCCGGGTACTTGGATTTTTTCTTAGATCTTAATCACAATAAAATAAGAAATTACTATTTATTGGTTTTCCTCACTTTGAGTCGAGGATTGGAAGCCTGGATTTTAAGATTTGTAACATGTATCATGAAAGCTACTAACGACCTTTTGTTCTTAGTTTAGCTACCTAATTATCAGTCGTTGATATTAGTAATGAAACTGAATCCAACCATGACTTCTTTACCAGGAGAGCCCAGGAACCAATAACATAGTGGGCTTAGCCTTCGTCTATAGGGCGGGTGAGCAGACAAATGGGCCAATAGGTATTGCTGTTTGATTCAGGGGAGCAGTAGAATTAGTTTGCTACCTCAGTTTCTATAACGACAAGAAAAATCTCTACTTTGTAATCATTTATTATGTATTTTTTCATATATATATATATACAAATCTAAAAAATGATTGAATATGTATTATTTTATGTTAAACATAAATAAATAAATAAAAGAATTGCTGTGATCCCCAAGAAACAAAAGCAAACTCTGCATGAAAAGAGAGAGAGAGAGAGAGAGAGCCACGTGATAATAATGGAAGTTGGACTTTTTGGTCCATTTCGATAAGGTGGGAAAATTAAAGTTTATATTATAAAATATAAAGATATACTTTTTAAATATTTCTCCTTTTCTTTTCTTTTCCTTTTCCTTTTAACTTATTTTGAAATTTGATTTATCATTCTATTTCTTATTTCTCACATCTTTCCAAGCACATGATTCAATCATTAACACATTCTTTTTTAACTTTTTTTCTTTACATATTATTATCATTAAAGAAATTCTGGCATTTTCTTCATCACTTGCCTCTTCCACATCTCATTAAATGCAAATTTTCATCCATTGGTTAATTCCTAATTTGTTTCTTTTTTCTTTTTAATTAGCAAACTTATGAAGTAGAGGTATAACGATGGAGCACATGCAATAACTACATTGCATTTCTCAATCCTTTACCATTTCTTATTAATTTATTTGTTCTTGTTGATGTTAGTAAACTTCCCAATAAAGATACAATAATTCTTGTTTCCAACTTCTCATTTTCTTAATAAAATACACACATTCTCTAATTTATTTTGTTTTAAGTTTTATAAATTTGGTATTCATATAATATTGAAGTAAAAGATATAAATTAAAGTTAAGATATGTTTTCAAAATAACAATGAAAATACATAAGATGGTTTTTTTGTTGCTCTACTTTAAAATATTTTTTTAATAGGTAGTTGAAAATATAAAAATCATTCTCCTCTAGTTTTAAATTATGAGAGTTGCAAGTTAACTTATGGGAAGCAAAAAAATAAGATTTGTATATTAGGTGATTAATTAATTATAGAAGTCAAATTAGAATATTATTTGTTGAATATAAAGAATGGATATGTATATGTTGAAGTGGAAATTAGTTTATAATATGGTCAAATAATTGGTTCATTTAATTTAAACCTACACTTAAAAATAATATGTACATTATTATTCTAATCAAGTGAGGCTTTTTTTTATTATTGAAATTTGTTATATATATATATATATATATATTGTCATATTATAAATCAACCTATTGATTAAGAGAGAGAGAGATAAAAAAAAAGTTTAAATTGTAGTTAACAAATTAAAAGAGGAAGTTAAGAAGAGATTAGGAGTGTGGGGGGGAAATGATAATGAAGGTAAGTCCCACTGACCACTACCATAAGGAATTTATGATTCATCATTGATTTAAATTGGATCCACATGGCCTCTCTCTCTCAATATTCCCATGTGAATGTTTTGGAATATTCTTTTTCAACTATCTCACTTCTCTCTTTCTTTTTATTTTGTCTTAATTAACCCTTACAATTTAACATACAATACTAATCTACCTAGAAACAATATTTTAAAGGTGTATGTGCTCAGTTTTTTAATAACAACATATTCCTAAATTACTCGTATTTGAATGATCATGTGTTTAATTGTTTGAACATTTCACTTCTAGATAAGTGAAATATTTAAAAAGAAGAAGGCCAATTAAGAGAGCATTTGGGATTTGGTATTAAGCATTGAGATGAGGGCATGTGAACCAAAATTAGGAGTGTTTCCCTACCCCTTCTAGATGCCATGTGGGGAGGAGAGAAGATCAGTCAATATTATTTTGTACTTTGACTTCATTCTTATATATATTTAAACTAAATAACTTTCAATACATTTTTCTAATAAATCAAATTCTCTTCTAATTAAATGTATTTAAACACAAAGAGATCAAATATGAAAACAAATCAATGATTTAATATGTATGGAAAAGAATAAAAAAGAGAGAGAGAGAGGATATACGTTGTTGATTAGGGCAATTATCTGCGGTGCCCTACAGCTATGATAAATGCGATATCAATAATGCACATTGGGGTTTGCTTCATAAGCCTCAATGAGCGCAGCCCTCCATATTCCACTCTCTTTTTTTCCCTCTTCTTTTTAATAATTAATTAAATCACAATCTATAATACGCTATAAAGTCTAATTAAAAATGGACTCATATATCAATATTAGAATTAAGATATGAATGTAGTAAGGAAGGCGTCGGTGGAAATTATAAAGAATGTTTTTGGAATAATAATATGATGAGTATGAAAAGGGATATTTGGATTGAAATTATAATGTAAAGCCAAGTTGGGATAATTGAAGTTCCCGGAACCCAAGCAGGAGTTTAAGGCCCTAATCCACACGCAATATTGTGTTCGTACTACCAAACTATAATTAATTAAAACCTACGTTTTTAATTAATTATAGTTTAGTTTTTGCATGTATTGATTATATACTTAATTGTAGTATCTTATCCACGTCTGGGTTTATAATAATTCTGAGTTTATAGTGTTTGGTTTTGGGTGAGAATGAGAAATAATGATGGAATGGAATCTGAGAGCTTACATCATTGATGAGAACAAAATGTGAATTCAAAAGGTCAAAGCATCGGATGGCTGAGATTTAACAAAAGGGCACATGGGAGAACGTGGCTTTCAAACAATAAACATGACCACGTCACCTTCTTGACGGATTGTACGAACCTCCCATGTGGCATTTCATCTTTTCTTTTTCTTTTTTTTTTTCTTTCTTTCTTTTAAATCAGATCCAATTAACAAAATTATTCAAACCAAATGGTTAATAATCAAAATGTACGTTGTTGTTTACATAATATTATTTAATCACTTTAGAGGATGAATTTGTGATTTATGGGATGAATTTAAAAGAGGAAAGGAAAAAACAAAGAAGAGATAATTTGGATTTGGATTTATAGAGGGAGGATGATGACGCCGACATCCATTTTGAAATTTTTTGGAAAGTGTCGGCAGATTTTGCAGTAACTTTCTTTCTTGCAAGAGAGTCTATCTTGGATATCATGAGGTTAAAGAAACACTTAAATTTAAGTTGAGTTAAGTATATAATTTGTAGATTTTATACTATGATTATTTCTCTAATCACTGCATTAATATTAATATGCTTGTTAATTGCATAGTCCCAAAACAAAAGAAAAGCTAAACACACATTAGTTATTGAGAAATGAGTAATTCAAATTGACTTTGGTAGAGAAGGCCAAAGTTAACGGCCAACTACTTTGTGCCCAACTGAAATCATGGATCAATGTGACCTTAGATTTTGGGGGGGGGTTTCTTTTAAAAAAACAATCTTTTGCATTTTTATTTTAATTATATAAAAAATAATAATAATAAACTAGACATCAATTGTGAAGGTTTATAAAAACCAGCATTCTTTAAGCCTTTTCTACACCATCACCAAACTCTCCCAAATCTCAATCAATCCTTTTCTCTGCTAATATTCACACAAGAAAGAAAGAAAGAAAGAAAGAAAGAAAGAAAGAGAGAGAGAGCTATGGAAAATTCCAATTCTGTTGTGATTATGATGAGTATAAAGTTATTAGTATTGAGTATTGTTATGCTCCAAATGAGCTCCATGTCATCGTCTTCTCCAGTCCCCGATCCTGATTTAGTCGCCCAAGAAGTTCTTACGTAAGTCCACCCCACATCAATTTTATTACTTCTTCTACATTTATAATTAATTCACATTGTAGTTACTTTTTTTTTCTTTTTAACTACTTTTTCAAAATTATATTTCGTTAATATTGAATGACAGTAAAATTGTACCTTTTGTTTTCCTAACAAATATATTCAAATGTTAAATAAGTAAAGTTTAGAGAATTTGTTCATTTCACAATCAAGTTTATTTATCTCAATTTCTTACTATAATTTGAAAGAGATGTATAAAAATGTAGTTTTTGAACTTAATTTTCAAAAACTAAAAATTGAAAAGCTACCTTTGGATAGTCAAGATTTTAGGCCTAAATTTGTGTTGGATGTTTATGTTTTATGGGTGATGGATTTGCAGGAGCATCAACAATGCAACAATAACAAGAAGGAATTTGGGGTTCCTATCCTGTAAAACTGGCAACCCGATAGACGACTGCTGGCGTTGCGATGCCAATTGGGAAAAGAACCGAAAGAAGCTAGCCGACTGCGCCATTGGGTTTGGAAAACGAGCCATCGGCGGCAAAAACGGCAAATACTACATCGTGACTGACCCATCCGACAATGACGTGGTGAACCCAAAACCGGGCACACTCCGGCACGCCGTAATCCAAAAAGAACCCTTATGGATCACCTTCAAGCGCGACATGGTCATCAAATTAAAAGCAGAGCTTCTGATGAACTCTTTCAAAACCATCGACGGGCGTGGCGTCTCCGTCCACATCGCCGGAGGGCCTTGCATTACCATTCAATTTGTGACCAACATTATAATCCACGGCATTAACATTCACGATTGCAAGCAAGGTGGGAACACTTACGTGAGAGACTCGCCGGAGCATTACGGTTGGAGGACGGTGTCAGACGGGGATGGGATATCTATATTTGGAGGAAGCCATGTTTGGATTGACCATTGCTCTTTGTCGAATTGCCGAGATGGGTTGATTGATGCGATTCATGGATCGACGGCTATTACTGTTTCAAACAATTACATGACTCATCATAACAAAGTTATGCTTTTAGGACACAGTGATTCCTATACTCAAGATAAGAACATGCAAGTCACCATTGCTTTTAACCATTTCGGTGAAGGCCTTGTTCAAAGAATGCCACGGTAAGTTCTATTTTTATAATCAAAGTTTGAGAATGTAAGGGTAGCTATACTTTGTTGAGAAGTCAACAAGTCCTCTAAATCAATTTGACATTTTTTGTATTGATGGACAGGTGTCGCCACGGATATTTCCATGTGGTAAATAATGACTATACTCATTGGATAATGTATGCCATTGGTGGAAGTGCATCTCCTACTATCAATAGCCAAGGAAATAGATACCTTGCTCCTAATAACCAAAATAGCAAAGAGGTGAGAGAATTGAATCAATTAAGTTAAGAAGTTATCGTTTCCATTCAAATAGGTTATATTTGTTAAATTAACTTAAGTTGGTGGTTGGCCTTTTAGGTGACAAAACGAGAGGATACACCCCAAAGCAGGTGGAAGAATTGGAATTGGAGATCAGATGGAGATTTGATGTTGAATGGAGCATTCTTCGTAAGGTCCGGGGCTGGAGCATCGTCTAGCTATGCAAGAGCATCCAGCTTGAGTGCTAAGTCCTCCTCGCTAATCAATTCGATCACGGCAGGAGCTGGAGTGTTGAAATGTCGAAAAGGGTCTCGATGCTAGTCCAACCACTGTTGGTGATATATATACATATTATGAACCAATATGACATTATATTAAAAGATAAATCAGCAAGGAGAGATTTGAGAATCTTCTTGTATAGTATAATTTTAATTTGATTGGTCACAACTAAAAGGCTTTAAGAAAAAGTCATATTTCAGAGTGAGTGACCCAACATTTGTAATTCCGTCTAATTACAATATTAAGATAAATATTATTATGCAAAAAGAAACTTTGTACTCTCTTTTCAAAACAGGAACTCTTCAATAATTATAAGATAAAGGCCACAATCCAAATCATGAAATCAAGGATGCAATTATGAACCTTTTGATTCAATTGTGTGGTACCAAATAAAGTACACAAAAGGGACATCCGCTAGGGAAAGCATTGAAAGAAAAAAGAAAGAAAGGTTATAAAAGCATTTTTGTTCATACACTTTAAAAAAAAAAAGCACATTTAATGAACAAATTTAGTTGTAAAGCATAACTTAACCTAACCTAACATTTCTTGTACTCTAAACAAATCTGTAACTTAAACCTTATTGTTTCTACTTTGTTATTTTATTGAATGTTCTTTAAAATATATATATATATATATGTTTGTCTTTTTCTTTCATGAAAATTATTGTTTATTATTATTATTTAACCAACTTGGATTAGAAGAATTAAGATTTATTAGAAGTTGATGTATTTAAAAGTATAAAGATTAGATTCAAAAAATGTTATTGATGCATAGACTAAGGTGAATTGTTTTTTGTTAATCAAACCATGTTATAACTAATAATGGTAAATTTAATATGTTTGTTTAGAATCAGAACTAAAAACAATCTAAAATCCAACTAATAAATAAAACAGTGAAGTTACAGGCCACCCAGAAGCATATAAAAGTGCAATGAAAAAGGTGTTCAATACGATAAAACTAACACCAATGGAAACAATAAGATAAATTAATAAAAGTGGGAAGATAAAAGTAAGGTTTGGATGACTGATAACAAAAGAGAAGGGGGAAAGGAATAGAGAAGTAATAGAGAAGAGAGAAACACAATGAATGGAGATAGATAGAAGTTGTTCCCTGTCAGAGCAAATACACATTGCGCTGTGGACTTTTGAGGCAAATGCAAACGACCCATAAATCACTGTCACACCCTCATTTATTGTTTATTACCTTACCATCTTCATTTTCCATTCAATTCTATTTAATGATTTCATATCAACTTCTGAGTTCTTTTAGTCACTACGTCTTTCATCTATGTCTATTTCAAAATGAGTTAGTCTTAGAAAGATTCATATATTATATAACAAAGAAAACAATAATATTAGTAATGGAGGACAGAGAAGAGAATTCAAATAATTTGTTTGGGGTAAATCTGAACCGTAGAACTTGCATACAGATGAGATCCTTGTCTTTTCCAATGGCCTACCTTTCCAAAATTTATCCTAACACCATTTCTATATAATAAATCTTATTTTCTTTTCCTTTGATGAGAAGTATATACGAATTTATAATAGACTTCCATGACACCATTTGAATGCATTTGTATTTCCCTGGGGCAAGGAACATGGGGAAACAGACTTTATAATAAGATCCCACCAAATTCTTTTTGAGCAGAATTATATTATTCACATTTTAAAATTAATAAACGAGAACGTCTAACCATACAAAATAATTACTATTCAAATACCCAAAACACCATTGTGTTCTTTCAAAAGAACCAACCAACCGAACCTCTTTAACCTAATATAAACTCTCGCCTAAGAGTTAGAGATAGAGATAGAGATTAAAGGGAACAGAGCAAAGGGAACGGCCGATGAAGACGGTTCATACAAAGCATTCCTCCATCCATTGATAATAAATATACCAAATCCGAGAAAATGGAAGATAGCACCAAAACAGTTGGTGAACGATGTCACTTTGCTCATGTATAAACCAGACTAACCAAGAGAAGGCTTAGGCTTATGTCGAGCTCGTCCTTTACATTCACACAAATAATAATAATCTATCATTCCCAAAAAACCATACACTCTGAAATTTTAAATAATGGCAGCCAAAATTCTAAGGTACACAACATTACCCTACTATAACTAAGAGTAAAAAGGAGTCTCACGTCACTGACAACTGTGCCATGCATGCCATTAGAAAGCCATGGCCAACAAGTGAAGACAGCAAAAACCACAAATGCGTTAATAGTCCGAAGGAGAAATGACATCATCAATCTTCAGAATCATCTTCACGACCTGAGTTGCCAGTAAAATCTGTTGTTGCTTACCGATCAAAGTCTCAAATACGTTTTGCTCCCTCATGTCATTTGTGCCAATATCATTGCAGTCAATTCCACAATAAGGATTGTTCTCCTGAATATTAAATCCAAGTTAATGATGAACCCTTTGCGCGAAGTTGATGCTTAAAATCACAAATATTAAGTTTGAGTCAGTGATTTGAGATGGTTATTGTTCACACTAACCTTAATTTGCTGAGATTTTACAGCCGAAAGTGTTTCAATGGGTTGTAATCCACTGTTCTCCGCAAGTGCCATTGGAACAGCGTCCAGAGCATCAGCAAATGCCCTAATAGCATACTGCAAAAACAAAGGGAGAAAATATTCAGCATCATTTGTCCATTAAGACAGGCTACGGACAAGACAGAAGCCTCATACCTGCTCAACTCCAGGGTATTTATCAGCAGCTGTCTCAACAGCAACTGAACAAGAAATCTCAGCTGAGCCACCACCGTATACTATGGAGTTATTGCGAATGAGATTTCTAGCCACACATAAAGCATCATGGATACTGCGTTTTGTCTCTTCTATCATCATTTTGTTACCTACAACAAACCATCAATGATACAGCTCATGAGTTTATGATCATCAAAGGTCTTGAACCAAGATTTTAACTTGTGTTCATTCGTTTCCATCATTTAATTTTTATTCTCTCATATTTTACATTTTTTTCCATCTTTCCTGCCTTTTAATATATAAGTACAACAGCTGGTCAACTTGTGTTAAACTGGATACTGCATTACTGCTACATATATTAAGCACATACAGTCAAGAGCCCGGTTCACTTTTAACCATAATGCTTTAAACTGAGCACCACTAGAAGTGAGTAGTCTGAACTACTAGGCCAAACTCAATTGTATCCAACTAACCATCATTTCTC
Organism: Cucumis sativus; assembly: GCF_000004075.3. Classification (NCBI taxonomy): domain Eukaryota; kingdom Viridiplantae; phylum Streptophyta; class Magnoliopsida; order Cucurbitales; family Cucurbitaceae; genus Cucumis; species Cucumis sativus. The sequence continues at coordinate 17,300,063 of NC_026656.2, read as the reverse complement.
TAACTAGTTGTCAAACTCTACAGCCTAATCTATCATTTATCAGTCAGCATAAAAAAGCTAAAATAAATTACTTGAAGAATAAACAGAATAACAAAGAATCTACCAACCTCCACGGATAAAAATAGTCACGGCCCTTGAATTTGCACAATGTTCAATGTATAGCATCCGATCTTTTGTTGTACCAAATGATTTTTCTCGAACCAAGCCAGCCTTTAAAATAGGAGAAGAAAAAGATATTGTTGTGAGTTAGAGAATAGCTTGTAATATAGAATAAGCTCAGATAAAAAAAAAAGTTGCTTAAATTCAGACAAACATAAGCTACAACGAATATTTGATTATTTCATAATCCAAATAAGTCACAAAAGAGGAATTGGCTGATTAAAACATAAGATCAACATAAATATATATTTCATCCAAATAAATTCCATATGGTTTGCACAGCAAATCCCTGCCTATCGACCATGAAGTATACATGTATATTCTACATTTAACAAGTTAAGCACACATGCTAAGTTGCTAGCAAGAATGAAATTCAAAAAAAGAAATTATGTAATGCTTAAAATGACCAAAAAATATTCTAAAGACAAATGAAAAGTGATTAGAATCAGGATACCTTTCCAAGTTTCTCTGATGTCAATTCTTGGAACCTAGGGACTATCCTCCCACCTACAAAGTAAATAATACAACAATTTGAACAAATAAGTAAAACACATTACCCACAGTGAACAATACTTTAAAAATGAGGATTAACTTTAGCTTAATTCATTTTCTTGGCAAGCAATTTGGATTGAAAACAATGATTAAGACATCAACTAATTCGCGATCCAATTAAAAATTAAAAGAATTTCGAATTTTTGCCTTGCCATTCAATCAACAAATTAGTCAAGGATGAGGTGTCACTTGTGACAATTAAAAAACAAAATGCTCCTTTTTCAAACAAAAAGTCAAAAAACTCAAAATGTTTCGTCACAAAACTCGAGAAAATGGGAATCCCAAGAAGGAAACATTATCAGGGGTTAAAACCAAAGGCTGCTAAGTTGCATCTAAGGGTTCTCAGAGAGCCCAACCCCAAGGGTCCCCACATGAGTAATCTCATATGCTGATAAACTAATTGAGACAAACCTGTGGCTATCGCTATCAACTCTAGCTCCACACCACCAACCCATCTCACAGCTGGCAAATTTCGGTGCATGAGAAGATGATTTGCCTCATCATCAAATCCCCATTGACAAATAACTAATGTAGCACCAACATCCTGAAACAAAAATGTATTAGCAAAACCATAAAATAAATCTTTTGTGAGAAGAAAGAAAGAAAACCTAATTCTCATTGTTACCAGTGGGAACACCAAAAGAAAAAATAAAAGAATAAGACAATGCAAAGGAAAATTATTAAAAGAACCCGAGGGGAATATCTCTTGAAATATAAGTAGTACAAGTCCAAAAAAATCATTGAAATTGTAGGGAAGAACTCCCTCTTCCATGAAACCTTTCTATTCTCTACTAAGCTATATCCCAAGCCAAAAAGACAACAAAGTAGATTATAGTATTACATTATCAGAAAATTTCATAGAACCAGATTTAGCATTTAATGTTCTACCTTGCATTTCTGCACCATGTCATCGAAGTACTTCTGTTCCTGTAGTCTCAATGTCTGAAACTTCTCCACTGTATCAATATCAACCTTATGCTTTGTCTTGGGCTTAGGAGGCTCAAACGGGCAAGTCAATATGGCAATCTTAGCATCTTCAATTTGCTTAGGCATCTGAGGGTGACTCATGTCCTTGTCAACAATAATACCATATACAAGTTCAGTATCTTCTAACTTTCCCCCTACTTTCCCCTCGACTTTAATCAAGTCTAGGTTAACATCCCTTCTTTCGAGATCTGCCACAGCAACAACTGCTTTAACAGCAATTTCTGCTAAACTACGCTTACAACGATTCACACTGCAAGATAGGAAAAAGGCTATAAGAGGCATCGAAGTCACAATACATCATAATAATATTCATCAACCATCTATCTTTAGCCTGCAAAATTATATCGTAAGATCATTTGACTGCCCGTAAACAAAAAGCTAAATTACTAGAGCTTTCTATTTTCATAATATGATCACTGGTGCAACATTAATAATACTTCCAAATTAGGAGAAAACCATGGTGTTGAAAGCTTTCATCTGTTCATGTTACACAACCGAACCAATACACTTGACCATTAATTAAATTACAATTTATGATAACTGAATTAATGATACTTGATTGCATGTATGAGAGCACAAGACTAACATACGAGAAAAGCAAGGTTAAAAACTATTATCAAACAACTGTTACAATAAACATAACATGCATCCATGACTGTAGTCTGTGCAACATCATTTAAAAATCAAGAATGTTGATGCCATAATGAACCAGCAAAGTATACTGGACTCGTTTTTTTTTTCTTTTTTTTTTTTTGGCTCCCTTATAAGAAATGACTTTCATTAAGATAAAAATGAAAGAATAGAATCACATCACCGTACATCTTTGATGATAAAGTGGTCATGCAAGTTTGAATCAAAGGCTCTAAGTTTTTCTCTCCAAAATCAAACTTTTGTGCAATATGCTCCAGATGGTCAACAGCTATCCTGGAGGCCAGCTCATAACCCTCCGCAACTCGAATGGGATGAATTCCACGTTCTAATAATCGCTCAGCCTGTTCCAAGAGTGCACCAGCCATTACAACCACCCCAGTAGTGCCATCACCAATCTCATAATCCTGACTTCGAGACAACTCAACCATCAATTTGGCAATTTGATTGTCAACATCCATCTGCTCCAAGATTGTTGCACCATCATTTGCTGAAAAAGACATAACAAGTGGAATTTACTGGAAAATAAACCAACAAAAGAAAATAGTTCAAACTTCTACGACATTAAACTTTGATAACATAAATGAAACAAACTTACAACAACTGGAATTTTCTTATGAACAGAACTAACAAGACATCAAACATATTTAAAGAAAATATTATTGACTACAATGTAGAAGTGTATTGTTTCCAGCTACATCTCCGACGAATGCCAAAAATTAACATATTGGGCAAATGTTTGGACATGATTTCAGGTATTCAAAATCTATAAAGATAATGAATGAAGTCACATGCTAAGCCCAAAACTTCAAATCTCAAACTATAAAAAATAAATTAATTAATAAATATAAACAAAAACCAAAACGACTACTTATGAATTCTCCTATGGCTCAAAATAAAACCACCAAAAGGGAAGGAAAAAAAAATGCCTTGATATAATGTCCAGGCTCCTGCCCTTAAGAGGACATAGTGCTATCCTTAAGTTTGGCCTGAACTTTTTCGACCTTTATTATTTCTCCGAAAGAAGAATAGTATCCATTTCAAGTATCAAAGGGGATGCGATGTACGAACTCAAACTGAACACTACGGAATGAACACGAGACAGTGATCAAAATCACGGCCCTTTATGAAATATTACCCTTCTGCTAGTGATCATTAACTCGTTTACACGGTGTAACTTGTTTCTTGGTCATCAAAGCTACATTTATTATCAACAAAGCCCTAGTTAACTACATTATTAGCTAACTATAACCACTCAAATTCAGACATACTACTTCCCAAAGTTACAGACCAGCAAGAGCGAGTATAAAAATAAAAACCAATAAAAGATCAACGATTTTATTTAAACGCCGAGTATAATAGCATGCTCACGTTCAAGTGCCAGTAACCCATAAAGATGCAATGTCCAGATTCAAAGAAAGGAGTAAAGAACAACACATTTCGTTCTAAAATCCAATAAAAGAAAGCAAGAATTAAAAAAAAAAAAAAAAAAAAAGAGAGAGAGATTAGAAGTGAGAAGTAGAGGAAATGAGGGAGACTAACTTATTGTAACGTCCCCATCGGGGCTCTGGAGCATCTTGTCCATACCCTTAGGACCAAGAGAGGTCCTGAGGATACGAGCAACAGCTTTACCAGAAGCAATGTTAGCCTTCTGGGCATCGAGACCCCTCAACCTGGTCTTCTGCTCCTGCTCCTTCAAGATTATAAAAGGCCTTCCATACTCATCAAAAGCGAGCGCCATGACTGAGTGGAGAAGAGGTTAACTCTGGGAGGATTAAGGAGTTCCAGATCGTTTATATCTATGAAATGGATCTCCGACCGTGAATTAGAGAACAGAGAGAAGCTATTGGGAATGGAACTGGTGGAGAGACAGTAGCGGGAGGGTTTTAGAGTTTCCCTCCTTCCAGAAAGCCCTAATTGAATCCATCTCCCTCTTTATGGGCCTCCCTCTTGTTTTGGGCTGCGGTTCTGGGCCATTACGCCCGGTTACGTGGTTTTTTAAAAATGGATAGTTGCAAATTTAACAATTAAATTCAAAATAATTAAGTATATAGCAACATTTTAAAAAAATTGCAAATATAGTAAAATTTGTCAAATCATATCAATGATATAGTCTATCAGTAATATAAGTCTATCGGCGATAGTTTTGCTATATTTGCAATTTTTTTTAAATGTTCCTATATTCTTAATTATTATTTCTCAAATGTCCATTCATTATAATTACCCTTTTGAAAAGGTTAATTATAAGGGATAACTGCTAATTAGCGATTAGATTTAAAATAATTAAGTATATATCAACATTTTAAAAAATTTGTAAATATAACAAAATTCTATCAATGATATAAGTATATTATCGATAGACTATGCTACAAATATTACTCTATCACTGATAAACCATACGAAGTTTATCAGTGATAGTTTTGCTATATTTGCAGTTTTTTAAAATTTTGTTGTATCCTTAATTTTTATTGCTGAAATGGTTATCAATTGCAATTTCTCTAATTATATAATGGATAGTTGCAAATTTAGCAAAATAATTAAGTATATAACAACATTTTAAAAAAATTGCAAATATAACAAAATTTATCTAATTCTATCAATAATAGAAGTCCATCACTAATAGACCGACCCTATTGTAAATATTGAACTATAATTGATAGATCATACAAATCAATAACAATTAAGGATACAACAAATTTTTAAAAAAATTGCAAATATAGCAAAATTTATCTAATTTTATCAATAATATAATTATATCACTCATAGACCGACCCTATTGTAAATATTGAACTATAACGGATAGATCATACAAATCTATTAGTGATACAAGTTTATCAGCAATAACCTTGCTATATTTACAAAAAAAAATGTTATTATATTATTAATTAATTATTATTCATAAAATGATCATCAATTATAATTAACTTAATTTAATCAATAATAATTAATATAACAACATTTTAAAAAAATTGTAAATATATCACAAATTTATATGATATTCTTGCCGATAAACTTTTACCAATTTAGTTATATTTACAATATTTTTAAAATGGTGTTATATACTTAATTATAGTTTCTTGATGTTGGTGTTTTTAGTTTTTAAAGTTTAGAAATGTTTATTGAGTTAATTTTAAAAAATAAAGCATTACTAAACAATGTGCCAGTAGCTAATTCAAAAGTAAAAATTATATTATTCAAATTTACTTTTTCAATATTCCATACCTTTCCTTTGTTGTTTTAAACTATTGATAAAAAACATGTAATGAAAAAAATGAGAGGTGAGGCTTGTTTTTCAAAAAATCTTAATCTATTTTATATTGCTATTTTTTTTTTTTTTTTTTTTTGCATTTGCATTTGGGTGCTTAGAGTGACATGTACACAATCAAATGCAACTATTGCTATTTGAATTATTAGTCAATACAAAAAAGAGAAAAAATCAATTAATGTTACTTAAGGCATGGTCCAAACCCTAAACATAAAACAGAAAAGTTTTCATGGGGTTTCTAGTGTTTCAAAAAGAAAAATCAAATCCTACCATTTAAGGTCGATCAATTAAGCTTGTGGAGTTTCATGGCATTGAAAAAAGAAAATGATTGTGAACAACTAGACACTAGTGTTTTCTTTTAGCACTCATAGCCACACGTATTACAACACTATTAATATTGCACAAATTATGGACAAAATGCAACGTTATAAGATTAATTTTCATAAACAACCATCAACCCCAAATCAAATAGCAATGATAAATTTGATATATCGTGATCACAAAACACCGTTATATATATTAATCCTATTTTTAAAACTAACAAATATTTTGAACAAACACTTTCCCTTTTTATGTAAATCCTATTTTTAAGAAACAGTTGGATTCAATGGCTTTTCGCTCACAATACGCACAGCCTTAGGTTTCCCGCAAAACGCTAACAAAATCCTCAACTCCCAAGCGAGATTATCGTCAATCAATAGATATATAAACGCCTCTCCTCCCCACTTTCAAATCACACCTTCACAATTCCTTAGCAGTTCTTCACATTCATTCAAAGAACTGCACGTTCCTTCAATAACCCAAAAACAAAAACAACATAAAACAAAACAAAACCCAAAAAAATGGCACGCCAATTTGTTGTCTTTGCTTTGGTCCTCTTCGCCGTCATCGGCTTCACCTGCGCAGCCACACCTGCCGAAGCTCCCAAGGGCTCTGCTGACACCGCTGGAGTTGGAGCTCAATTGGCTCCAGGAGCCGAAAACGAGATTGGAAACACCGAGGGGGCTGATGCACCCGCCGGCAGCGAGGATGTGGTTGAAGCCCCTGTGGGCGGACCTGGTGCTACAGCAGGTGGATTTGTCCCTGCTCCAGCTCCCAGTGCTGCCTCTGCCCTCGAATTCTCTGCCGCTGCTGCCGTTACCGCCGTTGCAGGATTTTTCTTCTTCTTCTAATTAAGTGGACGACAGATTTCATTTGATTCTCGTCGCGTGCTTTCATATTTTTAATGATTTACCATTGTTTCTCAATTGGAAATTTGAATAAAAGAAATTAAAATAAGTGAGGGTTAGTAAAATTTGCACTTTTTTTCTCTTTTATTTCTCTTTTCTTCTTACCCTTTTCCCTCTTCATAAACCACCAATTGGATTCACTATTAAATTTAAACCTCTAAGATTAATAATATGGCTTTAACATAATCAATTATTAAACGACAAAAAAATTACCGCATATTAATTTCAATTATACCAAGATTGCAGTAACCAACAGATATTAATCTTTGGATTTGTGCATTTTTAATGTTTCTGAGGTTGATGATCGTTCTATTAGAGTGTGGTTTTGAAGCTAAAAAGTGATATTTTATGGTCTGTTTCTTATGTTGTTATGGCATACAAATATAGTAACATTAGAAATGAATGATGATCAGTTGATTTGGAACTGAGGGTTTATAATAGAATTGGCATTTGTGCAGCTATATACATACATACATATATATATATATATATATGTATGTATGTATGAGAGTATAGAGTAGGAGTAGGAGTAGGCCTTCCTTTAAATGTTAGATAGGTGGAGGTCTATCTGGACTTTATTTTGCTAACTGCAGTGTGCTCCAAAATGTAATTATATGCTGTTTAATAACTTTAGCATGGGTAAACCTGATCCCAACATAATTATAATAATATTAATATTAATGCCAGTAAGGAGTGAGTTCAGAGGAAATGAGTCATAAAATTCAAAATGTGCAGCAGCAGCGTAGCCTCTACATATAGGATTTGATTGTATGTGTGTAAGATGAGTTTTGGCGATGAGTCTGCCTCAGTCCCTTCTGTTTTACGCACTCCCCAGTCGACTTATTATTATACATTATAATATATGGTTGCAACTAGGCAGCAGCTAAAGCCTACATGCATGAGCCAGCTTGCATGCATGGGTCATCTCATTTCTCATTATTCCATTTATAATTCTTTCACACCCAGAATATTCTTCTTCCTTTTAGTATTTTTTATGCTCGTTTTGGAGTAATGTCTTTGATATTTACAAAAAAATAAGTTAAATATATTTTAAGAAAGATTTCAATTAAAGACTTTAATGGTTCTCCACCATGACCATGAATCTCACTTCAGTTACATATGATTGTACATAATCTTAAACTTCTTAATGAAACAAAATAAAATGTGGTATGAAATCGTCTAATTATATGTATTTGGGATTCCAGAGGAAAGATGGATATCTCTATATCTAGCAAATAAATCTAATCTAGAGATTTTCTATGTACATATATATTGTTTGAAATGAAAGGATTCTACGAGAATATTCTACCGAATTAGGCCTAAAAAGTTATATTTTGAGAGTTTTGCAAAAATGGTAAAACACACAAGTCCAATCCAATTTCACAAGGTGAAATACAACTTTAAATCTTGCACACTTCACTTCACAAATTATCAAGGTTTGTTGCTACCACCCCCTTCCCTTCTAATTTCTTCATTGCTGTCGAATATACATAGAAATGTTAATTAATAACATATATCCCACATATATGGTTGATATGCATAACAATATATTTGATAAAGATATTAAATATTTTTAATAAAAACAATGTAGTTATATTTGATAAGTACTACATGAACAAGACAAATCGTATATTACATACTTGACAATACATGCAATGCATATTTATATATTTTTTAGTACATATATTACTACTACTAGCATATTCAATACGTGTTTTTCTGTGTGCATGTACACGTCGTTTTATCCTTCAAAGCTTCTCATCGATTTTTACTCTTCTTTTCTTCCACGATGACGGTGACTCAAACGTAGCCCAAGAAAGAAAAACCCATATTCCCATATTTTATGGTTACCAGTTAAGCTAACAAAAATGCTCCACTACCTTGAGATCATGAGAGTTACACATAACCACAAACTCAGTGTTAGACGAATTTGAAAGCTTGGACGGATTCAAGAGAGGTGGGACGAGCGACAGATTTAAAAAAGAGGGTGTAAGCAGCGATGGATGCATGGGCATGGCAGGCAGGCGGAATATAATTTGATCAGTTCTATAAGATCGATTGCATATAGTATATGAAATATTTTGTTTATCAATCAATGTGCTACTTTATTTTTTAAAAAATAATGCTGGTTTGAAGTGGGACATAGTGATAATTAAATATTAAAATTGTCGTATAGTTGTAATGTTGGGCATGAAGCTCCAGAAAACAGGGTGTGGGTGGAGAACAAAAGCAACGTAGCTTTTTAGAGAGAGAGAGATAGTACGTGGCCCATCACCTAATTAATTATCGTTCATAGTGTCAATGGGGAACACAAATACAGACACACCATCCTAAATTGCTACCCACCTTTCCTTTTTATATTTTCCCTCGTTTCCCTCCTTAATTACATTCTAATTAACCCAAATTAGTTAATTAATTACTTTTTCTTTTTTCTGCTTTGATATTATAATGCAAAAATTCGAATGACAAATTGTTTTTTAATTACTTCCCATTGTCAGAGAATTAATAACGGGCTGTTTGGAAGTATTGATGATCGAATAATCACCTTTGCCTAAAATTAAACCATACCTAATGATATATCTATTTTTAGACACGAGTCCGCATATTCTAAAAAAGACTCATAATTGTTTTAGTTTGATAATTGGTGGATGAACATAGGAATATTTTTATAACCATATTCTAAAAAAATATCGAGGTGGACAAATTATTTGTGGTAAAATTGAGGGAATTCTTCTTAAAAAGAACACTTGCTTTTTTTTTAAATTTGTTTGGTTAAGAGTGTACTACCTGTGGATTTAACAATATATTATTTTGGTGTACACGTGTCTTGTACCATATGTCTTCTAATAAGCCTTCACTAATAAACCTGGGGCGACCTCATAATAAATATTCAACCTAATACATTTTAATAAACACATTTTTCTTTACATACAAATTTTGATAAATAAGAAATACAGAAAAGCAACTAATACTTATTGGGTAACTATTTTTCAAAAAACAAAATATATTTTTGGTTCACTTTATGTATCTTTAGAAAGTAAAATAAAATATAATAGAGTAGGCATGAGTTTGCACTATAACTTATACTATTCCCACATTTTTTCATCTGATAGAAGTAAATAATATTTGAGATTAGGGAAGAAAAAAGAAAACAATAAAGTGAAGGGTGAAAGGAGAGTGATAGGTTGGGAAGTCCATCGAAATTCCAATTCCAAGTTGGGAGAGAGAGAGAGAGAGGATCCAGAAAAAGGAAAAAGGAAAAGAGAAAATAAAGCAATGGAATGGAATGGAATGGAAGGGAGGGAGAGAGGGATTTGGTAGGCTATATCTGACCCTTTTCAGTAGCAATGGAATGCCATAGCTGCCCTTCCCCTATACTCTCCACAAAAGTCCCCTACATTCCTAGGGCTATGTACCCTCCAACAAGCTTCTCACTCAACACAACACCCCTTTTACATTTCTCTTTTCCTCACCTCTATACTATATTTGCTTAAACAATACAGTTCTTTCTCTCTCTCTCTTCCCTCTTTTTTCCCATAAACATTTAGCCATTCATTTCGTTGAATCTACACATTTCCCATAATTGCATCGATAACAAAGAACTAGAAGTAAGTGTAGTATTAAGTATTGTATTCTCCCTGTAGGTAGTTGTTGTGAAGTATGAATCATGTTAAAAAAACCGATATTAAAGTTTATTTATATAGTGTAAATAGTAAAAAAGAAAAGGGGTAAATAATAAATATAATATATTGAAAAAGAAGGATTAAGTAAAGATAACAATAAGAAGGGGTGCCTTGAAAGTTGAAGAGAAGAGGGAAGAAAAACGAGGAGTCGGACAAATGAAATAAATGTATGAAGAAAAAGAAGAAAGAAAAAGGAAAAACAAAGCAATTAGGGAAAAAAGATACAAAAAATATATAAAGGGAAATAAAAGGAAAGAGGGAAATGAAATACATATAAAGTATTATATTATATTATTTGACATTGGGCAAACGCGCGACGGAGATACGTGGCGGTTCTACCTTTTTGTCCCTTTCCTTGCCCTTCCCAAACATTCGTACGGTTCTTTTTTTTTTTTTTTTTCTTTCTTTCCCATTACCTCTCAAGGGTAATTTTGTAATTACACTTTAAGGTCACTTTCATTCCATATCGCTCTCTTTGAGCAACCCTTCTGCTACTTCAAAACGGATGTGTGCTCATTCAGCAAACACCCAAACAAACCCATCTTCTTCTTATTTTTTTTCTTATTTTGTTCATCGGAATTATTTAGGGTTTATTCTTTTCTCTGGAGATAATCTTTTCGTCGGAATACGACTTGTCTGACCCCAGGTTTTATCCGCCGGGTTTTTCAGCCGGCGTTCGTTTTAAGCGATTACGTCGGTCATGGGAGAAACTGGTGTAATCCGCCTTCAGAAAAGTTTGGACCCGGCTGCTCAAGAGTTCAGACCAGGATACGTTACTAACCTGCCCGCTTTGTTCGGGCCGCCGGTCCGTCATGTTTACTATTCGTTCGGAACTCCGTTTCCACCGTCGACTAATGAACTGCAAGTGGAACCGTTTTGTAATTCGGTGTTAACGCGTTCTCCTAATTTTCCGATTGATTTTAATACGGCGTTTGTTAATCCAGTGGAGGATATTGCGGTGCCGGAGGTTCAGCCTCTGTCGTCCTCTCCGACTCGGTCGCTGTTACTGAGTGCGGTACCGAGTGACGTCAGCGAGTCGGTTGTGCGAAGGGATTTGGAATGCTTTGGGGATGTTAGAGGGGTTCAGATGGAGAGAATCAGGAATGGAATCTTGACGGTGCATTATTATGATCTGAGGCATGCAGAAAAAGCTTTTCGTAAGATGAGGAGCCAAAATTTGATGCGTCGAAAACAATTTCGTAATCAACATTCTAGGTTTTTGCAGAACAATTTCGACACACCGCCACGGTTGGCTCGTGCCCTAATCGGTGGCTGTGATGTGTGGGCTGAATTTGTTATTCCGACGAGTAACGCCGCCGTACCGGACGGGAACAACCAGGGCACGATCGTTGTTTTCAACTTAGATTTGGGTGTCTGCGCTTCTACTCTTAAGGAAATCTTCGAGCGTTTTGGTAATTTTCTTTCTCGTTTCGGTGGGGACGCTTGTGGGGCTCATGTTATTAAATCCGATGCCAACTCTTTTCTTACTTTATGGTCTCTGTCAGATGCCTTTTGATGATTATACAGTAATTCTTTTGTTGTTTTTTTTAGTGTGCGAGGGGGGAGGGTTTTTTTTTTTTTTGTATTTTCTTTTCCTGCTTCGCTTTTCTGATTCCTTTTTCTTTGGAGCAAGGCCCTGTAAAGGACGTTAGGGAGACGCCATTGAAGAAGCATCAACGGTTCGTTGAGTTTTTTGATGTCAGAGATGCCGCGATGGCTGTTAAAGAGATGAACGGTAAGGAAATTCATGGCAAACCGGTCGTCGTTGAGTTCAGCCGTCCCGGTGGAAGTGGCCGAAAATTCTTCAACCCCATGATCGCCTCCGGAAAATTAGGCGCTAGACAACACCAGCAGCCTCTTCCGGCTCGGCCTTGGAAGCTATCTGGTCGTTTCAACGACCCCCCACATCGCTCATCCTATTCGGAATCTCAACTTTCTCCCAAGAAGGTGCAATGTATGAATGCCCGGAGATTAACTTACGCGGATACACTAGTGGATAAGTTACATCCATTGAATTGCAGTGGAAATATTGTAAATGAAATTGAAAGAAGAGGTTCCGTTGGCACTTGGAGGAGGATGAATTCAAAGAAGATCATCAATAGGAAATCGGTAACCAGCTCAAAACAAGAAGTGTCTCCTCAACCCAGGATTAGTATTAGGTTGAGGAAAAATAGTTTCTTGAGGAAATCTGACCCGTGTTTCTTAATAAGCGAAAACACCATGGAACCAGAAGCATCGGATTGCAGAGATTGCAGAACCACTGTTATGATTAAGAACATACCCAACAAGTACAAGTGAGTTTTCTTTTTCCATTCTTTATGTATATTTCTATTTCTAAGAAACGAGCTCAATAATTTTCTTGAAAAACGTTTTCAAACCTAGTCAAACTCTAGGGACTAAAAAAAAACACGTTTCCATTTTGAAGCAAACGACAGAAGGATTTCTGAACTGGCCTAAAAGTTATATTTCTTTCAAGAAATTATAAATGTAAGTCATGGACTAATGGAAATGAACATAAAATTGGCAGTCTGAAGTTATTGTTGAAGACTCTGGACAAGCACTGCATGGAGTGCAACGAGGAGATAAACAACGATGGCAAAGGACTGCCTTTGTCCTCCTATGATTTCGTATATCTTCCAATTGACTTCATGTGATTATCTTTCTTTCTTCATTTGTCATTTTTTGGTCTGACTTTCATAGAATACATGTTTATTTAATGATTAATACAAATTTCTTGTTTTTTTTTTTTTTCCCTCTTTCAAACTGCAGCAATAAATGCAACGTTGGATATGGGTTTGTGAATATGACCTCCCCCCAAGGAGCTTGGAGACTGTACAAAGCTTTCCATCTTCAAGCATGGCAAGTCTTCAACTCCAGGAAAATCTGCCAAGTTACCTACGCTAGACTTCAGGTGTGTGGTGGGTGGGTCATAGGTATATGATTCGTTTGCCCCATTAATTATCAAAGTTATCGATCTTATAAAAACTGTTTTGGTTTTTGTGTTTAATAGGGGTTAGAAGCACTCAAGGAACATTTTAAGAACTCTAAATTTCCGAGCGAAATGGATGAGTATGAGTTGCCGGTGGTGTTTTCGCCTCCTCGTGATGGTATTCAACTAACAGAGCCGCTCCCCGTCGCCGGTAACGTTCATGTTGTTGGTGCACATACATCAACAGGTGAAATTGGTGGCCATGAAGATCGGCTGGGTGATACCACAGCCGCTGATCAATCGTTGGAGCTAGTGCCGTGTGGCGGTGGTGATAATGGTGATGAGGAAGGAGACAGCAAGAGATCAGAAGATGGGTGATCAACACACCGCCGCACCAAACTGTACAAAAAATCAGAAACAGAACTCAAAATGATGACGGGTGTTGCGTTGGAGGTTGGGAGCAGTCTTTATGTCGTCGTACAAGGGCTCATCTCAGATCATCCACCTTGTTTAACTGACTATCCATCACTTCCTAGGGGTTTCTTTGATATTCTATGCTCTATTTCAGCTTTACCCAGTTGAGGTTTTGTTCATATTTCGATGGTAGTCTAGAAGATCGTGTAGGTGGAACTGTCCATGTCCATGTCTCTTTCAATTATGTGGGTCCTTAAAATATAATGTTTTCTAATATGTTTATCATATGTTATTAATTTTGTTTTTTATAGTATGTTGGCATTACAAAACATCTTTTTTCATTCTATCTTATTTGTTCATATTATAATATAATCAACAACGAATGGAAACGGAGGCAGGCAACTTGGGAAGACGTAACAACACTCTTTGTTTTTTATGTTAATATTAGGCGAGAAAGACTTAGATGACCTAATGAGATTTGATCCATTTTAGAGGACGTTTCAATACGTTTTGTTCATCATGTTAATCCCAGCATGTTTCTTTTAAGTTTTGGTTCGACTTTGCTCTCTTTTTTTTTATTGCAATGCTGTCAACACAATTTTACATACAGAATTATTAAAAAGTTAAAACCCACAAAAACAAGCTTATATACCCCATATTTAGGAACAATAATGAATAGTTGTAAGGGTATGTTTACTTGTCATGAAAAGTAACTCAATGACCACCTCCCTATAATCTTTCCTCAACTCTTCAATTACATGGTTTTCCATCTTCTTATATTCTCTAATTCTAAAATGAGATTTGCTTTGGTAGCATGCCACAAAAACTCGATGTCAACCACATGTTTAAATTTTAATATGATGGCCATTGTTAATGTGATTATGGGGTTTTGACTAATGGTTAATAAACAAATGTTAAACCAGAATTGATGATTTGACAAATTTACAAACAATTCATTTTAATATTATTATAATTTTATTTTATTTAGTATAGTTATGATAAGTTACCAAGTTTATCATTAATTTTATTCTAAATGGTGCGATCGTAATAATTATACGTTTTACTAAATTAAAAAATTTATAAGATTTTTTTTTCTCCATCTTAATCATTATTATATGTATGCTTATTATTTAAATTTTCTTTTAAAATTAGATGTGGTTGTGATTAATTTTTTTAAATAGCAAATAAACAATTGAATCGATAGTTATTATAGTTTTACACATCAATAAATATATTATATTATAGTAATGAATTAATAAAAATACTCCTTTTCACATAATAATGACAACAGCAAGAGATTTCATGAGGGTCATAGTGGGTTTTGGTTGAGTTGATTTTTGCCAAAGCAGGACTCTTAAAATGGGTGTGGTTATAGAATTTTAATCTTGATTAATAGGATACTTTGTTAAGATTTAACTCATTAATTTTTATTTTTCTCCATTAACAAATAAGTTGAAATATATGTAGGATTTTATTTTAATTATTCAAATGGGTAGTTTGTTTTACTTCCTTATAAAAATAACAATTACCATAACATAAAAAACTTCTGATATATATTTTTAAAAGTACAATAGTTAATATTTTCATTCCTCTTTATTTAAAAGTATTATTATTGTTACAATTATCACTTTCTTAATATTTTTTATGTTGAGATTTTCGTATTTTAGTTTTTATAATATGGTGTTTCTAAATTTGTTGGATTTGTGTATAATGTATCATATTGTCATGGATATAAACATGTTTAAAGATTGGATTTTTTATAGTTTCATTTTATAATAATATATGAGATAGATTATTGAGCAGTATTTTAAAGATTAATTATATATGTATGTATGTATAAATAATAATTTATTTCTTCCGTGTAAAAAAAACAATTTAACTTAAATAATGTGTGAAAAATAGTTGGAAACTTTTATTGTCATGTAATTTTATAATTTATATAATAGATATGAGTTACAATAAGCACTTGGGATGTATTATTGATTTCAAACCAATATTTTTGCTGCCAAAATAGTGTATAGAGAAAAAAGAAAGTGATAAAATATTGTAACTATATATTATATGATCATAATATTGCAAACTTAATGAATGAAACAAAGTACAATAAATACTAAATTCTTATTTTTAGCAATTCATTAAACATAATTAAAGGGATCTTAATGCTTCTAAATCCCATTTTACTAACTGTCTTGAAATCTTGTAATTAATACTTGATGGGATAAGAAGCTTCCATGGCTATTCCACACAGACCTTCTGCCTGCTCCACTCCTCGCTTCATCCTTACGTAACCATCTTCTCCCCATCCAACTCCCCATGAGTTCCGCACAAGCCAGTAATCTGTTCCGTCTTCCGTCGTTCCGTACCCAATCGCCACCACTCCGTGGTTCAGCTCTGTTCCGCAGTATCCATCGAATACTCCCTGTAATTTTGTATCATTTTTTTTTTTCTCGATTAGTTGTAGCAATGGCTGAAGTTATTGTTGATTATGAGATGATAGATACAAGTTTACAATGATTCGATGGATTGGTGGAGTGAAATAGGAACTTGCCTGCGAGTAAAATTGGAAATCTCTTCCCGCAGCGTCGATGGCGACTGAGACTGGTTGATTTGCAACGGCTTGCATCAAAGCATCCTCGTTTTCCGGTACGCTTTCGTATCCATCAATTTTGACTATCGGTGAAGATATCTGGTTTAACCAAACAGATCATATATGCTTTAGTTTGACAATTTTTGAAAGGATGAACGAACGATATTTTAGTTTTGGTTTGGTTCCTTAATTATAGAACTTACTCTGGATGAGCGACAGAGTCCTCTTGATCCATGGTAGGGATAGCTGTTCTCAGTGGCGATTCCACCATTTCTCTTTATGAAATCGAAAGCTATTTCCATGAATCCTCCGTTGCAACCTTTGTTCCTGTAATTGCAATCAAGCAGCTCTTGCTCTGATAGAGATAATAGCTGGTTGGTTTTGATTTTGTTGATTCCTTCAACTGCAGCCACACTTGAAAATGCCCAACAGCTACCTGCAAATATATTTTCAAAATCATTCATTATTTGGAATTATTAGCATTTCAATTTCATAAACCTTATTGAGACAACACTCAGATGTTTTTAGCACTCTATCTTCTTTCCCCCTCAAACAATATACAAACCCAAAATTACGAATTAGAAATTATACCACATCTGCCTTGCTCTTTGACTGCATTGACAGCTCCTCTTTCTCTCCAATCAACGGATGATGGAAGATCTGTATCCTGCTCATACATGAATCCACCGGCTCCTCTTCTTCTTTCATGTAACTTTCTGTAGTGGCTAATATTAGAGCGAGCATAGAAGTTCACAAACTCGTAATTCGACATATCTGCGAACTTGTTCAGCTTTAGCTTGTATGGTTTGTCCATTTGGTTCACTGTGAACACATGGTTCACATTCTCTTTAAACACGCTGAAACGTTTATGCTTTTCCTTTAGGTTCCTTGAAATCGTGTGATGCTTACCCCATCTCTCATATAACTGCCATAGACTTTCCTCTGTTGCTAACTCCTTCTCATCGAATTCAAAGCTTTCAGCCAATCCTGAAACTAAAACAATCAAAAGAAGAGGAACAAGAAGAAATTTGCCAATGGCCATATTGATTTAGAAAAACTAGTTCAATGGGGTATGAGTTAATATGATGGATAAGCAAGATGATGCTTGAATTGATTTGACAATGCATGTCTTAGTAGTTTATATAGACATTGTGTTGGTGCAAGAATTTGAACTGGAGCAATTTGCACCCAACCAAACCAACTTGATCACCTTTTCTGCTAGTAATGATATGGTGATACAGTTTTCTTGAATTTAGCGCTAGAATTTGGCTAGCATTTATCCCATTCAATTGTTATGTATAAGGTGCTGGGTGTTTATTATTGTGCTAATTCGCCTTATTTGATGCAGTGTGGAATGTTAGGTAGAATTAGTATATTTTAGTGGGTAGATTGAAATTAATTAGTGTCTCATATTTGTAGTTTGGGTTTAATTATTTGTTTATTTTACTGGTGGTAATAGAGCTTTTCAATATCATTATTATTATTATTTGGTTGGCCAATGGCCATGGATTTGGCCTAATCTCAAATCTGATGCAATCAACTTATCTCATAAAACAAAATCAATAGAATATCATATTTGACAATCAGTGAAAGATTTGAATATACATTCGTGGTGGTGATGGGTTTGAGATGATTGGGAGTAAAGCAACTTTGATTTCAAAACAGTTCGAACTTTTAGCCAGAAAATGTGGAAAGGTGACTCTGATAGTTGTATATCTTAAAAATGTGAACTTTGCATTGGGAATTGAGAAGAATCGACTTTAATACAAATATGTTAAAATAACATTTTTGTGTCAATCCTTTCAAATTTGTTCAATTTTAAACTGCAATTTTAAAAGTTGAATAATATTCTTGGTCTTTTTTTAAAAAAACAAATAATCCTATACTAACAATGTCTAAAATTTAATTATTTAATTATAGTAAACTATACTATGTGAATATCTCTTCAAAATTTACCTATATAGGTAACTCTTTTTTTTTAAAAGAGATAGAAATAAGAATTTAAAACTTATTGAAAGTAGAAAGATTAACGTAGAAGCAAGAGGATGCATGAAATATGGAAGAAGGGAAGGCGGTTGGGTTTGTTAATGTTCATGGTTCTGTTTAATGTGTTATGCATAGGAAACATTAAGTCGTATTCCCATCCCGAAGTTATGAAGCATTGTGGAGTTGGATAATGAATCCTTCTTTCACTTGTGAGTTCCTATTAATGCAAAACAGAAATCTTTTTCAGAAAACGGCGAAATAGATGAATCATTGCCTTTTGCAATACCCCATATTTCTCTCACCTTTTATGCTAGGCTGGATATATATATATATATATATATATTTTATAAGGAGAACATATCGATCTTAGCCCATCAATTTGTCTAGTTGTATCAATATTCGTCATACTTCTCTTCAAATTTAGATACATGTTGCAGTTTTTAATTATCTAGTAAGTTGTTACTTCAAATAATTTTATGAAAATTAATTGTATACGTTCAGTGAGTTCAGTGAGTTCAGTGAATTATAAATCATACATAGTATATGAAATTGACTCAAAGAGAAAACTAAAGTATCAAGAAAGCTAACCTTATATTATTATTCTTCTTATTTTCAATTTGTTGACAAATGATTGATAGTAAGTCTCATCTCCTTTACGGAACACACATTCAAGGTTCTAACTCAAATATGAGAAAACACAATCAAGTTTTTCCCAATTTTAGTTTGATTTTGGAAAGCATTTTAACCTTAAAATTGGAGTGTTAAGATACTGTTTAACGGTTTTTTTAAAACAAAAAATTAGTACAGAAAACAACAATTGTTTTTCGAAGCCTCAGAAATGGGGTTCCTCAAAGATGATGAATATTGAATCGGCGTTCCCACTTACGGAAAGTTACGTTTGAAATTAAAAAAAAAAAAGAGTTAAACATGATGAATAATTAATCAATAAAATGAATGAATAGAAAATCCCTAAATTATGAACTCAAAGTGTGATGCATATCAGGAATCCATACTAACAGAGAAATAACTGTGTCTAAATTTAGATGAGCTCAATCGATGTTATGCTATTAATGATGCAACCTAGAAGAAAATAGAAGAGAACGTTGAAACGTGGGAAATAATAATTGTTCTCTTTGACACTATCCATCCGTTGTGTTACAACACACCTTACTAGTCAAACAAATACACATTGAAAGCCAATCTTGTAAGTGTAATTTACCAATTCAGTAGATAAAAAATAAAATATCATTTCAAAAGCAATGATTCAATTTTCATCTAAAAATTGTGGACACCAATTATTCTTGGATTTAGAAAGCTTTCAGTGTGTTTGATTTAACTTGTAAGTGTTTAATCTTACAAATATGTCACTGTTTGATGATCATTTAAGAATCTTCCAGAGTTTATTTCATTGGCTTTGCATTTAGAAAAAAATGGTAAACTTCCCTCCAAAGTGCGAAGATCCAGAGTCTTTCCTCCTCCATATTGTAACGACAATAAACAGGAGGACATAGCATCCATTTTCAGGGAATGGTCAAGTAGATCCTTCTGTATATATGCACCAACGAATTTCAAAATGACAAATATACAAGAGCTTAAGACAATGGATTAGGGTTATGGTAAATTTAGTCATATCAACACCCTCCTTCACTTGCGTACCAAAAAATTTGTAAAAGTTACATCAAGTGGAAAGCAATACTAATGAGGAAGAAAAAAGATTACATAAGTTTGAAACGAGACATTTTGTTATGATCGGGTTCATCACCTATCATCCCAAAAACTTAACTTGACGAGTTCACTTCAATACAACAGGTACAATTTCTATGGTATGCTTATAAATCCATCCATCGTAAGAGAGACAACGATTAAGGTTTTCGAATATAGAAAACAACATATAACATACAGGAAGGATTATAAGAAGGCTTTGATGACACAACACTCCAAGGGCAAGCAACAACTGATGTGCAATAAACATCTGAGATCAACAAACTAGATAGTTATTTTCAAATCTTAGTCATTAACAGAACCGAGAAAACATCTTACAGATAGGAGCTGTGGAAACGCCTTGAGGAAGTCTTGTGCTAATAACCACAGCAGTATAGGAAGCCTGAGCTCAACCTAGTAATAATGAATCTTGTAGAGTTGTTGATGATCCTTTTTCAATAAAAGAGGCCAAACAATTTCAACTTGATAAGGGTAATGTTTTTCTGAAGCCACTCTACTTGAAAAGATATGAAGAAACAAGAAACTAACATCGAACATGGATAGATAAAACAGGAACTGATCTGATGTCAAATGCAGAACACAAAAGCTTTGCATGAATTTCGACACCACGACCGGGTCAAAATAAGCATGCAGCCTTAGCATTAGTTTATGTCAATAAGTAACTAAAAAGGAGCAGAAGATTAAATAGAACTTTTTCAGGTTAATAAAGATGCAGATGCAATTTTTCTGCAAGGAAGGAAAATGAAATTCCTTCACAGGAGAAAACTCAACAAAAGCAACCTATATTGATGACTCCGCAACCCCATGGAGTCTGAACATATGAATTCGAGATACAGCAAAGGGTTTCTCATCGCAAAGACAAGGTAAGAACACAACATTGAGTCAAGTTTTAACAAACTGAATCGTGAGTCAAATTCAATTATTCAAAAAGCAAAGCTCCAAAATGAAATGAGCATTGTTTACCATTTGATAACCACGACAATTGCATAAATGAGCAATCAACCATTTATAGGCCACCCAAGTATCATTGTTCTAGAACAGACAAAGGAAACTTGTAATAAAATGTCAATCTAAACTTATCGATTCAAAACCGATAGCAGCAACAGAAGGGCACCGGGTGAAGAAAAGAGAAGAGTTAAGCAAGAGAGTCGTTCTGCTTCGCTTGTTGCAATAGCTCTTCTCTAACTCTTCTGATCTCTGCTTCCTTTTCCAACCTCTCTTTCTGAAACAGCAAAAAGCGGAACACAGAGATGCCTTATAAACAATTACAATTAACATACAGAAATTTACATAAGATATCGCATTCAAAGCTAAAGAAATCAATGAATAAGCTGAGAAAAGGTTTCCACCTAGGGTTTTCCTTTTTCCCACAGGAGAAGTAGCGGAATGGATTGAAGAAAAAAGTATTAAGGACTATGAAAAGAAAAGAAAAGAATGATAGAATTAGAGACATGGAAGAAGGGAAATTGAACAAGAACCTTTTCGTCTTGACGGAGAGCGATCCAAACATGGAGTTTATCCATTGACTGCCAGAAAACGAAAGCACCCAAGGACATTGCAAAGAAGGTCGCTACTTTCACCATCTTGTTGAGAAAATGGAGTGTGTGTACAGATTGTAATTGGGCAGAATGATGGATGAAAAAAGTGACGAGGAGAAGAAGGGAGGTGGAGATGGTGGTTCGATGCGATGAGAAGAGAGAAGAGAGAAGAGAGAAAAGAGATCTCTCCTCCAGAAATATTCTGATTCTACGAAACTTCAAATTAAAAGTTTAATAACAAAAAAAGAAGTAGATGATCAAATGGCCCCTATAGCTCAGTGGTAGAGCGTCAGTCTTGTAAACTGAAGGTCTGTAGTTCGATCCTGCATGGGGGCATCTACTTTTGCTTTTATTATATAAAATTTTAATTCTATTTTTGTGGCGGAGTGAATTGGGCTGGATCCGGATTGTGGTTAGAAAAGCAAGAAAAGCCCAAAAGTTAAACAAAGTTCGTTAACCTCCAAGAATGGTCCTTGATTGCCTATAAATAAAGCACCTAAACCCTAAACCACTATCGCTCTCGACGGCCGCCCTGCTTGATTCATCTCGTCTTCTTTCTTCATTTTCCTGTGTTTTTCTCTTTCTTTTGTCTGCATTGTCCCCTAAATTTTATTTGTTTTGATATCGCCTTCGATAGGCGTTGCGTTCATCGGTGGGTTTTAGATCCAGATGGACGCGTCAACGGAGGCGTAAACTAACTGCAACTCTTCAAACCTAATCGTCTTCGTTTCATTCGGAGGCAAGGTATGAGTCGTTTTGTGACTCGTGGCTTTACTGGTTTGACGTTGTGCCATTTCATTTTGTTTTCAAAACCTAGGGTTTTACCTTCTAGTCGCTCCTGAAATTATTTAATAAAATTGTTGCTTCTTACTGGTGAACTCTCTCAGATTATAATGATGGATGTTCATGTTTCCGAAGCATAAATTGATTTTGAAATCTGCCAGTATTAAACAGCTCCGTGTAATTTTATTTTGCACTCAGCTACCTGTCTCCTGGTACATTCCTTTTACACCTTTATTTTAAAGATGGGATTGATTCAAACATTGATTTTCATCGAACCTGTGAAAAATCTCGTTTGCAAAATATCATTATTGCTAGCTGTTCATTCTGTATTTGTCATAACTTATAGAAGAGTGGAATATAGGAGTTTGCATCATCCAAATTTTGTTGTTTTCGAATTTTCGATGTTTGAATAGTTGGAGATGGCCAGCATATGGGGATGCAAAAGGGTCTTCATTGGTGGCATTTGTATTGAACGATCACTCTCAAATCTGCATTGAAATTATTTCCATAGAAATGAAAAATTATATGTACAAACGGAGACTCCAAGCATTAAGGTTAAAGTTGTGGGATGGAGAATTGATTAATATTTTTTGTATAACGTGTTGAATTTTGATGAAAAAGCTCAATTATAATGTAAATGGAAAGAAGAAAAAGACAAAGAAAGCATAATTTTTTGCTGTAGCTAATGGGAGAAAAATAAATTATAATTTAAAATATGATTGATTTAAGAGACGAAATTTCGTAAAAAATAAAGTAAAAGAAGAAGTCTTTTGGAGGAATCTGACGATAAACCGTTGTTGATAAGTAGTCGTTTATTCTATAAATGGACATTTAAATATAAGCTAACACAATCGTGTTCATGTAAAGCATTATTTATCATTTGTGTACGTCTTATCCAAATGTAAGCTTTTCAATGAAGAAAAGGATATACTGCAAAGAAAGAAAGGAGAGACGATGAAAAGGAAAGTATTTCATAAAAGCTGATTCTTAATGTTAACTTTGAAATTTGATGAAGAAGCAAGTACTTGGCAATAATACTAATTTGGTCATTGAGTAAATCAAGTAATAATTTTGTTTGTCACCCAGTAGCGAGAGGGAAAAGTATTTTAAAATGAAGCCATGATTATAATTACCTTTGGTGGAAGATATAAATATGACAAGAAATTACAAAACAAAGTTCACTTCCATGCATCCATGGAGTTACAACTTTTATTTCAGAAGAAGAAACCACGCTGCAAACAACTAACAAACTCACACTCATAACTTTGAAGGAAACTCTCGGCAATGTCACATAAGTTGAAAGGAAAGCTGTGTTATTGGAAGGGAAGAAGCTTTGCAATCTTTAGTCGTTGCAACAGCGATACATGATGAATTTTTCCATGGCACTACCACATTCTGAACAAACCACCTTCTCTGGAATGGTGCCATTGGAAGAAGGAAGAATCAGACGGTTACAATGCTCCGGAGTGTGGATGTCTTGGAGGTCTTTGGTCATAGCAGGTATAAAACCTTCTTCCTTCACATGCACTTTCCAACGCTCTTCATAACCGTCCACCACATTGGTTATAGTCTCGGCTTTGGCACGAAGGATATCGGTTGAGCCTTTGCAGAACAAGGCCCATCCCTGGTCGCCACTGTCAAAACTCAACATCGTCATCGTCTCTTGCATTACGGGGTCGTCTTCAATTGTGTTTCCCCTTTGTGTTTTTGAATACCACATGCTTTCTAGCCTAACCCAGAAGAACCAAATCAGGGTTGGATCTACAAGTGTGCGGATCATTTTATCTGCTAAGATTCCAGCTATGTTCTTCTTTATTTTCTCCCCCGGGTTGCTCTTTCCCACGTACAGTATCTCCAAATTTATCCCAGCATCCTTAGCTACTCCTAATGCCTTTGCACTGAAGCCTCTTATCCATGCCAAATCTTCCCCTCCAAGTATGCAAATGTATTTCCCTGCCTCCATCTGAAAATTTACCACATTACAGAAAGAAAGTGAGTTAAATGAGAATATCAATCAACTTTGGAAAAGTGGGTGGAAGTTGAGGTTTATTACCCATTGGAAGATGAGGGGTTCGACCGAATCGACTAAGAGCTCTAGTCGCCAAGTTTCTTCTTTCCAAAGTGATTCCTCTCGAGCGCTGGTGAAAGGATAAGCCAAACTTCCCCAAATCCAGAGCATATGGACGGCGTTGGTATTAACCACTTTGCCTTGCGGGTCCAGAACCACCAATAAAGGCTTTTTGATGAAGTTCCATACTTGTCTTACATACTTAATGACGGCGGATTCGATTAGTGAAGGATGTGCCACTGAGTACCATGGCATCAACCCCAACAACGCCTCGAATTTCACCTGTTTATCTTCTGTCCATGGGGACTCCACAATTGGCATCCACACCACCTCGTAATCGCTTTCTGATCTTGTTTTGTTCTGTCTCGATTCTCTGTAGATTTGGTCTAGCATTGAAAGCTCCACTATGGACAGGTCCAGGTCAGAGATGAGAAGTAGCACATTTTTCTTTCTCAGCACTTCGAGAGTAGCCTGTGAAGTGATTAAAAAATGCTCAAGTAGTGTTTGATAGAGGGTACTTGAAGAATCGTTTCAAAACCGACATAGAATATATGGGAAGTTTAGAAACTGTTACATTCCCTCTCATTGTATTTTGTGTAGAGGGTTTGGTAGAAAGGAGAAAGTGCTGACCTTTTCTTTGCTTAAACCATCGAGCAGGGGTGGCTTATCATCCTTGGAGTAAATCAAAGCCCTCAGAATCTTGTTGTTGTCAATGTGGGGTATCTCAAAAAGGCGGACCAGGTTCATATATGCCTCATGATGCATCTTCTCATCTGTATACACACACACAGGAAAAAATACTCAGTCTCAAGTGCCTGCTTATATTGAAGTTTAGAGAGCAACAGAAGACTCACTTATGTAATGATGACAAGCAAGAAGCAGTTGTTCGAGGTGCTTGCGGATGTTGTCGATCTTATGGGCCAAACTAGACAGCTCCCATGTCTCAGATGCTGATGCCAAATACCTTATGAAATGATGCAGAGAAAAAAATTTAAGAATGGTAAACTATTTAGGTAAGTTAGATTATCAAAAGTGGGAGACAGTGGCATACTCATGACCAACTCCAATAAGGCCCGCATTCTGTGCAGCGCAGGCAACGATGCTTCTGATTGTCCAATAAATAGCTGTTGGAATAAGAGTGGTTGCACTCTTCATTTCAGGCGTGTCTGGAGTAATATAATGGGGAGGAAGCATCTTGAAGTCAACAATGCACTTCGCCACATCCACGAGTGACTTGATGAGTTTGTCGAGGGCTTCAAATTTTTGCTTCACTATGTCGACTCTCTCGAATATTTCCGGGAGTTTTTTGAGGAGCGAGATGTCTTTGGCAAGTAAGTCGGTTGAGGACTGTTGAACCAATAGCCAAAACTCTCCATAGTTGATAGCAAATGCAGCCAAGGCCAGCACCACCTTAGCATCCCACGGCCAACTTGATAACAAATTGAAGACTTCCATAGTCACGGTATGAGGATCCCCAGCTCCTGAACACTTGTACTGTATCTGTGATCATTCAAAACAAACAAAGAAAATGAATCTCTGAAAAGACATGGACCTTTTTGTATACCCAAAAGAAAGAAAAACCTCTAAACTACACAACCTCATTAGAAACTCTATTGATAGTGAATGATACAAAATCCAATAAGTCTAATAAGTCTGTTGGGCTTGGGGATTTGTCTTCGATTGCCTCCAGCTGAGCTCGAGTTGTTCCCTGGAAACAAAACCAACCAATGAGCCAAGTTTACACGAAAAGTTTGAATATTCTTTTAAACCAAACAGTGATTTGGTATGATTTAAAGTGAGAAAACACTTATTAAAAGCACATGTATATGCCTGGAGAGTATTGAGTTTAGCTCGAAGGAAAATTTGTTCAACAAGGCTGAGCAAAGGGGTGACAGGAAACTCAAGTGGTTCTTCAGAATGAGTGGCCAAAACTTGCTTTGTCAAGGCATTTTCGTCGCCTCCTGCGAAAAGCTGACGGTCTGGTTTGATGAGACTCAACTTACGTGGTGCTGCAACAGCCATGGATTTATCTCTCTATATATATTTTGATAGGGAAGATAAGAGTGGAGAGTGAGCAGAAAGGAGGAAAGTTGGGTTATATGCTTATTAATGGTGATTTTGGTTTTGAGTTGAAGCCCTTATATACTATCATAAAAGGGGATTAAAGGTCAAAAGTTTTGATGAATTTCTACCTTGCTTCCAAGGGGGTTTAAATTACTATAAAAGTGAAAAGAGAGGTTTACGATAAGGTATGTGTCTATGAGTTATAAGAAGTATGCTTTTTCTTTAAGAGTGGAAAAATGAAGTTTTTGATCTAATTCTGTTACAAAAGCAGCTGCCGACTGGGGGATCTAGATTCAAGGGTGCCTTGTGTCAGTATCTCTGGACAACTTTTTGGAAGTACAAATTCAAAATCATAGCCAAATAAGAGTCTGGAAGATTATTAGAAAGAAGAAAAAAGAAAAGGAAAGAAGGAAGCGACATTTAGAATGGCTGGAGACAGACATCATTACTTTGGATGTTAACTCAGACATCAGACAAAGAGAATGTCACTTTATAAAGCCAAAGTTGTAGCAAAATTGCAGCACATGCATGTAGTTTATACAGTGTGCAAGTGTTCGGTGAAAAAAGGATCTTCCAATTACAGTTTCCATTTAAGAGCATCAGTTTTTGAAGTACAAAATTGATTTGTGTATCGCGTTTGCCTTTGCTGAAAGAGTACTCTGGGACTAAGCTCGAAAGTTAAAGTGTAAAAGTTAAAGTTTGGTAAATCAATTCAGCAAAATGACCTATTAATGATTTGAATCAAGTAGAGTTATATGGAGGGCTTGAAGAGAGACGAAATGTGCTAAGAAAGCCAAGCAATGGTTTAACTGTTGATAGGTAGCAAAGAGGATAAGTAAGCTAAGGTGAGATTGGCGGTGATTAATGGGTATTATTAGAAAGATTACTGGATGAGTGCATAATGGATTTATGTCTATATTTACATAAGGTTAATCTTGGTCTTGTAAATATTATTTGATTTAGGGTTTTCAACTTTAATTAAATTTTATTATTGTAATTTAAAACTAAACATTTTGGTCATTGGAGTCCCCTTCATTTTTACAGGATCAAAATAGTTGCTTTTGGACAAAATTTAAGATATGTTAAAGAACAAGGACCAATATGATATTTAGGTAGAAAAGAAATATGTTCTTTTTCTTTTTGGTATGATTCAATGGAAAGTTGAAGACAGATTTATGTCAGTTTATGTTTGTGCAAAGTGTGTCCGAGGACGTGAAATTTCTTTGCTTAGTTGATATATGTGACCAAAATTCCTGAAGTGTAGTTGTTACATTAAAGTTTCTCCAGCAGGCAAAAACAATACACTACTGTAGCTGAAAATATTCTATCTTGAGATGGAAGCGAAGCAGCATTCCCCATTTTGCTTCCACCATGATAGAAATACAAAAGTTCTTTACAACAAAATGAAATTGTTGAGCCTAAACACTCAAACAAAATGCCTAATTTCCATAGCCTTCCCGCCTTTTACAGAGAATGTAACTAAATTTTGTACAAAATTGCATAAATTGAAAAGTAGACAACTTGTCCTTGAGATGCTTGACGACTTTACATGCTAGCAAATGTACCCCACTAGAGTGATTCTCATGGATCATGAGCTCCTTCCCAAGCTTTATTCTCCCCTGTTCTCCATCGAACTTCATTGCACAATTTAGCTTTCTTTGCCCCGAAAGCCTGGAGAATTTCATCCCATCCATTTTCCTTTCCATTTCCTGAAATGACTAGAGACAACACACAGAATTCAGCAAATAAGATTGTTGTAGCATTACATTTACTTAATCCTAACACATAACACAAGTAGCTTCTATACCTCGTACACTGGTACGGTCTTCCCACTTTTTCCAGCTTTGTTTTGGTGGCTTGGGGTGGTTCTCCCCCAATTTGTTCCAGCTTTGTTTCGGTGCAGTGGAATGGTTCTCCCACTTGTTCCAACTTTGTTTTGTACCAGATGCTTCTCTGATATTACCAGCAGTTGCTTCAAAACCTACTGAATTTTTATGCTCAACGATTTTGATGTCAATGAGTGAGGAGTAATCTGTCTGTATAAATTAAAGCGCCACTTGTTAATCTCTTTCAAATAGCAATTAGCAGCTGCTATGAGGCCTTATGCTTGATAGCCTCTAAACCTAGGAACTAAATGGGAACATAATTTTCTATCTTGGCAAAATATCGATCAGGAAGCTGAGCCTGACCTGACAGCGGAAAACAGGCAGTTGGCTAGTACAATTTAATTAAGTTTAAGATGCTCTAAATTTGATCGTCCCTGGTGACATGCTTCTTACATTATCTGATTAACTCAAAGTGAACAAGATAAATAGACTATTAACTATCTATTAGCTTCATGGTTTACAAACAGCTGAATCTTAAATCTATATCAACACCGGAGAGATAGAAGCCCAACTATCCGGGACCTTTTCTCATAAAGCAAGAACAATTAAAACTATATTGGATAGCAAAGGACTACTGAGCCACCAATAGTGGTTGGTGCTTGTTTAAGACCATGAGTACTAGCAATACCTAAACAGAAAAAATGATGGCTAATTTGAGTACCTTTAAAGATCCATCCTCTGCATATGGATGTTTAATTGATTCATCATTCATTGCCGCCTTATAAACAAATGGATATTCTGGAACAGGAATCACCATAATCTTATTTGCTTCAGGTTTACACCACAATACCTTTCCAACCTAGCAGACATTGAGCAAGGTATAACTATGTCGCATCATCTAAAATATTTATAATTTTATATCATAAGGGAGCCAACAGAATTATTACTCTGAAGGAGGAAAGTTCCGGAGTCCAGGTTGATGATAATTCTATTAAACGATATGCAATTATATCACCTCTCTGCAATATACAAGTTCATGGAAGAGATGAATCCAATTCCAAACAAGAGCCAATATAAACATATGTTAGCGACAGAAGCTAATTCCAGAGTAGGAGAGGACATGCAATATTCATAAGCATGTAAAAATTATCAAAACAAACCTCGGGCAAGCTAGCACAAGGTTTGAGCTTATCGAAGTCAATCGGGGGGTTCATAGTTGATAAACCTTTTTTAGCTTGCGGCTTAGAACTTTGTCCTTCACAGTTCTTGCAATTACTCGTCCAAGATGAGGACTTCCTTTGACCCCTGTTTCTTACATTCTTAACTGCCATCCCATTCAACCGTATGATGTCCTGAAACAGTCAATTCCATTGTCGAAGAACTTGGTTTCACTTGCAAGGACCACACACAACAGAAAAGAGATCTAAGCACAGGGATAATACCATTGAAGCTTGACCTGGATGGACAATCTGGTTTGCCTCTGCTGGAACTCAAATTTAAATAAACTTGTTAGTACTTGGACCAAGCAGCATAAAGTAATAACATGCATTTTCAAATAATAAGAAACACAGACAGACCTTGACCAAGAGGCAGAAAACGAACATGGCCGGGTCTAATTACCACCGGTACAATTTCTTTATCATCACTACTGCCAGCTAGCTGTTCAGAGTCCTCAATGTAATTCTCATCAGGTAACTTACGGTTACTCTTTTCAACTCTTTGTTGCTGTACCTGCAGAATGATCAAGGAATAATAATAACTCAAGGATGGAATTGACGCAGTCTCATTTTTAGATGGCTAAAAGTGTATGCCATATGTTTTTCCAATCTAACAACCCAGTACCTAAAAGATACAATAGTTAATCAATTTTACCCATGTAGGTGGTTAAAGATATAGGTCACATCCAATAGAAAGTAGAGTTGACGTTGAAACAGGATGTCAACTCCACTAGTATATAAGAAAGATAAACCATCTCAGGAGGAGGCACCAAGAGCACCGAGTACCTTTTTCTTCTTAGTTTTGACCTGTTTCCTCATCATTTTCCTTTTATCCTTGTCCGGAGAAGAAAACTTTTGAAGCTGAAAAAGATGAAAAATTACAATGAGTTAATTACTTTTCTACACAAGGCTAAATGACTTAGAGAGTTAACATCCTATAAACTGAAGAAAATCGAATCAATTCCTGGTTTCCATAATAGTTTAAAAGACTAATTTCATGTGATCTTATTAAGTAATATCATAGGAAATCAATTTCTACAAACTAAATCTCTAAAAGTTTAAATAAAGATTGATTATGGGAATGAGGACATTGTCAGAGATTCATATAGTTGGGGTTGAGACAAGGATCGATCTTTCCATACTTCATCTCCAAAAATTAATAAAACAAAGACCCTTCTATTAATTGAACTACGCTGGCCAAATAAACTTCACTAGCCTTTTGCTCGTTGGAGATACTTGTATCGGTATGACCGCTGGATGATTTGTGCTTCTCGACCAGACTCTTTTCAGAAAGAACTTTGTGCTGGAATCTACCATTATGCTCTGTACGAAACTTCAAATATTTGGAAGTTGGAACAACTCTTTTTTTCTTCATCCTACAAGTTGGACAGAATAATAAGAAACATGAATACGCATGACAATTCTTACAAGGTACAACCATGCAATATGAAATGAAACTTCGTCAAACAAAATGAAAATTGTCCTAAAACTAGTATGTGGATACCGACCATATATATACCTGATATGGAGACTAGAAAGAGATGGTGTCACCTGAAAACCATGGATTGGGAATAAAATAAAATTCAACATCATTCTGACTTGTATTAGTTCACAAACCTCGCATGGTCGAGGTGTGATGTTACCAGTGAGTCAGAACCACGTTTTCAACGCAACTTATTCAAACTTAAGTATATAGTTACGATAACTAACCCTTAAACAGCAAGAACTAACAAGTACGTGACACTTACATCCTGGTTCTTCTTTTACCAACTTCAGAATCTTGTTTACAAAGGTATCGAATAATATAGAAATTTAAAATCACTTCCGAATCCTACTGGAACCATAAATGGCATTTTATAAACTGGTACCATTCACATTGAAGCAACTGCCATAAACAAAAGCAACATATAAGCACCAAGGGACCATTAGGTTTCAAGTCCCTTCAAGAACATGGTGTTTGAACATTGAAATGTTGTCTGCTCATAAAAATTAACGCTATGCGATTCTTAAGCATCTGCAATGACAGATATTGGTGCTACGTACTTTGAACTGTGAAGTGTTTTCAGTGCCTTCCTCTTGCTGGAAAGTGTTTTCTTGACGCTTCCCGCATCCAAAGTGTCTTCCAACTGACGCAGAAGTTCATAAGGTTCATCAACTGCATCTGCTTCATTTTTGTAGTCAGTGCACTTGTTCACAAGCTCTTCCATCTTGTCAGCCGCAGTCACATTGTCCACATTCTTCTTAACCCTGTTAGAAGAACAATGCGGCAAACTGGGACACCTGGTCTTATAGAGAGGAAGTATTGAAAGAGGAAATGCGGCCCACAAACTGACCTAACAATATCTTTATCCTTCAAAATAGAAGTAGGTTCAAAAGGAGGTAGAACAAAGCCATCCATCTGTGAGAGGGAAAAGACAAGTTAAGCATGCATACATGACATTCACAGTGAAGTGCATTCAGGAGAAGGGAAGTTAATCTATCTGAAAGACCCAAGATTGTTTGATGAATTCCAAAGTCCTCCCTCTCCTCTCTAACATAAAGTGCATGTAAAAATGAGACCCCCACATTGGACAGCCAGACAAGTTGAGAGACGAACTTACAGAAAGAATGAGGCCATGTGGGCAAGCAGTACGAAGGAAGAAGTAATCAAGAAGATAGGAAGAGAAGTCGGAAATGGTAGGGAGATGAGATTTGAGAAGAATCCAACTCCGTTTGAGTCCATTTTTCCTGTGAGACTTGCTCAGTAGCTGCCCCTGTTCGAAAAGCAAACGTATTCTCACAGTCCCCGAATTCATTGATCATCCGAAGAATCCTCCAGCAGCAAAGCAACTAAGACTGATTCCAAATTTTGCAAACAAATGGAATCTTTAAAACTATACTTCAAGTCGCTTCATTGCGGAGATTTAAAGCTTCAATATGTTTGAGAGTGAACACTTATTGATTAACCTTTCTTTTAAAATATAATTCCTTTTAACTTTCATTAAAAATAATCCTTTCAATCTTATTTTGGACTCTGGAGGAACGAAAAAAGCTCTTTTTTTTCAAAAAAAAAAGAAAATATTTTTATTATTCAAATTGGACTAATCAAAAACAATTTACATACCATATTGGACAAATCCACGAATGTCGAAGTGAAAGCGAAAGTAAGTTCTCATGGAGCAATTTTAAGTGCTTAATGGATTCGAACATAGGTGATCTATCCATGATTAGGATGAAACTAAAGGCTCAAAATATTGAAAATAAAGCACAGACGCGAAGCGAGAGGGTAATACTACTGAACTTGGTTCATGTGATATTATGTTTTCATGGAAAAGAAGGGGAGAAAAGGACGGGCAAGATTTGTGGGTGGTGAGGGTAATTTGTATAAAGCAGCAGCCTACATTGCACTTGTGTTGAGCTAGTGGGAAACAAAACATAATAAAGCAACTCCACTATATCAGCCTTAATGGAACTAGTGGGACATAATGAAGAAGAAGAAGATATTCATTCCTATGCCATGGTTAATTTCGCAATTTTTACTTTGACTACAGCAGGAAAGTTTAATATAGGTAGATAAAATTGTGGACAATCAAAATAGAGTTATCGCTTTTTGGACTAAAATAGAAGCCACGAGGAGATACCTCTCATAGAAAACACTTGAAGAAAGAAAGCAGACGTTTGGGATAACAGGTGTGAATCATCCCAGAAGAAAGTGGTCAAACTTGGGTAGTGGTTGGAGTAGAGAGATGCTGCATCCTCGGCATGGCATGGAATTTTGGTTTCCTTCTTTCCTTGGTCCACTTAATTAGAAGAAAAAATGAAAATATAATGGAAGAAAGAGGTGGTGGATATGACATAAGCATGCAAAAGGGTAGTCAATTTTGAATTTGAAAACCAATGTCCACACTGGGGACTCTGTTGTTTCAACTTAAACACCATGCAAGATTCTTGTCTTCATATGTATATTATATAGTGTTGTTACAAAATGGGTAAGCTGGTGTGTAGTGAGTCAAGTATATATAGAGTCATCTTCAGTCCTACTTGAATCTCATTTCCCCTTGGCCGCCCCCTTTGGCCTAAATTTCTACTATTTAAACCTGCACCCACCAGCTCTCTTCTTCACTTCCATCTCATTTCTCTCATCTCCTGGTAAATCCTATTAACCATTCTTTTCCTTCTCATTCTGCCAAACCATTTTTTCTAATTAAAGAAAAATAACTTGAATAGACGTATTCTAATCATGCAAAAAAAAAAAAAAAAAAAAACCACAATTTTATCAAAATAGTTTTGGAAATATCAGTTTTTTTCTATTTTTCTTTTAAAATAACCCCTGTTTTCTCATTATAATTATTTTCTCAAAGATTATTGTTGTTCATAAATTTAAAAGCTTTCAACCAAACCTCCTAATACCGCTGTGTTGTCATCTGTTTAAACACTTTCCATATGTATCCAAATTTCACTGTGTTGTCTCCTAAATTGGAC
Organism: Cucumis sativus; assembly: GCF_000004075.3. Taxonomy (NCBI): domain Eukaryota; kingdom Viridiplantae; phylum Streptophyta; class Magnoliopsida; order Cucurbitales; family Cucurbitaceae; genus Cucumis; species Cucumis sativus. The sequence goes on along the minus strand of NC_026656.2, from coordinate 17,265,945 downwards.
TGCCAACTTTAATTAACTCATCTCTGATTATACCTCAATTACCACTAAACTATTACATTAATTATTTTCTAATCATTACTCATCTTTCTATTCTTTTTTATATTTTTGTATATCAATAGTATTTAAAATTTTATTTTAAGAGTTTGTCATAACCTGACTCACAGTTATACACTAAACAAACATGTAAAAGTATATTAAGTTTGTACGGTAAAAAAGTTATTAATAAACAACAATTTTGTAATTAAAAGCCTATTTAAATAATTTTTTTGAATTGTATATGCATAAGGAGTATTTAGTCCTTTCATGGTTGAACTATTTTTCTATTTACAATTTATTGCCTTGTTTGATGGTGGATGTAGAGATTGCTCTACCCAAGTTTTCACCATACACAAATTTTTGTTTGACACCCATATCAAATTAATAAGATTCGTCCCAGTAAATATATTTTAATAGCTTAGAAGACGATAAAATTCACGAATGTACCATTTTAGGCATAAATTTTGTATACTCCCACAGTCTACAGAATTTTTCACTTCAAGTTTCCCAAATTGTTTGCCCTGTGTTCATATAAACTAAACCATTTTCCTTTTACTTTTTCTGTGTTTGCTTAAAAAAAGTATGTGTATATATATATATATTCCAATCCCACTCCTTGTATTTTCATTTAATCTATAACAGGCATACTCTTGTTTTGATGTAAATCAGATCTTTTTATTTTTTCCTTTTTAGATAACAAAGCTTCCTTACTTTGTAATTAATTTTTGTTGGTTTTCTCTGCATGAACTCAACTTACTTAGTTTAGCCAAAAAGCAAAGGAAGAAGAAGAATAAGATATCATATCTTTGGTCTGTGTGTTAAATAATTAGCCTTTTATTATAAATTGCCATTCACACACACGTCTTGCCTTAGAATTATAAAAGAGATTAATCTCTGATTTCATTAATGAACAGTGGTTGATCCACCTAAAGGGTCACATTCCCCGCCCCCACCAAGGATGTGAGTCAATATACTGCCGTCCTATGCAGTTGAATTCTACTATCCAAACGGGTTTTTATCCTTTTCTTAATTCGTTTTTCTAATTGTGGATTTTCAGTGTTGAAGTTGAAGGTATCAAAACACATCAAACACATAGCAGAATCCTGTTTTATGGTCTTGTCTTACTCTGAATTTGATCGTTGAGAACCGCCACTGCCGTTGACAACACACATCATGAAAAACATCTGCTTTTCCCTCTTCTTCTCTTTCGGACTTCTCTTTAATTGGTCTGTGATTCTCTCCTCTTTCTCACTTTTAGTTTAATTTTCTTCTATGGTTGTTAATTCTGGGATATTTTAAGAACTGGGTTTCCATATTTGGTTTAAAAAATTCTACTTCATTTATAAACTTGGATTCTTATTGATTGAACCAAAACCCACTTCATTTGTTTTCAAGTTTTGCATTCCATTGTTAATGGATTCTATTTCTTCCTCTTTATTCCTGTTGCAAATTTAGGAATATGCTTAGTTTGGGAGTCCAGATAATCTAAGGCTATGGTTTCAATAAAGCCACTGGCTTGCTAATCATTTGGTGTATACGAACTCTAATCTGGTTCAGGGTCTCCTCACAAACCGGACCAGAGCGCGCTGCCCTCCCACCGAGAGGTTGGAACTCCTATGACTCATTTTCCTGGATTATTTCCGAAGAAGAATTCCTAAAAAATGCTGAGATTGTTGCCAATCAACTTAAATCTAAGGGATACGAGGTAGGAATTTGGTAAATGGCTGACAAATTTTGTTTGTAACATTGCCCATTTTTATAATCTAATGTTTGAATTCCTTTAGCTTTATTGTAATCTAATGCAGTAAAATGTAAGACTTGTTTCTTTTACTTGATGCAGTACGTGATTGTGGATTACCTCTGGTATAGAAAATTGGTTCCTGGGGCATACACTGACTCTCTTGGATTTGATGTGATTGATGACTGGGGGAGGATGGCCCCAGACCCAGTTCGGTGGCCTTCCTCTCAAGGTGGCAAGGGATTCTCTGAAGTAGCTAAGAAAGTTCATGATATGGGTTTGAAATTTGGAATTCATGTTATGAGAGGAATAAGTACACAGGCAGTAAATGCCAATACTCCTATATTGGATATTTCAAAGGTAACTTGGGCAAGTTCCCTTATTCTGTATACTGTGAGCATTGATAAATAATCGGCACTATAACACAGGAGAAGTGTTAATTGTAAATCCTTTTTTTCCTCTCTTGGATGAAAGATAGGGAGTTTATGCTTAAATTTTCTCAATTGCTTCTTAGGGAGATGCCTATGTAGAATCCGGGAAAAAGTGGCTTGCAAGTGATATAGGGATCAAGTCGAGGGCTTGTGGATGGATGCATAATGGTTTCATGAGTGTAAACGTTAAATCGGGAGCTGGAAAAGCCTTCTTAAGGTCCCTTTATCAACAATATGCTGATTGGGGTGTTGATTTTGGTAAGTTTTACTGTCATTAACAAAAAGTAAGGTTGCTTCCTACTGTAAAAGTATTAGATAGACTGTTATCAATTTGTAAAGAATTTCTTCTTAATCTTCAACTTTAACATTTTAACCGATTATCCTTAGAACACTTAAGATGCCCCGAAAAATCTGATGTAAATGCTTTTTTTCAATCAGTAGTTTGATAGGAATAAATCTAGCCATCTCTTGTAGTTTTCTGTGGAAAAACGCACTATTTATTGATAAGAAGTCTAGTAGTGTGTTAATCATGATCATAGATTTCAAAAACACCATAACTCCAAAGAAAATGTACCTCATACTTAGAAATATAGATACTGACTATAGCAATATATAGATAATAAATCTTTAATTTGCCTGTGAAATGATGTTAATTTATTTTTGCTCCCACTATTTCCTGGAACCTGTGTACTAACCTGAAATTATCATTCTTTATAACCTTATTTTTCTGGCAGTGAAACATGATTGTGTCTTTGGCGATGATTTGGATTTAGATGAAATAACCTTTGTCTCTGATGTATGTTTCTCTCTCTCTCTCTCACACACACGCACATACACAACTGTTACTCCTTTGCTAAATGCTAGTTCCTTGAGTATGCACAGGTTCTTAAACAACTTAACAGCACAATAGTATATTCTCTGTCCCCTGGAACAAGTGCAACGCCAGCCATGGCCAAGGCTGTGAGTGGGCTGGCTAATATGTATAGAATAACAGGTGATGATTGGGATTCTTGGAACGACATCGTTTCTCACTTCGACGTCACCAGGTAAATGAAGTTGTTATGTTTCAATTCAAGAGATTCAAATTCATATCATTTGACATTGATATCATCTCTACTTGTACTCTACTTACACAATCTGTTTCATCTCTTCTTCAGGGATTTTGCTACAGCTAATATGATAGGTACCGCAGGCTTGCTGGGCAAATCATGGCCTGATTTAGATATGCTTCCACTGGGGTGGCTTACCGATCCAGGTTATACAATTTTATAATTTTTTTTTTCATATTCCTCTCTGGGAGCTGAGGGGTAAGATTGCAATAAGACTGAACAAATGAAAAATGATTGTACAATCAGGTTGAGTAACAATCTTAAGGAGTTTGGTAACAAATTATTGTTCCTTGTTATTTGGAAAGCATCCTTACTAGATTCGATAAAAGAATTACATGCAACTGTCTTTTATGAATCATTTTTCTTCAAGTAATATATATGTGATGCCTAGTTAGATATGAACTAATCATTAAATTATATTCCAATAAATGGTCTGTATGAGGAGACTGAATACAGATTAATGGGATTGGGCAAATAATTTTTTGGGCACTTTGTCGAAATAATATTTCAAATTAAGCATGTGTAAATGTTATTAATAATGTGAAATAAAATGTTTAGGTTCAAATAATGGGCCGCATAGGACAACCAACCTCAACATAAATGAACAAAGAACTCAGGTACCTCTCTTTTTTTTTGTATTTTAAAGAGAGAAATTATCTCAGGAACTCTCATCTGACATAGAAGTGTTGCTTTTCCTTCTTTTTTTTTTTCCAGATGACTTTATGGTCTATATCCAAGTCTCCAATTATGTTTGGAGGAGATTTGAGGAATATAGACAATACCACCTTTAGTATCATCACCAATCCAACCCTATTAGAGATCAACGCCTTTAGCTCAAATAATATGGAGGCAAGTTGAGCTTTTTTCCATTTTTTAAAATTTAGAAGTTAGGAGAAAAAATTTCTTGATATCAACATTTTTACCTTTTGTTTTTGTTGCCTTTACAGTTTCTTAAAATTGCTTCAACAAACTTTAGAAAGCGAATTGTGAAATGGCATTCCAGAGGTTTGGAGACATCAGCTTCGCGTATATTGGGTCTCACCAAATGTGCATATTCAGACACGACTGGTTGGATTACTGAAAGTCTCAATGAAGGTCTCGAAAAAATATGTTGGAAGGAAAATCCTGAACATGAATCTCAAACACCTTTTTGTCTATATAAACGAGGATCCCGAGTTGCAATGTAATTTTTTGATACTTTGCATTTATTTGGCTGTGTAAAATTTTGATTTTGAGCAGTGTCTCAAAATATTATGTTCTGTTGCAGAGATAAAGAGGCAGCTACTCGCCGTGATCAAGTGGAACTTCTATCATTTCCAACTAGCTCGGTGGATGTTTGCCTGGATGCCACTCCCAAAAGAAAGCATAGTTCTGAAGCGATCATGAGGGGCTCATTTTTCCCCTGTAAAGGGCATGAGAATCAGGTTCATCTTTGGCTCTTGTTTGTTTAATGTCGTTTTCCAATTTATAATCAGAATCAGTGTGCATAGCTAAGTATTCGGAATTACCAGGTTAACCATCCTGCTAAATATTATATCTTTGTTTTGGAGAGGATGAAGAAAATAGTGGACTTCAGATCTGTATATGCATATTCTTTTTCTTACTACTTTCATCTTTCTGATCCTCTTATTTTCTTCCTGGAATGCTCACTCTGATAATAACAGAAGTGGGATTTATACGCTAATGGGACGTTGGCAAACCATTATTCAGGGCATTGTGCAATTGTGAAGTATAATAAAGGTAATGAATCCGAGATTGAATTGCATTATTAAGATGAGAGTTAAGTTTTTGAGCATCATGATCATTTATAAAAATTGTTCCTGCAGCCAAATCTATTCCAACAGGAGCTCGCTCTTGGGTCGCAGCAGGAAGGGGAGGTTAGTGTATCTCTGAGATTCTAGATGGATTTTCTCATAGATGAAATGAAGCATTCTTCTGTTAACATATTACTGAATAACATTTTGATCTAATTTAGGTGAGGTATATGTTGCTTTCTTCAATCTAAACAATGCGAAGACTGTTATATCTGTGAAGATTTCAGACCTTGCCCAGGCACTCCCAGGCAAGAAATTGGGTTCGAATTCTTGTAAATGCAGAGAGGAATGGTCTGGAAAAGACTTTGGACTAGTCTCAGATTTAATAGCTGCACCAGTTGAAAGCCATGGTTCTGCACTATTTATCATCAATTGTAACTAGTCCAACCGCGTCATCAAAGCAGTTAATCCCTCTGGAATTTGCTTACATTTTCTTATCGAGTCTCGATATGTATGGCGGGAAAATACATAGTGCGATGTATCAGTCAAAGTCTTCATTGAAGCAAATTCCTGGGGCTCTCATAAATCTGTACTAAAGACTTTTTAACATCAATCCAACTTCTCTTCTCCCTATGTAAAACTTTCAATGGTGGGGTGGCTGCTTTCTCTTTGTCTGCATGCCTCTCCATAACATGGTGAAATGCTTTTCAGAGGGTCTTCCCATGGGGCCAACAAAACTTTGGTTTCTAATTAGTTTTTCAATTGATAAGATATTATTGGAAAATAAGTTTTTATCAATTAAACTTTGTTATGTCCATCTCATCAAACTCCAATATTTTAAATTTACAATTAAATCTTTCGTCTATCTCACCCCATTTTTTAAATTATAACTTATTACCTTTCTAAATATTTTTGTTATTCATAGCTTGTGACATTTTTAATCCAATCCTTTTGGCATCTTGCTAGTTGGTAAAAGAATGTTTGTATTTAAAATGATATGATAAAATAGTCCCCATTGAATGGAAAGAGAAAGAGTAAATGTAGTGGACAAGACAAGTACAATATATAGACATTTGAATTTGAAACAATATAGTTGGTTGTTAATTACAAAGAAAGCAGCCGCCGGGGCCACCCAAGTTTTGAGTGGTATTTTTGGTGAAGTAAAATTCAAGTTTTGTAGCTCTATTTTAGTTTTAGAACTAACAATTGGATAATGTAAGTTGTAAGAAGATCATTTTCAATGTTTTCTTACTCAACTTTGATTCATATAAGTAATAACACTTTCACTCCCTCGTAAGTGATGACCTATGAAAACTATTCATTTGGATTATTTATAAGTGCAAGTTGCGTTATTTGATAATAATATTTATTATAAGAGAGAAATGTAATGCCCCCCCCCCCCCACCTTTTTGGGCTTTCAAATCGATGCCCTTTCGTGGGCCACAGGATCCCTTTGGATATCTAGTGGAGGGCCCATCCATCATCAACCTCGCTTCCTCTTCTCCCAAACCTCCTCGGTTTCCTTTATAAATAAGAAAGAGTACCTGAATTGTCTTATGGGAGTGATGGACCCGGTAAGGATACCAGCACACACCGAGGGCCGATTCCCACCCTCTTATTCTTCCTTCCTCAAACATGCCTCCCTTTCTACGTTCTAAACTTTCTATACTTTCTCACTTTCTTCCTCCTTCTTCCTTTCTTCCCATCCAAACATGTCTTCAATAATCCCTGTGACTGCTTCTTCTCCACTTGGCTTCTTCCCTCAGTTTTCAGCTTCCTCCAACCTCCATTTTCAACAGTTTCGCTTTCCTCGTCTGCTCAACCGCACACTTGCGGCCTCCATATCTCATCATCTTAATCTCACTTCCTCTAACAAATTATGTAGTCCACGCCCTAACTGCGATCTCCATTCCATTGCACTTCCGGTTTATACGTCTGAATCAGTGGCCGATAAACTTCGTCGGCTTGTTTTGGAATTCGAGTCTCTCCTAGAGCCGATTGATCGGGTTAAACGACTGTTGCATTACGCGGCCATTCTGGACTCTTCGGACGAAGCCATTCGACTACCGGAGAATCGAGTGAAGGGATGCGCGGCGCAGGTGTGGTTGGATGTGAACGTTGACGAGTTCGGCCGGATGAGATTCAAAGCGGACAGTGATTCAGAGATCGCGAAAGGATATTGTTCGTGTTTGATTTGGATGCTGGAAGGTGCGGAGCCGTGGGAGGTTTTGAAGGTGAGGAGCGATGATTTGGAGGCTGTGAACGTTGGATTGCACGGAAAAGCGACATCTAGGGTTAATACATGGCAAAATGTGTTGATGAGTATGCAAATGAGGACCAACACTTTGGTTTCAAACAGTGAAATGAAACCGCCATTGGAGCCGTTTACCTCCCGTACTGTTCATCGTCGCCTCCATGGATGAAACGAAGCCTGAATTGGAGGATTTAATCTTCAGGAGCTGGTCGTTCATCATAACAAATTGAGAAAGCAACAGGGTAGATGAAATGAATCAAAATTTCATATGATCTGAAATGAGAAAAGCTTGTATTGTAATCATGCCATACCAACACTGAAACAGGTATCTTTTGATTGTAACATAAAATCATTATGTACTAATACCTCATGATATTGGATTAAGTTTTCCATTAGGTTGGAAGAGTTTTTCTGTATTAACTTCAACATCATCCATTAACCTTAAGACCCAAGTTCAGTTGTGCAACACATCCTCTCATCTATGTTGAGAATTTCACGTTTATGTTAGAAAATCTCACCTTGCAAAAACCAATTGATAACTTTAAAATGTTATCAAATAATCTATCTAACTCAAATCACACCTTTTAAATAAACTATAAATTATTAACGGGTGGCTTTTCTTCATCTTTCTATTTTTCTTGATGATAATTTCATAAAATTTTAAGACAGAATAAATTCATTTATGTTCTTTTAGTTGATTTTAAATTTTAAATGAAATGAAGTGAAAATACTAACATACTTAGGGATTAATTAACAAGTTGATATGATTGAATTAATCCTTTGATAGATGCATAATGACGTGTAAAAAACCAACTCACAAATAAAAAAGTCTTCCATTTAAAAACACAATAAAACTCTTCAAATCAACTTATCATTGGTCTTTAACATAGCTTTTTTCTTTTAAAATAACTATCTTACAACTTATTTTAAGAAATAACATAGCCTAATTTCACGAAAAGAAAGTAGCATAAACTATATATATATAACTTACGATCTGTTGATATTAGACATAAAGGTGAATATTATGAGTTTAGAAGCTAATAAGTTGGAAAGGTGATTGAAAAGAGGGAAACAAAGGAGGTCTTATCGCGGGTAGCTTTAGTCCTATAGAAAGAAACCTCTTTAATAAAAAAGAAAAAAGAGTCAAACCTAAGGTTGAAGATATAAATTGTTTTGCCTGCGATTTAGCTAATAGTGAACCACACCCTTATTTATTTCTCTTTTATGTGTTTGTGTTCTGTATTGGCTGATTTCTTAACTTTTTGTTTTTTGGTAAATAAAATTCTTACTCTTTAAAAAAAAAAGAACAATAGGTGCACTAAGTGGACAGAGTGTTGTATCTAAAAGGTCATTATTGGACTGATGAAAAGCAAAGAAGAAAGGGATTTAATAAGAAGAAAACAAAAATGGAAGACAGCAGTGAACGGAAGTTTAGTATAAATTATAATGAATTGTTATTGTTATTATTTATTACGATCGTGCAAGTAAATTGAAGTGAAGTGGATTATTATTATAAAATGGGATGAAATAAACTGATAACAGTTTCTCGAAAAGATAAAAAGAAAGCTGACAGATTATTCACAGGTAATAAAGAAATTTATAGGTTAAGAAACTTGTTTATGTATGTAATGAGTAAATAGTGTATGTAACCAAAGCATGTAAGAAGCAAGTATTTAAGTGTATGAACGAAACCTCAAAACTAATGAAGGTTATAGAAATTACCAGAAAAAGGACAATAATGTTTATACAAAATTGATAGATTAACGAAAAGTAATTGAGAAATTGATAGATTGATTTGATTTTGTAGAAGGGATTGGGTTGGTTTAGAAGTTAGAAGTACACCCGCACCCGCACCACCCGCACCACTTGGCTGTTGATAGTAAATAAAAATCGCGACCGTCCAATAGGTTGAAGTCAAGAGAGAGTGGAGATGATCGTGTGGTGGTGAGCGCGTGAAAGGCAAAGTCCAATAATCTGCATTCTCCACGACTCCCCACTCACACACACACTCCTTCCTCCTCTACAATTCCAATAGGGAACCATAAAAAGGGAAGAGAGATTTGTATAAAAAAAAAAAATCCTTCTCCCTCCCCTCACAGCGACCGTTTCCCTTTCCTATTTCAATCGCATGTTCTCTGAGCTCCGGCTCCATTAAAGGAGCCTAGCTCATTCCCCCCAAACTCCTTTTCTTCCTTCCTTTAGATCTCTCTTCTCCCTCTATTTCGATTCCTCGATCTTCACCTTTAATCCAAACCCAAACCCAAACCACACATAAAATGTCAAAACCCTGGGGTGGAATCGGAGCCTGGGCCGCTGATGCCGAGCGTGCTGAGGCTGAGGAACGGGAGGCACAAGCTGCTGCGGCTGCCTCCCAATCTGAATCCAAGAATTTCCCTAGCCTTAGGGAAGCTGTTAGCACCAAGCCCAAGAAGAAGAAGATGTCTCTCTCGGAATTCACTATGGGAACCCTCACCGGTCCTGGCACCGGAGGTAGGCTAACGGACACCCAGGGCTTGACTCCGGAGGAAATGATTCGCCTTCCAACTGGTCCTAAAGACCGCTCTGGTGAGGAAGTGCGTTCTGGCCGCCTCGGTGGGGGATTTCCTACTTATGATCGCCAAGGTATGTCTGCTGGCCGATTTCGAGACCGTGATGAAGGCGATGGCTCCTGGGGTGGTGGTCGACGGTCGTATGGTGGCTTCGACGAGGAACGCAGAGGTCCATCTTCTAGGGCTTCTAATTTTGATCAACCTTCCAGGGCTGACGAGGTGGATAATTGGGCAATGACGAAGAAATCTCCCACATTGGATTCGGGTCGACAGAATAGGTATGGGTCGTTAGGCGGTGGCGTGGGTGGGATTGCATCTAGGGCAGACGAGGTCGATAACTGGGCGAGTGTCAAAAAGCCTATCCCATCGAGATCCTCCACATTTGGTTCTGGTTATCGTGAGGCGAACGAGCCTGATCGCTGGGGTAGAGGCCGTTCGCGTGATAGTGACACAGAACGACCCCGATTAGTATTGGATCCACCCAAAGGCAATGTCGCTACAAATGAAGCAACCAGGACAAACAAGCCAAGTCCTTTTGGAGCAGCAAGGCCGAGAGAGGAGGTTTTGGCTGAGAAAGGGTTGGATTGGAAGAAGTTGGATACAGAAATTGAGGCCAAAAGAACCAGTAGGCCAACCAGTGCTCACTCTAGCAGGCCTTCGAGTGCTCAATCCAGCCGTTCGGAGGGTCCAGGATTACAGGGCCTAGAAAATGTGGCGAAGCCGAGGCCAAAAGTCAATCCATTTGGGGATGCCAAACCTAGGGAAGTTCTGCTGGAGGAACGTGGCAAGGACTGGCGAAAGATAGATCTGCAACTCGAGCATCGTGCTGTTGACAGGTCCTAATTTCACTTTTAAAAGTGTTAATCTCTATATCTATCTGTTATTGTTCAGTGCAGGGTACAATTGATTGGTTTTCTGATTGTCATTTGGTTATTTTCCGACATGAAGCTAGCTAGCTGGAGCTGTTCTATTGAGAATTAGTTTTTACTTGATTTTTCACTTTGCAAAGGTTCTGACAGCTAGCTGCCTATGTCATCAGCTGAGTAGAGTAATTTTTGGGGTAACCTTCCTAATAATTTATACTTATGATACAAAGGCGTTGCTAGGACCTACGGAACAAATTAGCATGTATGATGAACAAGAGATGATGACCTAGCTATAACGTGAGAATTAGAACTTGAGTGATCATATATGTCTTACTTTGCTGTTGGGGTCGTTGCTTAAGAATTGGTTATCACTTATCATCAGGGAACAACAAACCAAGAATTGACGGAATGTGATTTTCTAATAACTTTTGGTTTAGGGTTTAGAATTCTGGTTTATATCCAATTTACCGCAGGAGCTCTCATAAATAGTCTATTTTGTCCCTTATCGTATTTACCAAAGACTGTACAAAGCAGCCACCACTAGGCCATGAGGAGCGGAGACTCCGAAACTTCTTCTGGACTTTGGTCATTACCTTGGAATAGTCTGATATTTCTGTCATTCCAAATCAACCACATGATTGTTCTTGGGACATGAAGAAAATCTTGGACTATCTGAATGTATGCCTTTGAGAAGTAAATTCATCCAGAAGACTTCGAAGAGGAGAACCGTACTCCAATTAAAGACGGTAAATAGTCCGGCCCAAATATTTCAGGGGGCATATATAAAAGACATAAATTGATATGGAAAGGCAGCGGATAGAAGTGCCTTTGTGATTCATTTGCTTCTTTACACAGAGCACCGGTTTGGAGATAGGGTGGGACAAGAACACCTTCTCTATAATCTATCATAAGTATTAATTCACGAGTGACTAAGTTCTCAAAGAACTTTATTCTTATAGGGATAGGACTTAGGAGATTAAAATGCTTCCAAACAGAATTCTAGCTAAGCCTCCAAAGAAAGTCCCTTGTGTAAGCTGGTAAAATGTCTCCAAACAACTCTTGGGAAAAGCCCAGCACAAATGCTAAGCTGTGAAGTGGTTAAATCATTAGATCACATTTACTTTCAAATGAATTGGACGCCAATAATCAACCGGTCCATCAGAAAGTGGTTTTCTTAACCTCTTTAGAAATTCATTATATGTTGACGACTACATTTTAGAAAATGTATGTTTTATTGATTATTATTTGAATGCAGGTACTAGAAATTGAACCAATACAAAATAAAATTATAACATCTGGTTTTTCTTCTAGTGTATTATTTTTCTTTTTTGTTCCAGGAATCTTGGAGAGAATTTTCTTTCTAGCACGTGCACTTAAGTTTATGGAATGCATTTTTATTTTTTTTAAGCAAAAGAAAGATGAAAAGATTTTGTTTAAAGTTGGAAGCTTACTTTATCACCTCAGTTGACATAGGTGAAAACACCATAGGAGTATATTTATTATTATACTTTGAATTGCTTGATTTTCTAGTCATCGAGGTGGTTTGTCTCTTAACTGTGTCTTACTCTTTTACCACAGGCCTGAAACAGAAGAGGAAAAGATGTTGAAAGAGGAAATTGATGTCCTAAGAAAGGAACTTGAGGAAGGGTTATCTCTGAATGCTAACAAAGAATCAGTGCAAGAATCTGCTGGAGAGATGCAAAATCTGCGTGACAGAATTAATAAAAAAGAACATGAACTGGAGACGCTGGTCCTTGATTTGGATGACAAAGTTCGCTTTGGAAAGAAAGCCACTGAAAGACCCGGCTCTGGAGCGGGCAGGGCTGCCGTCTTTCCAGAAAGACCTGGCTCTGGAGCAGGTAGGGCCACTGTCTTTCCAGAAAGACCGCCTTCTCAAGGATCCTTTGACGAGTCCAGAAGTTTTGAATCTGTAGATAGACCTCGATCACGTGGCACCGCAGATGTATGGAGTAGACCCGCTGATGATAGAAAACCAATTCAAGGTGCCAGAGATAGAGGGTTTTTGGGCAACAGAGACATGGAGAGGTTTGGATTTGCTAATCATTTTGTTCTTCTCTGTTGATTCTTGGTTCTTAAAACATTTTAAATGTTTTATTTCATCCGCCAGAAATACCAATTGCATATAGCTGAAAATGTTTAACTAAATTTTCGTACTTGGGATAAAACGCATCTTCTAACAGGTGCAAGGGCAAAACATTACTAAGTAGCTCAAGGGCGGGGGGATATTTTTGAAATTTTGGGCTTGTTCATCGACCACCTTATTTGATTTGTCTATTTGTTCCAAGTGATTCTGTTTTGCGAAATTTATCGTTTTGAATCTCTCAAATGTTGCATTTTTGTTCTTATTCCAGGTCGAGGGATAGATGGTAAGCTGCCTTGTGGATACCATTGATTTACGATCTACTTTTGAGTATTGGAAGCTAATAATACATTGGTCTCACTTTTTACGATGGTTCTTTCTTTTTTTTTTTTTTTTTTTGTTCCCTGAGCTCTGGAAATTGGAGCGAGAGTACTAGTTGTCTGGTGCCAAACTTTTGTTACCCTTTCAAACGATGTAAAATTGCTATTTCTTAATTTTGTTGAAATTGAAGAGCCTGTATTATGGTTAGGACTCGAATATAACCAGACACTTGGGATTCACTAGTTTATTTTTTTTCTTCTTCTTCCTTATCTTGTAACAGTCATTCTGTGTTATACAGCTACTAATTTGGTTCATTTTAAGCTCATGGACATGTCAATCTAAGTTGATTCATTTGCACGTGGAAGATGTTATGAGCTGCTGCTTTTCTTGCCTCATTCTTAGGAACAAAATGGTCAAAATTGTTGTTTCAATCATTGGATATTATGAAACCTAACCTAAGGGGGGGGTAGGTACCAATTACCATTCATCTTTTGGCTTGCTTGCTTGCTTCTTTGACTTTTTATGGAAAACTGGTTTTATAAAACTGGTTTTATACATAATATAACATAAAACTTGTTTTAAGGAATAATATGTATTTTCAAACATGCTTTTGGTGCACATTGGTTTTGGTTACTTCATTACCTAAAACATTGTTTAACAGGACTCAAATTTGAGTAACCACGAATGAAAATGGCATATTTTAATATTGGTATTTACTATATTTTCGAATATGATATAATTTTAATATCTTCTTTTTAGGAAGAAAGCATTACTTAATCAAAATCAGAAGTCATGTTGGAATTGAAATAACAGAGCATCTCTTTTAGGTGAAAGAAATAATGTAATAAGATTGTTTAAGAAGAAAGATAAAATGTGACCAGACGACATGAGTAAGAGAATCTAAACTATAAAAAATATTGGAGTATTAAATTGTTTATTTCGGTTGGTGGAACATATCTATTAGAAAGTTAACTTAAAAAAGAGTTAACAATGAGATAATCCAATAAAGTTTATGTTAATCATGGAGTTGAGAAGTTTTAGCACTTAGTTTAGTGAAATAATGACTTAAATATCAATATGAATGAGAGTTGTTGGCAACTTGGTCAGGAAAAGAACAAACCATGGCTACCAACCAGTAAGCTTCATCTAGATTTTTTCTTCTTCCTATAAAGATGAATTTCAATCCATGCTCTTTAAATAACATAACTTCTAATATTGTTAAGGTGGAAGAAGGCTCAGCTATCTAACTAGCTATACAGAAACAATTGCCTTATGTGGAAGATGTTAGATATCAGTCAACATAATGTGAAATCTTTGAAACACAAAGAAATGAGTGATCATAAACTGCAGATGATCTCGTACAAAATTTTATAAAGTTAGGTTGCAAAAATAGTTGAGAGATGCAAAAAAGAAAAAATTGTTGGTATGGATTACTGTTAAATTTGAATGAACATATATTATGCTGGAGAAAGTTAAGCTGACATGGATAAGCATAAACTGTTGAGGAGATGGAGATTTAATTAGAATCAATTTAAAGTGTATTTTATACTAATTTAGTTTCATAGATGTTAGGAATACATCTCTCAAATCTCACAAGTTCAAAGGTTTTTAATTCTAAGAGTTATAAATTGAATACTTTTACCTCTGTCTATGTGTACGTACCAAAAAAGATTAAAATAGTAATAAAAGATCTCAAAGGAACTGTTTTCAATGAAAGTCATTCGCTAAGCCAAAGATGCTTTCAATAAAGAAGTGAAAGTTTGACTAAAACTGTGCCTTAATTTTTCTCCTTTTTTTGGTGTCATTATATATATGTTTCAAAGGATAGGAAAAACGTTACACAATGTTAATCCAATCGATTAGAAATTCTCTCACAAAAATATTGTATAACTGTAGTTAGGAATAGGAATTAATATAAAAGAGAAAAGAAAAAAAGGCCAAAGAAAGTGATAGAAAAAAGGATAAAGTAGAGTGGTGAAAAGAATGTAGAGAATGTAAATATAGATGTTATGATATTCATGGAGATATATTCATATGGTAGCGTAGACAGTGCAATGAAAGCTTATAATATTTAGGCTTATAACCAAACAGAAAACTAAGAAAAACACAAATAAAAATAAAAAAATAAAGGGGAGAGAGAGAGAGAGAGAGAGAGAGCACAAACCGGTGACTGTGAGATTATAATGGACTGGTGATGGGCAATGAGGATAGGGATTGATAATTGGGGATGAAGATGATTTCCTATCTGGCATGTCTAATCCTGTCCTTTTATAATTCAATCCCTCTATTCTTACCTCTTCTTTCTCTCTCTTGATGGGTCCATTTTGTTGTTCATCAATTTTCTAAAATATTCTTTTTTTTTTCTCTCTTTCTCTCTCTTTTCTCTGTTGTTGTATTCTTTGATTTTTTCTTCTTCTGGGGAATTGGAATTGGGAGCTAAATCTTGTTCATCAATTCTAAATTTGTAAACTTGCAGATAACCCAGTTTTGTTTTTACCATATCTTTGGGTTTGCATTATCCAGCATTCTTCATTCAATCTTCCAAGCATAGAGAAATAAGCAAAATTTGGATGATCCAGCAGCATGTTCAACCTCTCCAGAAGTAGAAATAACTTCTCTAATGGACATTCCTGTAGTTGATGTTAAAGAAGATGTTGGTGGAGGAGTAGGTGATGTTGATGGAAGTGATGATGATGGAGATTCAGACCATGATGAGATTGGCCTGAATATGAAAAGCCCGTATCTTGGACCAGAACCAAACAGCCAATCATGAACATCCCAGTAAACTTCTAATCTTGTTCTGCTGATTAATATAGATTCATTGCCTCTGAATTTCCAATGAAGGTGTTTGATCTTGATTGCTGGTTGGCCATCGATCCTCATCTCTAGTTCTGGGTCGAATGAATCGGATAAACTGGGATTTGTATTGTTGACATTGATGAACTCAATTGAGATGGTGTGGAGCTTGCCTTTCTCATGGAACTGAATTCTGGTGGAGAACATTTTCTTCCCAAATACATGTTCTTTCTTTGAAACAAGAGTTGGCTCAATCAAAGCTGGCCGACAACCTGTCTTTCTGAAAGCATCTTTCTTGAGATCCCCAATAAGCAAAACAACTTCCTCTTCGCAGACAACTGCTACATAGTAATCTGACTGTGGTTCTGTCTCTCCATTGAATTTAGCACTCTTGAGGTCCCAAACCACATCCACAGCTCTTCCTTCAACTTCAAAATGCTTAGAACCTTGTTTTCTCCAGAAGTACCATGGCTTCATCTCAACCTTACATTGATATTGCTCGTTTCCTTCTGGTCCTTGAACACAGATGGAAAGACCATGGAGTAACAGATTCTTACACCAAGTCACTGTGATTAGACGACACTGACCAACGATCTTTGTTTGATACACTGACATAAACACGCTTTGGCCTGATCGGATTACTGAACCTGGATCATTACTTGCCCTCTCCCCAAATGAGAAACAAGCAGGAATTCCAATTGAATCGTGCATGGCTTACAAACCTAATTGTGTTTAGAAGATGGAAATGATGACAGTAGAAAGCAGAAAGGAGGAGGCTGAGAGAGAGAGAGAGAGAGATAGAGAGAGAGAGGATCTGGGCTAGAATATCATTACCCTTGTCCCAGAGATCTATTTCATGGATGCTGACAGACAACTTCTTGGCAGTATGTGCATAGGAAGAGGAAAGAACCCATTATCTGAACTGGCAGCTCTGGAATGTGGAAAAGGAGGGACGAGGAAGAAAGAACTGGACACATTTTATAATGGAAAACACCTTCTGCAAGCTGTGTTGAGCATTTCCATGTTCCTAAAAAAAAAAAGGAAAAAAGAAAAAAGAGACTACGGAAATAAAACTATTTCTTCTGCTGTATAAGTGATTTGGCCTCAATAATGGGTATTAACGCCTCCCATCTCCATAAAACTTAGCTTTTTTCATGCACGGTAAAAAGCAGACAAACCCCATTTCATCTAATGTGAAAATCCCTCAAAAAAGGGAGGAAAAAGAATTGATAGAAGAGGAAAGATTTTAGGCAGTCTTGGAGGTACACAAGCATGTGAGTGAGTGTGACTAAGAGAAAAAAAGAAAAAAGAAAAAAGAAAAAGAAAAGAAAAAGGAACTTCATTAAAATCTGAAAATCATTTGGAATTACTATGCGGCAGATGCTATTCTAATAATATAATGAGATCGAGATTTGTATTTTTCACCTGGGTTTCTCCTCCCCTGTTTGAACTTTGGAGTGGAACTGTTGGGAAAAGTGACTTGGTAAGGAATCTGAAAGATAGATAATGTAGAAATGTAAAAAGAACTGTAGTTTAGGTAACAGAGAAAATGGTCCAGCTTCAGTATTCACTGTATGAGTAACAAGAAGTAGGATTACTTTGAAAGTAGAGAACAATAAACCATAACCCCACTTGTCTGCCGTTGAACATGAAACATATAGAGAAGAACCAAAAAAATATCAGACACATCTTCAACTTCCCTATATCCGAATGACTTGTGAGTCATTGTATGTGACCGCTCCAAGGTTATAATTATTATGTTCAATAAGAGCTAATGAAAGATGGGGATGGGGCTAATCCACGAAAATTCTTTAAATTATTTAGTGTACTCCCCTCGACCATCGCCTCCATTTGAATTGGGTCAATATTCAGCTTCACAATCCTGTATTTTAGTCCACTGTGATTGACCCAACACAGTTCTGCAACAATAATCACTTAAAGCAACAGCTGTTTAGTCCTGAGTTAAACATTTATCTTCTTCAAAACTTAACACATCAGTAATAGATTTGCTGTGAGCAAATAATTTCGCATTGTACAACAAAATGGAGATGAAAAGGATGGAGCATTACTGAAAAGGGGCTGGTGGGATGAAATGCTAATTGGTGTAGACGTTCAAAAGCACCAAACACTGAATAAAGAAGTTTCTTTTTCTTAAATTATTGGCAATATCAATCAAGAAACACATAGTCAATCACTACAAACTTGCCACCCTCATCATGAAACCAATTTCAAAATATTGATAAATATATAGTTTTTTTTTAAAAAAAAGAAAATAAATGTCTACAGAACCTAAAAGAGAAGAATAATTCAAGAAAAAGTTCAGCATTTGATTCGTAGTAGGAAGAATCAGAATCTACCCGGCTGGTTCTTACTTTGCAAACCAAAAATGAAATAATCAAATCTGCTTTTTGTACACGTCTTTTCAGTTATCAATACACAATGGTGAAAGTTTCACTTTTTTCTTCTTTTTTTTTTTTCCATAGCTAATGCCAGTTTCAAACAAACTTACAGGTTACAAGAACTCTCAGATCGACTCTTGCACCTAAAGTATTTCAAGTCGATTACCATTACAGTAATGTCATCCAGACTACCCCTACTCAGAGCTAGATTTACAAGTTCCTTACAAGCAGCCACAAGTCTACTGGAGGTTGGTATCTTCCTATAACAATCCTTATTCTCCTTAGGTGAAAATTCTACCTTCATCTTTTTATGTCTGACCAATGATATTCTCCTTGATTTCGATCCAGGACTTTCAATTTCGCAAGCATAGTCATATTCACCTTCTTCACAGCTTTCCATTGGCTTCTCACAGATTGAAGATTGGCCCACCCCCACTTTTGGTTGCGTGACTAATGAAACTTTCCGTACTTTTGATGCACTTGGATTTACAGAGCAACAATTATGACTAATGCTTCTCAAGGAACCTTTTGATAGCCCAAAACTTTGATCCATCAATCGCGATCGCGTCACAACATCAATAGCCTCTTGGTTTTCCACCTATGAAATTTTGTAACTTCAAAGTTAAACATCAATTGCCAATAAACAACACAATCATTTATCCTCTGATTGATTGATATTCACAAATTAGTTTCCTTCTTAAGCAGTTAAACATTACTGAAAAACTCCCCCCAGGTATCATGAAGTGATTGAATAACTAAACAGATTTCTTAGGACTTCATATTTTGTTGAAGTTTATTCCCTGTTGATGTCGTAGGAAATCAGGTATTATTTCTGGTAACTAAACTCGAAGGTCAATCAACTGCTCTCCGAATATAGAAATCTCATCTCAGGACAAAAATTCACTATGGTATCCTCATAATTCAACCCATTTCAACACATGGTCCACAGAGAGTACTCTCACGTGAACATGATGCATTTTGCTGAATATTAGTAAAAGATAAGGTGACCAAGTACAGATGTATAAATGTGAGGGTCTATATTATCTTTTAATATTCATTTTTAAAAAGTTATTTTGGAAATACTTTTGTAGCTATTCACACAGAGGGGCTTTCTTTTGTAATCTATTTTATCAATCAATGAAATAGTTTTTGTTTCCTATTATAAGAAAAGCTATTTTGGAAATGAGACAGTTAACAAACTTAGTTCCAAATATATGTCTTAATAAAGATGATTTTATTACAACATGTCAGATATACATCGTCTTTGGAAGAGCTGGTTTGAGCTTGTTTCTTTCAGGTTGTATTCTCACTCATCATCATTGAAACGAAACTTTCCTACTCTTCACTCAAAACGAGAACAATTTTTAAAAGTGATCTCATTTAGAACTTTCATAATTTTCATTTTTAAAAGTTCTTAATTTAGTAAACTGAAAATCTATTCCTATGAAGAAGCCATTTACAAAACAAGGGAGATGAGTTATCCCAAGGGATTACAAAAGGCTTCACATTTTTTTAGTACAATCGAAGTGGAAGAATTGAAACACATACTATATACTAGTTGAGCCGTTTTTCACCTTTTCAATTGACACGTACAAATTTGTTTGCAAACAATCTCTTTAAGAACATAAAATTTATATATAAAAAATACACTCCCATGCATATGTATATGAGAATTCATCCATACCTTTTCCCATAGCCCATCAGTGGCCAGAACTAGAAATTCCATGTCTTCACTAATAAGCAGGATCTTTGAATCAGGCTCTGCAATCACCCAGTCCTTCAAATGAGCATCACCAATGCTTCTAGAGACAGAAAGAACTCCATGAACTCTCCATGCCCCCCTATGAATCTCAACATATCCACCCTACATCACAATTTCGAGTTCAAGTTCATTGTATAACCTTGCTTTTACACACTGTATAACAGTGAAAACTTAGTACCTTGTTTTCTATTCTTTTACGCTCATCCTCCTGTTCAACTCTATGGTCTTTAGTTACTGCTTCAGCTACTCCACCTCTAGAAAGAACAGCCCTACAATCTCCCAAATTGGAAATAATAACTTCTTCTCCTTGTATCAGAGCTGTGACACAGCAGACACCACTGCCTAAACCCTACAAAATTATGGGAATTTTAATTCTTATAAGACAGTAATTCAAGTTAGACAAGAAAATTGCAATGTAAGGAGAAAATATAGCTGCATTTGAAATTACCAGATTCAAGAAGTTTTGGTCCGTTTTCAAGAAAGCAGCTTTAACAGCATCCTCCTTATTTGCAGATCCCATGCAATTGGCCACCACTTCAAGTATGTTATTGTGCAAATTATCTGCAACAAATGTCGCTGCCTTCCTACCTCCATGGCCATCATAAACGCCAAAAAAGGCCTAGAAAGAAAAGACAAGTCAGGATAGACCTAAATTAAACCAAGCTGCTAGAATTTAAAAAGAAATGGAAGTTCAATAACATTATTTAAGTGGCCTTTCAAGCAAGGAATGATCTTGTGAGTATCTTCCATGAACCTCTTCTTGCCCTTGACGGAGAAAACCCCCACATGATCTGCAAAATCTGCAAAGGCAAAGGTAAAGGCCACAATGAGGAGTAAAAGAAGAAGTTAAGGAGAGTAGAGTAATTGAAGTTCACAATTACCAGTGGAAGAGAAGGAATGAGTTGGGGGAGTGGCATCTTGATCAAGTTTGTGGGGATGAATCTCCTGAGGCTGCAACAGGGTAGGGATCTGAATGTTGGCGGGTCTTTTCCTCTTCAGGCAACAAGAGGAGAGGCTAAATCGAAGATCAATTCCACTCATCTTCTTCTTTGTCCAACGGCTATGAAAAATTTGAGCGGAACTTTTTAACACAAACCTCACGCCTTGCCCATTGGGACGAATAATATTATGGTCTCAACTATCAACTCAACGGTCATTAAAAGAAAAAAAGCAACTTTTCTTCCTTTTCAATTTTAATAATTTGATTACAGATTTTGGAAGTTTATGTTCATATAAATCACTCAGGTTTTTTACTTGGTTTAGATTCTAATGACAGATAAGGTGACTGAATTTACAATTTAAAAATGAAAAAGAAAAAGAAAAGGAGAGTTATTTATAATTTAAGAAGTGAATTCATTCAATTAGTTAAGGAAGCATCCGTGATGTTTGAATATTTGAGTGAAAAATTAATTACGATGGGTCGCAGTTAAGTTTGAAGACGTGGTTGACTGAGTTTACCACACCAGCGACGGACCTTGGAAGAAAGCTCATCCTTTCCATGGAAAAGAATTAGAATTTGTTTTCTTTGAGATTTCAACTTGATCCACTTCTTTCTTCTTCCAGATCTTACTTGTTGCTCCATTTTCTCGTTTCTTAGTCTCCCTCGGTTAGTTTATTTCTCTCTTTGATCTTTAATTCTTTTTTCTTTTCAGCTCCTTTAAATGTCTTTCTATATCTATGCTTCTGCTTTCAAATTACGATTTTTCCACTACTTTTTTCGTAATTGTGAAGTCTTCGGTGAGCTGAACCATGGGGCTCTTTAGTTTATTGCTTCCAATTCTCTAGTCCCATTTACGAGTTTTCAATTTTCAGTTTATTTCTGTAAGTTTTTTCGTTTTTTTTTTTGGGGGGGGGGGGGGGGGGGGGGGAAGGGGCTGTTTCCAGTTTTTTTTTTAAAAAATTGAAATTTTCTTTTGCTTCCAAGAATTGGATTTTGATTGAAGTCCTTCTTCAGTTTTGCAGATAGACTTTATGTGAATTTGGCTTGCACTGCTACACTCTAAATCACGGCGGAGGTTTGGATGTTAATATGGGCAATTCGTCACGCAGGTCCAGAAATTTGTCTTTTCCTCTTGGAGATAAATTATGTTGTATAAGAGTATGAAGCTGTATGAAATCTCACCTTTTTTGGTTTGTAGTCCCGTCAGTAGAGTACCCAATGACGCCTTGAAGTCGAAGCTTATCGTAGGTGCATTTGTGGGAGCAGTAGTTGGCTTCTGCATTGGACTGTCATTTCCAGTGTTATCATTAACTAGAGTATGAACACTTGGCTTTCCACCCTTTCCTCCTCTCTTGGATTGGAAAGCCTTTTCTAATTTCTACTGCTTTACCTCCGAATTCATACATTTTGGAAATTCTTACTTTTTTTCCTTTTCTGGATTCTTTTGTATAATTTTTTGTTTTATTGTTCTTAATTTCACAGCTAAATCTCCCATCCAATATTTTTCCAACTGTTGGTCTCGCCTATATTGATGGAAGAAGAAGCTCAGACCGCTCCAAGGAGTTATTTCTCGATGTTCGGTCCTCTGTGAAGAATAATAATAGCAACTCAAACCAAACTCAGACTTCGAACGAAACATCAGTGGTCATTTCCATAACTCTAACAAACTGTCCATGACTGCTTGCTTAAAAAAATTAGCTGCAATTAGGGACCTTAACATGTTCATGTCTGGTTTCAATTGCAGATGGGAAGTAGATTCACGTGCTCATTGAACATTTTCTTCCTTTTCATGCTTTGTCAAAAAAAATATTATGTGACACATTGTGTAGTGTTCATTTTTCGTTTACTGATAGGAGGCTCCAAAAGATGTGGTCGTTGGAGTAAATTGTGGTGTAAAAGAAATAAACTAGAAATGTTAAAGCAAATGATAAAGCGCCTGAAAAATTGAATCACGGTTTTCACTCGACCAGACAAAGTGGTTTTCCAATTATGACAGATATCAATTTCCGATATTTTACAGTTGAATGCTTTTCCTTAATGAATGCCTTGTCTGGTTTCTGTATTTTGCAGTTTTTATGTGTCTATATATATATATATATATAGATTCCCGAGTGTTACAGACCAGTTTAGTAAATTAGGTAGAATAGATCTAATAGATCACCACAGATCTATGTGGTTTAAATACTGTTTTGTCGTTTCAATTGTATATTTGCTTAGCATGGAGTTTTAGATGCTAATTGATTAGCATTCTTATGCCTAAACCATTTTCAATGTGATCGCTGTCTACATTTTTATTGATTTGCATCTCGTGTTCAATTTTTGTGCAGATTTGGGTCCCATCAAATCCTAGAGGTGCAGAAACTCTTCCTCCAAAAATTATTTCTTCTGAATCAGATTTGTATGTACGTAGACTGTGGGGCAATCCTAGTGAGGTGTGTATACCTGCGAATTATGATGTTTGTATGAATTCAACTTCTCCTCAACTACCACTGGATATATCATATAAGTCTAAATTTGGTAATAATTTCCTTTGTGCAAGCAATGTCTTACTATTATTAGAATTACATACTGGGAATTGTGGAAGAGCTGTAATGTTAAGTTAGATTATTGATAAACATACTTTAGCAGAGTCTTAACATAAAGATAAAGATTGATCAAAACGACCTTTGCAGGACCTGACCACCAAGCCGCAGTATCTTGTCGCTTTTACAGTTGGTTACAACCAAAGATACAATATTGATAGAGCAGTCAGAAAGGTCCGTATATGTGTATCTTTGTACGTGTTCATGTATTTGAGAGATTGATTATGCTTCTCAACAGTTTTCAGATAATTTCGTTATCCTTCTCTTTCATTATGATGGACGAACATCAGAATGGGATGAATTTGAATGGTCAAAGCGAGCTATTCATGTTAGTGCTCGTAAGCAGGCCAAGTGGTAAACTATTGCCAATATTCTTTTTGACCCTGGGTTTTGGGGGAATTTAATTCATGTTCTGGACCATGTTCAAATCATGTTTTGATTTTAGTTTTCTGTAATTCTGCCAAGGTGGTATGCCAAACGATTTTTGCATCCTGACATTGTTGCGCCATTTGACTACATTTTTATTTGGGATGAAGACCTTGGATTGGATCATTTTGATGCAGACGAGTGAGTTTGCTACACTCAGAATTGATAATGTTCTTTGTGTTCTACTTCTACTTTGTCTATTAACTAACACAGATAATTCAACACAGATATATGAAGTTGGTAAGGAAGTACGGCTTAGAGATTTCACAGCCAGGTTTGCAACCAAGTAAAGGTTTAACTTGGCGAATGACAAGGAGAAGAGATGGGAGTGAAGTTCACAAGTAAGAGTGGCAAGACTTTGAGATTAAACTTTTTTCCTTCGGTTCAGAATGATGATATTGGCTGTATCCTTCACTTATTTCACTGAACTTTCTCCAGAGATACGGACGAAAGACCAGGATGGTGCATTGATCCTTTTTTGCCTCCCTGTGCTGCGTAAGATATGCTCTAGAGTGTTGCTTGTTCACATTCATTGTCATTCTCTATTTTCACTGATTCGATTCTAGAAGTTGTAGCCTTCTTATAAGTTATATATTCAACATTTACTTCATGCAGTTTTGTTGAGATCATGGCTCCAGTTTTCTCCCGAGAGGCATGGCGTTGTGTTTGGCATATGTTACAGGTTTCTGTTGGTTATCCCCTCATTCCCCATTTTAAAATCCCTCCTGCATTCTTTTCCATTGTAATTTGTCTGATATCTTACAGTTTTTGGTTTTTCCATTAGAATGATCTGGTCCATGGTTGGGGTCTTGACTTCCTACTCAGACGATGTGTGGATGTGAGGGCCAAACTTCGTCTCACTTTCTTCTTTGATTCAAATATCGCTATTCGGAGATTCAAGTGGCACTTCCACTAAAATTTATTTTTTTCTGAACAGCCTGCACATGAAAAGATAGGAGTTGTTGATGCACAGTGGATTGTTCACCAAGGTTTGCCTTCACTTGGAAGCCAGGTAAAAGGAAAATAATTGGATATATTTCCTCCCCCATTTTCCTTGTAAATAACAGTTTTCCATATTGGTGAGTAGAAAATTTAATTGGTAATTACCTCCTCATTTTCCTTTTCCGGCAGGGAGAATCACAAAATGGAAAGGCACCATGGGTAGGGGTATGTGAAGTTCTCTGCGAGTCTCATTATAAGGCCGAAACTCTCTTGTTTTTCTTAATAGTTGTTTGTGTCATGTCAACCAAAGAAATATAATCATTATATTGATTGTTTACTATTCTATGTATCTACTGATATCTTATGGAAAATTTGTTAGGTGAGTGAACGGTGTAGAAGAGAATGGACGATTCTTCAGAGTCGGTGGACAATTGCCGAGAACGCTTACTTAAATGATGTTGAGGATGGGGTCATCCCTTCGCATTCAGTAATGCATTAGAGAATAGAGCTAGTACTCTTTGATTTGTACTATAGTACATGTATACTAAGCCAAGGTTTAACTTCGTAAGGTGACATGAGAGAGCCAAGCTCTGAAGTGATCACTTCATCAATTTTTTATTTGTACAATTCAATATTCGAACTCCTTCATTTTGTAACATGGTCACTAAGAATACAACTCTCAAAGGCTGCTTGTATTTGAAACCTTGCTGTAACCAACCTGATAGTTAGAATAGCCAACAGCAGAAAACTTGAATCGCCTTTCAATTCTGATTTAAATGACTCAATGAGATTATTGTTTGTTTTGGTACCTTAAACTTCAATGTGAGACTAAAACATGGAAACGGTGGTGTGAAAATACAGTACTGTAGGATGATCACCATAAAAAATGAGTGGTGTGATTGACAAAGCAAATAACTTGGCGATGGCTGCAGTCAGAATTTCAACTTGCGGACATGAAGCCCGCACCAGGACAAGCCGGCATAGGTGGTCGGTGGTAAGGTAGTTGATGGTTGATATATAATTGAATCTTTCTCTGCTTTATGAGAATATAATTTTGGCTATCTGCTTCATATTCTCCATTGAAGACACATTTCAAACTCTCCATTTTGTTTTGATAGAATCACAAAGCTTATGATAATGGTGTCTTCTGCAGTTTTATATTTTTTTCTAAAAGAATCATCAAAACATGATTTTGATATTAATTAAAATGTAGACTGAGTTATGTTGTTGACAAGTATCTCTTTGTTTGATGGTCCTCTTGTCTGTAAAATCATAATGCTTTTCTTAGTTTCTTGTTTAGTTTCTGTCTTTTGATTTCAGTTCTATCTACATATATATATATTGACAAAATAAAAATAAAAATTCAAGGTCATGAATTAAATAGTATGCAGTTTTATGTACTTTTTATAAATGAATAAGTTATACCTATTTCAAAAGTATGAATACATTATTTTGATATTAAATGCTTCTAAATAATGCACCATTATTTTCATAAGAATTAGAGGTATACTTAATTTGATCACAAATTAAAGGACTCTATTTTAATATAGTAAAATAATAAAAATATAGTAAAATGTCACCGTCCATTTACGATGGATGGATCGTGTGTTAGACTACTGTTTATCTTTATCTCGTAACGATGTATCATGACTTATTACAAATATTAATAATTTCTTTAAAATAAAATAATTAATAAAGGATAAGTGTGATTTTATTATACACATTTTTATTTTATATTGTAATATATATATAAACAAATAAAGGAGATAGATTTTGTATGTTTTAATTTGTTTACATTATAGATAGCATGTGGGAGTCGCTCTCTCACCTTCCCACCTATATCCCATACTATTTATTTTATCAACATTCTTTTGAAATATATTCAACTTTTTATTATTATTATTTGGCTACTTAATATATCTTTCTACTTATTTTTTTTAAAAAAAAAGTATTATTATTGAAAACTCCTAGAGAGAATTGAGAGAAATTAAAGAGAGAAATTTGGAGATTTTCTAGTAGATTTTCCAGTCTATACTTCCAGTGACAATTAGAAACACATACTTAAATATATATCTTACATATAAACCTAAACTAAATAAGATAACATAAAATGTCATTACATAATGTTGAGTACTCGGACATAAACATATAAACTAATTAAGATGAGATAAAATGGTATTACATGCTATTAATCAAATACTCTAACAATTACATAGAGATGAAAATCAGAGAGAAAAGAAGGAGAAATGCAAGTTGTTTTCATTGAGTACTAGAAGAGAGTTTGAAATTATGTGTAGACACATAAAAGTGATCAATTTTGATAAATAAAAGTGGAGGGGAAGGAGGGAGGGAGGGAGGGAGGGAGGGGGCATTAAATAATAGTAGGGCGGCCATGAGAGAAGGCGAAGATTTAAGAAGGAAAAGCAAATTAAAAAGAGAGTTATGTAGACACACGTGGGTGTAAATTTTGCATAAAGATAAAATTAAATATGGAGTTACTTAAAGATTGGATACATAGTATGCGAATTGCGATGCATGTTCATCATATCCCATGGGTATGGTGTGCTACAAATCAAATTTGAAATTCTTGTTAATTAATAAGATGGGTTGGTAAAGTAAAGTAAAGTAAAGTAAAGTAAAGTATAGCAGTGGAATACTTAAAAAGGAGCTTTAATTTTGTTTTGAGTACTTAGATCAAATTAAAAAAGTAGCATTACTATTATTATAAGAAAGGGGGGAGGGGAAGGGAGGGGTGTCTCTCACGTGCGCAAGAAGCCATGAATTATTACATAATAAATGCAACATCAAAATTTGTGTGGTCCATATTATATTATGGAATTTTGTAGGGAATTAATGCAATATCATCATAATATTCATAAATCTAATTTTAATTTACTATTAAATGTACTCTTATCTTTCATACGCTTCCATGCATATATATATATATGTATATATAACTTCTACCTTTATTTTCCCATCAATGCAACATCTCCCCTACCAACAACTCCATCTCTCCATTATTTCCATCCTTTTTCCTCTTCTAATTATTAATACTTTGTTTTTTGTTTATCTTTTTATTTGTCCGTTTTAATTCATGTTTAGAATCTCATATTGAAAACACGAAGGAGAGATGAAACTTTGTAAATCTGTTTTATTTAATAGGGTATTATATACCATAACCACAATGAGGGTTAAAATGGAATGGGGAATGTATATGAAGTTAATTACAACTTTTATTTATATATTCACCGTTTTTCTTTTTATGATCATTGTAATTACCTCCACATTTTGACACTACATATCTACATCTTAATTCCTTTCTAATCTTCCTTCGATAAAGATATCAAACAAAAAAAAAATTATTCTTTTATAAATAATAAACCAGCCCCATTGTAAAAAAATATTAATTGAAACTTGAAACTACTCATCGTCCATCTTTATCAATCCCTTGTAGTTGCAAACTTTAAGGGAAACTTCATCAGCCTTAAAATGCTTAAAACGAACTATATTTAATGGAAGACGTGTTTTGTTAGTTTTAATTTTAAAATATATTTGTTCTCAGAAATACTTTACTTCCTTTTGAAATGATTATAATATATTTTTGTTCTAATTCGATCAATAAATTACAAGTTTGTAGATTAAGTATGATGTTAATTAGCATGCATGCAGCTATATATTATATAAAGAATAAATCAAGTGATAAAAGAATAATCCAAAACATAATTAGATCCATATATGTTAATTAGAATAAACTCACTTATACACAAACCTCCCATCCCATGCATAAAGAGTAAAATCTTCTTAATTACAGACAGATAGTTATAAAGAAATGTAAATTTGTAAAGGTGAGAAGTAAAAACTGAATGGCGATGTAGGGGAGCATCGTTATTATGTATATTGAAGAAATTAAATTAGTAATTAGAAGAACTGCAAGTTAATTAAATGGTATAATATTGATTTAAGTTGAAAAAGAATATAGCATATGTCTCCGAACATATGACTATATTATATGGCATTGATGCATATATACCAATATAATTTCCATGCGCAAAAAAAGAAGAAGAAGAAGTAAAAGTCGTGTTCGTTTGGCAATTTACTTTTTGGACTGCACAAACCCTCTCTACCAAACCCTAATAAACCTAATGAGGTCATTTTTTAAAAAGGAAAAGAAATAATTAATGAAGGAATCACATCACATTCATGCACATAGTATATATACCAAATCTATGTAGTAAGGATCAGATAGATCGTTGTAGTTGGTGCGATGATATATGGATGGTTATTATTGTATTAAACTAATTAATTAAGTAATACAAAGGAATATGTATATATGGAGGGTAGAACAGCAAGTAAGTAATTATTTGGAGGGAATTATTTTGATATATATATATATATATTTCTTTTTCTTATACTTATACTGATGAAAATAAATAATAGAAATTAAAATGAGAAGACTTTGTAAGTAGTGATAATAAAATAAAATATAAAAACATCATTCGAGAGAGGAGAAGTTGATGATGATCGATGTGAGGTTAAGCATTTTGGAGCTTAGGAGGAAAAGGGTTTAAAAGCTCCGGACATTGGAAAATATCATCCAGAATCAAGTTGTGAGCGTCGCCAAAGAGACGGCCATGATCGGGAATATCTTGATTAATTAA
This sequence comes from Cucumis sativus, assembly GCF_000004075.3. Classification (NCBI taxonomy): domain Eukaryota; kingdom Viridiplantae; phylum Streptophyta; class Magnoliopsida; order Cucurbitales; family Cucurbitaceae; genus Cucumis; species Cucumis sativus. The sequence goes on along the minus strand of NC_026656.2, from coordinate 17,236,281 downwards.
GGTGGTGTTGTTGTTGTTGTTGAAGCTGTCGTCGGCCAATTGGTAATCCAATAAATCCAAATGTTGACCACTGAGATTGGCGTTCTTGTTTTCGTCGTTATTGTTGAAATAATCGTCAGAGTTGTTGGTGTTGGAATCATGTGATTTGGGGAAGAAGCCGTGAATTACCTCTTCCAATAAACCGGAATCGGGGGAGTCCTTGGGGAGAAATTCAGAGGAGTAATTTTCAGGAGGAGGGGGAGGAGGAGTTATTTTGGTAGTGCTATTATTATTAGTAGTAGTATTAATAGAATAAGAGGGTTTGGAGGAATGATTATAATTGGAAGAAGGGAAATTGAGGAAATCACGAAGGAGAAGCATGTCGAGAGTGGGAGAAGCGGTGTTGATCCTCTGTGCATGACCGGACCATAAGAAGTCAGGCCCACGATTTGGAGTTGAAAAAAGGGGCCAATTAGAAGAGTTAAGGCGTGGGAGAGAGTGTTTAGGAGGGAAATTGAAGCGAGGGATTAAGTAATCGTCGGAGGAGAGGGAATGAGGGGCGGGTGGAGAAGAAGGGTAAACGAAATTGGTGCGAGCTTTGAGGCCACGCATGGACCGTGCAGCGCAGTCGTAAGCACGTGCAGCTTCTTCAGCAGTATCGAAAGTTCCAAGCCATCTTCTTTCTTTAGACTGAGGGTCTCTAATCTCGGCTGCATAACGGCCCCAAGGCCTGCGACGGACGCCACGGTACCTCATTGTGCCACTGGAGGAGTTGTGATCTCGGAGAGTTCGCTTGAGACTAGTACCGGCGGTGGCGGTGGTGGTGGTGGTGGTGGTTGTAGTGGTGGCAGCGGTGGGAGTGGGAGTGGTGGGGTTGTTGCACTTAATTTGGTAGTCGAGGAAGGGGTTATTAGTATTATTATTATTGTCGATGGCTAAACCGTTTACACGCCTGAAGGAGTCAGCTTCCATTTTTTTTAAAAAAAGAAGGGGGATGTGATTGTTTGGAATGGTATAAGTTTAATTTGAGGGATTGAGATTGGTGTGGCTGCGGCTGTGGGGTGCTTATATTTATATAGAAGGAGAGGAGAGCATGTGGGGGGAAGACTAATGTGGGGTCGCCCAAACGAATCATCATTCTCTCATTCATCCCACAGTAACCAATTTTAATTTTCACCAAAAATTATTGCAATAAGAACTCTTTTTTCTTTTTGTTGTAAAATAATATTAACCCATTGGACGTTGGGTTGTGTGTGTGTGTGTGTGTGTGTTTGTGTTTGTGTTGTATGAGGGTGTGATAGAAAACGCGTATACATAAACTGTGTAGTCTGTACGAAAACAAAAAATATTCAAAAAGTAATATTATAAATTTAGTTTCTACAAAATAACATTTAAATAGACACAAAAATCTCTTAAATAATAACAACCACAACAAGGAGAAGTTAATCAAAAATGAGTATAACCTATATTTTTCTGTGGGTTTTCTCTCTTCTTAGATTTCTTTTTCCATATATACCAAAGTTGTAGGATTTTAAAAAGAAAATTTAACACGATACAATCCAGATTTTAAAATTTAGGAAGAATTACTATAAATATATTAAGACATTCCAATTAGAATCATACATCTAATTTGGATTTTGTTCAATTCAAAACTTCTAAAATATATATTTTTTAATACGTATCTCAATGAGAGAAAAATTTGGTAGTTGAATATGTAGCGTGCATTGACACTTTTATTTAATTTTGGAATGTAACGTTGAAACGTCAAAAAGAGGGTATAAAGAAAGAGAGCCATATAATTTGTGTCGAAATTTGTAGGGATTTCTGTGACATCTGTGGGGTTGTAATTCATATGATCTTATGTTTTCTTCTCTTTTTTTGACAACGAGGTAGATAACGTTCAAATATTCAAACACCTAAGACTTAAAAGGGCAATTAAGAATTATGCACCTACTTAATTACGCTATTTTGAATCCCATCATTTTAAAAACAAATTTTCAATGATCCCCTTTTCTCTTCGAATCTTCCGTATAGAAATAAAATAAAAATTGTAATATCTTAAATTTTCTCTAAATCAATGTTATCTTAAATCACGAATTGTCTTTACTTACTTAATAAAAAATTCAACCACCTTGATCTTCAATGAAGTATACGAGAATATAAGACCTTGAATGATTTTGTTGTAGCTTTTAAGATTATTGATGTCACGCATGATCTTATGGGATAATGTATTGCATTCTTACATAAACGAGCTTAAACCAAAATGAGATCATGTAATGTACCCACCCTCATCCTCAAGCTACTTGTTGTTTAGGGTTCAACACCCTCTCATCCTCGAGATACATTAGAAATAAATTAGAAGAGACAATCTTTTTCTACTTTTTATAATAAGAAATTAGGGGAAAATGTTTCCAAAATTAATATAAAATATATTTAATATTAGTAAAGAGTTCAACAGTAGTGAGTAATTCATAAATAAATATTGTTAATAATAAAAGTAGGTTAAATAAATAGAGAGGCAGAGGAGAATTGAAAGCGAAAGAAAGAAAAAGAAGGAAAATTAAAAGAGGATGAATAAAAAAATATATGATGGAATTACAATTTTGGAAGAGAAGGAAGAGGAAATGATGTGAGAGAGTATTATTTGATGTAAGCAAATTGTAATGGAGAATGATTTTTGGTACAATGGTTGCATATAAAACTAACTAATCTTACTAAATGAATATTTATTATATTTATGAACCTTTGTCTCTCTCATTACTCATTTCCTTCTTCTCAAATCATCTCTTTCACTCCATTTAATGCTCTCTTTCTCTCTCTCTCTCTCTTTTCCTTTTTCCTTACTTTAAATTCTCTCAAATTTCACTCCCCCCCTTTTCTCTCATCCATTGTTATTCTTTTTCTATATATATAAAACCATTCTTAACCAAATTAATTCTACTATTATATACTTGTTAGTTAATAGTAATTATATTCCAAATTAAAACAGAGATGTTATATCATGTTTGAACTTTAAGGTTGAATTTTGTATTATAAATTCCCCTACGGATTGAATAATATTTTTGGGTATATCTTTTTTTCTCTAGAGTAGCAAGTCATATAATAGTTGCCCAAATTCATTGTAAATTTAATTACAATTGCCACCTTTCTCACAGTTGCAAATTATTGTGTATTTATTTCAATAATGCACTCGTTTCTTCATCCAAACAAAGGAAACAATTATTGGAATTATAGAGGTTGGCGGTATTAACTTCTCATTACATACAAATGGGTAATAAAAGTATATATTTTCGTAGATTTATATATATATATATATACCTATATTATTTTGAATTATGTATATTATACATAATGGGTGGTAAATATGAATTAAATGACTGTACGTACAATCATGTATACACACACATATATATAATAGCTGGGTTGGGTCGTATTCTATATATATTCACAATTAATAATATGCATTCCCAATTACTAAATTAAATTACACCTTCATGCAAAATAATAATAAGTAATAAATAACAATGAAATGAAAGTATATATCCTAAGGGCAACGATATTTTCCACTTCTCAATGAAAAAGATGGAGCAATTATAAAAATTGCCAAGGAAAGGCATTATGATTGCAGAAGAAAAAAGTAATTCAATATATCATTCCTATAAGTATATGGTTGGTGATGTGATGTATGTATCAATGTATGTGGATGAGATGGGATATTTACAATAACCTTTTAGATGTGATAAATGAGGATTATTAATGAAAAATCAATAGGTACGCGAAAGCAATTAGTGAAGGCTACGAAAAGCTTTATAATCTAATTTGGCCACCCTTCCTAATGAAATAATATTAGTACGTATAAGTATTAATTATACCTCTACTCTAAAGTTCAAAAACTATTCATTACTTCCTACACACAATTATGCAATTTAATTTTTTTTTTCAATTATTAATATTTCTTAGTATTTTAATCCATTTAATTCTTTGAGGGTTCAAAACAAATCTCTCAAATTTGGTCTCTATTAGTTATTTTTCATAACGTAAAAATAAACTGATTATAAATGTTAAATTTAACACTCTATAAAGGTTCGTCTTTGTATTATTGTATAACAAAGTTACATGTAAAGCTAATTAAATAAAGGTAACAAGACCAATTATTCACCAACACATTGTTGGATGAAATATCAGAACCACATAATTATTTTTAATTAAAAAGAAAAAGAAAAAGAAATCTTCTAAAGATATATAGATATCCACTTATAATTGGTATGCCATTTGTTTGTCATTCCTTTTAGATACAACATAATGTTTCAAATTAAATGTTCGTGTCTGAATTGAATTAGAATTATTAAATGTGTGTGTGGGTGGATATATTATATTTCATGTTTTACGATCACTATTCCAATTCCTTTCCTGTTAGGAAATTAATTACAATATATCCTTTTAATCTAATTTTCAACCTCCAAAATCTAACTATATAGTACATGTATATATGGCAGAGAATAGCATATATTACAAAATAATTACAAGAGACCAGCCTTCATATTTTCACAAACTGAGATTTGTAGGACTTAAAAAGATAAACAATATATTCGTTATATTCTTATTTCTTTTATATATATATAGAGAGAGAGATAGATATGTAAGTTGGAAGAAAGTACATTTGTTAAAAGTGTAGAATGCAGGGGAAAGCTGAAGCATTGTCTCCTTGGAAGGAATCAGGTGTTATCTTATATAAAAATGGAGATTTTTGGGTTTGCAGAGAAAAAGAGAGAAAATATTATTTATGGTACCCTACAGCTACAGGGTGCAACAAATAAAGTACATGATATATATATAGAGACATATATGTATATTATATGTTGAAGTTAAGAGGAAAGTGATATGAATCTTGTATGCCTTTAAATGCCCTTTTCTGCATATTCACTATATAATTATGCAACCCGTGTATGAATATTTTCCTTTAATAATAATAATGCAAACATTCAATTCTCACACATGCATATATAAAACTTCTTCTTTTTTTTTTTTTTCCTTTTTAGATATTTAATAAATACTACATTATTATTTGTAGTATATATATATATATTGAGATAGGAGAAATAAGTTAAATAGAAATGAAAAAGGAACAAAAAATTTAGGGTTGGAGGACAAAGGGTACGAAGATATATTTAGGAGTAGTAATGGATGGTTGAGGTGGCAATGTGTTACTGATGCATCCCCATGCATGGCAATTGGCATTCACAACTTGGTCCTACTCCTACCACCAATTTATCTAATGCTTTCAATTCTTCTCTTTCCTCCTTTTTAATTATATTCAATGTTACATTTAATAATTAATAAGATTTAAATTTATATAACCTGTACTACATTTAATATTTTCCCTTCCCTTTTTATATTTTGTTTTTTCTTTTATTAAAAATATTTATGTTTAATAAAATCTGAAATAAATGGGAACATCCCAACACCAAATTCCCATAATTCCCATAATTCCCATAATTCCCAATTCCCAATTTTCTTTCTTTTAATTTTAACCCCCCCACTCTCCTATCTGTCTCCATTCATTTTCCTTTCCTTTAATTTAATAACCATTGCCTCCTTTTCTATTCTCCAACTGTGTGTGTGTGTGTGATTATTATATGTGTGTGGTTCAACGTGTATCAGCCGAGTTCCAAATTATATTTAATAAATAATTAAGTTTTATCATTCTCATCCACAGGTTTAGCTTTAAGTTCTTCAAGTCTACACAGTACTCAATTCAAGCTCGACTTACAATCAACCCTAATCCAATCCATTTTATTCATTAGATCGTCCAACATGGGGGATCGCAAATTTGCATATCAGTTGGCGTATTAACCTGCTTCTTTAGGCCACGTTTTGATTGGCCTTGGACATGGTGTTGTGCATGGATTATTGATTCTACCGTGTGAGCTTGGTTGGAAGATAATGACTTTAGTTTCAAGATTTGTATTAATTCTCTTTAAGATTTTAATAGTTAGCACTAATTGATAATTAGGGATGCTCTCAACCTAAAAATGATTCCTAATTTCAAGTTATTACGATTTTTATATTAGTGGTTGTTTTTAATTATTGATTTTTTAAATTTAACAACAATACTATTTTTTACCACAATGATCTAAATAGCATTATTTGTTTTTTGTTTTTTTTAAAGAAAATTGAAGATTGGAAAATGGAGAATTTGAAAATAGTGTAGATGGGCTATTGGTCTTATAGGGCAAAAGACGCGTTAAAAGAAACAAGGTCGTTTCTTCCCTAAATTCATAGTCTGCAAGAAATAATGACATTTAATTTAAGAGAAGAAAAAAAAAAAAAAAAAAGGAAAAGCACACCACATTCACAAATGTCAATTTACCAAATCTCATCCAATTTCAAAACACACATCCATCACATAATATTAAATGTAACCAAAATCAATTCAAAATAAGATAGAAGTAGATGCTGTAAACCATAATGAATATATTTTGAAAATGCTACTTTTTATTTCTTTATCATCTTTCTTTCTACTTTTCTCAACTTTTTTACATGAATGAGATGGTTGGATTTGGGTATACGATGACTATGTTAAAAATGTGTTAATCTATTTGAAGTATTCGGGTGATTTTGTCCAAAACAAATCTTTAGAAAATGCAAGATCAAAATAAACCAAAATTAACATCACGTGGACCATCAAATAAGTAATATTTAAACCTTATTATCTCGATGTTTTTCATATAAACAATTAATTATGATTCGAGTTTTGTAAGCTAATTATATTTTTAAAAAATCTCATCCTTCCCTTTTTATTGAAGATATTAGTTTGGTATGGTTGTGATACGTGTTCAAAATTGGACGTTTATACTTGAAATTGGACGACAAGTATGTCTAATCTTACTTTTTCTTTTATAGTAAGTTGAATTAGTCACTACGTGTATTAAACTTAAAACCAAGTAGTATGAAGTAACAAATAATAATTAAGATATGGTTGATATATAAGTTGGGATTTTTCTTAACCTCGAATGATGGAAATTATACATATATAAATATATGTGTGAATCAAGAATGCATGGCTTCCTCCACCCATTTATCTCATAAATAAATAAATTCACATCTATATATGCATTTATGTAATTATGTGATAGATCTTCAATATAATATTTGTACTTTGTAGGGTTAGATTTGGCTCCACATCCCTAACATACATACAAAACCCATCGTCCTACTTGGGCTGGGCTATCATTATATAACGATGGTCTTAACTCTTACACATGCCCACAACTTAACATCCCCTTCCTTGTCTCACTCCGTCTTCTCTCCAGATGATCCTCATTTTAATTAGAGAATATTGTTGGATTTGTAGTTCCCCAAGTTCAGTTTAATCTCCATATTATACTGCAAGTACCTTAAATTACCTGTTTTTGTTGCTTCATGTCGTAATATATATTAATATTAGTATACTACAACTTTTTGTGTGGTTTGAAGAGAGAAGAGAGAAGAGAGAAGAAATCCTTACAAAAATTACAAGTGTGTTCCATTTTTGTGATGTGAAGGAAGGACTGAAAATTCTTGGGTTTTAATCCAAATAGATTGATTCCCCTTTACTGTTTGGATTAGTTTTGTATTTCTTTTCTGGCGTGGTGTATGTATATACAGAGAGGCCATGCAAGTCTCTTTCCAACAGAGATCTCCATTTGTGTGGAAGCCAGGCAGCCCATACCCTTCATCCCATTCAAATATCTACTACTCTTCATTTATTTATTAATTTATTCTTGTTCATCAGCGTTTTAAAAGATTGCAATTAAATTCTACTTTGATCCCATGCACCACCCGCGTTCATTCTCCATTTTGTCTGGTTGGATGATTTTATTTCAAATCTTGAGTAAATCTATGTACTCCAGTTGATTAAGATATCACTCCCACCATGGGATATGGACCCTCTCTTGTGTGTTTCAGCTTCTTCTCCGGCCGCAGCAATGACTTAGAAAACTTGATAACAAACAAAACATGGTTTAGATGTAACCAAAATTAAATTACTGTTACAGAGACTGCATTTAAGTAAGGAAGCTTACTCATTTGTCTACCGCAGCTTTAATCTCCGAGTCCAACCTTGAAAATCTTTAATCCTGGAGAGAAAACAAAAAAAAAAAAAAAAAAAAAACAGAGACCCAATTACAAACAGAGAATAAACTTTGAATGGCAGAAAGAATTTTGGAAATTGGAAAGATGTTTTTGTTGGCAAATAAGATTTGTTTCTTTCCCAGTTACACAAAACCGACAGCATGCTAGAAGAAAAGTTGAACTTTTGCTCATAAGAAAGCAGGTTTAACGACGGCGGGGGAAATTATAACAAAGAAAATTTGCTGGTAGATTCAAGACGCACGAAACCAACTCAACTCACCACAGTATTCAGTTGGAATCCATACCCAAATTGAACTAAAATTCATTGAATGGAAACGCAATCAAATTAGCAAAGCAGCAATATACAGGGCAATTACATTGTATTGGCCTCTCTTCGAGTACTTCCAATTTTAATTCTCTTTTTTTTGTGAATAATATGTATAGTTCAAGTGATTTGGTATTGGGTTTGACAAATCCGGTAGCTCTTCTGTTGTAAGAGTTGGTGTTATTCCCAGCTGTTACCACTGTGAAGGAACATGTGACTAGAGGCACAACTTCCCTGAATATTATATACACTGAAAGGAACCGCAGATGAAGATCTCTCCAAGTAGGAAGGACTTGGTGGTGACATCCGACGAAAACAACGGTGAGCCACCGAGGAGGAGAAGGAAGTCATTGAAGAAGGAGGCGATATTCTTTTGGCATATTTGGGAGGGGAAAGGAATGCTCTGATCTTCATCGATGAGGAAGGAGAAGCCGCTCGATCGTATTCCTCGATGAGATTCGCGAGATCTTCATCGGAAGTAACGGAAACTAGAGCATCGAGGTCTTCTCTAGGCAACTGGCAACGGAAGCTCACAGAAGTTGAGGTTCCGCAGAGCTCCCCGAACTTCAACAGCAGTTCTGTTGAACAGGAGGAAGAAAATTGAGAGTTAAGAAAAGAAATCCAATGGATATGATGGGGGTATAGTGAGAGAGTGAAAGGGGTTACCAGAGAAGGAAATGGAGCGGTTGACAGAAAGAAGGCGAGTTTCGCCACCGTGATAACGGAGTTTGCCGTCGGGATAACGAGGGAGGATCTTGCCGCCGTAGCTGCAGAGGAACTTGATGGTGGGAGTAGGTCTGAAGGTGATTGCGTTGCGGTGGAGGGGAGGTCTGCCCATGCGTGTAGTCGTCGTATCACCAATACAATTGTTTTGAGTATTCAAATTGAAGATAAGAGAGGAGAGGCTTGGTGGGCTTTGGCGCACACCCACTTGGCTTTGGTAGTTTTGCTTCTACTTCTTCCTCAACCCAATCAACCGCACACGCTTTCCCTTATTTATAATAATACACTTTTTTCCCTCTCAACCCTAAACCTTAATTAATTAAATTAATTTAATAAACCTCAATTATGAAATATAAGGAAACTCTAAGCCGCTCAAATTGTTCCACGTCCCTCGCCCCCCACTCACATACAATTAACCAAATTAACTTTGATGCGACATTCAAGTTTACGATAACATCAATACTTTTGTGGGTGTGACAAAGACATTAATACTCCGTCTCATTTGCTTTTTTCTAATCTTGCTTCATAATATTATCCATTCATATATATATATTTTTTATTAAGCAAAAAAGAAAAGGAAAGGAAAAAGGGAAATCCGAATAAAAATATTATGTTTTGGTGAATAATTAAAAAAAGAAAAGCACAGTAGAATGGTGCGTAAGTAATACTGTCTGGACAAGCGAAGACAAGTAAAAAGAAAAGGAAGATGAGATACCATAACCATATCATGTGCATCAATTTTGATCCAGAGATTTTATTTTCTCATATGTGACTTTCATGCATATACCATCATCATCTATCATCATAATTAGTTTAACCCATACTATTAATATTTATATATATATAAAGAAAAAAAAAAGGAAGGGGATATTGATTGTTGAAAGAGGAGGCCGGAGTTGGGCATCAACATCACCAACAGGATGGGGGTCCGATTAACACGTCGGCTGTCATCACGACGGGTCCTATTCACATACAAGCCTTTCCTTTCCCTTTTTTTCTTTTTTCTTCTTTTTTGTTTTTCTTTTGAAATTTTAATAAATAATTAGGTCAATATTGGAGATTCATTGAGAAGGGTGGATTGGGACTTTGAAATGGTTGTACCACGCGGACACATATGATTGGGCATACGCAGTTAAGGTCTCAATCCATCAATTACCAACATTTATTAATGAAGGGTGATATTTTCATATATTTTGTGCAGTACCTGCTGTTGCCTAAACAACCAGCTGGTTAACGAATATGTAAGGAGAGATTGTTGTTAGACTAACCAAGGAGCTACAAAGTGTCTACTATGATTTATATGTTTAACAAAAATTAGTCGTATAACAAATAATGAGTTTAGGGTTTTAATTTCGCTTATTGGGTAACAATGTGATGACTGATGGGTGCATGATCAAGTGGTTGGGGTCCCCTATGTTGCTGCCATGTGCATTTCTAGCTCACTCTAAACAAAACCAAGAAAAGAGAAACCTATCGGGTCGGGAGATTCCAAAAAGCATATCAGACACGTAGTTTTCATATATTTCTTCAGAAAAATAAAAAATGGAAAGAAAGAAAGAAAAGAGGAAGACATATCATCGTCGCCCTTTTTTCTTCTTATCCAGAATTTGGTTGCACTTTCCCTACTTAATTGCTTTGATTTTGATACCCAACTTCAATGCAAGCTTTTCTAATGCTTCTCTCATACCCTTCTTTTATTGTTTTTCCTCTCTTTTCCAATTTTTATCGTCAAGATATTTTTAACAAATCTATTCTAACTTATCATCACTTTTTAGGACAATCCGATATTTTCCACTTTCAAGTCAAGCTCCTATCACTTTGTTTTTCTCTCTTTCTTTCTTTCTTGTTTATACTTCTAATCTCTCGTTGGCTATTAGTTGATTTTTTTATATCTATATACAAAAAAAAATTCATACAAAATTTTGAGGAAGAAAACCCCCTTACTTGCTATTTCCCTTTTCCAAGTTTTTAGCTTTCTTCTCATTTGTGTTGGGTTTCTAACTAATTAATACCTATCCCTACGTACTACTACTAATTTAATTTTAACCAGAAAAGTAAAGATATATTAATTAAAAAAAAGAAGGAACTAAGTTATAGAGGTAGAATAATATGTTTGTTAGAACATAGAAGTAAATAACATAATATAGAGTGTTGGAGGGATTTGAGACCTGTTGCTTCTAAGTTAGTGAGTTAAAACTACGTTCAATTTCTCTAAAATGCACATTAGTTAGATGATTAAGATACTTTATATACCTTCAAGTGATCTACCTAAAATCTTATTCATCATGAGTAATTGAATTTCAGTTACAACTTTCAAATATCAAAAACTAAGAAACAGATAAATTTTTTTTAAGAAAATTAAACATCTAGCTGTAGCTACATCCCATTGTCGTAGTAATCATTTTATTAAAATAATTTCCTCGCCAGGAATGGGATTGTCTTAAATTACCATGTACTGATAAACATTGGACATAAAAATTGAAAATCAAACTCAAAAGAATTAAAAACATAAACTCAATCTTATTTGATTTTTATTGTAGAGGTAAAATAAATGGAAATCCTCATCCGAACTGTAAGAAAATCAAAATTATATAGCGTACAGTACAGTACAGTGCTAGACGATGAAGAGATCAATGGAATTGCCTGGAAAGCTTATTATATTGCAAGCTTAGTAAGATTTGTTAAAGGAATAATTAGAGAAGATCAGAAATTGCATGTGGGAGTGTCATGGAGAAAGCTCTTGTATAGAAGTAAGGCCAGGCTCCCAGGCATAGGCAGAGACTGGCTTTGGCTTAGGCTTTGGCTTTGGTTTGGGCAATGGCACCAAAACCCGAGGCTTTCTCGATCCTCGGCCGGATCCATTCATAGCAGACGAGGCAGAGCGTTTGTTTTTGTTGGCATAAAATTCTCTTGCAGAATAGAAGGAAAAATCCTCTTGATCCGTGGATTCTAGAGTATGGCCGTCACGATGATCTATATTAGCTTCGGAATCAGCGGTTTCGATTTGTTGGTTGGTACCAGTAGTATTATTTTGGGGAATTATGAATCTAATGGCGGTGGTGGTGTTGTTGTTGTTGCTGCTATGCTTTCTCATGAGCTTGTCAATGGTTGAAAGAGGAAGTACGTAATATTTGTGGCCAGGAAGAAGGTGTTCTTGAGGGTAAATGATAGACTGATGTGGTTGCTTGAATACTTGAGGGTGAGTGAGCCATTTTCCGGGGAGGGTTTGAAGGATTTTAGAGGCGAGAACAGCATTAGGATAATGGTCTACTTTGCCACCGGCATGGACTACTCTCACGAAAATGTGCTTGGAATTAATGGAGGATACGAATGAAGAAGGTGAATTATTATTCTGATTATTGTTGTTGTTGTGGCCATGATGCCTACCAGCTTCCTCCAACTCTCTGCTTTTGGACTCATCATTGATGTTGTTAACACAATGGGGTGACCCTAAATAGGGTAAACAGCTCCTTAACATATTACAGACTACTGAATTTAATGATAATAATGAATCTCCGATGATGGTGCTCCGTTTCTTGTGATGATGATCATCTTCTTATAAAATAAGGTGACAAGAATGTGGTGATGCAAACGAGGTTCACCAATTATATATAGCGTACATTCCAATGTAAATTCCACATTTTTTATAAGAAATTTTTTATCTTATGAACACATGCACGCGTACGTATATGTTATCCTCTATGATCATTATTGGTTTGGTTTGCTACGTTTGTCTGACACACAATGGATTTAGATTTATCATCTCACATTATTTAATTCAAATGTATAAATAAACTTCAACCCTTTAAGGTTGTCTATATCCTGATTTTAATTACATATAGCACTAGGCCACACCTAAATATTAAATAACACCCATACCAATTTAGAAGTCGTGGAAAAGAGGACCAAAGTAATTAGTTAATTGGTCAGAGTCAAAGCTTAAGTGACTATCTATGTAGCTTTGTAAATAGTCAAGTTGGTGGCTCAAATCTCTTGCACCTAGTCAAACTATATGATAACAGAAAAGAAAACTTTTCCAGTTGGGATTGGTTTTTTTGGACTGTTAAAGACAGAAACAATCCATGAACTCCACTGCATGTTTCTTTACCATTAATTTATTCACTATTTTTCTTATGATCTTTTAGATCATGTAAAGTTTACCATTAATCAACGTTACACTATTATTATTAGGGAATGGAATCTTTGAATGTGAATGCAAACTAAGAAACACATATTAAACTGAGAAAGTTAATAGACAAGCAGCTGGAATAGCTCAGTTGGTTAGAGCGTGTGGCTGTTAACCACAAGGTCGGAGGTTCAAGCCCTCCTTCTAGCGGACATTTTTAATGCAAATTTTTGTGTTGAAAATGAGAGGAGAGAGAGAGAAGAATAGGTAGACATGATAAACCAACCTGATATAGGAATAGGGGTTTGAAAGATTTGGAGTTAGGGAGTGATGAAATAGATTTTATTTTGTTATAAAGTAATATTATAGTTGGAAAGGGGGTGAGGAGGGAGGTTTGGAGTTTGCAGAAGAGAGGATATGGGAAGCAATAAGACGTACCTAATATTGACGTACGAGATTGGGGAAATAAAAGTATATATTTGGAATTTAACTTAACTCAACAGAAACAGAAAGGAAAGTTGGAAGTTGCGTCCAGTTTGAAGTCCTAGTGGTTGCTTCCTTCGTTTGGGGGAAGGGAATGAGTAAGGTAAATACGTAATGATAGAAGTAACGTAATAATGAATGAATGAATGAATGAAGTGTTTTAAACAGTTTTAGTTTTAGATTTAGATTAGTGATTGTTTCTCACTTCAGTCACGCGCTCCCAGGTGCTGTCAAAACTACGACAGCAGGCCCAATCACCCCATTCACTATTACACAAACACACTCCCACCAACCCCCTCAAATACCAAAATTCCAGACATCCTTCTTTTCTTCTTTCTTCTTTTTATATTCCTCTCATTCTCACTCGTATCCAAAAGCTTTTATTGCAAAATCCACCATCTCTCTCTCTCTCTCTCTCACTACCAACACCAATCCCTTATTCAATACGGACTTTTAACGTATCTCAATGGATTCCGATGACAAACGGATTGAAGACCAACTCTCCCACCCTATTCTACTATCCGACCGTCTTCGCTCCGCCGTCCTCGAAGCCCACTCCTTCAAAACTGAGTGTGCTGAAGTGGCCAAGCAAGTTGATCGCCTCGCCCAAATGCTCCGAATTGCTGTTCGATTCGCCACCGCAACTCCCGCCGTCTATGAGCGTCCCATCCGCCGTGTTGTTGCCGAGGTTTCTAAGAATTTCGAACGTGCCCTAACCCTAGTACGCAAATGCAAGCACCAGAGTGCGCTTCGCCGCGTAATGGCCATCACCAGCGTTACTGATTTTCGTAAACTATTCAACCTTCTAGACGCTTCTGTTGGGGATATGAAATGGCTTCTCACTATTTTCGAATGCAATGGTGGCGGTATCGTGCTTTCGCTTCCCCCAATTGCGAGCAATGACCCCATTATTGCTTGGGTTTGGTCTTCCATTGCCTCGATTCAGATGGGTCAATTGCCCGATCGTATCGAAGGGACCAACGAACTCGCTTCCCTTGCCGCTGATAATGAGAGAAACAAAAACATTATTGTTGAGGAAGGGGGAATTCCTCCTCTTCTCAAGCTTTTGAAGGAAGGCCCCTCGCCGGAGGCTAAAATTGCGGCCATCAAGGCACTTTATACGCTCGCAAATGATACGAACAGAGTGAGCACTATTGTTCAAGAGCACGGAGTTCCGATAATAGTGCAGGCTCTTGCAAATTCGCCGATGCTGGTGCAGACACAAGCGGCAAGTTTGGTGGCGAGGATGACAATGCATGATCCCCTAGCTCAAGAAGATTTTGCACGGGAGAACGTAATTAGACCCCTCGTCGTTACTCTTCTATCATTTGAGACTTTTATGGATGAAATGTGTAGGCAAAGCATTCATTCCATTGTTCAGATCAATAGGAACCTCGAGAAGAAGACACTAGACAAAACAATGGAACAAAACCCGAATGCGAAGACAAATGCTTTGAGTAATATGGAAGGGGGTATTAGGGCAGGGAACTCCCGGAAAGAGAGGGGAAATGAGAGACCTGAAGTAAAGCATAAGCTGAAAATAACTTGTGCTGAGGCTTTGTGGTTGCTTGCAAAAGGGAGCGTGTCGAATAGTAGAAGGATTTGTGAAACAAAAGGATTGCTTTGTATGGCAAAAATGGTGGAGAAAGAAGAAGGGGAATTGCAGATGAATTGTCTGATGTGTATAACGGAGATAACAGCTGCGGCAGAATCCAATGCAGACTTGAGGCGTGCAGCGTTCAAGACAAATTCTCCTGCAGCCAAGGCTGTGGTGGATCAGATGTTGAGATTGATAAATGATTTGGACGACCCAGCTCTGCAAATTCCTGCCATAAGATCCATAGGATCATTGGCTAGAACATTTCCCGCGAGAGAGACACGAGTGATCGGTCCTCTGGTTGTGAAACTTGGGAGTAGGCATGTAGATGTGGCTGCAGAAGCTGCCATTTCGTTGGGGAAGTTTGTTTGTCCAGAGAATTTTCTATGCATGGAGCATTCGAGGACAGTAATAGAGTTCAATGGAGTGCCACTCGTTCTGAAGTTACTAAGGGAGAACGAGAAGAGTCAAATGTATGGAGTGATTCTGTTGTGTTATCTTGCACTTCACGCAGGGAGCAGTGAGATTGTGGATCAGGCCAGGGTTTTGACAGTACTGGAAGGGGCGGATCGCACCATGATTACCCTACATCCAGAGTTGAAAGAGTTGGTGGGAAAGGCAATAAGTCACCTCAATCTCTATCATGCAGGAATGGGAATCCATTCTAAGGGGCACTTGGGGTTGCCTTAAAGCATCGGTGAAAAAGAGGGTATGGCTATGGCATATCTATATCCTCTGAACAAAATTTTAGATAGAGGTGTGTAAATAAAGCTTATACATTTTTAACTTCCAATGTGGTCGAGTTGACATGAATGGAATAATAAAAAAATATTACATAGTGGAATACCTTTTCTCCTCTATCTTATGGTGCTTGCCTTGCCTTGAATTGGTTTTTGTGGTTTCTCATGTTCCTGTTTGAATGTTATTGCCTTCTGATTCTGCAGGACATGGGAAAATAGAGTTGAATGCATCTGTATAAAGACTAAAAAAAATAAATCAAACCTATGTTTCAAAATTGTTTCAACAACACTTGTTTATGCTAATTTCCTTCGAGATGGTAATTCTGAATTTGGTATATTATGTCTACATACTCCGCAGCCTCCATGACCAGCCGGTGAATAAAAAATTATCTACATTTACTGTGAGACTCAGAATGACCCATGGAGTATACTAAAGTATCCATTGCTCTTAATTTTATTCTCATTGACTGTACATGTCAGTTTGGTTCTTATTAATTTAATATTTCATTCTTTCAACTTCTTAAAAGCATCATAAATGGTTATACGCAACTCCCGATTAAGTTAGAATGGGTTATCATATAGAAATTTAACACCCATGGGAACATATGAATTGTATGTTTCCCATCACATACGTCGAACAGTCCGGATTGTGGGAGTGCTTAGTTCCATGAATAGAACTAGTATTTAGATGGTTCCTATTCCTGAACCTTGTATTCACCTCTGCCTTAATCATGGGCACATCCTACAAATATTGATGATATTCGTAGTTAAGGTATTGTATAACCATGAACATGTGGCCAACAAAAGGAATATTAAGAGTTAACACAAAGACATAATTAATATTCAAAACATGTTTCCCTATGATGAACGGTCACCATCCAGTGGACATCTTTACTTAAACATTGTTTTTCTCTCTATGTTTACATATAACAATACAATTGTGATGGTCGGGATTTGAATCTGAGAGGTATGTTCTGGCCAAAAATTCGCCATAAATAATCCCTTGAATGACATGATTAAGTACATAACCACAGAGAAATGGGAATGGAAATACAAATAGACCACAAGTATTACTATTACATACCAACCAAGAATCATATTCAGCAGAACTTGAACCCACAGAAACTTGCAATCTAGGGAGTGATATTATTTGGAAGATGAGAAGGAGATTTAGAAGACAATCATTATTAAAGAATTCCCTGAATAAGGCATAAAAAGAAGGAACAATCTGATTTTCTGAATGAGAAAAAAACAACCATATAATAAGTGGAACAGTAAATTACAAGTATTAAGGCAACTTTCCTAGTGAATGGCTATTAGTATTTTTGGATGCAATGACTACAACAAAGAGCACCCAGTGTACTTTTTGTAAAAAGGTTACTTCATTTGTATGCGAAAAAAATGACGTCAATGAGACGAAGGCAATGGACGCCAGTTATCAGCAACAGACATGACACGATCTCGTGAACTTTGCGAAAGTTGTTGGAGAATTACATTCTTGACATGACCAGCAGCTCTTTCACCAGAGCGAGTTGCAAGTTCCAAGTAGACTACAGCTTTCATCATGTCTCTTTCCTGCCCAAGTACTTAAATCAGTACCCACATCAATTTCTATATTTCAAGACTTCTTCCACTCTTTTGATGGAGGATTAATCACCTAAACAATCAGGGCCCTTTAATTTCACATTTAACATTTTTTTCCATTCGTACTACAACGCCCAAACCATTCCAACAAATCTCGATTTGAACACTTCGATTAATGAAACAAGGCATTTGGGGGGGGGGGGGGGGGGGGGCACACCAATTGGCCAAGCAACAAACATCATTGTAAAAGAAAGAAACGTACAGAAAAGAGATGGAGTCCGTGCTCAAATTGAGCTTTACAATGACCACGATCAGCTGCCCGCTTCATCCACTTCTTAGCCTGCTGATGGTTGTGTACCAAGCCTTCCCCGCAAGAATAGCACAGAGAGAGATTGTACATGGCACGCACATATCCCCCTTCAGCGGCTTTGATAAACCACCTAGCCTTTTTCATGAAAGGGGGAAAAATGAGAGAGGCAAAAAGAAGGAAAATTTTAACTTGCACTGCAAACTGATGAATGACTAGTTCACAATCTGAAAGAAATAAGAGGAACGTTCATAAAAGTTGGCTAGGTCGAAAGAATACACAGCAATACAAGTTAACCGAACATCAACAAAGGGATTAAAGGGCAACTAATTCAAACACTAACCCTAAACATAAACATAAACATAATTCTCCCTCATAAGCAAAAGAGATAGGAAGGAGGAAATAACATACAGCTTCCTGTACATTCCGATCCACCCCATGACCCTGCTGTAGACACAGAGCAAGTTGGTATTGAGCTCGAATGTTGCCAACCACGGATGCTTGTCGCAACCATTTTACAGCTTCAGTTGGATTTGGCGGTTTTGCTGCACAATCGATAAAACGAAATTATGGAAAGGTTGAAAGCGATGAATTTGGTCTACAGTATCACTACCAGTACCATTCAATCAGTTATCTACTTACAAAGTAATAAAGAATCCACAGATTATCAAAACAAACACAGGGGAAATCTACAGAATTAGCCGTTGCAGTAATCGAAGGCCGGCAGCAACTACTGTAAATATTGGTCCCCATTTACTTTGAAACATAATAGGGAGGATGAAGTGGAATAAAATTGATTATACATACCGTGCAAAAAGGAGATTCCTAAATTGCACTTGGCAGAAGGATCGCCTAGGTCGGCAGCCTTCTGGTACAAGGCAATAGCATCGTTTTTGTTGCCCATCTCCCAGTAGAGAAGTCCGGCATCAACCATAGCAAGGGTGGAGCCACGAGCTGCACCCTTAAGAAAGGAATTAAGAGCCTTGTCAGAATTGGGTCGAACCCCACCTCGGCCATGCTTAAAGCGCTTTCCCCATCGGAGAAATAGCATAGCCTCCCTCAAAGGTCTGAAGGCGTCGAACCAAGCCTTGCAAACAAAAGAGGCAGCACGTAGATTAGGGAGGTTGAAAGAGGCGGCGATTTTGATGAGAACGTCGTAAGGCAAGGCAGAGAAATCGTGGGAAGGTAATGAGGAGGGTCGCACCCAGAAAGGCGTTTGAGAGGAGGAAGAGGTAGATGGAGAGGGGTGGACCGTGGGGGTGAAGTTAGTGGACTTGGAAGTGGAGAGGGTATGGCGAGAGGTGTGATAAGCATCAAGGTTGTGGTGGTGGTCGTCCATGTGAATCGCAGATTTGGCCTTGAGTTTGGAGAGAGAAAAGGAAGAGAAAGGAGAGGCATCGGAGCGATCTGGCCAGGTTCTTTGCCACATAGTTACGGTTCAGTCCAAGTCGTCGGCACAACTGCAGAAGAGAAGGAGAAGAGTAAAGAAAGCGACAAGGATAGCGGGGGTTTGGTGGTAGACAAACAAATGCTTTTTGACTAAAAATTGCCCAAATAGCAATTGGTAGAGTTGTAGTCCAAATAATTTTTATGAATTTCAATGACCAACCACCGATTTCCTCTGTCTCCCAGCTCTTAACTGTGCAATCTTCCTTCCGTCCTCCTCCTCCTCCTGTGCTCCACCATTTCTTCTTTTCATTTTAATTATCATCGCTCTAACCCCACACCCACACCCACACCCACACCCACACCCACACTATTTCCCTCCAACAATAATCCCTTTTTCTTTTAATAAAAATAATAAAACTTTCCGTCTGAATTTGTGCTGGCATCCAAAGTACAAGCCCAAAATAATTCAGATGGGCCTCGTATAGCCTGGTCCCATACAAAAAGCCCAAATCCAATGGTTTCAATCCACCCCATTCATTGCTTTCGCTTTTCAATTAATTCAAAATATTTTTTTTCAATTAATTATTTTAGTTTTAATCTCTTCAGCTGTTTACTTGGGGTTTTGTTTCAATAATTATAAAATCTGAATCCAACCGGTGAGCTATCTACTGGGGATATATTCCCCAATAATTAGAGGAATTTGTATCTAAAATTTCTATACTTCAAGAATTTATATTTTAAACAAAAACATGAAAGTTCAAAAATAGAAATTTGTCTTGGAAGATGAAGGCCTACAATTTCAAAACCCACAAATAGGGAATAATAAAATCCGACTCACCAACCTCTTCATAGAGGGAAGAAGAAATACAACCCAAAGCACCACAAAATAATCCAACCCATGCCCATCAACTTCTTTAGATAGGGTCTAGGGAACAGCAAAGTAGTTATGCTCACTTGACAATTGAATTTTTTTTTTTTCCTTCTCTTTTCTATTGATCAGTATGTATTATTACTATTACTACACAAACAGTTGGTAGAGAGTGGCCTGTTTAACGATCAATGCAATACAAAGGGTAGTAGTTGTGGAGATTTGAGGACATTAGTGTTGGGTGGCAGAGCGGTAAAAGGAAGAATGATTTTGTTGGGTAGAGGGAAATGGTGAAGTGGAGGCGAAGAAGAAGGCCTGGAGTTCCGAGTAAGAAGTGAAGTATTTGGCGCCATTATTATTATTATTGTGGACAGTAGTAAAACTCATGGTGATGGGGCCGGGGAGTGATTTAGGCTTCCTCGGCGGTGGAGGGCATGCCAAATAATTATGCACTCGCCCAATTCTGAACTCTTCACTGGTTGGAGTAGTTGGTTGTTCCATCTCCTCCAGATCCGCCACCTTTGGCTTCACTTTCATTAACAAACAGCGACAGCGCTCATCTTCAGATATCACCATCATAACGAAATAAATTAAAGAGTTGGAAAGCAGCAAGTAAAAATGAATGGAGGGAGGGAGCCGGAGGAATGTGGAACTTAAGAAGAGGATCAGGGTGTGGAAACAAAGGGTTTAATAAATGAGGGTGAACGAAAAGAGTGTGCATTCATTGGTTGTACTGTTGTGTAATTGAATAGAATATCAATTTCTGAATTGTGAGTCCCCTATTCCCTCACACTAGATAGATAAACTCCTGATCTTTAAAATCAATACAAACACAGAAACCACTCACTCCATGCAACTCGTGACATAAGCAGACTGAATTTAAATATCACTCTCACTCTCACTCTCAGATTATTATTACTAGGAGAGAGAATATGGTGGTGCCAACGTTACTTAAGGGGGAGTCTCAATTAGAATGCATGAATCCAAACAGCTAACGCATTAATGATGATGATGTCACGTGTTCCCTACTCGTCAATAATTCCAGTTCCGAACTGTCACTTCTCTTTTTATTCCTACTACTTCACTACTTTATTATTCTCTCATCTCATCAATTCATGAACAAACTTGTTAGGTCCTCTTTCACCACCTTAAGAACATATTCTCTCACCATACTTACAAACTCCCACTTTTCTTTATAGACTTGAAAACAATTACATAGTGTGTCCCATTGTCTCACAAAAAACTTACTAATTATTTGACACACCCTTTATTTCGTGAATTGAACAACACGTAGTACTTAAATGTTACTTTTGTTCCTGGATTCCACACTAGAAAACTTATCATTGGCTCACACCAATTAAGTAGTTTAAATTACATAGATGAGCAAATTTTATTGAAGGAAACCACGAGATATGGGTTTGCAAAAACAGTTACCGACGATGTTCCTCTATGCATATTGTTCCATGAACTCATCATTGAACTTTTTAAAACTTGCCATGATCGCTGGCATCTCCTCCTCTGGCGGTAATATGGTTGTTCGCAAATGGAAGACCCTGCAAAAATAAGATAAAAAAAGAACAAAAAGAATATAACATCTATTCCTCTCGCCCCCAAAACAACTGCCACCAATCAGTTTGAAGGAAAAACAGAGATCGATTAAAATGATGTCTAAAATAAGAGAGATTACCCTTCTTTCTGTCCAAATCCTGAGCCTGGGACGGTGGAGATTCCAGTGGCTTCCAAAAGCTTAAGACAGTAGAAGACGTCAGCTTCTTTTCCTGCTCTTTTTGCTGTCTCTATTGCTTTAGGAGGCAACTGGATTTGAGGGAATGAATACATGGCACCTAAACTCCCAATTTTTTTGTTATATATTTATAATTAATACTTATACTTCGTTGTGCAGCTTGTTTACAACCTTTTTTTTTTCAGCCCAATTCAACCACAATAGGAAAAATCAGTTTGAAATGTGGCACCATGTGATTGGACATGGAAAAAATAGCAGAAGCTCAGCTAAACACTAGGTAGTTTCTAATTATTAAACAACAGACAAATTTTTACCTTCAGTGAAGTTGCAGACTACATTTTTGCAGCTGTTAAAACCATCTGTCATAATCCTTGCCCTTCTTCTCAGTGAGTCAAGGATCCCTTTGCTACATTCTCATGGTTCACATTTGATTATTAGTATCATTTGCCTTTTAAGAAAACCTCTTTTTTAAAGATATTAACAGAAATACAAATGGACAAATTTTCAAAAACCATAGTCCAACAAGTTTCAAAGAAGTTAGGCTGAAGCATACCTTTCACGATGATATTGCTCATAGGAAACATCACCAGGTTTGAGGGGATTGACCATGAGTCCCATCTGCATTGACAAAAGAAGTCATTTTACTAAAAAGATACTAGATGAATTTACATCCAGACCCCAGATTCCACTCGTTGTCTCTCAAACATAACAAAGAGTATTAAAAAAAGGAGTCATTGCATGTCTTACAAACACTTGTGCAGGAACATTTGGACTGAGAGATATTGATGCAATTTTGTATATCTCATCCACTGTCTGCATCATTAATAGCACATATGCAGAAAAAATTAGATGACTTCTCCTTTATACATCACAAAAAGAAAAGAAGTTAAACAAGGGAGAGGATCGGCCTTCAGAGCGTGACAGAACCAAAGATTCAACTCTGGTGAGGTACTACATGGATACAAAGAAAATTCAATAGCTAAACTATAAGAGAGGACCTGAGGAGGAATGTTTGTCATCTCAAAGTATCCACCACGTTGTCCACACTCTCCCCAATATCCCTTTGACACAGTGTGGAATGATATGAGCTGAAGTTCCTTGCTGATGGGAGGCCCCATATCCATTAATACCTTCCAATTTTATAGTACATGCAACTTAATACAAATACACAAGTAGAGAGGAATGTGTTTGGTATGCTCTAATGGCATTGTCACCGAACCTTTTTAGAACTAATGAAAGGTCTTTCATCCTGATAGATGTTTTGCTGATAAACTTCATCACCAAGTAGTGCTAGATTTTCTTGAAAACAGAAGTTCAATATTTCTCTTAAATTTGCTTCACTAAGGCATTGACCAGTTGGGTTACCGGGGTTTATGATTACCATTGCTTTTACCTGGTTTGTTTGACAGAATGTAAGAGTGATTAGGTCGTGAACATAAATAATACAATTACATAGAATTATCTCACAGTAAAAATAAAACTATCCAAATATATTTTGATGAATGGGATAGTGTAACAATATAGACCTGAGAAAAGTTCATATGTGAAGAACAAGAGCTAAAGAAGCAAAAAAATAAATCTTAGTTTTTGCATTGTTGTGATTAAAACTCAGATACAGACTCGTCAGAGGGTGCAATAAAGGTATCACTGTCGCCTATCTCATATTACATACAAATATCAACACCCAACATTAAGCACAATTCTCGATTATCAAAAAGTATAGAAAGAGAGATATGTCAACCATGATTCCCTGAGAGCGAGCTCGTGCAACTGACTGACGAAGATCATTGAGATCAAGACCCCAGTTGGAGCTCTCATCTAAATAATATGGAACCAAGGAACCACCAAACAGAGCAATTGCTGCAGAGTAAAGTGGATACTGAGGGACCGGAACAAGAATCTGAAAAGAGAGAAAAGTAAGGCAACATACCAATAAATAAATAAATACGCTGAAAGGATCGAAGAAGATGCATTACCCCATCACCTTCACCACGGATTATAGTATTCAGTATTTGCATCACACCTTTGCTGGCCCCATCCGTGAGATATATCAGTTCTGGATCACTGTCATTTAAACATGTTGTAGTGAGCTTTCACTTGATGACAAATGTAGAAATTTATTGGCTTGTCATCAAGTCAATACCGGGGTCAGGAAAAATCCATAACTTCTTAAATGTTTAGCTAGCACTGTTATACCTCGGATAGCCATCACGCCTTTCTATGAACTCTGCCACCTCCTTTCTTACTCCTGGATTTCCTCGGGAATCACTGTAAGCACCTGAAAGAGTAGCTCAGCCATTAATTATTTGGTTATCGGATGGCATGCCTGAACTCTTATCTTTGGCACCGTAATTGAATAATTCCGAACTCAAGTGGTACTTTTAGGTTTTGATGATAAGTAGAATACAAGCAATGGGTTCCCAGATAGCACAAGAACATCAAGGTAATATACTAATCTAGGAGCGATAACGGAGTATTAAACATCAAATGGTCAAGAAAGCCTTGGGTATCTACTATATTTTTGTTGATAGAACTATAACAATACGGGCATGATAAAAAATAAATAATATATGATCGGCAGAACATCAGAGGCTATAAAAAAAGGGCTTGTGTGGAAATTGCTTCATTTAATGAATAAATTCTGTCGCACAAACTTGCACATACATACCTAAACCACCCCCAATCATTGAAAGATAATGTTTGGCCCTGACAATTGCATCAGGAGGGAATAATTGTCCTACATTAGGATCATCTAGAAGAAATGGGGCTTGGCAAAGAGCAATTACCTGGTTAAGAATAACACGTAAGAAACAAAAAGCTCATGCTAAGCAACTTAAGAATCATTCAATAGCAGTTAGTATAAAATCACCACAAAAGAGGGAAGTTGAAGTGAACCTGACGAGGAAAGGTCAAAGGCATTTGGCCAAGAGCGTGAGGATTCCCAACATTTGTAAAGATAATCTGAAAATTATAAGAGTGAAAACAGAGATACCACCGAAGACCATGTGGGATTAGAAGGAATTTGAAGAAAAAATAAATTAGGAATGAAAACCTTTTTTCCTTCTTTCTGAAGCTGGGATGCTCGAAGATATAATTCTCCTCTAACTGCATACTCTACCTTCTTCATGTTCTCATTTATAGACTCATAATCTAATGCTTTCAGACCCATTTTCAGATACTAAAAAAGAACTCCCAGTTTTCTTCTTCTTCTACGAGTTCAACAATAAAAAAAAAAAAAAAAGCTTCGATGGAGGAATTCTTTATTGATCCCTTTGGTTTTTCAAATACTTGAGCCACTAGTCGGCTTGGGACATGCACTCCTGATGTAAAATGTGGACACTAAGCACCTCCACGTTCTTGGATGTCAGTATTTTATCAAATAAAGAAAAATGGAAAGGTGACCATATGGTCTTCTTTGTGTGGAATTGAGCAACACAATGGACAAAGGAAGCGTGGTCAGCAGATGTGAGAATTGGGTTGTGGTTACTGTTAGTGGGATGCTGCAATGCAACAAACTAATCCCTCACCGAAACGCCGAATTTGTTTCCAATCCAATGCAGCAAAGTGTAAGGGATGCAAATATTTGTTAGCTGAAGCCGAAGGAGGTAATATTCTACTGATTTGATTCATTAATTTATAGAATGTTGTATTTATGCAAACTTTTCACCTCAACATTATAGCATTGACATTGACTCCAAAAACAATGGCACTGTGCCCAAGTAACAGGATTTCATAAATACTATTTTATAGAATAAAAAAATAAAAATACAAACTATTAACTTTCATAAATTAAAAATAAACTTAATTTAGGCTCTTTTCAAATATAAATAAAATGAAATAAAACTGAAGTTTAAATCTTTTGTAAGAAAATGTTTTTTTTTTTTCTTTGAACAAAAATCTCAATTTATTAGGGTATATAAGAGTTACGGCCCAATATTTGATCCGGAAAGCCTGAAAGGGAACAAAGGATTTTGAGATTATTAGGACTAATAAGTTGAAATAAAGTCTACATTTCCTTCTCCCGCGTGTTCTCTTCTTGCCTGGCTTTCTCCTTCTCCCTCACTTTCTCTTCTACTAAGGCAAAGTGCAACCCGACTTTCACTCGTCTCCTTTCTCACTCGCCGTCGCCTCTCTTTCACCGTCGCCGACTGTTCAGGACGCTGTGGTGGTCAGTACATGTGCAGCGTGCAAGATTCTGCACCGAGAAATCGTATTGGCGCCCTATTTTCCTCCCTCTGAGTCTCTCAAGTTCCCCTGCTCACTGTATCATCCGCATCTTCGGCATCTTCGGCGCTACCAATATCATCAAATGTACTTCCTTAACCCCTAATTTTTTTGTTTCTTTCTTTCAAATGTCGATTGTTATTAGGTTTAGAAATTCCATTCTGAAAATTGAAAATTGAAGTTAAAACCATCTAATTAGTTTGTATAAAATAAGTTGGAAATTAGGTGTGTAAATTCTGAGCAATTGAAGTATCTAATTAGTTTGATAATGCAAATTTCAAGCTGAAAAGTTTTCTTGGAGTTGATATCTTTCAATTTTCAATCTGAAGATGACTACTAAAACCGACGGTACCGGAGAAGAGGCTGCTTTTGACATGCTGCAACCGGAGCGTGACCTTCGGTTGAATTGGGAAGTCGACCTCGCCCAGAACCTCGAGAGGTATCTTTTGCAGATTTGCTCAGGTGAGTTTCAGTGCGAGGATGAGAACACGGTCAATTTTGCTGAAGGTGAGGTTTCACTTTTACTGTAATCGGAGTTTTGAATTGTGAAAAGAAATTGAATATTTCTGATTGAGTTGCGTGTTTTGGGTTTTTTTTTTGTTGTCGAGGCGTAGCTGCTCTCCTTCTTCAGGGCTCGATTCAAGTTTATAGCCGCAAGGTTGAATATCTTTATTCATTAGTCTTGCGAGCATTGGAGTTCATTTCCGAAAGAAGGTGGGATTATTTTATTTAATTCTGTTAGTTGTTAGTTACTTCTAGACATGTGAAAAATTATAATTTGGCATTTCATTCTTAACAAACTTCCCAAACTAAGAAATGACTAAGAATCTTATTCGACGGGAGCAAATTATTGTTTATCATGTGTTTTTTTAATATTTATTTATTTATTTATTCTTTAATAAATATTTTTATAAGTTTTTATTCCAACAGACAGCCGGATCACTTGGAAGGGACTTCTATTGAGGCGGAACAAAATGGTTCTCGTAAAATTGATGAGCACGAGAATAATTTATACTGGGTTTCAGGAGATGTACCAGGTAGCTTATCTATTTTATGTCACAATGAAACTTGTGAAATACTTAGGTAAAATAACATTTCTATTTATGATTCAAATCTTGCAGTTGATCCAAAGAATACCTTGGAGAGTACCAAGGAAGATGTACAGTTGAATCAAACGGTAAAGGCTCCTACAAATTTGGTCATTCTTGAGGGTGATTGCTTGGATCCATCTGACAATGGAGAATTAGATTCATACTTGGTAATTGGTTGCTATGATTAATTGCCTTCTTTGTTCTTTTACGTTTTATATCATTTGACCGTTAATAATAACTTCTTTTAATTATGTAGTTGGCCACTGCTAGCAATATTTTTCAAGATTTTATCATTTTAGACTTGTGTGACGTCAAAACACTTGAAAGTTCAACCAACAGGTCTCCATCAACCAGACGTTCTGGAGGAAACATGCGAAGATCATTGTTTAGCAAGACTGAGGGTGATCATGCAACTCAATCACCCATTGTCAACTATAGCTTTGTGCATGATCCTCCTGTCTGTCATATGGATGTTGGAAATTCTGAACCAGAGGACTCAAATGGTTCGGAAGAAGATGATGATCTTTGGAAGCCTTTGAATCCTCATGAATCAGGAAATTTAAAAATAAAACCATTTAAAAAAGGTTGTTTACGCACTGATTTACATTCATTTCCTTTCAATTTTTGTTTAAAAGTAAACTCTTTTTTAATTATTATTTTTAACTTTCTCTCTCTTCTTGCCCTCATGTCAGTTAAAGCTTTTAAACAGAACTACAAGAAATCTGGTAAGCATGAGTCTCTAACAGCTTTGTTTCCAATGGAAAAACTACATGGCCCCGTTAGTCAAGAGTTTGCACATATTTGGGAAGAGCAGAACCACGAATCCAAAGCACACAAAGAATTCAAATCTGTTTGATTATATGAGAAGGTACAGTTTTGTTTTGTGTATGTTTTTACTAATAAAATATTTCTTATAGATGACAGACTAACTGTTGTGACTACAGCTGCGAAATTCACTCATCAATGAAGATCATAAAAGTTGTGATTCCCTTTCTGATATGGAAGATGACAATATTGATAATGGTTTTGAAGACGCAATGCCTGATGTCAATCAGCCAGATATTGGTGATCCCAACAATCATTTTATGGATGAGGCTACGTGTTTTGAGAATGAAAAGGTTGAGTCAACTGTGCGGCACATTCTTATTGTAGGCTAATTTTTCTTTTGAATTACTATTGACTGTTAAGTCATGGGTTTTATGCAGCATGATGCTGCGGCTCATTTTGATAATGGTGAAGCGTACGAACCTGAATTTCCAGATTCTCGTTCAAGTCTAGAAGATCTTTGTCGCTCTCATCTTGTAAGTGATATCTGTGGATTTGTCACTTGACTTTACCTATTTGCAATCTGTCTGGCTCTTAATTTTTTAAGGAAAATTATTTTAAATGTCATAACTGTTGAAAATATTACAAATATAAAAAAGTTTCAGAATCTATCAATAATTGACAGCCCACTTTTTAATTATTTGTTTGTATTATTATTATTTTTGCTTTCTATTGAGTGAATTGCTCTTGTGTCTGATTTTTTTCACTAGGATACACACATTTACATTTTTACTGATCTAGAACATCTTGCTTGGTTATGGATGGATGTGGAACATATTCTCATTACTGATCAACGGAAATATAACTTGTTCAAGTTCTTAGCACTCTGCCTATCATCCTGAGAATATATGGGGCTCTTGGTATTCGTGTTTGAAAAAATGCATGGCACATGGTGAAGTTATGCAGACTTGTGCACTTAAATGTCCTTCAAAATCAAAACATTAGCCCATGATTTTAGTTGATAGATTTACAGGAGCTTTTGGAAATTATTGCAACAAAACTGCAAAACCTGGAACATGGCATCCACAGATGCAAATCATGCCTAGTTTTTTGTTTTTTTTTTGTTCTTTTTATCATATTTACAATGGTAGATGGTCACCTACAATTGTTTCTTTAAAGGATGCACTCCTTGCAAGCATTGCTGAGACTGAGAAGCAGACAGAAATGGCCACTCGAGTCTCTACATGGAAACAAAATATTGAACACAATTTGGAAGAGCAAGTAATTCAATTTAATGTTACTATACCTCAGTTTCACTTTTGTTGTCTGTATGGTATGACTGATGGTTATTTCTTCTTTTTTCTGGGTTTGAGAAGTTTTTTTTTTTTTTTTTTTGTGATAGGACAAACACCATTCATTTGATATTCATGAATACGGTCAAGCGATTCTTGAAAAATTATCTAGTGATCCTGACATAGGAGGTCTCATGCCTTTCTCTGCCGTTGTTAAAGGGCAGGAAACTTACACTGTGGCACGAAGCTTTTCCGCTCTACTTCAGTTGGTAAGGTACTGAACGTACATTATAGAAGTACCGAGATTGGTGAAATTTAGGGACTGAAAGCTTGTGATTCTATGCAAATGATTTCTTAAAATTTATTTTTTATGGATGAAAATTGGAATTGACAAGTCATTTTCAGGTGAACAATGGAGATGTGGAGCTGGAAAAGAATGGGGTTGATGGGGAGTCGATTTGCTATACTAATGTGAATCCCTTCCACATTAGGCTTGTTCGCCACGAGAAACAGGTTGATAAAACACATCAATCCTCAAGAAAGAGGTTTCTGTCCCCAGGTAAAACTAATACTGTCGAATCTAGTGTGAGAGACAAGAAGGGATGAAAGTAGGGAGGGAAGGTGGGTGGCATAAAGTGGATTCCTGAAGGCAAAAGGAGACAAAGATCTTGATTTATTGAACCAGTTGATTAACATTCTACTGGACGACATTCTCATGTACAGTTGACTGTTTGTATATTGTAATTATGGCATTGAGCATCAACCTTTTGTTGGGGACATATTTCCACTTCCTCGGTTAGATTCCTTTATTTGATGTAATTTTCAATGGCGGGAGATTGATGTATTGAAAGGAAAAGTATATATTAACCATGTAATTGTCACTGGTATTGATTCTTGTATTTTCCCTTTTCATTCCCCCTTGCTTTTTGTTTTATTATTATGCTTCTTTTCTCTAGATGACAGCAGGGATTTGCTCGTTTACAAATATTTACCATATTTTCCAGGTTTCCTATTGCTTCCGCTTGTTTACTGAAAAAGCCTTGAAATCTTGAAAACTGTTTATGTTTGCTATATAATTTTAAGATTTCAAACTTATTTTCCCAGGGTAGAGGTTCGAGTTCCGAATCCATTTTTTTTTTATTGTGCTAATATAAATAGGTGTAAGGGCAGGTTATTGTATAAAGCAGGAGAAGGGTTGTTGGAAGAGGGAAGAATGGCGGAATTTGAAAGCTCGGTGCAGATCAATTAGTGTGCAGAGATGTGATTGGCTGCCATTAAGACCGTTGGGAAATACAATTCTATCGCTTTGTTTGTTATCCAAGTAGCAGCTCCACCAGCTCCAACCAGTGGGAAATACATCTGTATGTAACAACAAATTTGCCAGGTACGAAATGTTTTTTCCGCTTAATACATACATTTGCTTCTTTGGATATCAAGAATTCTGTCCTTCATGCATATATTGCTCATTTCATTTCTTCAAAATTTATGTGTTTTCTTATCAATTCCCCTGAATTCATCCAGATCATATGTTAGACTCTAGCAGGAGTTGGTCTCTTGTATATGCTTTAATCTATAGTTCAAGTGCAGCACCTTTTATTGAGTTCAGTGGAATCATACAATATTATTCTATCAAAATACCAATGTAAACCACGTTTCTGTTTCTATTATTGAATGCGTTAATTGCACTAGAAGAAGCATGTCTTACGTTTCTTTGAATACTGATGTCGGAACAGCTCTATCTTTTCCAAGCTGGATTTCTTATGGCCTTAGGTGTCCTGTATCTCCGGTTTTCTAGCAGGAGGCACCAAAACTATTGTTAGATTCAACTAGTCAGGTAATTCGCAATATATTCATAAGATCTTGTCTATTCATGTGGTGCAATGGGATTTGAAATGTAGTTTTCTGAGGATGAGTTTGAATTGTTGAACCTCACAAGTCACGAGGGCACTGTTTGTTTCTTGGCAGATTTTCAACGTGTAAGGAAATTGAACCGCTTGTGAGCATTCTCAAGGTATTTAATATGAGTTCCTTTTATGTTGAGGCTTAATGGAATCTGTTTCTATTCTGAAAGTTTTTTGGGTAATTACAAATTTAGCAATTAGATTCAAAATAATTAAGTATATAGCAACATTTTAAAAAATTTGCAAATATAGCAAAATTTGTCAAATTATATTAATGATATAAGTCTATCAACGATAGATCATGTTGCAAATATTGGTCTATCACTGATAGACCATACGAAGTGTATCAGCGATAAGTCTATCAGTGATAGTTTTGCTATATTTGCAATTTTTTTAAAATTTTGCTATATCCTTAATTATTATTGTTGAAATGGTTATCCATTCCAATTTCCCAAGTTTTTTTGTGGCTGTTATGCTATTCTTCTGGCTCAGCAAATGTCAAAAGAAGTAAGTGACATACAGCCGATAAGCTGCAACTTTACGTCTCTGATTTGCTAAATTATTATCTTCAGACCGTCAGATGGGTGAATGAAGATTCTCTAATAATTTAATTCATCACTATGCTTGTATAGTGATAGATAGAGAGATTTGATGTCTTTTACTTCCTGCAGCCATACATCCCTGAAATGCCTTTAAGGAAACTTTGATCGTTATTAGTTGAATTGTAGATGAATTGAGTTTATGACATAAAATGAGAAATCCATTATGTTTTTAAAAGGAAGCTTATGTTCATAAGGTTGGAACGAACGGGAGATGAGTAGAACTTGAATGGATTGATATTAGTTAAAAGGAGATGATTTATTCATTAATATGTACGGACCAAACCCATATAATGGAAGAGGAGGAAAATAAAAATAGAGTGGTCAGAATTCATAAACATAGTCGCCACTTGGCATACTTATTCTCAAGCGTTTTGCTCCTCTATATCTAAACCCTAACACATTGATTGAGACTATCAGGAATTAAATCCAAGCAAGAACCGGGATATGGCGTCCAAGCAGACAGCACAGCAGTACTGCCCCTCAAAGGTGGGAACACTAAAACCATCTCTCTATCCAATTACAACTCTTTCACTGCCACCTCTCTCTCTCTCCTTAACAAGTGCCCTACTTCAAAACACACAAACAAAATACATAATTATATAAAACGATCTCATCTTCATGGTTTGATTTTAATTATCAAAATGTGTGTTCGTATATTGTATGGTAAGCCTCTAACCGAGTAGTAAGGATCAGCAGAAACCACATGAGTGGATTTGAGGGAACAAGGGGTAGAAAGGGATCACAGCCATTCTAAATAATCCTTCTTTCTTTCCTTCTTCTCTATGAAGAAAGCAAATCAAAATGGAGTGGCCACAAACAACTTAACCAAAGTGGTGCTCCAACTTTTGGGTCTGTCTATTTCTGGTTTTGTCTCCTATTTATACAAACTTTCATCAAGGCCATTAAATTAGTTGTATTCTATTTACACCCCCTTTTTTTGGGTTTAAGATTAGATTGAAAGATTGTTGGGGAATGATCAGTTATAATTTATGACTCATTATTTGAAACTAAAATGATGATTAGATTATTTGGACAATACATTATACGTCTCTTCATTTACCTCTTATTGTATTATTAAAATATATAATTTGAATTGAAATTGGAATTACTGAATCAAATCGGGTGTTATTGCGCTGTGTTCTCGATTTGACTGTCTCAATAGCTCCACAAAATAAGCAAATCAAATCGCCAAACTTTCTGGGTCTTTTCGTTAAACTCGGTGCTACATGATTGGTACTAAAGACTTTTGAAGTGATTTTTTAGAATGCTTTCTTTAATCGTTTAGGATACTAAAGCAAACCCCATTTGGGTGTTGTAGAGGAAAAATATATATGTTCTGTGGAACCGAAGCAAAGTGGGTGCGAATGATGTAACAATGGCGACAACAAATAGCTTGATCGAGCAAAGTGGCGATGATATGAGATGCCATGTGCAAATCCAATCATGAACCTATCCTTCAACAATACTACGTGCCCTCTTAATTTCTCTCCTCTCAACAAACCTTTCCAATCTGCCTTAGCTTAGACATATAATATTAACGGCAACGGTCCATCCAATGTTACCCAACAAAGTGTTCCCATTTCAAGCCAAACTTGTAGAATAAAAGATTAGCATGACTCTGCAAGAATGACAATGCCCAAATCAAGAAATGGTCCAAATTTCAACCGACTCAACTCTTTTGTCCGTCAAATCTGTTTCGAACTGCTATTTCATGAGCTTACTCATTAAGCTCCACCTCCGTTTCATATACCTTTCGTCCTATAAATATACGACCTGCTCATATGAACTCGTTCTCTTTTACTTTTGTTTGTCCATTCGCATCTTTTCGGTATAGTGCCGTGGTTATGTAAATCTACATTCGTGAGATATGCTGATTGGTACAACAAATTGATGAACAGTGAAGAACGTGCAGGAAAAAAAAAAAAGATATAATCTCTTTTATTTACACGAATGGTGTAACGAAAGGTCGTATGCCATAGCAGAGGCAATTAGTTTTGTTTCAATTCCCTAGTTGTAGAGCTATTGTGAGGAACAATAAAAGCGCCTATGGGTGAGGTTGGTTTGGCAAGGTTGGGGGATTCTTCCTGAACACATGTTTTCTACAACGTTCAAAAATGCCATCATATATGAGATCGAATTGAACTCCTGCTCTCTCCCTATTCACTATGAACATTATGTGATCACCTTCAATTACCTTGTAATACCTGAAATTTTAGTCAAAACCTCGCATTAATATTGCGCCTAAACGAGACTATAAAAACAACAAAACACTTGGAATTTGAGATGTTTCTCTTACTAACCAGATACCAGGTTCGAGGGGTTTGCAATCTGAGTCATTTACTACATGAAGATTTGGATGCTCGACTGGAAAACGTGGGTGAGTCATGGATATGGTGTTTAGTGCACCATCATTGTCCTGCCAATCTTCATCTCTGCACAAGCATTGCCATTATATTCTGATAGCATGGTGCATTCGTTTTCTTTTTCAGAAATTAAAACCAAAGTTGAAGGAATTTCTTGCTAGTTCTTTACTCACCTGTAGCCTTTGTAAGGTGGAGTGAGATCTGAAGGATGGCGCCATTGACTCATCTGCAGTACTCTAAGAAAAAACAAGGGATGGATTCTAAATATGCTTGATGGAACTGTGACCCCAAAAAATTTCCTAGTACACTTGGTTACATAGTTAAAATAGTATGTATTAGGAAAGGTCTGCAAGTGGGTGTTTAGACTAATAGAGCCCTGTATGGTAAGATCAGGGAGGATCCAATCTCCAGTGGCAAACGGACCTGAATTTCCCATGAGACAATCAAGAAGGCCCCAAATACCCATTTTTTTCCACGACATGTTGAAGTGATCGAACCCAAAGCTATAATATTCTTTCAACCAGGGAATGTTAATCCAATCATATACTATAACACCCAGGCGGCACAACTGTAGCAGGGATACAGTCTTCATTGATCTCCCATCTTCGGGCCTGGAACAAGTTTAGGGCAAAAATCAGTTGCTTCTTTAATCCAATTGGAACTCAATGAACTAAAGCGATTTGATCATATTGGTTGTTAATACAAATCAAAATATTAGGTCAAATTGCTGATTGCAAGTGATTTAAAAAGTCATACTAATTAGAAACTCTATGCGAAAAGAATAATGACAAAATAGCAGCTACCATGGGATCACCATTCAGTTCAAAGCGTGTAATTGTTAATTGATTAGAGTCAGGTATAAGCATATTGCAATATTTGGCTCACACGCTTCTAGAAGGTAGGACTTATAATATCAACTAGAAGGTATGTTCCCGCAGAAGATCAATCAATAAAGAAACTTACTGCATCCCGTCCAAGTAGGTCCTGGTAGTCCCATTGAACACTCCCGATAAGGACGTGATGCTAATTATCCAGTTTTCCGTGGTATTTTCATACCCCTTGAATGCCTGAACCAATGAGAATATGTCAACATCAGAATCTTTCAGATACGTCTTAGCCACAAAGATTTAACTCTAAGTTTCTGAAACCTTGTCGGCGAGCATTTGTTGGAGTACTCGAACGACCTGAGCTCCGGCAGAATGACCCACAAAGTGTATAGGATGATCTTCGTCCCATTGAGGATAGTGACCTGCAAAAAAGAATTGCAATAAGAAGATGGGTAACAAGAAGCGGTCTGCTATACAAGTAGTTATTGGCAAACCTAGTTCATAAACTCGGCCAAATTGGGAGTGGCCGTAGGTGTTGCTGTGTTCTTCCCCATAATCGACTCGCCCGCCCTTCAGATAATAGAACAATTCCCGAGCCCTGAGAAAGGAAAACGAAAAAGCGTGAAGGAACAGAAGGGAGGCATCAAGTGAAGGAAAGAAAGAAAGAAAGAAGATTAAATTGAACTGCAACCTGTCATAAATGCTGGTTAAGGAACCTAGATCAGGCACGAGCACCCTATCGTCTTTCTTCTCGGCACCGGCAAAGTAGGACAAACCTCCCAATCTCTGCGGAAATGAAAGAACAAAAGGTTAGGCGTTAGGAGGAGGGAAACGAATGGGAATAGGATAAAGGAAAGGAAGGAAAGAGGGGGGGGAGGGTTGTTACCCCTTGGCCAAAACCAAAAATTCCATGGACTAAGACAATTGGAGGGAGAGTATGATGAATGGGTGTTGATGGGAGGGAAGAAAGATGATGGTTGTTGAGATGAAGTTTGGAGGAAGGAGAGAAAAGCCATTGGTTTAGGGATTGAGAGATATCCCCAGCGACGGCAGAGCTAAAAATGTAAAACGCATACACCAAATGAACGAAAGAGCTGAGAAATAATTCGGTCAATTGCAGAGCATCAATCCAGAGTCTAAACATATTCAAGGGAAAGCAGGAGAGCCTTCTTGTTGTTGTTGTTGTTCAACCCCAAAAAAGAAGGCTCTTCCGCAAAATGGAAAATGGGGAAGGAAGGAAGGAAGGAAAAGATGGTTCAAATTGTTGAATGAACCACCAAAGCAAAAGTGGAAGGAAGGGGAGAATCGAAAGTCGAAAGGGAGGGGACGACAGACACCCTCTTGATAATCTACAAACTACAAAAATTTATTTTTCTTTTTCTTTTAATTTTTGGTGTCTAAAAAAAGAAAATGAATAAAATTGGAAAGGGAATGGTTATGCCCAAAGATTCTGACTTTTCTTTTAAACACAGCGCTCTGAGAATGTATATAATGAACCAATCAGCGGTGAGGTTCCGTCTCCGTCCAAAAGAGAAACAAAAAAAACAAGAAATAAATAGAAAAATGGGGGGATGCCCATTGCCCTTTTACTCTCCTCGTTTCGTGACCAAAGGAAACAAAGTAGGTGGGAGTGTGCGGTAAAGAAGAGAAGAAAATTAACCATACATACATCATCATACATAAAATAGATTTTCAAAGATTACGATTTTGGGTTTACAATAATAAATACTCTGCCTCGCTGGATCCTACCTGGAAGGTTCTCATACCCCAACTCTCTCTTCCCACTCTCCCCTTTTACATTCTTTTTCTCTCTTTATCATTCATTCTTATTTTGCATCTGCATATTAAAACATGTCAACCAAACTTCCTAACTTTTAGGTAGAACACTTTTAAGTAAGGCTATGGGTAGTTTACTACAGTTGCTACTGTGTTATTCATGTTAGATGAATTTTGTTAAAGAAGAAATACTATTGGGTATAGAATTAAAAAGAAAAAAATGGATCCCAGATTTGATTTGGGAATTGGGAATTGGAAAGAGGGTGAGGTGGCAGGTATTGTATTTGATTAGATAATGTAAACAAATAGAATAGAGGGTTGAGATGGGAAAATGTGTAGTTGAGAGATCAGAAGGCACGTGGGGGTTGGGTGGCCAAAAAATTAGGTGTTGAGAAGATTTAGCCAATTTGCATATAATGGCAAAACCCATGAAACTTCTAGATTTTCTTCACCATTATTATTTTCAACCATATTTCTCACGCCACCTTACCCATACACATACTATACTTAATTACCTTTGTTTTCAATAAATACTATTCATTTTCTTACCACATTTTTCTTTCTCTCTTTCTTTTCTTAATTACGCATAAACATTACTTTCATTTCATCAAGTTTATTTTCCTTTCAATTGTGAATTAAATATACCAATAAAATCATGAATGCACCACTATTGGCTAGAGTAGGTAGCTAGAAGTGAAGGCCTAAGGCCCATGTCTGAACCTTGCCTCTAGCTCGGTCCAAAATCGATGGGTTCGGCCCATAACACTTCATTCCACAAAATTGAGAAGTGAGAGAAGTGAGGTGCAACAATGCACAAAACTTTGCAATCCTTCTTACTCTGCATTTACAAATGGCCTATTGAACCAAATACCCTTTCATTTATTTTTTTTATTTTTCTTCCACAAAACTTTCAAAAAATAAAAATGAGAATTCCTTTGAGACTTGACAAAAGAAAGAAGAATGATACCCAACCAATAGAGTGCACCCCACTTGCATGACAAGCTAATCTTTCTCTTCAAGCATTTTTCTCTTCTTTCAAAATTCTCTTTAATTATTCATTTATATTTGCATTAAAGACCATATCTTATACGTTAAAGTTAAATTGAATAATTTGCCTAACCTATTCCCTATTTCCCTATGACCACACATTCATTTAACTAATAACACACAATCATGGTGTTAATTGATGTCCATAAATTAAATTGAATTAAAAAACTTCTCCCACTCCTTCTTACTCTCAACTTTCTCTTCTTTATCTTGTTCTATTCTCTTTTCAAAAAAATATAAAATAATAAATAAAATCCCAAAGATATAAGATTCAAAGCAGGATGAAAATTATTAAGTCCAAGTCTAACAATTATGATATATGTCTTCTGATATCTTATATACATAGGCATGCACTTCTCTATTGTGTTATCTTTGAGACAAAGATATTAGAGATTCTACATCAAGCATTCATCATTTTCAACTTTAATATAATATACCTTTTCGTGGAAAGCATTAAAGTATAGATGGTGTCTTTGTTTTTAAATTTTTCTTTAGTATAAAATACATGGATACTTAAATTTAAAACTTGTTGAGATCTTCGAGTTGAATAAAGTATTCAACTGTTATTTAGATATGCTTGTTTTTATTGAATATATTACTGATATACCATTTCAATATACTAAAAAAAAAAAAACAAATGAAAAATGAAAATTATGTGGTATTTACTTTTGTCTTCTATTATATATTATCGTTTTCATGCTTATTTATATTATTATCAATTCAACAATAATTAGTTTCACACCTAATTAATTCAGTATTTGGTTTAATTTATGGTTGATACACTTGATTTTGTAGGATGGTTAGTAGTTTGCTTATTTAGGCATTTTTACATCTATCAATTATTGATGCTTATTAATCTATATATAAGAGATAGGCATATATATCCAATAATAAATATAGAAATGGGCTATTGAGCTGTCATATGCTCCTATCTATTGATAGACAAAATAGTGGTTGCCCAAAACTATAATGTCTCTATTTAATTAGTGATATATATATATATATATATATCATCAACAAACTGTATGTTGGTAATACAGGTAAAATATATAGGGCATCAAAGTATAGTTTCATAAAAGTACTGTCATGTTTGTTCATAGGAGTTGTGTAAGTCAATTATTTTCTTTGGAATTTGCAAAAATATTAGATTGGAGAGATATGGTTAGGGTCAGATACGTAATAAAGACAAGATTAGCATGAGGAAGGAAGTGTGGATGAAACATATAATAGAGAGCAAAAAATGGTAAGAGAAGTAAAGATGATAGTTCTGAATTTGATTATTTTTGTAAAAGCAAGTAGCAAATAGAGAAATTAAATTAATTAATATGGATATTTTTTGGGGGGGGGAATTTACAAATATAAAGTCCCTAAATAAGGTGATATAATATTCATCACCCATTACATTACTGAATTGTTTGTATTAATGTCGAAAATTGAAAAATAAAAAAATGAGCGAAATTAGAGGAAAAAGTTCCAAAAACATTCCAACACCCCTTTCCTTTTTATCAAAATCGGTATCACAAATAAATTTGAATGATTTAGGGAGAGAGAAAATGAAAAAAAAAAAAAAAGTGTATTTACCCTTTTAACCCCGTGAAGTGAAGTCTCTTAAGGACACCTGTCGTTTCGTCCAGGTCCTCCGTAGTAAAAGTAGTTACCCCAAACGGTGTTGATCCCACCTTCAATGTCATAACAGTTGGGATGATCCGCCAAAACCACCAGGTTTGATAATGGAACCAAGCTGTTATCCCAATCCACCACTTGCAGGTTCCGAAAATATGATGCTTTTCCGAATCCCTCCCCCGCGAAATGCCCACTCCCCATCTCTGTCGTCGTGTGCAATCCCGACGGACTTGAATTCACCACCTCTCCTCCGAACTGCACCATTGTTGCATGGTCTTGTAAATGGGTGAACAAGAACGACGGCCAATACCCCACCAATACCCCCGACCCGAATTCCAGCCACCAATTTCCATGCTTCGGATCCTATACAACCCAAAAATCCACGTTACTTAGTTCTGTTTCAAAACCACCATTAACAATTGGCCAGGATAAGTTGTTAAACATAGATAGAAGAAGCTTCCACCACCTTCCAAACCAACAAGCTGATGTCGAATTGACCACCCTCAAATGAAGACGTCGGAGAAATTGCTGCTCCAATTGCAATTTTGTTATTTGTCTGAACGAACCCAGAGCATAGCAAATTGTAACACCCGGTTGCTTGGTATGCATCCGACTGCCATAATTAAACTCAATATTAGACTACCCCATAATTCCAATATATATATGCTTAAACAAGAAAGCGTTTTGAAGGGTAACTCACGGTCCAGTAGGTAAAGAATCTTGGGTAATTGTCTCCATACAGTTCTGGACTGACCTGCGGATCCAAATTTTGAAAAAGCATTGGCGTCAATCCTTTAATTGGAAAAAGCGCAGAGTGTGGCCTCTGTTGAAATTCACTTTACTCTAATGCTTTGTCGGCCTAAATCTTTAGCTTTTTTATTTTTTGAATGGAGACAAAGCTAAAAAACGAGGATTATGTAACATAGAGACAGACATGCCTGCCAACCAGCTTCAATGGTGTTCAGGTCGTCACCGAAGGAGCCGGAGATGACCCACATTTGCGATAAGCTGAATTCATATTGATCGGCGACTCGAGGTGCCCACACATTGATGCTTGCTTTTGCACCGAAGTAGTGTTCGCCGGTAACATACCCCACAGCGTGCTGTTGGAAAAAGGAAAAGAAAAAAAAAAAAAAGCATTTCA
Source organism: Cucumis sativus (assembly GCF_000004075.3). Taxonomy (NCBI): domain Eukaryota; kingdom Viridiplantae; phylum Streptophyta; class Magnoliopsida; order Cucurbitales; family Cucurbitaceae; genus Cucumis; species Cucumis sativus. The sequence goes on along the minus strand of NC_026656.2, from coordinate 17,195,649 downwards.
TCGTCAAACTAATAAAGCAATTGGGTTGGATTCTCTACTCTCTTTTCTTGGAATTCGTACCTCATGCCCATCGCTGCTTGTTTCTCTCCTAACCCATTTTCTTACTTTTCTTCCAAACATCTGAAAAGAGGTAGCTCTTAGTATGTCTTCCTCAGTTGTTCTTCTAATGGGCACGGTTCCTTCTGGACAATTTTCCCCGCTCGTACTCCATAATTGGAAGCTCTCTGTCTCCGTCCTAGGCGGCTTATGTCCTTGTGGTCTCTCTGGCGGATCCTGCAAATTCACACAGTTTTTATTTTTTTTAGATTTACTTTCCTTTCTGGGTTACCCTTGAACTTAGGTGCAGTGGAAGTAAACTGCAATTGGTTACCAAAGGTTTTTGGCCTTGCAACTTTGGATGGTCAAATGCTGGTTGGTGGTGAGATAAAACACAATCTATGATGTCTCCATCAGGACTCTGGATTCATGGGAAACAAACAAATAAACAAATTGGCTTCGTTTATTCTAGAAACAGAGTAGAGAACTGGAATTGAGTATAGTAACCTGAATTGTGTGGATAGCAGGCTTGTTGATCTTGTCCAAATGAGCCCTTATCATCTTCAACTTGTTTAATTCCTGTTGAGGATGGAAATCAGTTTGATTTGTGGGGCGTTGTTGCAAAGAGTGCACTGGAGTTATTGTGGAAGCAAGAAGGGAAAAAAGCAGCACAAAAATGAGAATTGTTGGAGTGATGTTGATGAAGCATAAAGCAGAGGCCATGCTCAGGCGGTGTCCAAGTGTTGATGGATCACAATGGGGAGTGTTTTTCCTCCATAGAAATGAAGCGGGCACCATGTGAAAGCAAGGAAATTTGGAGCATTATTGTTAATGTTTTGAGAAACCAAAAGGACCATCCTTTTACCATAATTTTGAAAGATGATGAGTAGTGTTAAGGAGGGGAGGTTGGAGGCGTGAAGTTGATTACAAAGCAAAATTATAAAAAAGAAAAAAGAAGAAGGCTTAAAATTTGTTATAGGTAATGTGTAATTGTGTGTGTATGTGGGGGTGAGTGCTATAAGTAGTTGGGTAGTGATGGAAATCATGTTGGATTCTCCTTTTTCCCTTTAGAGAGAGAGAGAGAGAGAGAGAGAGAGGGTGAGTGTGTTCCCAGTCTCCAATACAAGGACTGCAAACTTTAGCTTTTGTGTGTATTGTAACTTTGTAAGTAAGAGAGTAAGATTAAAGAGGGCAATATGGGGAGTGAAACATAACATATGTTTCTTTCTTTTATTCTTTTACTTTGAGAGCTGTGGAGGGAATTATACACTCCCAAGTCCCAAGTCCCCATTGTCCACTCTGGGGGGGAGGGGTTCCAAAAGTTGTTTGCTTTGCTTTACTTTGCTTCTCTTTCACACTTTTCTAGATGTTCTTTCTCTCATCTTTTCCCATCCTCTCCTTCTCTTACATTTACATTTACAATCCTACCTTCAACCTCCTCTCTACTTAAATCCTTTGTCTTTATATTACATATTACATTATCTTTTTATTCAAACTCAAAACCATCTAATTCTCCATCCACATTCATTTCTTCTTGTCTTCCATTTGGGGAATTTGATGTGGGATCTCACCATCTCTCAACTTTTATTCACAGTTGCTAACTTTAGTTTTACTAAATAAATGGGTTTTGGAAAAGAAAAAAAAACAAGAGAAGAAGGTTGATGAGAAAGAAAAAGGTAAGCGGTTAATAATTAATTAAGGTTGGGTAGAAATTAGAGATGAAGTAATACTTGGTTGAACTGCTATAGAGTAAATATAATTGTGGTTTTGTCGACAATTTGAGGGTTAATAATTCATATATCTTATAGGGTAATTAAAAAAGAAGAAGAAAATTAAATGAAGGTTTGAAAGTTTAGAAGTAGTCCATCATTTTGTTTGGTGCATAGTATATATAACTATTTGAGTGGTATTTTATTAGCTAATTGCTGGGGTGTGTGTATAAATAGTATAGGAAAGCAATCACCAAAACGTAGAACATCGAATATATTACAGTGTGTAGGCAAATAATGATATTAATTAATTAGTAAGGTGGAGGAAAGGAATTATATATATTTGAAGGTAGAATTTTTTTTAAAAAAATGTGGTGATTGAGGATGGAAAAAGGTGCATTGGAAGAATAAGAAAAGAAAAGAAAAGAAAAGAAAGAGAAAAGAAAAGGAAGCGTGAAAGTGGAAGTGGAAGTGGAAGGAAGGATATATATGTATGTTAGAACAATGATTTTGTCTATTAAACAGGCCGGCGTGCCTCTCTTCAATCCTCCAGGGCTAACCTTGGAAACACTATTATTTTTTCTTTTCTTTCAATTTTTCTACCTTACATATTGCAGCTCAATTTTAATAATTTGTTTACAAATTCAATTCCGGTGTAGCTTTCTTTTATTTACCTTTTTAATTTTTATTACAACTTAATTGCTAATAAAGTAAAACATCATAAAATTGAGAGCTGGTAATTTTAAAAGTTGTAGAGTAAATGCGTATAATTGAATGAAACACAAAAAAGAAAAAAAGAAAAAAAAAGTAGATGTTGGTGGTATTAGAAAAAGGAATAGATTATTATATAGGTGGGGGATTAGGGTTAATAATTGATGTAATTGAGAAAGAAATGGGAAAAGAAGAAAGTGGAGTTTGAATTTTGAAGAGAAGAATGCGGAAAGGAATATAAGATGTAATATAATGGGGGAGATGGAGGGATTATTATTGATGATGTTGATGATGATCTCATGGAAAAGCCTGCACCAAATTATACAACAATACACATAATGGCATTTCAGAATTTTTATATATATATATATTTTTAAAAAAAGGGTATAATTTATATGTAAAGCTTACCCAACACATTATCATTATTAATCATGCTTCAGTCACATGTATTTCTATCATATATTCTAACGTAACCAATATTTTCTGTCAACCCCCCACCCATTCCCAAATTAAAGGAATTTTTGTGTGTGTATATGAATAAATGATCTTTAAGCCATATGGTACATGGGGGTGTTAGCAGATCAATAAGGAGGATGGATATAGAAGAAATAAAAGAAGATAATAAAAGACAGAAAGAGGGATTTATATATATATATATAAAGATTTAATCAACAGAGATGAATTGTAATTTCCAACCCCCACTTCTGATCTCTCTATGCTCTTTCCCATCTCTTCTCCTATACATAGTCATACAAACAAAACAAAAAAGAGAAGAAGAAAAGTTAACTCATCTTCTTCGTCAAATGTGTAGTGTGAACTAAAACACATACACACAAACACATAATGAGCTGCCACTTCATACCCAAATATATCAAATCACCAAATTACAAAAAAAAAAAAAAAAAAAAGAAAGGAGGGGGGAATTAGGGAGTGGATTTTAATTAATCAGTGAAGACGAATCAAACCAGATAAATACAAGCAATTGGTGGTCATTTGACTGAGGAGGTTATTGTTTCGGGTAATCGGAGAACTTAAACCTTTCTCCGCAATCGCATCTTGGCAGGTGACGTAATCGGTCAATGCCGCTGAGAGGTTGATGTTGAGGGTTCCCTTGTCGTGAGATTTTAGACTCGAAAGGCATGTCTCCAGGTTGCTATATGCGTCATCGTAAACCTCTATGCACACATCCATGGCCGACGACTTCTGCCTTTTAGCCACACTCATCGCCTGCTTCGTCTCAACCATCAATTGCTTAATTGAGGTTTCCATGGCGGTCGATGGGTCCACCAGGCCTTTCACCACCGACCGACACAATGCTGGGTAGTCTGCTTTCTTGCAAAGGTCCAATGAAAGGTTTAGATTCAAGGTCAATGCTGCTTCTGATCCCCAGCTGCTCCACAACATATTGGCCACCACCAACAACATTAATAAGTAGAAATTACTGCATGAAGAAATTGTTGATCTATTATAGGAAGCGGCCATTATTATTTTATGATCTCTTGTTTTTTCTTTTGTTGTAAAATTGTTGAAGTTGAAGAAGGCTATGTGTATAAATGAATAAAAATAGAAATTTCAATCCGTGCAATCGGAGGCGGCCTGTCTCTCTCTGCGCCTCAATTCCTTAGGGCTAGACAAGACACAGGGGAGGTTCTGCTTGCAATGGAAAGAAAAAAAAGGGAAAAAGATGGGATTGATTCTTTTTTCTTCTTTACTTATTAACTATTTACATCTCAATTATATTACAAACCCCTATTGATTCATTCATATATATATATATGTTAATTAATGGGTCCTTCATTTTAGGAATTGAAGGGCAACCCATTGGTTGCGTGCTCTATTCTCTCCCCTCTTTTACCGTTCCTTTTACCCTTTTTCTTCTAACCATATCCTCTCCGCCTCACTCTCCTCTCCTATCAATCCATTTGTGATCAAAACATGCATCCTCAAACCCTTTCTTACACAATTCATATCTATTTATATATTCATATCTCAGTATCATCAATTCAAAATTCATCAATTATTTTTTACCAAATAAAATCAAAAGTATTAATCAAATGTATTCATATATTTTCATATTATTTTTTGACTTCTCCCAAAGAAACTCCTCTATTTGTAGAGCTTTATGATAGATTTTAGGAGCTTAGATTTGTGGTTGGTCATCTAATTAACTTCTAAACTCAATTAGTTGGATTTGGACATTATTTAGCATTTGAGCTAAACTAAACATTTTTTTGGGTTTAATTGGAATCTAAGGCAAACAATAACATTTAATTGAAACTATAGTATATAATTAGTTTGATTCAACCCTACCCATCATACTTGTTTATGTTTTCAATCCCAATAATTTAGGACACAAACTATGTTAAATTATTTGAAAATTCACTATTGATTTGAGGTTTAATTTATTTTGTTATTTGGATGATGTTGGAATTTTAATTGAGTGTAAGAAAGGAATAAAAAGAAAGTGCATACATACCATACATGTGTATATATATAGAGAAAGGTTTGAAATTGAGGTATTATTGTTAGTGCTAAAAACGCGTACGTGGTTTGGAGATTTCAATGTAGAACTCATTGTTTTGCTGAAGAAAGTTGATTAGAGAGTGGAATATTAAGAATATGGTTTATACTTCATAGTTGTGATGTGAGGAAGTGGTCAAATCCCACCAAAACTAAATATATATCTCTTTCTTTTTTCTTTGTTTATGTTTATCAAATAAATATTTTTCTCATTCTACTTAACTATTTTTCTCATCAGTCATCATCACCTTTTCTTTTTCTTTGTTTATGTTTATCAAATAAATTTTGCCTGCCTGCCTGCCTTTCTGATCCAAGATAAATAAGTTTGCCTTTCTGATCCAGACTTAGTAATTTAAAAGATTGGTATGTAGTTGTAGTGGAGATGATGATCCTATATAATTAATGAGGCAAGTGTATGTAAATTTCATGTTTAGGCATTTATTGCGGTGGATTCAATGATCCATCAAAAATCATTATTTCATTTCTACACCTTTTTCATTCAATTTAAAGTTGTCCTTTTCTTATTTATATCACACACAACACCTCTCCTCTACTTTTATTTATTCTCCATAACCTCTCAACTTATATTCACTTCTTCTTTTTTTCTTCAGATTAAGTACCTATTTTGATTTAATTAACTACCCCTGCTATGCTAATAACCTTATCTTCTTCTAACTTGTACTCAATTAGTCCTCTTAGTTTTATTTCTTTTACTTGATCTGAACTTTTGGAACTAGATTCAAATTGGATATTTACTTTATTTCTCTTAGCTAAATTGAGTACTTTTATGATTCGGTTTAGCATTTAATTTTGAATGATTTGCTAGTTGTATGTAATGTAATTTAGTAGTTCCAAATTAGTCTTTTTCTCATCATGATACATTATATTATATTAGTACAAAAATGATGCTACTACAATAATTGAAAACTAAAATAACAGCTAAACTAAGTTGCCATTGGTCTAAATAGAGTTCATTTTTGAAAACTAGTTTTTTTTTTCTTTTAGTTAGAAAATAAGAATTGCCAACATGAACTCATGAACTTAGCTCAACTGATACTTGTATGTTCCTGTGGACAAGAGATTTTAGGTTCAAATACTCACTCCAATGATTTTAAGTAGTTTAGATGTGGAATATAGTAGGAAAAGGGGAAGTAAGTATATTTAGTTGATTTTTTATGAAGTTGGGAAAATAGGGAAGGAAAATGTAGTTAAGGGGGGAAAGCTTCTAATCTTAGTGCTGATAGTTGAGATTTGAGATCTCCACTTTTTGGTTTTAGTCCAACGTGGAGGCGCTGAGTTGAGTCAACTTAAATGTTCATTTTGTTTGTTTGTTTGTTTTTGTTGTTGAGGCTAATAAGGATATCAGTATTTCCCATTCCCCACCATCAGCCAATGGTATGAAAGCAGAGAGAACTATGTGGAATGCGGCTAATTGCCTCCACCGGCAAACTAACATTGGGCCACCCACCACCTCTTGCCTTCCCTCTAATTCAAACCTATCCCTTTGACTTTTGTGTATTCAACCTTCAACCTTCAACTTCAACTTCAACTCTCTCTCTCTCTCTCAATCTTTAAGATCGAAACTCCTCCACCTAATAATCCAATCTCAAAATTCATCTTCTCTCACTTTCATTCTGCAATCCTTCTACCCATGTTATTCTCATAATCCTCTACCTTCATCTGTCTAAATCTTAACTGCTGCTGCTCCCTCCCACAACCCAATCCAATCACTCTGTTTCTGTTTTCAAATTCACATGTCTGTTGCGTTTTCTCTTATTGCAGACACACACCAAGTTAGATTAACCCTTGAATCGGAATAAGGGAGGTGATCATGAAGACTGGATCCCCACTTAGGTTTTTGATTTCGATTGCTGCTCTTCTGTTACTTGATTCATCCACCTTGGCAGACCCCAGATCCCGAACCGTGAAGATACTATGTTCGACAGTGCTAGAGCACAACACAACTGCCTTCGTGCCCAATTTCGTGAGAACAATGCAACTAATAAGTGACCAAATGCGAACTGGTGGGTTTGGAGTGGCAGTTGCGGGTAAGGGGCCGGACGCTAACTACGGACTCGCTCAATGTTACGGAGATTTGTCGCTGATGGATTGCGTGTTGTGTTATGCGGAAGCCCGTACTGTTCTTCCTCAATGCTTCCCTTACAACGGCGGCCGGATTTTCCTGGATGGCTGCTTCATGAGGGCTGAGAACTACAGCTTTTATGAAGAATTTGCAGGGCCTCTTGACAGGGCTGAGTGTGGTAACAACTCCATCACCAACTCCATTTTTCGACAGTCGGCCAGGCAAGCTGTGGCTCGAGCAATTGAAACTGCACCCAGCAATGGCGGGTATGCCAGAATTCAAGTGGCTCCACCTGGAACCTCCAATGCCTCCGTTTACCTGTTGGCTCAGTGCTGGAGGAATTTGAATCGCACCTCCTGCACTTCCTGTTTGCAAAACGCCTCTGCTTCTATCTTGAAATGCTTGCCTCGATCCGAAGCAAGAGCCCTCAACACAGGTTGCTTCATGAGATACTCTAATCTTGATTTCTTAAATGCGGAAGCTTCAGCTTCAAGGTCAAGGGGTATGAATCCAAATTATGTTCTATAAGCTATATTCCATTGCAAGTTTTTAACCTGCATCACATCTTAAGCTTGTTAGAGCTTACCATGAAATTTCAATTCACCATCTGTGCAGGTACTATTATAGAAATTGTAGTCTCACTGGTGAGCTCTGTTGCTGTTTTAGTCGTTGGAGTGTTAATTGGAATCTATGTCTGGAATAACAGATATGTAAAGAAGAAACGAAGAGGTAACTTTAAAACACTGCCTTTCTATTTGTTGTTGGTTTAAGTACCAAGAACTTGAAAAAAAAGAAGGAAAAAATTAATTACTCCTAGCTAGACAGGAGTATGCATTCTTCGAGATCTCTAAGCTTGTTCACCTGATTACCATTTATTTATATATCCAATCCAAAGGTTCAAACGATGCAAACAAGATGGCAAAAACACTAAACAATAGTAGCTTGAATTTCAAGTACTCTACCCTTGAAAAGGCAACGGGATCCTTTGCTGAGGCTAACAAGCTTGGACAAGGAGGATTTGGCACTGTTTATAAGGTAAGTCTTGTTTTGTTTGCTTCAGTTCGAACATGCATTTGAATTAATATAGCTAGAACTCTGAGGTTTTTACCATGTTGATATAGGGAGTTCTGTCGGATGGAAGAGAGATAGCTGTGAAGAGGCTTTTCTTCAATAACAAACATAGAGCAGCAGATTTTTACAATGAAGTAAACATAATCAGTAGTGTAGAGCACAAAAATTTAGTACGCTTGCTTGGTTGTAGTTGTTCGGGACCTGAAAGTCTGCTTGTCTATGAATACCTTGCCAACAAGAGTCTGGACCGCTTCATTTTCGGTAAATGTTGACATCATCATTTCAATAGAATGATTTAGAAACATTTATTCTGATTAGTTTTAAAAGATTAAAACTACATGCAGATCGGGATAGAGGTAAAGCACTCAATTGGGAGAAGAGATATGATATTATTGTAGGAACAGTTGAAGGTCTGGCTTACCTTCATGAGAACTCGAAAAACAAGATCATTCACAGAGACATCAAGGCTAGCAACATCCTGCTAGACTCCAAGCTTCGAGCCAAAATAGCTGATTTTGGATTAGCTAGATCATTTGAAGAAGACGAGAGTCACATCAGCACTGCCATTGCAGGAACATTGTGTGTATTATATTCTTGTATTGATATTGATCGTATTGTTTTAGTGAAGATTCGATTAAAGAGTGATTTGTGAATCCACAGGGGATACATGGCACCAGAGTACTTAGCTCATGGGCAGCTAACAGACAAAGCAGATGTGTATAGTTTTGGTGTGGTTTTGCTGGAGACTGTGACTGGCATACAAAACAGTAGAAGCAAAACCTCAGACTACTTGGAAAGCATAGTACTAATTGTAAGGCTGTATCTTTTGTTGTTACTTTGTAATTGGAAGTTAAAAATGGAGCTAATAATAATGAATAATAAAAATACAAAACAGGTATGGAGGCATTTTCAATCAGGAACAATTGAAAGTATATTGGATGCGAACCTTATGGTTGAGGAAGATAGGAGCACAAAAGAGGAAATATTGAGAGTGGTGCAGATAGGGCTTCTTTGCACACAGGAGAGTGCATCTCTCCGACCCGCAATGTCGAAGGTACTGCAGATGCTGATGAAGAAGGAAGAGGAACTTCCGACGCCAACAAACCCACCGTTCATGGATGAGAGGACAATGGAATTAAACGACAGCAGTGAGGACCCATCATGCTTCAACCTCACCGAAGCTTCTTCCTCAGCTGCTACCGTCACCCATAGTTCATTTCATCCCAGGTAATTGTAATATAGTTTGGAGTATCACCTCAGGAGGATTTTTGTGGATATGGTGGAGAAGAGAAGGTATATTCGCAATAAATATAATTGTGTCAATCAGCAATACTGTAATTTGAAGTATTAAGTAATATATAACGTGAGTGTAACTCTCTAATGTACACTCGTTCCCAGTTGTAAATTGCAATGGGCCACATTTCCGTTTCCACGAGGAGCAGGAGGTGTCATCCAAATTCCTTTTTGCTTCCTCGTGGAAATTTTGTAACTGCTTTTTCCTTTTTCTATGGAAAAAGAAGAAGAAAAGTTAACCAATCTGCAGCACAAATTCAAAGTAGGCTCAACTAATTAAATTTGAGGCTTATAAAAATGAATACTAGATTTTTCTCTTCTATTCAATCGGGCGAAGATACAAGGTCATGGATTTGTTGAAACCCTGGTACCCCCAATTCAAAAGAAATAAATAAAATATACAAGAAAATGGGCCTGTTGAGATTGGGTTAGGTTCTTTTCTTGTCCTTTTTTTCTACAACATCCGCAGAATTTTGGTTTCAACCTTTTTTTCCCTTTATTGACCGCCAAGTGCCCTACATAGTTGGTAAGCATGAAATAATCTTGAGAATAATCTTTCGCTGCTATTTATTAATAAAAGACAGTGATAACGAGTCCATACGTAGAATTTTAATAAGAACTATTTCCAAATGTTTTAACAACTATAAGATATTGAGGAATGGAAAATCGAGGGCCAGGTGGTATTCTTTCACCACATTTTCATTAGTTAAGACAAAATAATTGCTTGCAAGAAAAGAGAGGAAGCCGCCGTTGTTGACTGAATGGAGAGGTCTCGTTCTCTCCCTCTCCTTCTCCTTCTCCTTCTCCTTCTCCTTCGTGGACTTGACTTCGTGGCGATTAGAACCATCTACTCCCATTACATCACCCTCTCATTTTCAAATAGCACCGTCCGCAGAAACTGTCATCCAATTTTCTTCTTCTTCTTCTTCTTCCGCTTCCTCTAGACCCAACTGAACCCCAGATTCCATGGGGATGGGGATACAGCTTGTTTATGCTTCCAAATATATCCTATTTTCGGTCATCACTTTTCTTCTGCTGCAAGCAACTTCGACTCTAGGGAAGCCAAGAGATCAAACTGTGAGAGTGATTTGCGGGAAAGAACTGGAGCACAACACCACCGCATACGTCCCAAATTTTTTTGGTTCCATGGAAAAAGTTAGACAACAAATCGGAACTTCAGGATTTGGAACCGCCGGTACAGGGACAGGACCTGATGCCAGCTATGGGCTTGCTCAATGCCATGGAGATCTCTCATCCCTTGAATGTGTGCTCTGTCATTCTCAAGCACGTACAATGCTTCCCCAATGCTTCCCTTTCAACGGCGGTCGAGCTTTCATCGATGGCTGCTTCCTGAGGTTCGAAAACTATAGCTTCTTTGATGAATATAAAGGGCCTGAAGACACTGCAATTTGCGGGAACTTTACCCAAAATGACCCCAACTATAGGCAAGCAGCCAAGGAGGCAGTGATGCAAGTGGTCGATGGTGCACCAGACAACAGAGGCTTTGCGAAAGCTCGAATGGCTGTGGCCGGGATGGCAAATGAATCTGCCGCTTATGCTCTGGGTCAGTGCTGGAGAAGTTTGAACCGCAGCTCTTGCAGCACATGTTTGCAAATTGCTTCTGCTTCAATGTTAAGATGTTTACCACGATCGGAAGCGCGAGCATTGAACACAGGCTGCTTCATGAGATATTCAAATACAGACTTCCTCAATCAGGACATTAAAAATAGTTCCAGAGGTAACACTGATCCTATGACACAAGTTTAGTGTATGCTAACCAACTATTCCACTCTCACAATGTTTGAAACGATGCCTTGTCAGGAGGTGGCATGAGAACTGAATTGATAGTTTCAGTCTTGAGTTCTGTTGTTGTTTTGATAATTGGTCTGGCGATTGGCACTTATATCTGGAAGCGCAGATATATTCAAAAGAAGAGGAAAGGTAAAATATAAAGCTGCAAGTTTCATGGTGAGGAACTCTTCGAGGGAGATTTATTGACATTCTTCTCTTAAAATGATATAATTTACACTTCAGGAGGTTCAACTGATGTGAAGAAGTTGGCAAAAACTCTTCAAGATAGTAACTTGGAATTCAAGTACTCAACCCTTGAAAAAGCAACAAACAATTTCAGCCTAGATAACAAGATTGGACAGGGGGGGTTTGGCTCTGTTTATAAGGTAGTTATTCTTCCTCTCTATCTGAGCAGGACCTACAATCTTCAATTTTAACCGAAAACAATCCGTTCATTTTTCATTCTCATTCCTCACAGGGTACCCTATCCGATGGAAGAGAGATTGCTGTCAAGAGATTCTTCTTTGATAACAGACATAGAGCAGCAGATTTCTACAATGAAGTAAACATGATCAGCAGTGTTGAACATAAAAATCTGGTAAGGTTGCTTGGATGCAGTTGTTCTGGACCTGAAAGCCTTCTTGTTTATGAATTCCTACCAAACAAGAGTCTCGATCGCTTCATTTTTGGTACGTACTGCAGCTATCACTATTAAATACATTGATTATAGTAATTCAAAGATTGTACGTTCACTTGTTCAAAAAATTACACAGATACCAGTAACAGTAGAGCTCTAGATTGGGATAAGAGATATAACATCATCACTGGAACGGTTGAAGGTTTAATATACCTACATGAAAATTCAAAGTTCAAAATCATACACAGAGATATAAAGGCCAGTAATATCTTGCTGGACCAAAAGCATCAAGCGAAAATAGCGGATTTTGGATTGGCACGGTCTTTCCAAGATAGCAAGAGCCATATTAGCACGGCTGTTGCAGGAACCCTGTATGTTTTCTCATGAACAAGTACTATTTCAGTCAGTTTGAAATGCATTGAATTAGATGAAAGCTAATAGAAGATTTGTAGAGCTACTAATGTTCCCTCTTTCTACCGTATGTATCTACAGAGGATATATGGCTCCGGAGTATCTAGCTTATGGTCAGTTATCAGAGAAGGCTGATGTCTATAGTTTTGGAGTGCTTTTGTTAGAAATTGTTACAGGATGGCAATATAGCGGCATTCAAGTCTCAGGAAACATTGAAAGTCTGGTCACTGTTGTAAGTTCTGTGAAACCGTTACATATATTTCTATGAATGCAAAATTCTACGAACAGTAGTATGACATCTCCCTTCTCCCTTGTGTTTCTACATGGTAAAATAGATTTGGAGACATTTCCAAGCAGGCACAATTGAGAGATTATTTGATCCAAGTCTCAATCTTCAGAATCACTATAACAAGAAAGTACAGGACGAGGTAGTGAGAGTGGTTCACATAGGGCTCTTATGCATCCAGGAGATTCCATCTCTACGACCAACAATGTCAAAGGTACTACGAATGCTGACCATGGAGGAAGAGCATCTTCCTCCACCCACCAAACCACCTTTCATGGATGAGATGACCATGGAACTTGATGATTCATGCAAGTACTCACGATGTTATTCGAATACGGAGGGATCTTCTACTGCCACAATCGGCCATAGTTCGTTTTATCCCAGATAACTACCATAAACCGGAGAACCCTTCCATCTCTCTTACCTAAAGCCCTAAAACATTCCCAAGAATGGAAAGTGGCATTGCATTCCTCGCAAAAGTTGCCAGTCTCCTGACACCATTAAGACAAAGGATTCGTTAGCCAGAAGGTAGCCACCATGAAGCTATCAGGCAAACTGACATCTGTACATATAGTGATTTCGTGTTCTCCAATATTTAAATTCTCAAACTCCATTATGTATACCATCCACTTAATTAAGCTTCAATGTTCATTACCCAGAATTGGAAAATATGTTGAGTTATAATGTCTATCATTACCACATTAAGAACGTATAAGAATTTGGATGATTTTATAATGAGGCTGAAAACTTATAACATTCCCCGTATACAATCCACAAACTGACAACTCAATAGCATCGGAAGGGACCAGAAAAACCTTAAGCGATAATTCCAAACGAAACATGGAACGTCTACGGCAACTACATATTTTTTGTTGCTTAAACTTACATGAAATAGAGCACAGTTGAAAATGTCACAGAACTTAATGCATCAAAGACATGAAGCCAAATATCAAATTCTCAGAGTACTCTAGTTCAAAGCTCTGAACCAAGAGAAACATGAATCCCATTTAACGAGATGCCACCAGATTTCCCATAAGGCCTCCACTAAGTTCATAATGTATAGAGGTCGAGAACCCTACTTCTAAAGCAAGTTCTTCCAATTCCTTTCCTGTATAATAACAAATTTTGTCAGCAGATTATACTAAAAGAAGATCCCAAATACATAACAAATATAACAGGAGTTTTCCTGTCTAGAGAGAGAGTCTGCCTGTTGAAAATTCACTGATGGATTTAGACAAATATCTATAATCATCAGCAAGGCCATAACTAGATGCCACAGGGACAACAATGTTGTTGATCATCCATTCCTTGCATAGTAAACAAAACAAGTTGGAGATCTAGAGATACAAACTGAGAAGAGACTCGGCAAAATTTGAAGTGTGGACCACACAGCAAAAGTTTAGGCCTTCACATAAAAGTACCTGAATAGCAGCAATAGTGGGTTGTGTAGTCTTGTTAAAATCGAGAATTGATGCCTTACTACCTGGAAAGACCACATGACATTTTAATCAAGAACATGTACGTAAAGTTTGTAACTGATTTCTACCACGATAAATTCACAATCCAATATCAGAAAATACTCATACCATACACCTCCCCCCCTCTCCTAAAAAAGAAAAAAAAGAAAAAAAAACCTTCTTTGAGTACTCTAAGTATTTCCCCTAGTGCTTTCCGTTTATCCACCACATTTCGTAGGCCATAGCCCATTGTAATGGCATCAAAAGAGCAGTCAGGAAATGGCAAATTGAGTGCATCACCCTCCACCCACCTTCATTTCAACAGAAGCAGTAATAGGTAGTTAATTTCACAAACAATTACCAATCACAATTCTCAGTGCAGCAAAACTGTATCGATAAATACCAAGTGGATTACTTCAATATTTTCCAAATAGTATAGGCCAACATGTTAATTAATTGTTCAAGTTTACCAATGCTCACTCAATGTTCTCATAGCAGGGTTTGGAGAGGGAACGTTGGCGCGAAGAAGCAATACTTAGCTGCTCCCATGAGAAATCAAGACCCGTCACCTGAGAATGATCACAATTAGAATTAGGATAATCAACATAGATACAGAAACAAAGTGGAGATTGGGCGTCGGGTTACCTTGCCGGTGGATCCAACTTTCTGAGATAAAAGGAAGGCCAAATCGCCGCTTCCACAGCATATGTCCAAGACGCAGTCTCCTGGCTTTGCACTGTTAGAAAAATGTTAGGAAGGGTTGGATAAAGAAAAATGAACAAGTGATGATGAGAAAAGGAGAAGAGGTGTGAGATACCAGGTCCAGGAGACGGCCATCCGTTTCCAAATACGATGCTGGCCCAAGCTGAGGAAGTCATTCAACTAAAACGGAAGGAGAGAGGAAAGGAAAAATTGAAGATGGGAAAGGGAAATAGGAAAGAATGGAGAAGGAAAGTAAAAGAAAGTAAAAGTAAGCGCACAGTATCATAAACAGGCGCAATACGGTTGAACAATGCCTGGCGGTCGGAAGCGCATTGAATGGGGCGGTGACGCAGAAGAGGAAGAGGGAGTTGGAATTGAAGGTAAGAAGACATTGGAAACGCAGTGGGAGAAGTATGGATAGGGAGATTCCCAGTGGAATGGACAAAAGCGCATCAGATTTCACTTCGGAGCTTATGCCTTATGACATCCCTATTGCCATCTTTCCCAACCAACAATCCAACTTTATCAACTTTAACCTTTACCAACAATACAAGTTATGAAGATCAAATTAATTGGGCCTTACTTAACCACAACTACATTCTTATGTGCCTCTCAACACCAATTCATTATAATCTCAATCTTCTACTTAAAAATATATAATCTTAAAATCACTGTGATATATCTATGTACTTAATAATATTTTAACATATATAATCATGAATCAAAATATAACATATTAATATTGTCAAATAAAACTAAAATGTTTTTAAAATAATTTCTTTTTTACCTAAATTTTAACTGGCAATTATATTATTGATTAAAACATTGGAGTTTGTTTTAAAAGATTAAGACAAATCTTTATAAGTGCGGTGCTGGATTGGATATCCGTCTTTCAACAACTATAAGAAGAGAAAAGTACGGAAGTCATTTTGATACTATAGGTTCTTTTACTTCTGAAAATTAAATAAATGCGAGAAAGCTACTTCCTCCAAACATTGATTACATATACTAATTACTTATACACATACAGACGGAGAAATCAACCAAACTTTGATTAACATTTCCATAATCAATGTATCTTTCACAAATTTACAAGACAAAAGTATGGAAGCCATTTTGATACTTTCCCACCAATGTAACGAACACAATTGTTTGTTCTTGAATATATAATATATATATATATGCTAGACTACTGGCTTAGGATGGTGAGTGATTTCAAAGCATGTAATATATACCCATTTGGACGATGATGTACACCTCATTCTTAAGAGTCAAGCCTAGCGTAAAATTGTTCACCCGCATTGTCCATATTTCCAAATTGCATACTCTCAGAAGGTTTCCAGTGCCGCTTTCGTTGATTAATAAACCAATTGTTAATTTGCTTGGGATCAAGTCCTGTTGTCTCTGCCAGCGCGACCTTATCAGCTTCCTGGATGTTTGAGAAAAAACTCCGTCAATAAAATAATCTTCATTGCTATTACATTGCTTAACTGAACTCTTTCTAGGACAAAATTTCAATGTAAATGTGTTTCAATCAGCAAGTTTAAGATAAAAATTCAGTTCCATGGGGCCTCAACACGACCAACGAAATACACCTTGCTTCTCTTGCAACAAATCATGACCAGCAACGCTCCATACTACCATTCATCAATCACAATAGCCTAAAACTTCACTATTGCAAAAAAAATAAAATAACATGACAACCTACATTAATATTAGTTACTGAGATCAGGAGTACTAAAAACATCACTTCGTATATTTGCTGATCGAGAGAAAATATACCGTGGGATAGGGCCATTTATAGTGAACATCCCACCACTCAAGCAGTACTTTCCTTCCTTCTTTAGGTAGTTTTCCTTTCTTCTTCTTCTTTGAAAATTCCAGCTTTAAGGTACCAATGTGACCGCCAAATCTACTTAAGAGCATGTCTTTGAGACCTTTGTCTTCTAACCTCATTTGACCATCTTGCAATTCTCTCTCACCACAGTTAAGCTCATCATCTGATGACATGGCATCCTCGTCTGCATAAATGAGCACGTAAACAAAACTGGATTATCAGCCATACATACAATAAACAAAAGCATGTGAAAGTAGAAGCAGAAGTATCTGTAATACACTTCTCCATAATTATGTTGAAGATGCATGTAAATATGCACGAAGAAAGATCTAGAAATAATTACTCTTTATTTGGGATCCAAGGAGAATTTCTAAATGGGGATAATGTCGCAGAAATATGTAAAATAGTTTAGATCCAAGAGAAGTCTAGAATAATACTCAAGCTAAAGTTTAAAGATATCTGACCTACAAATAGGAGTTGTAAAGCAAGAAAAGAAATGATGAAAGAAGCAAAGTAAGGAAGCTAGACAAACTTAAGAGTGAAAACTGAGGGGATGAGTTTTAAGAAAGAGGGAAAATATTCTCTAAAAAATTCCAATCTTTGTGTGCTCTCAACAAATATTTAGAGACTGGATTAAGCCTGAAATTATAAAACGGGTCGGACTGAGGAAATGAAGTAGCTCAGGTCAAAAGTCTAACTCAATTCAAGTTCATGGAGGAATTTTGGGCCAAACGAATAATTAGGTGTACAAGCCCAATCTTTGAGCCTAAAGCGACTGAGCCCAACGCTGTAAGCCACATGAAAATCTAAAGCTCCACCTGAGAAGGGAAGAACCGAAGGCTAACGCTCCTAAGATCAAAAGTTCCAGAGGTTGAAGCCCTGAAGATGTGAAGTCACAAAGATTGTAGCTATGAAACTATGAAGAGTATAACTCACATAAAAATTAGAAGCTTGATAACTTGTTACTGAATGTAAATCTTCCTTGAGGGCTTTCTAGGTTATTATGAACAAGCTATAAAGCTCTTAGGGCAAGTCTACTTTAGAAGAGAATACACCAAACCATCAAATATTTGAGATTTTACACCTTCTATATATCTATCAATCAAATATAGATTACATATAGAATGTGATATTTCAAGGTTCCTTTGGACATAAAATACATTTTTTTTATATATGTAACTTTCTACATGCTACTAATATCACGAAACAACTCTCATCACCCACAATATTTGAATGTCAAGGGGATTCGTAGAAAATTAATTATTAGGTACCCTCACCGAGGATTGAACCCAATAGAATTTTAAATCTAATAGGTTAATAATCGAACTCATATCAAATACAAAATTGAAAGGTAGAGAATTTATTGAACAGAAACTAGAAAATTAGCACTTGACATGAAATTGAGAATTCAAAGACTCATTTGATATGTTAGAATGTTAAAAAAATATATATATACAAACCAAAAGGTTGAAAGGTTAAACGTGTAATTTAACATAGAAATGATTCTTGTACTTGTTTGTGCTAAAGGTACTTGAGAAAAAGAAAATGGTACATTTCGTTATTTTATAGTATTATTTAAAATTAAGAAACTAGTTAAAACAGAAATCAACACTTCCATTTTCATTATTATAAAAAAAAAAAAAAAAAAAAAAAAAAAAAAAAAAAAAAGACCTTGAACTGGATACGACATCATTTATCTGACCCCTTTTAAGTTAAAGAGAGAACTAAATTTGAGGAAAAACTGATGGAAATGTATAGTATTATTCTATCTTTTCTTTTCCTTTAGAGTACCAGTATATGTTATCATTCTCCTCAAGCCAAGTTTTAAATTCATATGTTTAACTAACTGACCATCAGATAACTAACCAGTCATACAACTAAAAACTATGATTATATAACGCGGAGCTATCATTATAATGCTGAACGATGAAACCGAATAAACCTAAAAAGCAACCACAGTTACAACAATGAGAAGACTAAAAATGCAGCTAAGATGGAAAATCTCAGAGCTAAATATGTGTGTTTTAGAAAAGAAATGAGACAATTACATAAGCATCTCCGACAACAATAGAAAAGAGGTTGAAGGGTAGAAAGCAAAGCAAATAAAGCAAAGTAAATGGTTCAAACAAAGTTACATTTTAAGAATCTAGTTGACTAGCTTGTCAGAGAGAGTGAAAATGCAGGCTCTCGGTCCAAGAAGACAAATTGGGCGTGGTAATCAAAACTTGTCTCGGAAAGGGAGAAGATGCGTACACCACACCAGATTAAAGGTAAAAGTACGATACGATCGACTAATGAAACCATGGATGAAAATTTATAGCAGTTCTTGAGGGTACTCGTAGTCTAGTAGGACATGTATTATACTGACAAAAGACGAAACGGGACGGGAAACCAAGTTTTTAGTCCAAAAATAATTGAAGTCCGTATCCTGGGAGGGTTCTGGGTGAGTAGAAACACCAGTGGTCAAAACGAGGAGAGCAATTGGAGAGTCACAGGAGAGACAAGGGCACACGGAATTGGCAGTAAAGGGCCCTCAAGAATGATCACAGAGCACCATTATATTTTTGTAATTAAAAGAAATAGATCCGAACGTGGGAATGGGAAGATACAGATATGAAGCAGGCAGGTCACACGTGTAAGACACATTATGAAACTGAAGCTTAAAGACCCACAACAGACTATTTGTAAACAGAAAGTGGTAAGCACTAACCAACACCCAAGACTGAAGAGACAGTGCGTGTGTGAGAGAGAGCGAAAGGCCTTAAAGCTGCTTCCCAGCGCCAACCACGGGAGTCCATGTGATCCGAGACTGAAACCTACACTAAACCTTCACACCCTTCTCTCCTCCACCCACCACTTTTCCGACGCCCCGAGTTTTCTTTTTCTTTTTTTCACCCTGACCCACCTAAATCACAGTATACAGAATGGAGTATTACATATTTTTCATATTCCTTTTACCAATCGCCATTCATTTACTTCCAATTCAAACCATCCATTATTCATATTTATATTACACTTGTGTTGATTCACTAAAACATCTCACATTCTATTCCCCAACAATTATTTTCTTACTTTCCATCAATTCAGTATATGTTTTTAATGAAAAGGATTTTAACGAGTGACTGATCCAAAAATAGTGTGAAACTTAAAACTAAATCAAGAAGGAATGGAAAGAGTAATTTATCCTTGAACCAACTAATAATATTGATAGCACTAAATCCACCCGTGATTTTAACATATAACATAATAATTTAAAATATATATATATAAGACTAAACAGTATTATTGTGCTGAGGTGGAAACTATATCTCCAAACAAGTAACACCATGCTCAACTGGTAGATCATCATCTTAAACAAAAAAAATAATCTGATATCTTCCCTATGATGGAAATGTTTAAAAACATACTTACCCTACTTGTCAAAAGTACACATGCTTTAATCTAACATGCTTTAAAAACACTAATAGATATTAAACTTCAGATACAAATAATCACTCTTAAGGGATTTCGAAAAAAGGGCAATTAATTATAAAAATAAATAAATAATATATGTTTCAAACATAGAGGCTAAGAACAAAAATTAATAAACTACCCAAAATTAATTGATTTTTGTCGATACATCCGTAGGAAATTAAGTAGTTAAAGGGGTGATTTATCAATTTTAAAATATTGGGATGGAGATGTAGCAAACCCAATTATGATAGAGTGGTATGTCTGACTTTTTTTATAAAAAAAAATTATCTTCAATTAATTTCTAAAGAATTGCACTTTATAACATTCTGTCTAATCATTCAAAAAATTATTTTAAAATTTTAAAAATACTTGCAAACACCGTAAAACATTAGTGGACTGAAAGATCACCCTTTTGGTTTAGGGTTCACTTATTTTAAAATTATTTCATCCACTGTTAACTATAACTGGAAACAAATAACACCTTATAATGTGTTAGTGACTGAGATTTGTAGTTTTGATTATGTAATTTTATTGTATTAAATAAATTAAAATTGTGAAAATTTCTTTTTATATATGCGTGCTCATGAATATAGGACAATGAAAATTGACGAACCAAAGAATCTACAGTCTTCTGATCCTAATGAGATGTGTTACAAAAAAACACAAAAACTCAACCGCTACTATGGGATGATAATTATAACATACACCAATTTTGGATATAATTATAAATGGTATGGGAGGATTTTTAAAAAAATTATAAATATAACTAGTACTATCAACTATCCATGATGGATTTATAAACTCTTATAAATTTTACTATATATATATATAAATAATTAATCATTTGAATCTAATGGTTATATATTTGAAACTATAGCTATCCTTGTAAGGAAAGGTTGTGAATTGGCTTGGCAGGAGGGGAGAGAATTTGATCAAAAAATATTAACAGGAAACATTATTAAAAACGAAGCTCATACACAATTTCAAACAGATTAAGAGTAAAAAGAAGATGGATGGAGACTATATATTGGTATAAATCTTATTGCACAAAAACCACGCTAAAGTCTTAGGAGTTGAGAATAAAATAATCTGTATGAACATATCATACCATATCAAAGTTAATTATTAAATAAACCACAATTATTCATCGTATAAACCAGTAAATTTCACAAATACCACATTACAAACACCATTGCCGCTGGCTATTACGCCAAGTCCGAAAAATAATAGGAAGAAAATAATACCGTGGATATTGTTTTGTAAATCACTAAATACAAACAAATAGTGTCCAGTCGAATGGAAAAAAAAAAAAAAAAAAAAAAAACTCAATTATATGAAATCACATAGTTGTCTAAACAACAAAACCCTAAATATTAGACACAAATAAGTTCAATAAAATAGCTTAATTATAATAGATTATTTTTTGCTGCTCTTTAACATTTAAGTCATAGTTCACATAAGTTGTTCATAAGAGACAAATTAGACCTAGTGCACACCCCCAATGAAAGCGTTGAAGATAGGCAGCCCAAAGTGAAAAAATATTTTAAAGATGACGACAAGACAACATACCAAAAAAGGCAAATGTACCTTCTCAATAAATAATATTAGTTTCCGACTACGACCTATGAGATTGCTATTCCATGATCTAGACGACCCTTTCGCAAAGCTAAATCTTTAATCAAAGATGATGTGAACATATAAAGCTGCCATATTCATTCATTTGCACTTGCAGATTTCGCAAATGGCGGAAAAGGTCGGCGTGTGTGTGCGTGGGGAGGAAGCATTCTTCCTCGTGTATAAACCCTTGATGATGCGTTTATTTCAAATCTAAATATTACAAATGCAATAGTATGAGCAGAGATAAAAAGGTATTTTTTGGAAAAAGCAAAAAGGATGAAGGAAGTGATATAATCATAATCACTTCTCTAATGAAAATATTATATTCATATTCCATAACTTCTATCACTTACTCAACAAACGAAGTCAACGGTTAGTCAACCTCAGTCACATGAATATAGGCTTTCATTATAACATTATAGATCAATACTATCAGCACCAGGAGAAACTTACCAAAAAGATTTGAAACACAAACAAAATATTAACCCACATTCAATTTCAAAGATAGAAAACAAATAAGATAAAAGAAAAATACTATCCAATTCAAGGAGCATTTTCAAACCAATATGCCCACCCAAGGCACAATTCTATTCGCTAAATTCTAAAACATAAAATAATTAACAGATTTGCAAGGGGAAGAAAACAAACTGAATATCACAATATGTATATAGCGGTTGTAAGACAAGAGATACATGAATATACGAAAAAGAAAAACAAAGAGCAACTAAACTCTAGATTCTAGATTACCGGAAACGAAGACTATTAGTTTATGGGAAATGATAATTGGCATTGGGAACCGTAGCTATGCAGCTATGTAGGTTATTTTACAGACTTTTGCAGGTATTACCTTGAGAATCGCTCTACAACCTTTTTTTTTTTTTTTTTTCTTATCGTTAGGATAAACAACTGAATCATGAGCATTAATATTACATTCTTTGAAATTTTGAATAATTAAATTTCAGACGAAAATATTTTCTTTCTTCAGAAAGTTTTATACGGTTCGTATTCATAATCCACTCACCCCCTTTTTACATCAATATGCATTTATAAAGGTTTCCCTACATCGTCTAAAACTATGTTGAATGTTCTAAAAATTTATAGTAACATTCATTCTCAAAGATATTTTCTGCTTTAGTAGAAAATAAAAGCTTATTTAACACTTAAAAATAGCTTTTTTTAAGTGCAAATTAAGAATAAGCTTTTTTTTTAAACTGCAAATTAAGAATATTCTCAACCCAAATAAATAGTTCCTTAAATTGAAAATTCTTAAGACATAAAAAATAGAGTAATGAAAGGCTTACCCACTGTTTTGAGCATAAGGTGAATTTAAAAACTATAGTGGGAAATAGGAACATTTTTTAAAATAATAAAATAAATTAAAATACTTACCAGCAAAATTCTAAATTTTGTTAATGATAGTGAATAGCAAAATAAATTAAAATACTTGCTGTAACAAAATTAAATTTTATCAATGTTAATCATCACCAATGGCTATCAATATCTATTATTGATAGAATTTAAAAAATTGACTGTATATTAGTAAATAATTTGACAAATTTACTTTTTTTTTATTGGGTATATCAGCCAAACAGATTTAACCATAAAACACAAGAGAATAAAAATGGTAGATATAACCAAATTTAAGTCCATCTTTAAAAGTTTGTTACTTGGACTTGGAGTATATTTACAATTGTTTAAAATGTTGCTAAACTTGCATAAAAGTGTATATTTACAATTCTTTAAAATGTTGCTAAACTTGCATAAAAGTGTTACCCAAGGGAACATTACCTTTATTGATAGAAAAACCACATAGAGATTTTTTAACCTAAGTTATAAAAAGGACTATTTAGTCCTTGCTTGAGGAAATTAATAGATTAAACATCTTCCAATCTTTCTTGTTTTTCTCCCCGGCCTATTTGCATCTTATGAATACCAAGCTCATCTTACTATGTTGGTCCGTATCTTTCTTTAAGAAAAAAAACAAAGGAAAAGAAATTTTTACTGTGGTTCATTTCAAGTATGTATTCGTAGGGTCTAGTCTAATAAGATGAGAGAACTGTTCGACACAGTCCTACAAACATCTCAAGTATGGAAATGTTCAAGTGATAAAACAACAGTGAAAAAGGGAAAGTTGAGGAGAAATAAATAGATGATATTGTATTGTGCAGACCTATTTAGATGCATCTCTTCTCAAGATACATTAAGTCTATGCATTCCCCTATTATCACACATATTAAAGAAATAAATGAACAATTTTGTGAGATACAAAAATAGGTGTTTGCAAATATTTTTCTCAAACCCTTTTTTCTAAAAAAAAAAAACACACATAGCATGTAAACAAAGATAACAAAAATCTACACCACCCGCTATCAAAGGCAATAGGTGACCGAAAAAAATAAAAAACCAGCTACATATGAAAAGGATAACAACAATCTACGCCACCTGCCACACTCGTGCTACGTGACTTACTCAACTAAACAAACATGCACTAGGAGGAGGGCCTCTCCCTCCCACCCATTTATAGATGCCAGAGCCCAGAGGAGGAAAGATGAAAATTGTGTAAGTTCTGTGCTATCTTAAATTTACCTAGTAAAACAACCCGTTTCATATTTTGATGAGAAGAAGAGGCGTTTAAACCCAAAGAAAGAAAAAAAAAAAAAAAAAGCCTCTGAACTCCATTTGTGTAGGCTTCCTCCATATTTAATCATTGTGACCAACCAGGCCGACCATAAGTCTATACCATTTAATTAATTACCATACGCGAAAGTCATCCCCAATATCCAATAGTCAAAGACTGCATCTCTAGTACGGAAAGCTGTTTTTATCCGGCTTACCATCGAAAAGGATAAGAAAAGACAGAAAAGGAAAATGAATTTTGAAACAAAAGAAACTGACCGAGAAATGAAATCAAAACAAATGATCAGCAGTCCAGACAGAAGCAAGGGAAGGGAAAATGTTTAGGTCACTATAGGGAAGGGACTAAGGTCCAGACTTGAGTAGTTGCTGTTCCATTTAAAGTCCCCAAGCTTAAATAATGATACGTCCATTGTACAAAACTGAAAACACTGAGGAAGCAATAATCACCGGCAAAAACCGCGAGAATCGTGGGCAATCAAAGGCGTGGGTCTCTCTGTACTAGGGTTCGCTGTGCTGTTTGCTCGTGTTTTAATTATTCTTCCAAGTTTTTAATTGTTTTCGTTTTTGTTAAATCAAAAGGATTGACAGAGAAGGTGGGATTGCTTTAGTATTTTTTATTTTCTTCCAAGTTATAAGAAAAAAAGATAGAGATAGAGATAGAGATAAAAGGCAAAACAATGTAGCTGGCAGAAAAAAAGGATGCAATAATATGAAGAGGGAATGGAAATAATAAATGGAAAAAGAGTGGGAAGTGAAGCAATTATTGAAAGAATGGAGGGGGTGAGAGAGAGAGAGAGAGAGACTGACTGGAAGGAGTTGAAGTGGAGGCAGGAGCGCCAAGGTTGCAAAGTTGCAGTTGGATGTTGTTTAAGAAGGAGAAAGCTTCATGAAAGGGCCTTGAGAGATCTGATTTGTACTTCACCAGCATGTCACAGTACGCTTCCTATCCGGAGAGACAATAAAAGAGTTTCCAGTTAGACTGAAATATATATTTATAGAATAAAAAGGAGCCATGGCCAAATTGGGGGTTAGAATCACGAAGAAGTTTGCGTGTGGGGGACCATTACCATGAACTCATCGAGCTCGGGATCGGCTCCGAAGCACGTGGAGATCCCGTTTTGTTCTTGACTGTCGTTTTCTCGCCTGATTTCCTCCAACAAGCACGCTACCTCCGGAGGAGCTCCAACCTGACCCCAATATTAAGTCAATTAATAAACCATCTACTTCAATTCATTCTCTACCCTCTTACTTTACCATTCACCAGAAACACACAATCTTTTTCATTTTGTTTAAACCATCTAACTGAAAATCACACCTGCTGATTTTCCTTTTTTTTTTTTTTTTTTTTAATTTCTAGGGTTCATTGATAGTAAAAGGGAACATAAGAGAATTAAAAAAAAACAAACAAACAAACAAACTATAGCAATTTCTACTTGCGCAATAAATTGTCAGAAGCCACCATCTTCGTTTCTTCCTGGGGGAAAAAAAGCCTCGGTTCTTGGAATGGAAAAAGAAAGAACGTAAAAGATCGGCAATCGCAAAACAATTATATTTAGCGTCATTTGTTTATGGTCTTCAAACAATAGAGTATTTGACAGAAGAGTGAGAATTTGAAAATGAAAAGAAGAAAGTATTTAAATGGAAGTAAAGCACAGTAGTTGGAGGCAAGGCAATTGAATTTGAAACTGAGAAAAAGAGGGTTGGGATCACCTTCTGGCAGTCAATATAAGCATGAAGCAGGCGAGGATAGGTAGGATGAGAGACAATTTTGGCCTTGGTGACGCTGAGAAGGTCTTCTCGAGGGATCGGAAAATCGGGAGTAGTAGTAGAAGGTGGTTCAGCTTGGGATATGGCGGAAGTAGGGCGGGAAAGCAATTGATGAGATCCGAACATAGGAATAGGATCGCGGCGGTAGTTGGAGGAAGAAAGCAAGGATTGGTAATCGAGGGGAAGGATAAGATTGTCGGGTGGAAGGAAGGACTTAGGCATGCCATACATATTATCCTCCATTTAATTTGAAGGAAGGAAGGAAGGAAAAGGGGTAGATGAGGAAAACAAGATAGGTAGGGGGGGGTGGGTTCGGCGGGAGAGAGAGAGAGAGAGAGAGAGAGAGAGAGAGAGAGAGAGATAAAAAAAAAAAAAAAGGAAAGAAGAGGTAAAGGGAACCCCATTTATATAAAAGGACTTGAATTTGATTTGAAATAGTAATGTGGTTGAAGGATTGTCGGAGAAGGCGCAGTGGAGGGGTGTGGGGATGGGGAGATGGGGATGGGAATGGGGATGGGGGTTTCATTTTCATGTTGTTTGTTAATTGTTACTACACAACAGCGGTGGAAGAGAAGTGAGGAAATATTTGTTCTTATTTATATTACTATTAATTTACTTATCCAATGCCAATGCCAATGCCAATGCAAATCAATCATCGTCCTCCCTTTTCACTGCAACATTTCAGCCACGGCCACCGCTACTCTATTCTCCTTCCCCTTCCCCTTCCCCTTCTGTACTCTCTCCCCCCAGTTTCCATATTCTCTTCTGGCCCCATTCTGCTTTCCTCATCGTATATATATATATATATGTTCACCTTACTAACAATAACCATCCTACCTATTTCTTTTATTATTATTATTATTATTTATTGTTATTGTTATTAAATATAACATTTCTATCTAAACTAATTATGAACCTAATATGATTAATCTATGATGCCATTCTAATTTAAATTGTGTACTACTGCAACATTCGAATAATGTAAAAATATGCAACCATCCTCATCCCCCGTGATTAAACCAAAATATAACACTCTCTCTCTATATATATTTATTGGGATAGCCTAAAACAAGATAATTGATTAGTAATATCACAATTTAAATTACAATAATTTAGGGTTATAAAACAATTACAATCACTTTGATTCAACAAATTTATTGTGAACAGCAAAGTTATAATTATTTGGGTTATGACAAATTTATTGAAAATATTTTTAATATATAACAAAAATTTAAATTGCATTATAACATACACCAACAAATACGATCTGAAATTTTACTGTGTATGCTGGTTGATGAAATGTGTTTTACTATGCAAATTATTACTTAAATTTAGCATTTAATTAATTACAGTACAAATTTTCTTTCTTTCTTTTTGTTTTTTTCTTTTTTTGGAAGAAATAACTAAAGTCATGGCAAAAAGAATAGTCCAAATTATACTAAGGTATCAACTTAAACTAAAATTTTCTAAATACGTTAATGTGAGCTTTTAAAGTCCCGTTTTTGTAAACTATTTAGAATAATTGAAAATGGTGTTTTTGTAGTCCGTCTCCTTTCATAACTTAAATTTAAAATGATGTACGTTTCAAATGCAAATTAACGTTATCTAAGACAAAATATGAATATTCTTATTTTACATAGGAATTTATAACGGCCTTGAAAGGTGAAGGTTGTCATCTACGTTTATTTAAAATATTAAAATAATAGAAAATTTTCAAGAATTGTTGGTATCGTAAGTAATTGAAAAGATGTAGTAAGTTGAAGAGTTAATTAAGTTGGAGTGTAGAAGGATTTAAGAAAGAAAAGAGAAAGATGGAAGGGATATTGAGAAGGAAAAAAGTAAGAAATATAGATAGGCAGTGGATGATTTAAGAAGGTGTGCATTGATTTATAGAAAGGGATATGAATGTTAAAAAAAAGGAAAATTGAAAGCAATGGTGGTAAAGGAGAAAAGAAATGAGTGTAAAATAAGAAGAAGAAAGAAAAGGTGAATGTAAATTAGAAGAGAACTAATTTGGAAGGGTGAAAACTGAAAAGGTACTGTAGAATATAATTGGAATTGTTGATGGAGAGAGTGGAGCCCAGTGGGATTGACTAGAGTCAAATGAAGAACATGAGATGTGTTGTGTGTCCCCCGTAAGTATAAGTGTAAATTAATTATAAGTTTCCCATTCCAACCTCCTAATTAGTTAACTTAATTGAAAACATTGGAAGGAGAGGGAGAGAGAGTTAAAAAGTGTTGAAAAGATGAATTATTAGAAGAAGGTGATAGATAGAAAGTAAAGAGAAGATGTAATGGATGGAGAAGCAACCAAAAGAAGAATAGAAAAGGGTAGACAGAAGGTGGAAGAAACATCCCCTATCCCTTCTTGCAGGCCACCTATCCAAAGCTAACTTACAAATAAATAATTACAACCCCCTCTGTTTCTGGTCAACATCAAAACAAATACCACAATGGATGCATATATATATATATTTGCTTGTTTGTTTCTTAATTTACACAGGCGGACCAATAATTGAAACAATCATAATATTTTAATTTAGACGTAGTAAAAATTGTGAATTTCTATTTAGGTCATCTAGGCTTCAGTATAATATATAATCACAAGAGGAATGATGAGTAGGGAAAGGCGAGTTAAAAAGGGTGGAGTTCGTGTCGTGGGATGAGGTGCCGTTTGTCTATTTTGAAAGCGATAGCTTAACACGTTCTTCTTTCTTTCTTTTTTTTTTTCTTTTTTAATCTACTTTAATAATTGACCACTCATTCAAATCTATTTCATTTGTTCAATGCCTCTCCCTTCCGCTTCCACTTCCACTTCCCCTTCCCCATTTCACCGTTATCTCTCTCTTATTACCTTGCTGGGCCCTGGGAGGACTCAACCCAGGCCCAATCTAATCCAGCCCACTCCAATGTTCATTTCAATAACTCTCTCTCTCTCTCTCTCGTTGGGAACTTACATAGGGAATGGATAGACACGCCATTATCAAAAGCAATGCGCATAAATAATAGAATAGTGGATACTTCTTGTGTTAGTAGGTGCGATTCTGAGATGCATCTCTTTTGTCTTTTTCACTTTTCTCAACATCCTCTCCTACATCAATCTTCTTATATAATCAACTACGCCCCATTTCCTCTTCTTTCATTTTTCTTTCCTCCTTCAAAATTCTTTTTCGTACAATATACTTAAACCTTCTTCCACCCAAATTTCATATTTTACCCTTTTTCTATTGTCTACATATATATATATGTGTTTGTGGTCAAATCAACCATTTGATTCTCCACTTTATAATTATTGTTTAACTCAAACAAGATAGTCAACTAAAGAGGGGAATCTTCAAACAAGTATTGTCTATTGAAGAGAGGTGTTTGTTAATGTAAAGCTGAGTCAAGCATTAATTTTTGTGATGTGTGAATTGGAATTGGAAGTTCCACCAAAAATTGAATCCCCTTCCACTTCCACTTCCAAATCCTTAAACTTGAAGCTTATCCAGCTTGGAATAGCAACAGATGGGTGGTGAGAGTATTATAATGGCAGTGGGGGTAACAGTTGGGTTGTGTATTTAAAGCCCAGAATGAAGAAGGCAGCTTCTCCCTCTAGCTTTTTTGAGAGCTCAAGTGTTGAATGAGAGAGAGGCTGTGGGGCTGTGGTTTATGGACCACCACCACAGGCCTTGAAGAAAAGCTAATGGAGATCAGGTGAAAGAATACAATGCCAATGCCAATCTCTCACCTTCCTCCTCATATTCCTGGGCTTAACCCGTCAGCCATGCCTTACTCTCTGCTTGGCTTTTGGATTCTGCTTTGGCAAACCGGCAAGTCACGAAACGGCGTGGACTCTTCTGAGTCCAGTTTATAGGGTCGTCTTCCTATCTTACTATGTTTCTTTGCAACAACTACGATCACTACAATTCAATAAAAATGAAATGAAACTTTCTTATCTCTTTCTCTTTCTTTTGTTAGATGTCGCAATTACTTATGCCAAACATCCACTAGAACTGCAAGTTTATACCCAAAAAAATATTTCTATTTCTAAATAAATTGGATTAACAGAATACACATACACATATGATCATTGTTGGCTCTACATTTGCACAACTCAGGCAATCTATAAGTCAGCAACATGTAGTTTCCTCCACATGAGCATGCACCATGCTGCTGCTCGGGACCTAAGCGATTAAACAAGAATTGATATATATCTTTACCCCAAAACCCAACAAAAAGAACAAATTACAAAAAAAAAAGATATGGAAAAAAGGTTATGCGATCATTTCACATCACATGGTGATGTACAAATCTTCCTTAGTTGTTCCAATATCTCTTTGCCATCCTTAAAACAGATGCATAAAGCAGCTCGTTCCAAGTATCAGGTACCCCGGGCAAGCACCAATGGCTACAATCTTGAACTCGCAGGCCTGCACGTTTTTCTGCTTCTGTCTTGTACTCCATTCTATAAATTGAAGGGTGTGCGTCCTTCCGATAGTGAGTGAGCCTGGTTATGTTTAAGTATGACACTGGCGTTTTCATCTCCTGAATCACATATTCCAGAGCCCTCATTTTCTTAGGGTATTTGCCCAAGTGTGTTTTGTTATAAATTGGTTCCGTTTCAATGTTGCATTGCCCTCCAGAGTTCCACTCGCCACCACTGGAAGCATTAATGGAAAAAAAAAGTTGGGAGTTCAAGTTCATCTTCATTCATTTAGTTTTTACTAGAACGAGAATAGACAGACCCTTTTCAATGTGATGTTTTGCACTGAACGTGATGAATTCATTAAAATAATAATAACCAATAAATTAATAATATTGTTCGTTCATTTTGGACTAGTAGCATATTCTCCATGTTAAATCATATATCTATAACAATATTTAGTTTGGAAGCAAGAAAACAAGAGAAATTTGTATACCTGAAATGAGAATATGAATACCCTCTGAAGAAAACCAGAGTTCGATTTTTATCAACATTGTTGTCGATCCATCGACCCCAAGTGGTGAGAGCCCTCTTAAACGCTTCCAACACCTTGAGTTTTGAGTGCACATGGTTACCTTCTTGGTAATAGTCTTCTCTGAAATAGAAGCGAAAACAAAAACAGCTTCAACAACCGAAAACTGCTACAAATGGTGATGCATCATGGCAAGATATTATGCGAGGTAAGTCCAGATGAATTTCAAGCTAAAGAGAAATGTAATGGAGCACAATCTCCCCAAGAGGTTGGATTGAAAAAAAATGATGAGTACAATACATACCCCCTCGATGTTTTATCATGAGTCCACCAATGGCCTGTATTAAAGACCAAAACATCGGAATCCCGATACATTTCGGTTGTTGGGTCCATTAGATCCAATCTTAATGTCTCGATGGTTCCATTCTTTCTTTTGAACGAAGACTCCCTAACTAGGAATGGAGAACTAACAAAATCCACGGAACAATTGTAGTCCTGCAGATACAACAAAACGGAAAGATGAGTTGAAAACGTTCCAAAAATAACAAACATGTGTTTAAAACTTTGGACAATGGAGAGAATAAATAAACAAACATCCAAGGAAATCCTGCCTCGAAACGGAAGGCGTAGAAGCCCTTCTTCTTGAACTCTGTCCTTCCGGATATCTCATACACTTTTTTCTTGTCGCTTACACTATGACGAAGAATGCAGACGAGAGACTCCCACATGTTCCTATTCAATGAATCCCCAACAAACACCAGACTCCTTCCTCTCAACACCTCTAGAAAATGTGTTGCATTCAGACTGTAAAAGAAGCAGTGTTCAAAAGAGGTATTAGGACAGTGGTTCGTAACCTCAAAATGCATCTCATATATGTTGCATGCATTATGAAATAGGAATATCACATGGAGCAAACCTAATGATGCATGTAAATTAAGGATCGGGGGGGGTGGTTTGGGATCAGGTTAATGTAATACCTTGGAATGTTACACCCATATGGCTGCCATTTCCATTTCACATATCCATCGTCTGGCCTTTTATTAAGATCACAATCGAAGTCCCTATCAATGAAAGGGCAAGAACCTAAAGGATAATATGGCTTTGAATCATCCCTCACCCATTCACCATCGAAGATATCACAATCCTCGTAAAAACTGTCATCAGATGTTAGCAGGGGCTGAGTGTTGTTGGAAATTTCAATTGTGTGGCTTGAATTTGTGGCACCACCATTGGGTTGTGATGGCATATTGCCCTGAGCATTGGAAGAATGATTGGTGTCCTTAGGATATCGAGTAGTATTGGTGTTCAAAGAAGTGGAGTTAGAGGGGGGGAAATTGTGTTGGGTGTCCAACTCTGGGATGTCGAAAAGAGTTGCATTTGGAGGAAACAGAGAGGCATTGGGGGAATGGGGATTGAGTTGAAGGGTGGCATTGTTGTGACGATGAGTGTGATTGGGAAATGGGGGGAATTGGGAAGGGAGGGAAGGATCATCATAGGTGGGCAAGTTGGAGGAATTAGGAGTGAAAGGAGAGAAGGAAGGAGAAGAGAAAGAGAAAGACCAAGAAGAAAAGAGAGAATCAACGGAAGGGGGTTGATCATAAAGAGAGAAGAAAAATTTGCCGTGAGAAGAAGTGTAGAGCAAAAGAAAGCTAAGAACAATAAGAGAAAGGGAAATGCCAAGACCAAATCCAGGAACAACTCTTCTCCTCGGAGATAGAATCTGCTCGGGGAATCCAAGTTTCCTGGGGTCCATGGCATAAACAGAAAGGAAGGGAGGAATGCCTTTAAAATTACAAAACCTTTTCTTTATTAAAATTGGAATGGAAAGGGGAGGGGGAGGGAATATGAGTTTTAAAGGTGGTTGTGGTTCATCACGAAGTCAGAGAAATTTTTTTGCTTTCTATTTTAGTACTTTTTTAACAACGCCAAAACAGGGAGATCCCACACCGGAGACACACATTCATAACACCACACTTCCAAACCCATTTAATTTATTAACCCTTCTTTTTCTTTTTCTCTTTCTCTCTTTCTCTCTTTCTCTCTTTCTTATTAATAGAAAATGCATTAACATATCCATCCCCCTATATATATATATAAATTATAATCATTATTTAACATTTTTTAAAATAACATATGCATCAAAACAAAAATGATAACTTCAATGCCAAACCAAATACAAATCAATATATATATATAGATGCCATAAAAGAAATGAAACAAAACGAAACGATGAATCCAAAGTTAAAATGGAACGTGAGGGAATTATATACAAATACAATAGCATTGGGAATTTAAGGACATGCCAAGAGGAAGAATAGAGGGAGTTAAGTCCAAAAAGAGATGGAGGAAAATGATGAAGACCACAAACAGAAATATTCCTCACAGCCTTTGACATTAAAAATCATAGGGATCCAAGAAAGTAGGGAGTGAAGTAGGTGATGAACAAGAGTTTAGAGGTTAACAAAAACGTTAGAGTGGGAATGCAATTCAAATTTTAACAAAATCTTCATATATTTAATTACAATCATTTAATACATTGAATTAAACAAATATATCTCCACGCTGCAACTTCTTTAAAATTCAATAAACATCTTAACCTATACCATTTCACAATCATTCAAATGATAAAAGACTATCCATTGCAAGACTATCCATTGTGAAAGCAGCATGTCACTACTGACATAAGCATCAAGAATCTATTTTTATTATTTATTGAAACTAAACAAAAATGTGAATAATGCCAATATGACTTCAAGTATACTTTAAAAATTTATCGATGATAAAAGTCTATCACTTTAGAAATTTTCGTATCTACAAGCAGGTTGGACGTCTCAATGAGCTTTATTTTTCTTTTAACATACACACCAGCTGGGGTTTGGCTGAATAAATTGATTGAGTGGACACTAAATAATTGGACAAAGGACATGTCGTTCCATAAGCCAGAACTAAGAAGTTAACCTCTAAGCGTAGGCTTCAACAAACAGCTTAGCATTACTCTTTCTCTTGTTTCTTTTTTACAGAAGAATTACACCAACGCTATCAACGCCCACTCACTCTTTTCTCTTCAACTGCAAGTTAATGTTGTAAGAGGGAATTACAAAGGAAAGAAAAATGATGGCTGTCATCTGGGGCCTGAAAGCTCCATCGCTTCTACAATAAGAGAAGATTCTTCTATATAATCTGAGTACCGTTGAGGTGGATTCTCACACGGTCGACATCTTGGCGTTTCAATGTGCTGTGATGCTTCCCATTTCTCAGCTAAACCATCGCCTTCCAACATTTTTAACACTTCAGACATTTTGGGTCGGTGAGAAGGATTGAATTGAGTGCACAACAGGGCAACCTGGACCATTTCCTCTAACTCAACTCTGTCGAAGTTACCCTTTAGATCTTTATCCACCATCATATTCAGCTTCCCTTCCTGATGCAACTTTTTCACCTATATATTAAAATAAAAAAGAAAGATTCAGATAAAAAAAACTCCATTCCACCAGAAATATATTGCTTTGTTTAATCAAAAACAATACAAGAGCCAAGAAGCCAAACATGCGGGTGTCTAGTGCATAAGATTAGATTTATCCATTGAAATAGTGGAATGAATTGTATAAGACAATATTTCCCTTGAATTTGTTGAGTTAAGACGAGTATAGCATTAAAGAATAGTTACCCAATCGAGCATCACGCCTTTCTGGTTTGCTCCTCGACCAAAATCCAGAGCCTTCTGACCAGTAATCAACTCCAAAAGCAAGATTCCAAACCCAAAAACATCAGTCTTTTCTGAGGATTGGCCCGTTGATAAGTATTCTGGGGCAATATGGCCAACAGTGCCACGCACCGCTGTAGTAACATGAGAATCCCTGTGATCCAAAAGTTTGGCCAACCCAAAGTCTCCTACGACGGCCTCGAAGTCTTCATCAAGGAGAATGTTGGCGGCCTTGACATCACGATGAATAATTTTGGGGTCACACTGCTCGTGCAAGTATACCAATCCCCTAGCTGTGCCCAAGGCTATTCTCTTTCTCATTGCCCAATCTAGAGCCGGCTGCCCATGGATACGATCTGATAAACAAAGGATTTGAAAATTATGAAACATCCACCAATACTAAATTCCCCTTTCTAAGAAAACATACAAATCTTGAAACCTTCCAGTTTAGCATCATTTGTAACTGGGGATTACCACGTTGGTTTAATACTATGAAATTTGCTACTATTAAATACATTAAATCACAAAAAAATGTCTTCAACTTTGTAGTTTGTGTAAAAAAAATATCCCTAAACTTAACCAAAAAAAAATACTTTTAAAAAGATTTAAAGTTTTGGACGAAGCTGTTTCAAAAATACCCCAAACTATTGAAAAAGTTTATCCAAATTTTACACCAATTTCTCACAAACCAAAATTAAAACCTAAACTTAGTAAAACCACAGTCTTAATTTATTTGACTATTAACCACAACCTATTTATGTAGTTATTGTTGTAATTAACATATAGTTAATTGACAAATAAAAATTGTATTTAACTATTAACGCAAGCTGATAATTGGATGAATTTATAAATGTGAGCTTTTTTTAGTAGTGATTTGCTTTGGTATTTTACTTTGGAAGTTTGTGAAATTTGGTGGAATTTCATGTTTTAACTGAGATTTAAAATATGGATATTAATTGATATATCAAAGTCTTAATTTCAGTGAAGTTGCAATGTCAATGCAAATTTTTAGAAAAATTATAAATAAATAAACATGTGTTTATTTTCGTAAGATGTAATAGAAATATCAATTCATCTTTTCTATCAAAATCAAACCTACGAAAGCAACAAACCTCTTAGACGAGATCCAACGCTGCCGTTGGGCATGAAAGGGTAAACCAGAAGTCTTTCGCTCTCAGTAGAACAAAAGCCAAAAAGCTTGAGGAGATTTCGGTGTACAGCTAAGCTTATCATCTCTACTTCAGTCTGAAATTGGATCTCCCCACCAGCTGTGTTATAATCCTTCAGCCTTTTAACCGCTACCAGACTCCCATCATTTAAGCATCCCTTGTACACAATTCCAAACCCACCTCTTCCCAAGATATTCTTAGGGTTAAAGTGATCAGTTGCTGCCCTAAGTTCCTTGAATGTGTACCTTCTCAAATGACCCAACCGTACCTCTGGGTCATATTGATCTGTTTTCCATTAATGTTATATTAGTCCAATAAGAATTTCAAACGTATTACACGAGAAGCAAACAAGATCGTTTCCTGCTTGATAAAATATTACTTAATCCGTCACAAACCAAAATGCCAATAATAAGGAGTAGAGAGGAGATTTACCATTTACATCAAAGAAAATCTGCTGGTTGTGTCTGTATCTCCACCAGACAAGTAGTCCAATAAGGACTAAAACAATAAATGCAGCACTAAAACTTGCCCCAAAAGCAATTGCCTTGCGGTGGCTCTTACCAAACCCCAGATTTTCTGAGGAGAAAGAACCCAAGCAATCAAAAACATGTTCCAGTAAGTTACGGTAACAAATCAAAATAAATACAAATACAAATACAAATAGATGTCATGAGACCTATACCTTCAAGAGCATCTGGGGCAAACGACAATGGCTCTGGAAAGATAGCAGAACAGTTGTTTGGACCACAGATCAGAGGGTTACCAACAATCCTGAACAAAAGACACAGTACTTGAGGTTTTGAGACTTTGAGATTTTTTTTTCACTTAATCAAAATGATATGAATTTGAAAATACAAGAAAGAAAATAACTTACTTGAATGTTCTTGCTGATATTTTGGGTAAGGAGCCACTCAAGTTGTTGTATGAAAGGTCCCTATTAGTTCAACTAAAAACGTGAATATATATTTCTTCCAAATAGCATTAACCGGATTAAACCACAAAATAGAGATGTGGTATACAGAAGTAAATGAACATACACGAGCGTGAGACCTTCAACTTTGGATAGAGATTCAGGACAAGGTCCAGTTAGGCTGTTGTTATTCAGTCGCCTGCCTTGCTCAAAAAATAATGTGCAGTTGACAAAGATCAGAATGAATCATTCAACCAAAAGCTAAGAAAGCGTGCAAAACTTACAAATAATTCAGCTTCTTCAGGTCTCCGAGGGAACTGGGTATTTGGCCACTAAATAAATTGTTGGAGAGATCAAGAGTCTGGAGGTTCTCTAACTTTCCGATGGTTGCAGGAATTGGTCCTGAAATGTCATTGTTCTGAAGCAACCTACGTATGTTTTGTAATAGCAAATGGAATTATTATGGTTGGATAGAAAATGTATACACAGTAAGTGGGGAGTAAGCAGAATGGAGAAGCTTACACAGATTCCAACTTGGTGAGGTTTCCAATCCCAGGTGATAAGACCCCGGACAAACTCTGGCTAGGTAGCCCCCTGTTCATAAATAAGATTAAGAAGAAAGAAAGAAACCCAAAATAATAAATAGGAGTTTTGACATGACAAGTGGTGACAGAAAATGTGGAAAAAGGAGATAATGGGAATAAGAAGACTTACAAAACAGAAACATATCCATCTGGAGAACAGGTGACCATTCTCCAGCTGCAAGGATCCACAGAATTAGAATCCCAGTTCTCCAGAACATTGTGGGGATCTAATAAATCATATTTTATGGCCATCAACGCTACGACTGTTAAAATTGAAATTGAAATTCCCATAAAGAATTGAAAGTTGGAGAATGAAAAAGAAAAAGAAAAAGAAAAAGAAAAGAATTGGAGGGAGAAGGGGAGGGAGAAACTAACCTTCAAAGTTAACACCAGAAGGAGACAGCGTAGCAGAAGCAAGATGGAGGAGTGGGAAAAGAAGAAAAAGGGGTATGGAAAACAGAAAATGTGGTTCCATTAACAAGTAATTAGGGGTTGAGTAAATAGTGAGTCAGTGGAGCGGGTGGGAGGATGTATGAAGAAAAAGCAGAAGTGGAGAAGACATTGGGTCTCCAGAAAGGTGAGGAGTTGGGTGTTTAGGAAAAGAGAGGTAATAGGTAGAAGTTGAAAGTGTGAGATCCCAGAGATCTGAGGATGAGGAATATGATAGATAGTATAGGAGTTGAGAATGGGGAGGCCAGAATTGGCATGATGAAATCTAGTTTTTGTTTGTTGTTGGTGAGTCTTGCTTGAGAAGAAAAAGGCGCCTTGGCTTGGGGGGGTTCAGTAAAACCCACTCAACTCTTGCTCTGTTACTGCTGCTTTTGCTTCCGCTTCCGCACACCACAACCGAACAAATAAACAGAGTCCGCGAGAAACAGCCGAGGTTCGCCCCAAATACAGATACATAGATGTAAGTAAACCCAGTTACACACACATATCATCAAACCTCTTTCTTTCTTTCTTTCTTTTTATTTTTATTTTATTTGAAAAAAGAAAAGAAGAAAATAATAGGAGGCACGAGGCAGGCCCAGGCAGGCAGGCAGCTTTTTCGAAAAAGGTAAAAAGAAAAAAAGAGGGGAAAATGAAGGGGGGAAAAGAAAGAAAAAAAGGAAGAAAGAAAGAAAGAAAGATTTGGATTGGAATGAAAGGATGGATACTGGGGATTTAGGTGGGGGAGGGGAAGAAGAATTGTGGGTAAAGAGAGTATGGGTATGGGTATTGGTATTTGGGTGTCCGATGTGTTGGCTGGGAGTGCAGAAGCAAAGTGTGTATTTGGCAGCTCACGTCACGTGCTCCCATTGTCTTTCTTTTCGTTTCCTTCTCTCTTCAACTTTTACAAATAATGCTTATGATGTTCATCATCTTCTTCTTCACTCCCTCTCTCCAGGCCATTTCAAACATGTTCTTTTCTTCTTCTTCTTCTTTTTTCTTTTTTTTTTTTATTTCTCCCTCTTTTCCATCTAAAATTATATTTCTAACTAACTATCAATTTCAGATTAGTTTAATATTACATAATAGAGAGAGAGAGAGAGAGAGAGAGAAAGAGTTACAGTTAAAAAAAGGGAATATTGGTAGAGAGCAGGGGGTCCCTTCTACACTACACCCCCTAAGGAGCATTGGTAATTTTACTCATTCCTCTCTCTCCTTTATTTTATTTATTATTATTGCTTGTGGAATTAGAAAAAATATAAAACAATATTATAACCAAAGGGAGCGGTGAGGCTGTGGTGTGCGTGCGAGAGTGTTTTGTGTGTTATTCCATTTAGTTGGTTGGTTGGATGCTGTGATGGGAATCTCTATTCTCTATTATGATGCCCACACCAAACCAACCAAACCAAAACCTAACTCTTTTTTCAATTCTTTTTCTTTCTGGAACCCAGCCCTATTTAAGGAAGCTTTCAATCCAAATACCAAATGCCCAAATACATATCTCATAATATATATAGGGGGGAGGGTCATCACTAATAATCCAACATGTAGTAGAATCTTATTCAATTTCGTATAAGAATCATGGTTCTTGGGTGGGTCACCCCTCCAAATTAAAAAGTACAATCCCCATCCCTGTGTTTCATATTATTTTATACTATTTTTAGCAACCCAACAGAAATTAAACGTGCTCTCATTTTATTCGAAAATTAACCTTTAATTAACAACACCATACCTTACTTGTTTTAATTTACGTCTTCCATAAACACTCGGAAATACAATGAGATGAATGACACAAATCACCCACCTAAACTCTATCACTTATTCATCTAACCAAACTAATTGTTATATGGCAACAGGAAAAGAGATACCTATAAATTAAACTGAGAAAAAAACTAATAAACATATAAATTGATATTTATATATACACATGTATATTCCCTTTGAAAACAGTGCGAAATAATTCCGTTCAATTTATTAATTAAAGAAAAGAAAAACAGTTGGTTATGTTATTTTTGTGGTGGGGGCCGGTGTTCACAGGTTTCTTTTATCTACAGTGCAAATGGCAATATATATATATATAGAATAGGTGTTAGTATGAACTGGTTGTCATATTATTAGCATAACTTTGAAAATGAAAACAGAGTTCCTTAGTAGCATTATAAACAAGTTTTATGAAAGTAAAACAGTATCCTGGAATTGAAAATGAGAAAGGGTTTTTTGCATAGACAAAGATTTGTGGGGAAATTGAGATAAAAGGATAACTCCCCGTAATAAATTAATAAATAATTGTAATTGTAATTATTAATAAATAAATAAATAGAAAGGGGGGGGGGGAGCGAAGTATTAATTTAATAAGGAAGAGAGTGTGTATTATATTTAATTTGGTACTAAAAGGCCATAAAGTGGAATAGAATCCCGATGCATTTGGTATTTTTGTCGCATTGGGAAAATTGAATATGCTCTCTCACTTTTCAAAAATTCATCTCCTTTTTTCTTTTTCTTTTTTTAATTTTATATTTATTTATTAAAAAGAAAAAGAAAAAATGGGAATTATTGTGTAGGGAAGGTGTGAAGAGTGAAGAGAAGAGGCCAGAGGTGTTTGCTTTGGGAAAACCACAATTCCGTAGAATAATAATAATGCTTATAAACACTGCAGCTGCAGGTTTTCTAATTTTTTTTATTTTTCCCATTAAAATATCCAAATTACCAAATTCTATTTCTATTAATATATTCCATTATTTCCACTCACATGCCTTCCCTTTTCCTGTCCCATTCACTCCATTCTCCTTCTTTCAAAACTACACCTTCCTTTTACTTTTCTTTTCCTCCCTCATTCTCTACCTTCTTCATTTTCTTCTACTATTACTAACCCATAACTATAATACAAACTTACAACTTTTAATTATTTACTCATAGGGAGAAGCGTTATTGCAATATCCAATCATGATTGTTTACGGGAAAGTTTAAGTGTGTTACTACTTTACTGGTTCCTACTTGTTTCTATTTTTCTTCTTATCAAAATGATTATGACTTTTCTTTTCTTTCTTTCCTCATCAATCTATCTTCCTCTTTTAAATTGGTTGGTTATACAATGATGATATATGGTAGTCATCACACAAACAACTTTCTAACATCTCTCCTATTTTAATCTCCTTACAACAAACTTAATCTAAATTGTTTATAATTAAATTTTTTGAAATATCCTCTACAATAATATGTAGAATCAACCATATTAATTAAAAAGAAACAGTACTTCTATTCCAACAAGTTGAAAGTAAATACAATTTTAGAACATGATTGAAACTATATATACACACACACACACACTTTACATATTTACTTTTGAATTGGACAAATGGAGAACATCTTTTGAAGATCGAGTCCATCCCCTCTCGCAGAACAGCATGATAATAAGCTGCTGGCGTGATTGGTCCACCATGTCCCAAACAATCATCTTCTAAGCCACATCCTAATTAATTCCCCTTGGTTTGTTCTCACCAGTTATAAATATAATTGGTGGAATATGGTAATAAGAATGATGAGAAGAATTAAAAGAGAAAAAGAATAATAATGGAAGTACTGGGGGTGAAGAAAATGAGAGTATTAGTAGATGGGGGTGGGATATGTATGAGCATGTCATGCAATGAACAATCACCATCCATCTCTACCATTACCCACCGCCTCACATTCTTTCGTCTTATCCAAAATATCAATAAAATTATTTATTTCAATGCAGGTAATCAACCATGGAAATTGGAAAGGAGTGCCAGTGGTAGGCCCATTCTAGGGCATACTTTGAAAGATCCGATTCACCCATCTCAAATTCTCAAATTTATAATAATTTCATTTTACTAATACTACTGCTAGGGAGACCATGCTTAAATTTCTATGAAAAATAGTTGTAGATGTTCGTTGAGCTTACTCCACATAATTAAAAAGAAAGAGAAAAACAATAATAAAACCCGTTGGTTCGGTGGGTTGGGAGAAATGGAAGGGCGGGCGGGCCGTAGAAGTGGGAAACTTGATTTGGGATGGGTCATTCATGTCATGTACTATTAATGGCCTTTGGGCCTTGGGGTTCTCCAACTCAATCTAATCATCTTCACAACTGCGATCGAAGTTGAACCACACTTTTTGGACAACCCAAGCGGCATTCTCCTTAGCCTTGCTTCAATGATGTCTCTACATTGTTCTAAATTAGGGGTTGTCCACACAAACAAAATTTCCGTTTATATTCATGGGCATGTAGAATAGACGGTACCCGCTCTCCCCGGCCTTCAGCTTTTCCACAAGCTCAAACATAGGTGAGGGATACCGAGTGGGAGGATAAGAAGAGAAGTAGTGATTAGTGTGAATTATACAATTCTTGGTCTCTAGACAAAAGGAAGAGGGATTTGTTTTAAAAGGAAAAATTAACACTTGTAGAAGATAGAAATAATATCACTTGGAATGGAAGCAGGGATAAGTACCAGTACATTAATATAGTTGAAAGAGTGTCGAGAAATTGACGAACTCGATTGAATAGCTACCATCTTAAATGTAACAAAAGCAGTGAGCTTATACTGATAAAGAAACAAAATAGCCCCAAGTCGTTACACCCATCTTGCATCTACATTCAATTCATACCATCCCCTCTGCTTTATCATTATTCACTCAAATCCTTGTTCGAAGGTACATCACAGATAGAGATTTTTATTAAAAACTTGACGAACTATCACCACAAATCAGTCAAAGGCGAATAAAACTACACATAATATAAGATATCTATGACAAGAACGATGCGGATGGTGTATCCCGATTTATGCAGCTGCAGTTATGCACTCAATTGCTTGCTTGCATATGCCCGTCATGGTTGCCTCTGGCCCATAGACCTGTATTACAAAGCCAAGGTTTCTCAATACCAGTTTTTATGAAGCCCTTTTAACAATATATAGTTGGTCTGCACTCTACCTCAATGGGAACACCAAGTTCTTCACCAACTGCCCTCATCTTAGCAAGCCCTCTCTGGTAGTTGGGGCCTCCTCTCCTCACATAAATACTCATCCTAGCCGCTTTTAGCCTTGATTCCTGAGTCATAACAACAATATGTGCCTATCCATCAGTACAAAAATACTTTATATCGGGAAAATGGACTACCTGAAACTGGACAGAGATTGCTTTACCTTCTCCTTCAAGGCCCGAATTATGCCATTAAATGTAGCAGCTACATCAGTAAAGTTCGCTATTCCTCCTCCAATCACGAGTGCTCTCTTTTGGCCATCGGGATCTGCAGTTGCACACTACAGGAAACAGAAGTGAAAGTATCATCCTCTACATCCAATAAATAGAAGATGTTCAATTACACATTCGAGTATCTTGACATGCTCATGATTTGTATTCTATATGATAATTATGTTGATCACATGTAACTTGATAATAAACAATGCTTACATCAATAACAACTCTGGCATACTGCAACACCTCTTCCTCATTAGGCGCTCCACTATATTCTGCATAGTTTCCGAGCTCAGAGGCATAACCAAGATCTCCAACCTTTACAAAACGAATTTTTCTATCAATAAACCAAAATAATAGAAGTGAAAGCTGAATCTCGAAAC
Organism: Cucumis sativus; assembly: GCF_000004075.3. NCBI lineage: Eukaryota > Viridiplantae > Streptophyta > Magnoliopsida > Cucurbitales > Cucurbitaceae > Cucumis > Cucumis sativus. The sequence goes on along the minus strand of NC_026656.2, from coordinate 17,152,302 downwards.
TCAAGTATTGGAGTGGACAAATTAAAGCTTACCGTGTCTGCGTATATGACACTTGCACCACCTCCAGCCACCATGGTCCAAATACGTCCCTTGGGGTTCAAAACTGTGAATTTCAAAGATGCGCTGGTCTGCATAGATGAAAATAAAAATAGTTGATTCAATTAGTTTATAACAAATTTTTATTCCAGCAGATTAGATCCAGTATGAAGTAAAATTTCAGCAAACTCGCTGATGAAATGAATGGAATGAAATTAGTTTAGGATGGTCACATAAGCATTGAACTAGCGGATTTGCAAGGACATGCAAACCTCAGAAAAAAAAAACACAATTTGCACGTGTTGAATAAAATAACTAACATACTTAGAAAACGGACTCGCATTTAGGTATTTTATGCATTTTGCACATGTTGAGAGAGGGCCTTATGATATATGGTCACCCAATAGGTTTTATGCTTCTTCGGTGACAAAGTCTTTTTTTAATTATTCCCTAGGTCTTAATTCTCCTTGATTGGAGTCCTTTTCTTATCTGAATACCCTTTTGGGGCTGCTTTTTTCTATCTATTTTCCCTAAAAAATTAACTACCATACAAGAATAAGGGACTAGTGGGTGTTCGGGCACCCGCAATGGAATTGGAATTCATTGGAATGAAATCCAAAATTCAGGTTTGGATAGACTGTTTTGAGCCTAAATTGTAATACTAAACTCATTTCCTTCCTATAGTTTTCAATTAAACCCTATTTTCCATTTGTTTACGCTTTACGATCCTATTTTTGTTCTGCCTTCTATTCGACATGAATTTCAGCACCCTTCTAATTTCTAGTGATCCTGATTCCATTCCAACTTCCCAAGCATTCCCTTTGTTCATTAAAAAAGAAAAATTCAACCCATCGTATTTTCATAATTGCAAGTCCGGAAGACTTAACACTGACAACATACAGACAACTTGCAGTAAGAAAACAGAAAACCCTCAAATATCATTATTCATTAGCTCTACGCCAAAAAGGGTTTTCGAATTCAAACATTTTCCATGAATTTCCAGAATAAAAGAATATACACAAACCAGTCGACTAATGAAAAGAATTGTTAAAGGAAGACATCATAAATATGGAGAAAAAACTACAGATAGGTTCATTACCTTTTCATCTAGGCCATGGATAAAGCTCTCAGTGGGACTCATAACCCTACCAAATGGCATTGGAAATTCAATACTTCCCCACCTACAAGGGCAAAAACATATCAGAAAATATAATTTATTACGCTTGTACTTGATGCGCGAGCAATGGATGTAATGCAATTTATAACCAAGGGTGTCAGACATACTTCTTGAAGTTCTTGAAAGCAGCAGTATCATCTAGTTCACCCCTCATATCCAAAGGATAGGGCTTCCCATCAACAAGCGCAAAAGGATTCATTTCCAAGAAAGTAAAGTCCAGATCTGTCTCACAAAAAATTGACTTAATTGATCCATTCACGAAATAAAATAAGTAATTAGATTTACTCGAACCTAACTTCATATATTTTTAGGACTACTAGACTTCAGGATTATAGTCTAGTGATGATTAGCAAGATGACAAGACAGACAAGCCTAATAATGATATTGAAATATATTGATATTAAACTAACAACTTCAGTTTTTTAATCTACCAATAATTTAGCAGTTAAGTTCACATCCAAAAAAAATAGCATACCTTGGAATAGGGTATAAACTGCCTTGATAAACTCCTCGATTTCTCCTTTGATCTGGATTGAAGAACAAATTTATGTTAACTATCTGATCTTGCAAAGGGTTTCTTGACTTTCCGTGACAGATAACCATTTCAGATAAATTAAAGCCTCATAAGTATATAGTGTATGTAAGGTCTTAAGCAGTTTTAGGCTTCCACAAATTATGTAGTCAAGAATACTATAATATACATTTTTTTTAGTTGAAGAATATGTGGCGATGAGGTTTTGAACCTCTAACCTCTTGGTTGAGTCAGTGTAAACTATGTGATAGGTATCACCAGAGAAAAAAACTCTAAAAAGGAAAAGCAATTTTCATCAATGAAAATTTACCTCCAAAGGAAGGGTTGCCACCAGCTCGGCGCATGTTTCTGAAGTGAGGGACACTCCTGTGGGGATAAATATGGTTTTAACCTGATTCAAAAGAGAATTCCATTGAAGCTTAGTAAAATTTGGGGGTGATAGAATTCAAACAAAGAGTAATTCCTGAACCTAACAGATTGTTAATTAAAAACACCAAATAGTATCAAGAGAAAAAATACCTTATCCCAATTCTCTTCGATTTCAATTCCTCCACACTCCGAGAAGCTAATACTGCACCCAAGTCTCTCTGAGACAATATTGAGATAGTATTCTTCCTTGTGCGGTATGAAGGGCTCCACAATAAATGTGGTGATAGGTCCCTTACATCCACCCATTGTTACCTGGTCATGAAAGAGAATAATAGCATAGTAAAAGGATCAATAAGCGAGAGAAGGAAATGGAATGGGATGATGAGAAAACGAACAATTATAAAAAGCAGATTGATCCAAAAGACGAAAGAAAATAAAACAACACCTCTTTCCCAAGGCGCTCTTTCACAAATGCAGCAACCTGAGCCAGATCAAGATTTAAGGCGACTAAACCACTTTTGCCACGCTTTCCAAACAACATGTCGGGCTTCACGACCAATTTTGATGAAGAAAGCCAAGGTTCCTTCTCAACAAGCTCATTGAAATCAGTTGATTCAGTGACCTGAGCCAGATTTTAAATATGGTCATTAAATCAATAACGAAGGCATAGAAAGAGATTTCAAGTCAGTGGTGGTGCAGAGACAGGGAAAGCAACGTTAGATCAGACTTCTTTTAACATATCCAAGGATTCAAACGGGTGAACAAAAGTGGCTTCAGATTTGGTAATGTCCAGAGGAAAAAAGAAAGGAAGAAAAACAATTATCAGTGAATGTGTTGAGTGTAAGGGAAGAAGAAACGTCAAGAGAGAAGAAGGTGAATATAATGGTAATGAGGCAGAAGAAAATTGTTAAGAATATGGAGATCTATAAGAAGAGTGAAGCAGGACTCACTTGAGCGGATTGGATGGGGAGTTGTCTACCAGAGATCCGTTTGAAGTGCTCCTTCAACAATCTCTTAGAGTCGTATTCTCTGATCTTCTTGCGAGCCATTTTTGTAAAGCCTGCAGTGATTGAAAGAAGAGAGGCAGATCAGACACATAGATTTGGTGGGTAGAAGAAAGAGAAAGTTTAAAAACATTCCATATTTGATAATGGAAACAAAGAGGCAGTCACAGTGACAGATCTAGAAAAAATGATTCCAGAGAAATGCAAGCAAAAAGAAGTAGTTTGAGTTGTTACCTTTGGATTAGAAGTAGAAGGAGGAGGAGGAGGAGGATGAAAGTTGGGGAATTGGGTTCGCCTGCACAAAATAAATGCCTTCCCAACCAACTTCCTATTCGTATTTATAGCTGCACGACGTTTTTAAAATAATTTTCTTTCTTTCTTTTTTTATATAGAAAATTAGCGATAAATAAAAAAGAAAATATGAGTTTGGTTCGTTGGCTTCAGACGGCGGGAACCTCAATTTGCTTTAATCCCAAGGACAATAGAATACAATACAATGGGGGCAGGAGTAGGCAACCAACCGGTGGGACGTTTTTGCCGCTACTCTCCGTTTCCACCATACTACCATCCAATGCCATCCTTCTAATGTAAATACAATCAATGTTCTTTCAACTCAAAATCACTCTTTTTATAACCTCCTTATCTATCCAACATTTACCAATTTTGACTCTCTTTCTCCATCCACATTCCTACCTACAAATATTTAATATTATATTTAAATCATCTAACAATTTGAAGATACAACATAAACTATTTATTATAAAAGTTGGATTGGGTCTCACGTTCAATAAATTTGTTGACTCACCCTAATCAATTTATAGGTATATTATGATCAATGGTCTACCATAGATATCATGTAACACTTGAGTTTTACGTGAATGTGTTGTAGACAATTTATACATTTTAAATTAATAAAAAATAATTCGAAAACTTAATCTAACTAAAACTCAAACTTTAAAATTCAATATCCAAATAATCAGATTCGATAAAATTTGGAGTAGAAATCATTCATAGACGAGGAAAGTGTAATAAAAACTTAAAAAACATAAAAAAATATGGATTATTTATGATATATTATGAATCACGTTGGTGTACCATGTGATACGCGTGGCATTTTATTTTTATTTCAATGAAACAAATAAAACAAAAGGGAAGAAGAAGATGTTTAGGTTGTCTTTTTGTGACTTCATCTCCATTTTTTAAAAAATTAATTCCACCCATTAACCAACACAGTCACTTTATTTTCCCAATACTATTAACTACGTAAAAGATTTTTTAATTAAAATAAAATGCTGCTAAAATTAAATTAGCATAATTCAGGTTTAGGAGTATTTGTAGTACCAACGACCAATTTTTTATTTTTACCTACAAATGGTTAAAATATTGAAATCAAAATAGAGCAGTTGACGAAGCTTTTTAAAAATGTTTTTATGAGGTGGATTTTAAAAGTGTATAAAATGAAATGATAGTGAAGGAGGCAAGTTGTGAGATTTTAAACAATAATCTGACAGCCTGCTTTTTCAATGCCCTTTGTTTAATCACAATTAAAATTTAAAAACCATCCCCCTTCTCACTTTCATACCTTCTGTTATTATTTATATCAATTTTTGATAGCGAATTCATGAGGTTGGACATAAAATCAATTGAAACCTATATATATATACACACAAACTATAAACTATGTGTTTGGGAAAAGAGTTGGGTGCATTACAAATACAACTCTAAGTTAAGTTTAGGAGATGGTGTTTACAAAATTTGATGCACACAGCCTTGGACAACTCTGGAGGAGTTGGCGTATAAGGTAGAGGACTATATATTTATTTATTTTGGTTGGAATACATCCCATTCCATTCATGGCCACACACACACACACCCAATTTGTTGACTTTTTCTTTTTGTTGTGTGTGTGTGTGCAAATAATAGAATTGGAGGTTCAACATTTGACTTCAAACAACAAATGCATACCAATTACCTCTCCCCTAAACTTTGATGCTTCAATAATTTAGATATGAAAACAACCATCCTTCCAACTAATTCTTTAATTATTAATTTAACTATTTAATTAGTATATTGGGCACGAGCATCAATAGAAACCAACTAGTTTGATGATTCTAGAGATCAATTAGGGAAAATCATAAAATCAATTCATACTATGTCGCCTTAGCCTTCTATTTTTCATTAGAATCAATCTAAGTCCATCTACGTAATTTTAATCTACGATAGATTTTGTTTTTTCATGTATGGTTTCTTTTAGAATAGTTATGAATAGAGTTTTGTGAATTTTCCAACAAATAATACTTTAATTAATAAAAGAAGAAAAATGAGAGAGCAAAAAGAAGACCAGTTCAACCAACTTAGGTACATTATTTTTTTTTTTATGGGAACAAATCAACAAATTTAGGTAAGGTTTCGAGGTGCTACTTTAATTTATTGAATCTTAATTAATTATATGCTTTTAATAACGGGTAAACTCATCTACCTTACTCAAATTAGGTTAATAAACAAAAGGGTCACCCATCAAATCTTTCTATTTATAATATTTTAATATTTATACATACATAGAACCACCAATTTTTTTTAGTACCACACAAGTGTAAAAAATTGACTCCATATATATTTACAACTTTTTAAAAGAAAATGTTACGTATACTCAGATATTAATTTTTAAATTGTTATCGAACATAAATAATTATCATGTTTAAATGTACACTCCTTATAGAAAATATAACAAAATGAATAACGTGTTTAAAAATCACGTAGGACACTCATCCCTTGGACATTTATTTGTTTATTATTATTATTTTGAGTACATTTTTATTATTAGTATTATTTATTTAATTAATTTTAGGTTTAAATTAATTGTTTGAATAGGTAAAAAAAAAAAAAAGAAGTTATTTTAAGTGATCTCAGTAACAATTTTGTTTGCTTACTCTATATCTAAAACTGAGTCTACTAGTCACAGTACATGTTAGTTTACTTGAAATTTATAATATACAAACACGTACTTAATACTCGCAAACTTTTCCAGAACATTTGTACTCATCTATTACTTGAGATGAGACACCACATTACCAAACACATTTTAGTGTTCCGAAACATAATTTATTAAACAAAATTGATTTTATTTTGTAATTAGCCTAACAAGGTTTTATAGAAATTGTCAACATTCTAAGTATTATGTTATGGATACTAATGTTAATGTTCACGTTTTGTGAAAGATTAAAAGTGAACATTACAATTTAGAACACAAGAAGATTTTAAATTTATTGGAACAAATAATTGAAAAAAAGTATGCACAAGTCATTGCAGGAGGTACATTCCATACCATAAATGCTTCAAATAAATTATACGGGCAGTTGGGAGAAAATCAAAGTGACTCGAACAAAAGAAAATGAAAATAAGTAATTCGGAAGATGCCAGAATCTCAAAGGAGCATTGAATATGAAAACAGGCTTACAGAATCTGGCATCCTCCGCCTAGATTTGAGCTTTGTTAGGGTAATGTTTCCATCCAACTGCCTGCGTCATCATGCTTTATGTTCTGTATATGTGTAATATTTACGTTCTCAACACTGAATAATTTGAAGCAAACATGATGGGGATCACAGGAAAACACAGCTTCATAACCCACTGGTTTGATGATCGTCTGATTCGATTGTTAGCTCAACTCCTGAAAAGACCTCGGGAACAATTTTGGCAACAGAGATTGCTTCATTTTGATCAGTAGAGCGAAGACACCAAAACAAGGTACATTCATCAACCCAACCCCAACATACCTGCAAAATGAATGTCCATAACCACTGAAAATTCGAAAACAAGAATACAAAGGCATTGGAGTCAAAGCCAGGGACTTCAAACTTTACCATAATGGCGCGGATGGGGGTGACAAGTCAAGAAATGGATAAGGCCACCTACAATGAAGCGGGCCAAAATAATTTTAACAATCTTATTCATATACGTTCAATATAAAATCATTGCAAGAAATTGTGATAGAGCAGAGTAGAAAGTTACGGCATTGAAACACAAGCATGGAGAATCCATTGAAAAATGACGAATATCCCTGTCCACAGTACAAAATACCCAATCCGAAAGAACGGATATCGCTGCAGTTCAAACCAATCTTAAATCATTGCCCATACTCTATGGAATACCAAAAGAAAAGAAGCCTATTGAAGCTTCCCAACTTACCAAACCATTCAAGATTGTTTCTCCAAGAAGACAAACAGCATTCACCGAGTGCATGGTAACAATAAACTGTGGCCAAATGATGAATACATCACAACATCAATCACACAAAACAAAATGCATCTCCCCCCAATCTAAAATAAGCATTGTAAATGACTTAATATTAGCCATATAGAGAGGGGGCAGAAAATCAAATACTTACAAAACTTAGCCCACGACTTCGAGATAGAATAAATGGATAAAGAATGAACCAAAATACTATGTCGGTAAGCACCACAGCACCTGCGGATACCTAGGAAAAGAAAACAGAGCAAGATATTTTCTAGATGTTAAGAGAAATATAACACTAAAAAATTGACAACATAACTCAAAAATGTACTAGGAAGGTTAACTAATAGCATGTAATAGCCTTCGCCAACCTAAGCCTATCCATACCTTTCAACATAAAAGCTGTTTCTACTCAGTTTTAGGAGGAAAATAGTCACCTGAAAAATAATTTGAAATGCATATCCCCCCACACCAGCAGCTTTGCGAGTATGAAAACCTTCACGGGAGCTCAAACTCTTAGCTGAATTATCCACATCGAGGCTGTTCACACCAAGAGTTGGGGGCACATAAGTGCCTCGCTCTGCATCTAAACTTGTATGCTCGGTTGAGCTGCCATTATCATCACGTTTTCTACAACAACCATAAATGGAGAATGAAGTTGCAAGCTGCAAGATAGCAATATTTTAGCTTAGTTAATAACTTACGGATAATGGGAAACTAAAGCCATGAATTTTAATAATTCATTGAATGTTAGGTAAGTTTGGTTGTATTCCTGGTTACCCTTGTTCTCAACAGCCAAAAATATTTTATATATAACTAGATGTTGCTACATATATCAAACTCTGGATTACTATTTTCCTGTTAGGGTCACCCCCATATCTCAGGACCAAAATTCATGGATACACCATCCTACTTTGGATCAACCAAATGTGAGCGAAGTATAACCACATCAGCAGGCAAACAAGCAGTTTTTTTGAAGTTATAAAACATACCCCAAAGTAGAGTGTGACCAATGTGAACGTCCACCTGCACAAAAAAAGTATGTTAGTCTGGGATATAACTTTATTTCCTAAATTGTCAAAGTAGTTTGTAACTTGTTTTCTGCACTGTCAAGATGATTAATAGATAAACATGACCTGAAACGGTAGGTTGATAATCCGTAGTAAACTACATAATTCACAACTTCTCTCTAGCAATACACGAGATATACCTTGGAAAGATACCATCTAAATCAATGATTGCAAATTTCCCTAAATATATGACTGTTAGATGAGAAAGTGGCCATAATTAACAAGTTTGGGGCATTTCTCCCACATCTGGCACAAAGTTATACTAGGCAAGAGTGATATAAAGGCTACATAACCGAATCAGGAAATATTTATAATCCTTAACAGTAGATCTTTAAGAAGAATATGAAAATTATCCTATGCAATGATGCAAGCACTGATACAATGATCGGACTACTAATTGAACAAACTCCAGCGCCCCACAATGTAAATATTTCTAGATTTGAACCAAAAATGAACCATCAGAACTATAATCATTACCAAGCTTTGACAAGCATGGGAATAATGGGAAGAACAAGATAGTTTCACAGGGTCCCAATTGAGTTAAGAGCTACTGTCCTCCTCACTTAAACGAACAATACAAAATATTCAGTTTAGAGTGATAGAAGAGTGCGAGACAATACAAAATAAATGACTTACTGAGTATAAAATAAAAAAATCCTGCCTCCTGAAACAATAGCTTCACTCAATATCAATCCAAAAAGCAGAGCAAAAGCAAGCATTCTGTAAGCTAAGAGGCAAAGTGGATGTATTTCTTTTAGACACGTCCGCCAGAGTTCATCCTCGTACAATGACCCAACTGAAACTTGTGAATCGTCTCTCGAACCAGATTTCGATCTTTTAGAACCTTCATATTTCCATATTAATAGGGCTGCCACAATCATAACAGTTGATAGGAACAAAGCACATAGAAAAAATCTCCAGTTCAGCCAATAGCTTAAAGTATTAGTATCGGTAGTCATGACAGGCTTCCAGGAGTCTGATAGTCCTGCTAAGAAACTCATTTCGAGTTAATAATAATATACTAAACGAAAAAAAAAAAAAAATCAGCTGTGTCTGAAAAGATAGTCTAAATTTGAAGTAAATCAGTTAAATGAATGGTCTATGAAAAAGAAGGAAAAAAACATTTTAGAGCAGGGAAAGCAGAAAGTAGAATGATGGATTCCAATGAGCAAGCATGGAAGAAAAAATGAGGGCCAAAGGAGGAGGAAGAGCAAGTAAATGAAGTCCAGTCATGGGAAAATTAAAAAAAAAAATGTGAGAAAGGAAAGAAAGCAAGAGAGGGAACATAAAATTATTAGGCAGAAAAATTCTGAGGAAATGAGTTTGTATTCAGCAATAATATATTGAAGAAATAAGGAGAGAAGGAGGAGTTGAAATGCAATAAAGAGCAGAGGAAGAAGGATGCAAAATCCCAACATCTAAAACTAGCTAATTCAACAAGAAGCAAGACAACCATTTCATTAAAAAAAAAAAATAGAGAGAGAGAGAGAGATTCCCAGATTCGTTACTCTAGAATGGTCCAATGGAGTGGAAAGGGATGCAATGAAATCAGTAATAGAAAAGAAAAGAGCTAAAGTAGAATTGGTAGGTACCAATTAGAAATGGAAGGCGTCGGAAGGAAACGGAGAGTTCAATAAAAGGAAAATTCTTTGCTTCCTACGACCATTTGATGAGAAGCAAAATCTCCGTACCTCCAACTCCACAAAATCACACTTCCTTCCTTCCTTCCTTCCTTCCGGTGGAAGGAGAAGACTCTTCTGTTCTTGGGTCCACACCCTCCCTTCCTGCTGCAGAATCAAATCGATATTTTTTTCGATTGGGATGACACGAGATTGGTCTAATAACTTCCAATTTCTCCACACCACAACCCCAATCTACCCGCCACCTGTACCCACTTTTCCCAAAACTCAATTCTTGCCTTTAATAAATACAAATACACTTTTCTTTTTTTCTTTTTTTCTTTTTTTCTTTTTTTAACCATGATTAACCCTAAAATGTGCTTAAATAAAAACTGATCCTAAAAGTAGATTTCCTTTTTTATTTTTCGAGGTTTTGTAAAAATATAAATCAAAACAAAATGTAGTTATCAACTAAATTAAATAGATTTTTAAATGAATTAGAGTTGGTTTCGTATCTCTTGTTTTTTCTTTACGAAATTTCAAAAAAAAGACGTATACAAATCAACATAAGCTTAGAAGTTTGCACGTGATACAAATTTAGTTAAACTCAAACCTGAACAGCCTACCACTCTCATGCCCACCTGTACAATCAGATAGATTTATGTGAATTTTCTTATTTATCTTTTGAACTCACAAGTGGCCAAAACAAAATAATAATAGTAATAATAATAAAAACAAGAAGAAGAAGAAGAAGAAGAAGAAACATCAGTCTCAAACTAGTTCAATCTGTACTTTTTGGAAATCTCATAATTAATTGTTGATTTTTCTTATACTTCAATTTATTACCTCTGGTTTTTAAGCTTTAACCTAAAGTTTTGATGTATATAAAATGAGCGGTGAAACGGGCCCTGATTCATGAATATATTGGGCCTTGGGTTGGCCCAACAAACCTAATTCCCAAATATAAAACTTTCGCAACCATTGTTAGCCCTAATCTGTCAATCTACTCTCCTCGACTCCGTAAACCTTCCACTCCCACACTATGCAGATCTTCGTGAAAACGCTTACCGGGAAGACCATAACTCTCGAGGTCGAGAGTTCTGATACCATCGATAATGTCAAGGCAAAGATTCAGGACAAGGAAGGAATACCGCCTGACCAGCAGCGTCTCATCTTCGCCGGTAAGCAGCTGGAGGATGGTCGAACACTTGCCGACTACAACATCCAGAAGGAATCTACGCTCCATCTTGTCTTAAGGCTCCGTGGTGGTGCTAAGAAGCGCAAGAAGAAGACCTACACCAAACCTAAGAAGATCAAGCACAAGAAGAAGAAGGTCAAGCTCTCTGTTCTTCAGTTTTACAAGGTCGACGATTCAGGAAAGGTTCAGAGGCTCAGGAAGGAGTGCCCTAACGCTGAATGCGGAGCGGGTACATTTATGGCCAATCATTTTGATCGTCATTACTGTGGCAAGTGCGGTTTGACATACGTGTATCAGAAGCCCGGCGGTGATTAGGTCTTTTTTTTTATATTTACATTTTGATAGAGATTTTTTTTATTTATGATGATCATCATTTTGGGATAATATTAATTGTTAGGATTACAAATGGTCAAATGGGTCCATTTTCATGAACTGTTTTACATTTGGAAACAATCAAATCAATGCTCAATTTTGGTTAAATATTTTTTAAGCATCTTTCATATACTGCCTGTTTGCTGGAAATTTTATGCAGTTTCATACTCTCGAATCAGTGTGCTAATTACGTCATTGAAAAATCTTCAATTCTTTGGACTGGCACCCTGCTATTTATGCTTTTTTGGCCTATCCATAATGGATTTGAAATTAGTCTTGGACCGCTTATTAGTTTAGCTGTACCTCAATGCAACTATTATTAGGTTCTTCATTTTCCATGTCACTGATAAGTGATAAGCGAAAATACTGTGAATAAGATTTATTGCAGTTATCTACTGCTGACTTGGGCAATCAAGTTTGGGAATGTCCTCTGACATTGGGCAATTGTTGATACTTCAACAATGGTAGGTTTTTTTCTTTTTTTTACTAGGTTTGAGTTTCTGATGTCTGATATGTTTTTTCGAGCAATTGGTGAGGCTGATTCCTGTTACCGTTTATCAAATTAGATATTTCTCCTAGCAATTAGCTTTTGGTTTCAAACTTGCACTCGATATTTTCTCTGGCCAAAAGAAGATTAGGGGAGTTTGCACCATCGAAGAACCCATATGTTCTTATAGGATGATGCATCAACAACTGCCTAATGTTCAAGACCCATACCCCATATTATGTAATAACTTTTAGAGAATGAATGCTAGTGACAAATTTTCATGAAATGTTATTATTTGGTGCTTCCTTATATAATTTTGTTGAGATGGACGGATGCAGTAGATATTCCTTAGTGTTCATTTGATTCACAACCTTCAAAAGTGTTCAATACATTATGCCCCTGTTTCATGTCTAATAGGTTTTTGACATTTTTAATAATTTTTTTTAAGTAATCGATCGTTTAAACTTTATGCCTAATAAATCAAAATTTTCAACTTTGTACGAAACTTTAAGAATTGAAAACTAAACTTATAATTTTGTAAGATGAAATTAGATCAAATACACATACTTTATAATTGAATTTATACTTTAACCTTGTTTTTACCCAATGAGTAGAAAATGTTTTATGAATTGATCACAATCATAAGTGTTAATTCTTTAATTTTAGTGATAGATCATGCAGTTTGCTGAATACAACAGTCAGAATGTGTCTCCTAATGATAATTAAGAAGGCATTTGAAACCTGTCCGAGTGTGATAACCTAAATTATAATTCATTTTCCCTCAACCAGCTCCACCCAATATGTAAATCTATATACATTTAACCAGCCACTTTTAACTAAGCCTAAGAGACCCTCACATAATCTTATGTACGTTCTGAATTCTACTAAAATGAAATGTTGGGAAATGAGATGAAAAATTATAGGGAAAAAAAGAGGCGAGAAGTGCATGGTTTTCTTTCTTTTGTTGCGTTAAAAATAGTAACCATTTACTTCCCTTGTGGATGCACTACCAAAAGTTAATTCAACTTTCAAGTTGTTTTATTTTGCTACTTTGACTTTTAATATAGTCCTTTTCGTCTCTTAACATTCATCATAAACTTTCAATTTTCCTTTTCCTTTTACTTTTACTCCTTTAATTTCTTTAAAATAATTTACAAAAACGATCAGTGTTGCATTCCTTTTTTTTCATTTGATATATCAACAAGCCCACGTAGTTTTAAATTGTGATAATATCAAATATACCTAGAGACGTGATGAAAGCTGTAATAATGCCCAAAATATATAAATCTAAAATATACCTTTTAATAGTCAATGATCAAATGGAACAAAAAGTTCTAAATAAATAAAAATAAATATGGCAGTTTATTATTATCAGTGTGCAGTCTTCAGTTAACATTAAAAAAATTAATATAGCCAACATGAGGTTAGCTCAACTGACAAGAGGTATCGGGTTCAAATTCTCATTCCATAATATATAAAATGAGATATGATGTATCTAATCATTGCACTTTAAACCAAGTAAGTAGATAAATTTGTAAAAAGCACATTTGTGCATAATTTTAGTATACCACATCATATATAAAAGAATCTTAGTGTGAGAAAACGACAGAAGGGAAATCATTAATTGAAAGGGAAGTATGATATATTATATTTGATAATAAAGGGAAGCAAAAAGAGGTATATATAAATTGGACTTGCATATAAATTGGTGTGAGCCTGAGAGACAAATATATATATATAATTAGGTCTTATTCATCACTCTCTTTTATCTGTTTTGTGTTAGAAATAAATTAAAAGGAGGTGTTGATATGTCGACAGTGGAGCAGCTCCTTGCCGATTCCTCTGAACAGATTCGCTATGTGCAATGTGGTCTTTGTAGCACCATATTATTGGTACGTACGTAATTAAGATCATATCATATAATTAAAACAGCAAGCCTTATTAAGTAGTAATTAAATTAGTGAGAATATATATATATGTGTGTGTGTGTGTGTGTATGTCTTATTATTATATGGTTTTGTTTGATGATGATTTTAATTTATAACTCAGATATATTCAAGTAGTGTTAAGTATTATTCTATACGCACAGGTAAATGTTCCATACAGCAACTTGTCGATGGTGGTGAGTGTAAGATGCGGAAACTGTGCTGGTCTTCTCTCTGTCAACATGGCTAAGCCCTCTTTTATCCCTTTTGATCTTCTCACCTCCCTCTCTCATAACTTGGTATCTATACCTATTTTTCTCTTTTTTCTCTCTTAACATTTCTAGTTTTGAAATCACACTGTCAGCAGTACATGAACTGATCCTAACTAGAAATTATTATTACAAAATGTTCTTTTTTTTTTTCTTTTTTTCTTTTTTGGTCAGCCAAAGGAGGGTTTTGGTCAAGAGTTTAACGTCCAGAAACACTACTGCTTGGACAGCCTCAGCAATTCATCATCGTCGTCCGACCTCCTAACCTCGTACCATAACATTATTCAAAATCATGAAGATGATGACGTCATCATTATTCCACCCACTCCAGTTGTTAACAAGCGTAATCTGGCCCTTTCATGATGTCTATAAATTTCTTTTTTTTCTTCATATTATTGTATATGTGAAATTTCTTTTTTAAAATTTTCTAATATATTGTCTGTGAAAATTAGCCCCGGAGAAGAAACAGCGAGCCCCATCAGCTTATAACCAATTCATCAAGTAAGATATATATTTATAATTAATTAAACTTCAAATTCAAATTACGTAAGAGAGAGAGAGAGAGAGAGTTTAAGAAAGGGTGTGAATTGGGGTTTCACATGCAAATCATTATAATTTGTATTAAAATTTAAAAGTTTTAAATATATATATATATATATGTATATATGCAGGGAAGAGATTCGGAGGCTGAAGGCAGAGAATCCAGCGATGGCTCATAAAGAAGCATTCAAGACAGCTGCAAAAAATGTAAGCTTTATGTGTGTTACGTCGTTGGATTCATGATAACATTGATGAGAGAGAGAGAGAGAGAGAGAGAGTTTTGGTTATATATTATTATTACATTTAAGCGTAAGTTAGTTTTGATGTATAATATGAAGGAAAGAAATTGTATGATTGTTATTGGTGTTGGGGAGGTGCAGTGGGCTCATCTTCCGCCAGTCAATGCTGAAGGAGCTGATCATATGATGCTGAGAAAGAAAAACGTAATGTAGCCAAAGGAGGGAGAGCGTCATATTAATTAACTTAAATCAGGTAATTATATTTAAAATTAGCTACCTTCATTGATTAATCATATATTATATATGAGTAGACAAAACATTAATGTTGAATAATAAATTTGAGAGAGTAAATATATATGGGATTGGCAAGTATATATTTCCGGTCCCCTACTATGTTTGGTGTGGTGGTGGTGGTGTGTATGTGTGTGTGTGTGTGTATTATGATGATTTAGAATTTAATTAAAGGGTAAATAAAAAAATAAAATAGAAAGTAGGGGGGGGTAATAAGCCAACGACCACATCCAAGTCGATTTTCTTGAAATGGAATGAGACTTAAATACAGAATTTATGAATAATTAGTTCTATTCTCATTGTTTACAGTAATTGAATGCCCGGATGCCACTGAGATTGAGATTGAGATTTTAGATAATTTTAAAAGCTCAATAATGCCTTTTTTATTTTAATTTTCCCTTTATTTCTTTATCCTTACTTGTTATTTTATATTTATGATTTCAGAGGTCAAAGTGTGGTTCTTAGAAGTTAAAAAAGAAAAACTCCCTTACTGCCTGTGCTTTGGATCTGCGCCCAACGACAATGAAAGATATTAATTCCATCCTGACATAAAGACAACAACACCCCCCCCCCCGATCCCCTCCCCTCCCTCGTTTCTCTATCACTTTTTTCTTTTCATTTAATATATTATAATAAAACTCATGTAATGCCCTACCCCTCCATCCTTCCCTCCCTCTTCTTCTCTATTTTTTATTTATATTTTTTTGTATGAATTTTAGCTTTCAATGAAACAAAGCTTAGAGATTATATATATATATATATATATATATATGTCCAAACTAAATCTACTTTTAATTTCCCATCATATATACACACACACACACACATATGTGGTGAAATTTGCAAATGTGTTCTTTTTTTTTTTTTAAGAAAACGAGTCCTTTAATATTTCTACAATACTGTTAACTTTAATATATACACCATCACAACACATCATACCAATAGAAATATAGTTGGTGTCACGACTTTATTTTTTGACTCATAATTGACTAATCCTCCTCCATTCTTCTTGGCTTACAAGTATCACCTAAATGAAACAAGAATTAAAAGAATAAGACAACAATTGAATTGAAAAGAAAAAAAAGGAAAATGTTACATTAAAACAAATCAACAATTTTATTTATAAACCATTAATTCTTAATTTAGTATTTTTAAAATATAAATAAAACTGGTTGAAAATTTTTTAAAAAAAAAAATCGAAAGGTAAAGAAGGAAAGAAATACGATATAAAGAGAAGAAGAAGAAAAGGGTTTCCAAAAGCCTTCTTAACGGCGGCACTCGAAGAATTAATCCAATAACAACAATTAATACTTATTTTATTTTGTTAATATTTTCCAAAATAATTTTTTTTTTTTGCTAATTTTTCCCCCTAAAAGGATTATAAGAGATGCAGTCCCATACCAAAATGATTTTATAGCTCAAAAAAACAGTTGATGTGGTCTTCTAATTATAAACTTAATGATTCTAATTAATTCCCATTGTTGTATTAACTAAATATCAATGTGAGGATGCAGTGAAGTAAAAAGTAAATTAAGAGACGTGCTAGAAGCATAGTGTGTTTTGGTCGATGTTTTCTAAGAAGCAATGGAAAGAAATTAAATTAAAGCTTGAAAATAAAATTATATATATATATATATTTGACCCTAGAGATAGATTTAGTAGAGACAAAAGGAAATGATTTAGAGAGGGAAGAATTGAAAGACAAGATGTGTATATTATTAGAGACAATATTAATTAGAGAAGAAGAAAATAAAGGTGGGAGAGAAAAGTAAAGTTTGTAATTCCTTAATAAATGATAATAGTTATTCAACTAGGGTATTATACATTATAAGTTAATTAGAGGACATAATTTGTTATTTTTTAAAAGAAAAAATGTTGTTATTACTTTTTTAGAGAGAGAGGAAATTTGAAAAGATTGGTTGATCATAAATAATATTTAAGACGAGATAAGAAAAGCCAGTTTGAAAAATTGAAAAAAGATGCTGTTTAATAGGGTATCGAAGATCTATATTACCCATTTAAAAAAGTAATAATAAATTCATGGGCACTCTCTATTTAATGAGTGCATTAATTAAAAAGCTTGACAACTTGGTGTATATAATTAAAAGGGCATCACGACATACAAAACAACTTTCATTAAAACTCTTTCATCACCATTTTTTCTATTTCGTCCTTTTCGATTCAACCTATAATATATTGTGATTTATATTATGCTTACTGTGACCATATTTTAGATTTTATAACTTCTCTAACTACTACCTACTCATAATTATCTCTACTACTATTCTTTTTTCCTTGAGTTTTGTTGTCTTATATGAGATGCATAACCAAACTGATCAACCTTAATTATCAACCATTTTAAAATTTAAAAATTTTAAAAAACTTCACAATTATGTTAAAGAGGATCGGAATAAATGTCCTATATCTAATTAACAATGCTTACCATTATTATTATTGCAAAACGCCATTCCAAAGCTAAAAGGTTTAGAATTCTTTATTTTTCGATGGGAATAAAATATCATAAAATGAATAGCTATAAATATATGATAGTAGAATAACATGGGTTATTAAATGGGTTTGATATGTTAGTATGATCAAAATAGGGTATTTCCAATACTATATATTTATTTTGTCCAATTGCCTGCTTTGTTTTGTCCTTCATCACTACAGATAAACTTCCTTTTCTGAAGAAAAAAAAGAAAAAAAAAAAGAACTCATCCTATACGATCTAAGTTTCAGAATATCAAAATTTTAGAACCATAAATAAAATATTGTCCTAGATGTAATCATTAAAACGTAATAGACTAAATTCATATAAAATAACCTTGAATATAAAAATAATACAGAAGGAAAAAAATTGTTGAGTAGTATGAAATATAGAAAATGGTAAAAATAAATAAAATGAGGATTACATTAGAAATTTAACTCATAATTTAAAAAGTTGGGGATAATGGTTTGTATTAGAGTTGAAGATGGAATGAGATACATAAAACAAAACATGAGTGGGGTTAAAGTAAATTGAGTAACAAAGAAGCATGTATCATAAAAAGTAATAAATGAAGTGATTTAAAACACTGAGTACCATATTGAAGTTAGACTAAAATAAATGACATTAAAATATTGAAAAGTTTATAATATTTGAGTTGGTGTGTATTTGTAGTTGACATTGGGGTACTTCTACTTCTACTTCTAAGTAGTCTCCAGCATTTCAAAACACATATATGGGCTGGAGTTTCTTTTCTCAGGCGGCCAATAAAAGGGCCCAAGTTTGCAGTCCACGTAAAATGCTTCACTCCCTCTCCCTCTCCCTCTCGCTCTATTGATTTACCAATTGAACAATGTTCCCCAAGTCCAACCGCGGGATAAACATTAAACAATATATTTTAGCTCCTTTTAAGATCAGCAACCAAACTGAAAAGCTATGAGAAAATATGATCTTCTGTTAACATTTCTTTATATATATATATATATATAGCATAGGGATCAGAGGGTGGTATTGGAGACTGCACTTCAAGGGTATCCCATTTATCAATTTGGTAAATAAAAAAATGTAATCCGTTGTGTAAACAGGCTTTAAATTTAGCATTCACACTCTCTTTTTTCTTTTTTATTCCAAAACAAATTAAGAATAATAATAAAAGAGCTTACTTGATCTACAAACAACTGGGTTCGAATTAATTAATCGTCGTCGCCGTCGTCATATATATTAGCATTACAAATTCTTAATGGATCACCTCCAGTAGAGATATTGTCTTCTCATGATGCACCGCTCACTCCCCGTGAATTTGGCTGTAAATGGACCCAAATATTTAACTAATTAAACAAATAAATATATAGATGTCGATTCTTAAAATTAAAACCTATTCAACTGCATTTTTTTTTTTTTTTTTGTTTGTTTGTACCAAACTGAAGAGTTGAAGTACTTAAAATAGTGCTGTAGGTTTGTGTGTAAGGTGAATAATTAATCAAGCTAAATAGGAACTAAATGAAATGATCATATAGGCAAAGGCCGTCACAATCAAATGACATTATTTTATTTTGAAGTGACCATAAGATAAGGGATCATACCGAGGAATGGATTGGGAGAAATGGTATGGAAATATGCTCGGAAGAAGTCAGAGTTCTCTTTCTGGAGCTCCTTCCACACTGGCAGGTTAATTAAAAAAAAGCCCCAGAATAGCTTAATTTAGATAATTGAATAACAAATTAAAATTTGATTCACAAAGTTTAAAAGGAGTATTTGTATATACGGACCTGTAAGTGTAATGAGAGGACGGATATTTGCATGGTCAGCCAATGCCTTCACGCACTCATCTCGACTCATATGAAGCAGCAAGCATCTCTCTATCAGATGCTGGACCTGCAAAATTAATTGAAATGATAAAAAAGAAAAATCCAAGATTTTAACCGTTACAATTGGTGAAAGAAAGAGAAAAGCAGTACCATCCGGATATAGGCATGGGGTTGGCAATGAAAACAAGGAAGAAAGTGGTGGCTGTTGGGGCGGTACATACTGATACTATGACTTATCTATTTTATGTATATCTATTTTTAGAAATTAGCTATAGTGTTTGGTCAAAAACCCAGGAATAATGTTAAGTACATTCAGCGAAAACCCAAGGACGAAATATTGCTGAAAAAACAGAGAAGAGAACAAATCAAAAGCCCTCACAAGCGCCAAAGATCAGGAGAAGATATTTGTGAGCTTTTTTATAGCAGAAAAAGGGGGAACAAATGAAAGAAGAGGAAAGAAGAAATATTATCCACAGATATCCAAGTGAAGGGCCAAAACAGCACAAGCAATCCAAAACCCATCTCTAAATAGATAAGAAAGTAGCAGAATGGAATGGATGGTTATTGCACATATATGGTATATTTATATGTATATTTTTCCTAACGGTGTGACTGATTTTGACAAATCTCTCCACCCCTTGCTTTGGCCCCAACAATGAACAACCTCTTTAAATTCATGTCACTGCCAATAACTCATTATTCATCTACTGTATTCCAAGTGGCATTCAAATTACAACAGTACTATAGATTATTGATAGGTGAAATTGAAATTGAAGTGATGTTGTAGATCCCATTATTTATTATATTTTATGTCAAAATAAATTGCCCACAATAATATTGAGAGAGAGAAGGTAGCTGCTCCACTAGGTAACATACAGAAACATAATCATATGCATGCGGTGATTCAATTGTGAGCCTTACGATAAATAAAGTTTTTAGTGTACACTCATATGCCACGTTGTCTCCTAATTTAACATACATATGAAAAGGAATGGCATGGAGCTGATCTTTTTCTCCCTTTTTTAATACTATGGAAAGGAAAAGCAAGGTATAGGCTATAGGCTATATGCTATAGGTGGATAACTTGAAGGGTCAATAAGTAACCATCAACATATTGAGTACTGAAAGTATAACATACTTTCTTTGTAGGACAGTAGTTAACGTGAAATAACAGAGAAATGAACTGGAAAACCTCATGACCCGAAGGACTAGAGATGAAATCTTCGATTATATTGCTGAATGAATGCCAATGGTGATGTGATTTTTATATGATCCGACCCACACCACATTCTTGACTGTAACTTGCATTTTCTCGTTTCTTTCAAAGCCCAACCTTTCCTCACACTCATAGTCAATAGACAAATTAAAGTACTCAGCAGCAGGTGCTAGGCGTACGATTTCAAAGGAGTACCTTCTCTCTTGTTGTTCCCAGGACATCCTCGTCAAATTTGAATCTCAAGACTATACACTCTCCCTTCCTCTAAATCCACGTCTTAATGAACTCTGAAGTCTGGACACCACCAAATCTCACCATTTTGGTTATTTTGAAGTGGGTCAACTGGATTTGGGATTATGAACATTTTGATTGAATGTTGAGCAGAAGGGCAATATGAACTTGCCCAGATCCTGGGTGAGATAATTTTTTTCGCTAAATATATGCTTTAGTCCATAATGTTAAGTTTGGAAATTTTCAAATAGTTCTACCATGTTTTAGAAATTTTCACTTATACCCTTGCTGTTGCCATTTATTCTAAGTTTGACTTGTACCAAATGTGCAAAACATGATACTGACCCAAAACATGCAATATATAGAACGTCAAACATAAAAATATTAGTTTTCCCAACAAAAACTTCACTCAACTAATGTATGTATTTCCTAAGGACCAACAAGTTGTAGTTCAAATCCCCACCATTCATTTCTATTTTTTTAAAAGAAAAAAAAAAAGAAGTCTTTCCTGAAGACATCCTTGAAAGTGTAGTCTAGAAATAATTTCCAGGTCAAACATCAAATTGAACAACAAAACCTAAAAAAATGGCTGTAAGACTAAGTCGGTCTTTACAAACTCGTTTCATATTTCTAAACAGCCAGTGAAATATATTGCAGATCAAAGAAAAGGTTCAAAATAATAATTTCGGTGTCAAAAGAATAGGGGAGACAATATGCAGGTCAAATTAAGGCACTTTTGTGCTTGAAGCATCTAGGAAGATTACAAAGCATTCTTATGGTTTTGTCAAATGACTTTCACATCCATTAATCAACAATGAGAAACCGAAAACCATAAGCAATTAGAACTGAACAAATGACGCAGTGTAAACATCTGATGATAGTTGTATTAATTTGTTAGCGATAGTCCAGGTATAAACACCATTTCACAAAGGCAGTTAGTTAAGAGAAGGGAAATCCTTCCAGCATACTAACTACATCCTTTCTTTCTAACCATCTTTCAACATTATGATAGTACACAGTTCTGATATGTAATTCCTACAAGCTAGTAAACCCTTGATAAAATCAGCAATTAAACAGAGCGGGACACCAAGACACAGCTCAACTCGAGTCATGCACTGAATCTTCTCTTTAAGTAAACGCCAATACTGACTCCTGCACAGCACAGCACATGAACAAGCAGAAAACTTTTCCCCCGCCTAACTGGTATCAGACTTATCCAGAGCTGAAACAGAAAGCGATAAATGTGTGAAAGGGCAGCGAAAAACTGAAGTAGGCAAACAGCTCGTGCATGAAGGAAGAGAAGGAAAGCGAAAAGGGATTACTATTGTAATTAAGAAGCTTTTCATAAGGTCAACATGAGTCATGAGCATTCGTCTACAGCAGTAGCGAACCAGACCCAGTGCATCAAGTGCATCCCTAATACGGGAAAAGTAAATGCATTAGGATCTCTTCTAAAAGGCAAGGTAAAACAGGTATGCTTTTGGATGTTGTAAGAAACCAAGACGGAAATCAAAATGTAAATGAAGTGACGTGTTGCACTCACTTGCCCTTCTGAATAATCGGCCTGTAGAAGATCAAGGTAATGATCCCACTTGTTTCCAATCACCTAAAAAAAATATAAACCGAAGGGTTCTAAGAGGTGAGTTGAGTTGAGAGTAATTGAAAACTTTGGGGGTGGTGGGTAGGCAAGAACCCAAAGACAGTGGGACATAGAAGGATAGAGAAAACAGGAAAATGGAATTCTGAGAAGAAACTTTAACTCAATGTTGAATATGGTTGTCCATAGCTTACCTTCCCGCAAGTGAAGCAACGCACTGGGATGATCATCTTCGCTTTCTGCTTTCTGCACAACCCTACGTGCCTCGATCCCAACCAGGGTTTGACCCCTTTGGTATTTCTTTTCCATTTTAATTAAAAAAAGAAGAAGAAGAAGAAGAAGAAAACTTTGGGCTTTGACCTACCACACCAGCCCTTTTCGCAATGCCCATTCCCTTCATGACCCAACGTCTTAAATAATAGGAAAATTATGATACGTTCCTAAAATGGGAAATATAAATATGTATGTGTATGAGATTATATCTATTATGATTGATCTAAGTTTGGTTTGATTCTTCTTCAACTTTTTTCAACCCACCCATGCGTGAATTATATATAAGTATACAAATGAGGATGGGGGATAAAGGTTTAGATAGTTAGTATGGAATTGGAGGTTAAGGAAGCAGTTTTAGAATTGTTGGTGTATTTGGGTTTGGATTAGTCAATGGCTCAGAGCTAACAAGGAATGAAGAAAACGTGTTTATTATTTTTTCAATTTAAAAAGAAAAATTGAACAATATTTTCAAAGAAATATAGATATAGGGAGAGAGAGAGGTTATCTATTTTGAGGCCCACTCACCGCGTTGCCTTCGCCGTCCCCTTTCGTCCTCTTCTCCTTCCGCATGTTGGTCAACAAAATTGACCTTTCCTCTCTTCATATGCTGCAAGACACACAAAGCCCTTTCCAACCTTCACAAACAAATCTTTCAAATTTAAACCACTGCTTATTTGTCAACCTCTTTTTTTTTTTTTTTTTTTCATTTGACTTGTTCAAACTAAAAAGAAGTATCGAACTTTAGCATTTCAAGATTTATTCTAAAATGCATATTAGATCTCCATGTGGATATTAATCTTGTTACATTAAGAATTATTATTGTATATAGCATAAGGTGTAATAAATTTAGAAGTGTATTCCATTTCCATTTCTATATATGTTGGTAACAATTATTTATTTATTTATTTAATATTGTGATGAAATAGTAATTGAAAGAGTGGAATAAAAGATGAGATTGTTGGAAAAGGAAGGGGTATTAAAAATAGGAAGGAAAATGGAGGGTTAAATTTGAATTTAGAAGGGAGGGGGGGAAAAAGAAAAGGATAAGTGAGGGTGGGAAGTAAAGTAAAGATGGGAATGAGATGAAAAGAAAATGGAAAAACGGAGAAATGGTGACCCGGAAATCGGGGAATGGAGATCCGTGAGGAGGGCAGGTTGGTGTGGGGGGGGGGGGGGGGGGGGGGGGGGGGGTTCATCGCTACAAATGCAAAGGAATTGCGCGCCAAAAAGAAAAGAAAAGAAAAAGTAGACGTGGGGCCGAGGCAGCGAGGGGAGGGAAGGATGCACGTTGAATATTGAATAACACATTAAGGCAATGTAATTACGCAACACAAGGCCTTGTTTCCCGCCCCACCCCCCGCCTTTTATGATTTTTATTTTTATTTTTTATGGTCATTGGTAAATGAATGAATAATAATGCTCCCACTCCCACTCACACTCACACTCCTAACTCTCCCTATCTCCTACACAACCTCCTAATCCTACATCCTACGGGCTACGCTCATCATTTCAATTTTCATTTTAATTATATTTGGATGGATTGAAAAATTATGATATTACCAAATATTCTAAAATAAAGATGCAGGGGCAGTTACGTGAAATGGCCATTCCTGTACAAATTCAAAATCAAAAGACAAAAACATAAGTAACGGTAGTATTGTTTTAAAAACACCACAATATTCCATATTCCAACAATAATTAACATATCTTTAAAATCAATAAATAGATAATCCAATTGGAAGAGTGTGTAGTTTAAGCCTTAAGAAATTGATTTTATTTAGGAAGTTAAATTTGAATTAGAAACCGTGTTGTGTTGCCACCGAAGCACCCAAATTTGTAATGGAAAAATGGAAATGCAATGAAATTTAAAAAGAGAAAAGAGAAATAAAAAGTGGGTGGGGTCCAGAGTTGAAAATGTGATATTAACTTTCATCCCTCTTCTCTTTTCTTCTTCATCTTCTTCATCTTCTTCTTCTTCTTTCCCTTCCATCATAATTCATTAATTTGTGTTTCGTAAATAATAAAATTATTATATATATATAAAGGGAACGGAAATCCGTTTGCGTAACCACTACCACCGATTCATTCATTTCATTCTAATAAATTTTCCACTCCCACCGCACCACCTCCCTACAATTCCTCTTCCTCTCTCTCCTATAATTCTTCATCTTCATCGTCTTCTTCTTCTTCCTCATCCTTTTCGTCGGTTACCTTACCTCTCCAGAACCCTCCATCAATCTTTTCCCTTTCCTCTCGCTCTCTCTCTCTCTATACACACACACACACACACACGCACACACATATTTCTAGATCCTATTCCTCCTCCTTCAACATTCGATTCTACATATACAATCTTCAAGGTATTTCTATCTTTTATAATATTATACATATTTCTTCTTCTTTTCGCTATTACTATGTGTGTATATGTATTGCTTGTGAATCATGTAGATAAATCTGTGTGGATTGTTGAATGGCAGGATCTGGAGATGATATTTCTTCTCATCTCGCACTGCCCATATGACTTCTTCTTAAGGTAATCCTTTTCTTCCCCTACTTTCATGTTTGCATCGTTGCTAAAGTCGTGCCTCATAAGGAAAACTTCCAATCATGATCTCAACTAAACATTGTTCCTTGTCAAAATTGTTTGATTGCCTCTTCCTTCATTATGCGATTCCGGTCAAACCTGCTCATCAATCTCCCTAACTTTCCTCGTTTAGATATCCCCACTTCTGATACACTAAGCTTTTTCCCGTTCCTTTTGCCGCGTCCCCATCCCTGTTGATGTTTTTTCTGACTATCGCTACATGGTTTTATGATTGATTCAACTCCTGCTATTTCTTCTGATCTGATCTCCCTCTATTGTTATTTCTGAATTCGTGCTTCCCTTGAATTTTATGTTTATGTTTAGGTTTGACTTTCTAACGAAAACGTGATGGTGGTTAGTTTCTCGTATTTTCACCTATTTGGATGGGTTGTTATTCATAGTAAATGCTACGGATATCTGGATTCTGTAGGAATATTGATTGCCCATTATGGGGTTTCAAATACTGAATTCAGTCCTGGAATATCATACCCATGTTTCATAATAGGATCTGTTGAAGATGAGCCCCCTTTTGTTTTATTAACAATGAAACTTTTGTGGCAATGCGATGTCTGTTCAATAACTTAATCCATCCAAGATTTTTGGCATTTTTGAGAACCGACTCACAGAATACTCTAAGCCTTGTTTCTTGCTTGTCTACATGTAATGCCAAAGTAACCATAGCCCAAGGTTAATTGACATATGAATTTTTTTCATTTGAGGTTGGAGCTTCATATCTCCATACTCCACTCGTACTTAAAAATTCATATTATTGTCCTTTTTCTTCCTCGCTGTTTTTTTCCCATCAGTGAATAGAATGATTAAGACTGCTGTCTCCTTTTGCAGGCAGTGAGCCTTCCGTGCTGTCCGTATTTTAATTTTCTCTTTATCTGAAGGTCATCGATTCAATTCTCTGGAAAATGTTGGGTGGCAACAATGGAAATGGTTTGCTTCCCGTTTTCCTTGATGAAAAACGAACTCAGTATCAAAATAATGCTTCTGGTCAGCTGCAGTTATTTGGGAACTGTGAGTTTCTTGTCTCTAAAATATCTGATTTCAACTTACTGCATTCCGTAATTTTTTATTTATAAGTATGTCTAGCCAGAGTAAATGATTTGAATAACAATGCAAGTCTGATCCGTATTTGGAAGATTAATCAGATCTTGTTAAATGTTCTTCAGTTGTCCTGTCTCATAGAATTCACAATTTATGTTGTAGTGCCCGTTAGTTGTGGAATCGAGCCTGTAAATTATTTTGGAAACGAGCAAATGGTTCCAATGCTTCGCCCTAACAAAAGAAGTAGGGAAACAGAAGATTTCTCAAGACAGCAGAAGCTTCAGATTTCCCTAAATTATGCTTGTCAAGATGACGCTAATCGTTCAACAAGCATTAGAAACCCAAATGCTGTATCAACAGGCTTAAGACTATCATATGATGATGATGAACACAATTCCTCTGTTACCACTGCCAGTGGAAGTATAACAGCTGCACCTTCAATCATTTTTTCACTTGGTGATAATATCAGGACTGAGGTTGATAGACAAAAGGAAGAATTTGATCAATATATTAAAATTCAGGTACTTTAATCTCCTCAGAGCTTCTAGGACATTCTGCTCTTCTGGATTTTAACAAGAGTGCATGCTGCATAGGGATAAAACTAAAATAGTTTGTGATATTATTTCCTTGAAGATGTTTGCGATTGTGGCCTAATTAGTTCATTAAGAGCTTATTTCTCTCTATAGCAATTACAATCACTTGCACGTGATGCCTGTAAATGGGGTGCTCATGTTTAAGTAACCTTCAATGCGGTTGATTCAATTGCGTCTAATGTGTTAGATTTTCCATCTGCCTGGCAAACAGGAAGAACATTTGGCAAAGGGAATTAGGGACATGAAGCAAAGACATATGGCTTCCTTTCTTAGTGCGGTTGAGAAAGGCATCGAAAAGAAACTACATGAAAAGGATGTTGAAATTGAGAGCATGAACCGTAAAAACAGAGAGCTAGTGGAGAGAATAAAGCATGTGGCCACGGAAGCTCAAAATTGGCATTGCAGAGCAAAGTACAACGAGTCAGTTGTAAATGTCCTGAAAAACAATCTTCAGCATGCCATCTCGCAGGGTGCTGACCAAGCGAAGGAAGGGTTTGGAGATAGTGAAGTGGATGATGCTGCCTCAAACATCGATCCAAACAATTACGTAAATGTTCCAGGTGGGACAATAAAACCTTCAACCAGCAAAGAATACATGATTTGCAGAGCATGCAAGGCAAAAGAGGTTTCCATCCTACTTATGCCTTGTAGACATTTATGTTTGTGTAAAGATTGCGATGGACTTGTAAATGTCTGTCCTGTCTGTCACTTGATCAAAACGGCTGGTATCCAAGTCTACTTGTCCTAAATTAAGAATCTTACCAAAGGGCAAAACAAAATCACGTTTTCCTTCTGTCTGTATGATATATACCTGCATTGTTTTAATCACTAAGGTGAACGTTAAAGTTGCTCATTTGAAAGTTTACTCGTCTTAGCATGAAGAACAATTACATTCTCTTTTCACGCCCCACATCTCTGATCTTCTTCTGGTTGATGGATTCTTTACTCATTGTTGTCGTTAAAAATTTTTTAACAATACCCACCGTTTTTTCTAAAACTATTATTAATGTTCTAGGAGTGGTCATTCCATCCATCTTCCCGGAGTAATTAATAAGTCGGTATGAAATTTTGGTAAAAAGTTGTTCTATAAATCTACAATCACGATCCTCGTGTGAGAAGAACTGCTAATAGCAATGCGTGCTATAGTGATGACAATAAAACACTCCTCTACAGAAGTTTGTTGCATGCGCTATTCCTTTTCCACCTTTGGAATAAAAGATCAAACAGTTTAATTTGTGTACACTGCAAATCTGCCTATATGCGACATGTCAAAATAATAACTTTTGATACAACGTTGAAACACCTATTAACCGTCTCTATAAAGAGGTCGGCAAGCATTAGATTCTCCTCCTATTGTCCATACGTGATTTCTTGCTCGCAGGTCCAGCTTGCAGATGTTCGCTGCTTGATTGAATCTAAAACACAAAGGTAAGAAGCAATATATGAATAACAAATGCGCTCAAATGTAGAGAATAAATTATATGAATATAAGTTTTATAACCTTATCAAGCTTTTCCCTGACGAGATGCACAGTTTGATTCATAGATTCAGATGCGAAGTAATCCTGTACTCAAGAATAAAGTGACATTTTCCGCCACAAAAAAAGAAAAAAGGAAAAGAGAGAGAGAGAGAGACTACGCAACAAGGACAAGAATAAAAATAGAAAAAGAAGTAACATGCAAATATGAACACCTAGGCACAAGAAGGTTCAAAAGCCATTATCAAGAATGTTCCTTTAACCTTCGTTACCTTTTGCCCAACCTAGTGAAAATGAGCCAACCAACATCACTAAGACACGTACATCATAAAAAAAAAATTCAATAGGATAGACAAAATTTACTATAGACAACCAAAGACTTCATTGCTCTGTATCAAACAAAAGTGAAATAAAACTTCCAAAACAATCGAAGGAAAAAAGAAAATTGTCAATAACCTGAAACTGAAAAAAATTGAAAGTATACCAAAAGGTAGCATATAGAATGGTCTCCCCTAGAATAGGTGATCTAGAATACTTGGTAAACCGTACCTTTGCACTTCTTGAGTGGATAGTGCAAGGCAATTATCATAGATGTGATAAAACAATATTACCTTTTAAAAACACATCGCAGGAACATAATGAGAGAAATATATTATTCTTAAGCCCTTCGTTAGATGTCTACAGAGGTAATCAACTACTATGACAAGAAAGAACGGAGATAGCAAGCGCAGGAAACATAATTCTATGACTTGTCTAATTAGCTAATTTGATTAAGATAATTAGTCAAATTGTTAATGCCAGTTAGTTAATTCTATTGATTAGTCCAATCGTAGACTGAGATTTATAAGTTACTCTCATCTTTCATACAAGTTAAATCCCAATACTTGCTTTATCGTGGAATTCTTTTATACATTTAAAGAATTTAAACTTCAGAGAGGTTTGATGGTTTCCCCTTGTGATAAATTTGACTTAAACCACAAAAACTTATTGCACGAATCCGGAACCAAAGCTCTTGGTTGTTCCTAAAGAGGAATGACGAAGAATGGAGATTAGGGTTTAGGGGTGGAGTGATTACAACAATCTCTTTCTTAAGATATTGTTTCCATCACCTCCATCTTTGGCTTTTGCTCACCTGTCACCAAAAAAATTCTTTTCTCAACACTTGGATGCAAAACCACATTCTCAAACGTCTATGCACTTCACTTCAGACAACGTACCACACCATTTAGCCAGTAGCCACCAAGAAGCTCTAGCTTCATCTAAAGAAAATCAAGACCCCTACCCATAATTTCCATCCACGGGCTCATTAGTGATTCAGTTGCACTATAGACACCAAGAAGTGCTTGTTTCATGTATGTGTATATGGTGTGTACAGGAGTCGAATAAAATAAAATACCACTAGGTTGATTGCAGATCACTCCACTATTTTATTTGAACGGACTAGTAAAAGGGCAAGGAAAGTACAAGGAAAC
The DNA here is from genome assembly GCF_000004075.3 of Cucumis sativus. Lineage (NCBI taxonomy): Eukaryota > Viridiplantae > Streptophyta > Magnoliopsida > Cucurbitales > Cucurbitaceae > Cucumis > Cucumis sativus. Next base: position 17,122,153 of record NC_026656.2, on the reverse strand, counting down.
AAAGGAAAAATCAGGAGATGGCGTTAGGATTCTCCTAATGGTGAACAAAATAGAAAACACAAAGATAGGAATATATTGCAATATCAAAAGAAATTTCAATATTTATAGCCTTTCGAGGGACCGTGTCTCTCTCTAAAGTCCTACACTCGATAATACCAAAATCATTTCCCCTCTAAGGTCCCCAATTCTCCTTACTGATAACCACGACACCACCAATTAAATACCACTATCCCCGTTCTACTATCCTAACTAAGATTCCTAATATATCCCCGACTAGTATTTTCACAGATGGTTGGGAGAACCTAGACTTCTCCAATGCCTCAGAATTTTTGTGCCTAATAACATAACAAATAAAGAGAAATCATCTAGCTTCCTAATTTTGTGCTTGCAACCTATCACATTGCATTGACCTTTCAAAGAAATCTACTAATGATCAATGTGGCACTTAAGTGGTTTGGCTCTCCCACCCCAATAGCTAGCTTTTGGGGTGTGGTTCTCCAAGGTGCTTAAGTACTTGACATAATCATGCAATCTGTTGGACTGAACTACTTGCACCCATATTGCAGCACAGAATTATGTTCAAATATCACGTGTACAAGAGAAGCTTAAACTAAAAGAAAACAGAATAGTTGTTTGCTAGCATTGTTAATAATTACTGTAACATAAAAGATGACATGAAAAGGGAAGGAAAACAGCCATGGTGACAAACCTGGTCAGAGGAAACTCTTGTTATTTGAGAAACATGGGGATTGGAAATGAGTGCTGCGTCTCCATAATTCCTACTAGAGAGAGAGAGAGAGTTTAAACAAACTTGTCAAGTTTGCAGGAACTGCAAATTTTTTAATTTGGCTCAAACCTCTTTTCAAGGGAGTTCTTCTGTTTAAGAGTATAATGAGAGCGAGATTGATTTGTAAGCTTTGCGGTTGTTGAACTAACTGCAGTTCCTCTTGGTCTGCCAGCTGATACAAAAGTTATTACATGCTTAAAAAAAAAAAAAATGAACTATTGGAAGGAAACGGCATTTCTGAACTATAACGTGGGTTTTGTTGGATTTTTAAGTTACTATCTTCCAAATGTACCCAAAGCAACAACTTCCTATCATACACACACACAGACACACATATATATGCCAAAGCATAACTTACAATCCAATCGTGCTAAAACTTCCCGTCTCCTAACTTCCAGCTTTTCCTTTGTATCAAGCAAGCTTTCAAACTCAGGCGCATAAGAGACTTGGAGCCGATTACCAAGGAAAACAAACTCATCCAATTTTCTTTTTGCAAACCTGAAAGCTAAATTGTTATGGTCCAAACTCAGGGGCACAATAACGCATTCTTTAAAACAAAAGAAAAACCAGTAGAAAGGTGCAAATACCTGGCATTGGTGACCAAATGAAATTTGACAAAATAAACGTCTGTGAATTCATCACATTCTTCTGCATCCATGGGTTTACACCTGAGTGAGTTATTAAAATTATGAGAAGCTAATCCAATCAAACATGGGGGAAGCATGTGACGAGGGAGCGGTAAAAAAGTATCATCCCATCTGAGGAATTAGAAAAGAAAGTACGGGAATTAAGAAGGGGAAACGAGGATTGAAGTTACTCTTCAAGGTTCCCGTAGGAGGAGAACAGTTTGTGCAAGTCATCTCCACAACCCAATGCCGGGACGTTCCTCACAATCAAATACCTGTTGAATTTCAAAATGAACAAGCTAAATAGATCTTCCTTCGATCATGCGGAGAAGAAATAACAGAGGTGGAGTGGACCTTGACTCATCGCAAACTGTATAGGCGCGAACCGCAAGGGACTCGTCTCTAAAACAAGGCATCCCCCAACAACCCGTCTTCTCCCAATTTCGACTTCCGATTTCCAATTTCCAGTTATCTAATCTAACTCCGCCCTTTTTCTACATTTTGTACATAGTTGTTTAAAAAAATTGTTTTTTTTTAAAAAAATATTTTTTAAGTTAAACCATTTAGTTACCTCAATTGGCACAATCATAAATTAAGCACACGAGGCTTCCGGCAAAACCCTCAACTGATTCGAATGCCCTAGCTTGCCTTTCCGATCGAGCGTCCTTTTTTTTTAAGTTGCAGTCGTTGTTGCTGTATAGTCGTTGTCGCTGTGCTCGTGGAACTCCTCAAGACCTGTGGGTCGGATTTGTCGTCAAATTCAGATCAGATGCTTGGCTTGAGGCTACGGCGTCCAACTCGAGATGATTGAAGGAATAAGGGATCCATCGATGAAGGTGGAATTTGTGGCATCTACACAAAAAATTCCAAAACTATAAATAAACACACAGGCTCCAACCAATTTCTAATTAAGCAAAACTTAAAATCAATTAACGTACCTCATATTGGCATATTAGTTGACACCATGCAGTTAGTATATACTATCGAGATTAGTTGAAAGTTTTTTAGTACAAAAGAAAGAAAAAAAGAAGAAGCCAAATATGATAAAAATAAGTATGCCGATTGATAAAGTATATCAGTTTGTCTGTTGAATAGCATGCTAAATAAAAAATAATCAAATATTTGAAACAAGAGTAAATAGAAGTCAGTAACATTAAAACAAAGTAATATCTCAAATCTTTACGGTAAAAAAAATCGATATAACCAATATCTATTTCTATTTATTTTATGAAAACTTTTAATTTAGAGTTTATATCAAATTAAATTGATAATTGATAATTGTATACCTATTTAAACCATACATTATCTTTTACCCTTTAAAATTGAAGGTTTAAATTATATTGTATGAATGTACATGGTTTTGATGTATTTGTGAAAGTTAATACAACACTGAAGTGTAAAGGTATAATTTGATATTTGCCTTTAATTTTGTTGCTTAACTCTTCTATACATTATTGATATTTTGAGTGGAGTGAATGTTTACAACAGATAATGAAAAAGATTCAAAACATATATAATTGTGTGTTTTACTAAAAACTTAATGACATACCCCTTTTATTTCAATATCTAGAATTTAAAAAAAAAAATCACAAATAGCAACCCAACAATATTTTACACAAAAATCACCAATCAACTAATTAAACCAAAATAAATTCAAAATGATTTTAGATTTTCCTTAATCAATTTTAGTTCATGCCAAGAGAAAAAATTGATTGATTTCTCCAAAAAACCAGTCGAAAGAGGTAATAAGAACTTATCATATTTATTAGTGTATCTGTTCCATCTGTATGCCAAGCCAGATAAACGATTTGCAGGAATTGGGAAAACAATAAATAGAACAAAGTTAATCAGTAGACGAAAGGATGAATATGTTGGTCCTGTCCTGCTTTTGTCATACTTTGATATCACGGAATATAACACTGATCTTTATATAATAGTTCACATTGACAACAAAAAAATGTTGTAATTTATTCCAACAAACAAGAGAGAAAATGTTCCTCAAAATAAAAGCACATCCTCATAGTCTAACAAACCAGAGCTCCATTTGCATATAACAAAAAAATAGATAAAGATCAAAAGTTCTTCAAGGTAGAGGGATGGCATATCACATCAAGGGACCAGGCGCTCAGTACCTGTGAGACAACTTCTCCTTCTCCTTGTACTGCTGTACGTACCTGCGTCCATTTACAGACATGATCATGCCTTCATTGCGTGGAGATCAAAATCAAGATATGCTTCAACATTTTCATGAACTCATCTATCCTATGCGTGTAATATGTAATATATACACAAACGATACTTCAATCAAAATTCAAGAAAATAGAAGGAAAAAACATCCATGAAAGATTAGGCCTTGTCTAACACTAACACCGCATGAGAGACATCTTTTATCTGTTGATGCAATGTGCACGCTTTAGATAAAAAGGAAAACTTTAGGCATTTCAAGAAAGGTGAAAAGCTTTCAGAAAGTTGTTAGAAACAAGAATAATTTTCAAAAACATAAAACCAAAACCAAAACAAAAATTCAAACCATTCCATTTCCATCTAGTGCTCAAAATTCTTATATAAATACCTTTTCTCGTGCATGGAAATGCCCAAAAAAATTATTCTTACGCCCCACTTAAATAACATGGATTATCATCCAACACGAGTTTGGGATTGTTTTTTTAAACCTCTTGCCCGGATCAATCTTGGATTAGGGGATGGTACTTCTTAATGTCTTTTCTGTAATCTATATCTAAAATACTATTACTTCCAACCTATGCAAAATACAGAACTAGTTTTGCTAATTAAAGACAGACTAAAGCAATTGAAACTATACACATACCCGAGAAGGGTGATCAAAGATCTGATTGACATGACCTAGGAACAATTTCAATAAGGTAAAGTAATGCCTATACTTTTTTTTTAAAAAAAACAACACAGCTTTCTATTCCATTCCAAAGAATAAACAATCAATCAAACCTGTATGCTCAATAAGATGAAATCTATAAAAAAAAATGCCCTCAGTTCAGTAGAAATTCGTATAGGCGAATATTTCAAATATGATAGCTTCGGGAGAAATATTTCACTTTCGATCTAAGGCTAAGTCCAGAAAAGACCAAATCATTACAGGAATTCTACGTCGCCGAATTATGCCTTTCCAGTTTGTATCTGATCAAGAAATAAAATCTTATCTAAATTGGACCCAACCAAGAGTTATCAAAATACAAAGCTACCAAGCTCATCGAAAAACAAGTTATGATTTCATTTTATTTTTCCATATTTTTAAATGATAACAGCTAGAAATATGAAAGGATGAAACCATTCGACAAGCAAACCCTAAATTCTAAATTTAAAAAATAAGAAAATTAAGGAAAAGAACAAGGAGTTTAAAAAAGAATACGTGTAGGAGCCGACGACAGGAGTAATTAGAAGGGCGGCACTGATCCAGTTCTCGGAGATCTTATGGTGAATCTTGCCGGACAAGTCATTCCATAACCCTGACATGATCTTCTGCTGGAATGGCGATAAAGCGTAGACCACAGCCTTCATACGAACCGGTTGCTTCCCCATGGCAGTCCTAATTCTTCCTCAAACGTGGCTATCGAATGGCTCAGGCGAATATGGTGAAGACGACGGCTTCTCGGTCGAAAGGGGTTGGCTCTTGTTCCCAAATCTAAGCCAGGCTCAGTCAAGAGAACTGCGTATTTCAATACTAACACCCACCGTTGGATTTTCTTCCCATCGGACGCTTAACAAAAAGTACGCCTTTTTTTTTCTTTTTTAATGTAGGTTTTTTTAGTTATTGAGTTTTTAAAAATAAGCTTAATTTTTTTTTAAATTGGTTTTTCTTTTGGTAAATTGCAGAATTATCCGTGGGGTAATACTTATAATTACCCCATCAAATTTTCAATAAATTAAAAAATAATTATAAAATCAACAATATAATTCAAAATATTTTATAAATTTGTTAAGATAAAAAAATAATAAATATTTAAAATATTTACAAACTATACCAACATTTTTTAAGTTTGATCCTTGATAAAATTTACAATGTTGTTTGTAAAATTTTCTATTTGTGAAGAAATAAAGTGGTAGGGTTATTATTTTTTTCTGTTGTCAGTGTAGATTTAGAAAGCCGTCTTCTGTTCACTCTGTGGACGTGGATAAGGACTGATAATCTCTTAATTAAAACTTAAAATATATCAACGACAATCCTGTTGTTTATGAACAACAATTTAAGCGCCATTTCTTTGGTCCCTCTCGGTCACGGATCACATCAAACCTTTCTAAGTTGTATAGTAGAGCTAGAGCCCTTGTTCGGCTTTCGGAGAAGCTGAAACTGTGATGCGAATGGTCAGTAAATTCGCTTCCTTCGTCAGAACTATTACTCCTGTAAAATCCGAATTTGTAGCCACAACATCACCAATCCATTTACCACATCCATACTCTCCTTTGGGTCTGCATGTCCATGCTCGTGATCTTATATACCTTAAGAATCGACAAATCAATAAACTCATAAAACTGGGCCATCTCGACTCTGCTATTAAATTGTTCGATGAAATGCCTCTTCATGACGTTGTTACATACAATTTGCTAATTTCTGGGTGTCTTCACAATGGATATCCACAGCGCGCATTTGGTATATACAGCCAAATGGTTTTACGAGGTATTAGAGAAAGTGCGTCAACATTTACTTCAGTCTTGGGTACTTGTAGCAACATGGATTTTTTCAAAGAAGGAAGTCAAATTCACTGCAGGGTTGTTCTTTTTGGATTTACTTTGAATTTGTTTATTGCCAGCTCGCTAATTGGTTTCTATATGAGAATGGGTCTTCATACTGTAGCTTTGAAGCTGTTCGATGAGTTGCCGCAGCGAAATATAGCTGTTTGGAACTTGTTGCTTCGTTGGTGCTGTGAACTGAGGCAATTCGAAAAGCTTCAGGGATTTTTCTCGAAAATGCAGTTGGAAGGCTTAGAGCCAAATGGTCTTACTTTTTCCTATTTGCTTCGAGGATTTGGTAACGAGAAGCTCTTAGACGAAGGGAAGCAACTACATAACCGTGCTGTTAAGATCGGATTGGTAGAATCAAATATTTTTGTTCAAAATGCTTTGGTGGATTTCTACGCTGATTGCAGAAGTTTAACAGAAGCAAAAAATGCATTTGAATGTATTCCATTAGATAATGTTATTTCCTGGAATTCTATTGTTGCAGTTTATGCAGACGTCGGTTTCTTGTCTGAATCACTTGAGCTGTTTTCTCGGATGCAGTTTTGGGGGAAAAGGCCCTCAATTCGGTCGTTAATGGCTCTTTTGAATTTATCTAGTCGGACAAGGAATATCCAGTTGGGGAAACAGATTCAATCTTGTGCTCTGAAACTGGGTTTTGGTCATGAGAGTAGCCACCTTCAATCGGCCTTGATAAATATGTACGGAAGATGCCTTGATATTGAGAGTTCAGTGGCCGTTTATGAAAGTATTTCTGTGAGAACTTTGGAGTGTTGCAACTCTTTAATGACATCTTTGTTACACTGTGGTGTCATTGAAGATGTGATCGAGATGTTTGGATTGATGGTTGACGAGAGAATTGGACTTGATGAGGTTACTCTATCTACAACATTAAAAGCAATATCAATATGTTCACCAGACTTGAGCAGATGTAGATTGCTCCACTGTTGTGCCATAAAATCAGGCTTTGAATTTAGCTCCGTGGTTTCTTGTTCTTTAATGGATTCTTATTCAAGATGTGGTCATGTTGAGCTCTCTTGGAAAGTTTTTGAGGAAATCTATTCCCCTGGTGTCATTTGTTTCACCTCGATCATCAATGGATATGCTCGAAATGGACTCGGGAAGGAGGGTGTTGAAATACTCAAGATGATGATCCAGAGAGGCCTGAAACCTGACAAAGTGACTTTCTTGTGTGCATTGATAGGGTGCAACCATTCAGGACTGGTCGAAGAAGGAAGATTTGTGTTTGAGTTGATGAAAACCCTTTACGGAATTGAACCAGACTGGAAACACTATTCATGTATGGTTGATCTTCTTGGTCGTGCAGGTCTACTGGATGAGGCTGAAAAGTTGATTCAAAAGGTGCCTGAAAAGGTCAACGGTGTAATCTGGAGCTCCATGTTAAGAAGTTGTAGAGTCCATAGAAATGAAACAATCGGAAGGAAAATTGTAAAGTGGTTGGTGGACCTCGAAGCTGAAGATCCTGCCATTCTTTTGCAGGCTTCAAATTTCTATTCTGATATTGGAGATTTTGAAACTTCAAAGCAACTTAGAGAAATTGCATTGACAAAAAAAGTGGTAAGAGAAATTGGTCACAGTTTAATAGAAGTAAAAAGTCACTGTTAACTTGGGACTTCCGAATAGTGGAATCAATAGCACGGACAGACTGCTACAACTGAGTACAGTGATGCCATTGCCTGCCACCTGGAGGTTTCTTTCTTGGATCTTTGGAAGGTAAGTTTAGGATATTGTTACTCAGTTGAATATTATTAGTTCACTGTTGGTTATTCTCTAAAAGACAGTGGCTTTCTTGCCTCAGAACCAGCATCTCTTCCTGTGGATACATAAAACTACGAGCTGAATATAGCAAACCACTCGAGGATCCTTCCTTCTGTAGGCGTCTCATTGGATGATTATTATATCTTATAGTTAGTCACCCTGGCATCATGTTTGCAGTACATAAGCTCAGTCAATATGTTGCAAACCTAAGACAGTCACACTTGCAGCAGCTCGCACTTTGTTTGGTATCTCAAAGGAACTCCTGGACAAGGGGTTTTCCTATAAGCTTTAAGCTTCTTTCAGATTAGTGCCTTTAGTGATGCTGATTGGGCTTCTTGCCTTGATACTCGCAAGTGTACACCCCGATTTTGTGTATTTCTTGGTGATTTTTTGGTCTCATGGAAGTCAAAGAAGCAAACGACAGTTTCAAGTTCATCTGCTGAGGCTGAGTACAGGGCATTGGCAGCCACTGTCAGTGAAGTTTCTTGGCTTGTTCGATCACTTAAAGACTTACAAGTCAGCATACCAGCTCCTCCCTTGTTGTTTTGTGATAGCTCTGCTGCTATTCACATAGCTTCAAATCCAACTTTTCATGGAAGAGCGATGCACATCAAGCTTGATTGCCATTTTATCTGTGACCATACAGCAAAAGGAGACGTCAGACTGATGCCTATTCAAAGTTCTTCCCAGCTTGCTGACATTTTCACCTAGGCATTACCTTCATGTTCTTTTAAACTTGTATTGTCCAAGATGGGAATTTTGAATATATTAAGTTCATCTTGAGGGGGAGTTTTTAGGATATTGTCAATCAGTTGAATATTAATTCTGTTATTGGTGGTTAAATCATTGCCACCTCACATTTTGTAACTCCCATTGGATATCTATACTGCCATTTCTCATTAACGGAGATTAAGGCAAATTTTATCTACTCTCAAGTAGTCTGACAGTAAGTAAAAGCTTAATTTATCTGCAATTTCTTTCGAGCTGATATTAACCCATTTTATTGAGACTGGGTTGCCTGATGTTACTCGATACTGAGGAAAAAGTGCTTGTGCTAATAACTATAGATAGGATCACTTTTAGCCGATGAACACAATTTTCTCCTCAATGTTGGATATTATGAGTAGTTGCATCTCAGTTAGAGGTTTGTGTGGTAAGTGGTTTATCTTTTTCGTTGTCGTAATGGACAGGTCAAGTATGTATTTGATTTGGAAGTTACTACAAACTGTATCTGTTTAGTTTTTTATTTTGTTAATGCAACGTATTCTTTCTTATTTCCATCACTGTGCAAATATTAGCTCGACGGACAAAATTTGTGGCACCAATTGATTCTCAGCTCGATTTGCAGGTTCCCCCGGCTGAGACAGAACGTTTCCTTAACGGCCTTGCATTGAAGGGTTCGTTGTCATTGGTGGTTCAGGAAGCAAATGGTGAGCAGCGTCATTGTCTATAAAATAAAAGAGAAATACATTCAACATTTGCCTGAATGTTTGATAGCGCTCTTCCCCTTTTAGGCAGAGGACCATGTACAGCAACAACCAGTTCAAAGAAAAACGATGGATCTAATATTGCAGAATTGGGACACCAAATTCATGTGATCTTCCGTCGAGGTATCTGCCATGGGTTCAATGTCCAATTCAAAGCTAGAAGCATCATCTGCAATTTGTCATCACTAGGTCTGGATACCTTGGGATTTCTCTCAACTGTACAAGTCACAGCTGCAACTTAAAGCTGACGAAAATCACATCCCTGGATCAACCAATGCAATTGTACAGGAAGAACAAGATTCAAACAGGTCCCTATACTGCTTAAATTTCTATAATAAGAAAATTAATGGCCACAACACTTTGCTTCTTACTTCTCCAAGTTACCAGATTGCCCCAAACAAAGGTACAATAACCGGAGGCAGACTTTCTGTCAACAACAGATCCTGCTCAATTCGAGTCAGTATATGCCTCAATGGTCTTTCTAAATATCAACACTTTACCAGGTGTTGATTTCAAATATCTCAAAATTCGGTTGACCGCTTCCATGTGTTCCTCATAAGGAGCATCGAGCCTGCATAAACTAGCTGACAATACTCAACAAAGGAAATATCAGGACGATTATGAAATAAGTAAATTAATTTACCCACAAGGCACTGATATTGATCATCAGAGTTTCCTAGTTTGCAGTTAAATTCAATAGGATTGTCAGCGGGACGACATCCCTACATACCTGTCTCGGTTAGCAAATCAATGGTGTATTTCCTCTTAGACACGGAAATACTTTTTTTAGATTTGGCCACCTCCATTCCAAGAAAATATTTCAAATTTTCCAAATCCTTGATTTCAAATTCATCATCCATTCTCTACTTTAGTTGACTGATTTTTGCTTGGTCATCTCTAGTCAAAACAATGTCATCCACATAAACTATTAGAACAACAATCTTTCTTGTCTTGGAAACCTTTGTAAATAAAGTATGATTAGAGTGCCCCTGACTATACCCTTAGGACTTGACAAATGTAGTGAATCTGTCAAACCATGTTTTAGGAGACTGTTTTAGATCATATAGGGATTTCTGGAGTTTACACACCTGCTGACCAAACTGGGCTTCAAATCCAGGCGAGGGCACATGTAGACTTCTTCCACAAGGTCTTCATTCAAAAAAGCATTCTTAACATCCAACTGGCATAGAGGCCAATCTTTGTTTACAACAATAGATTGGACTTTAATAGTGTGAATATTTTTCGGTATTGTGCTAGAGTCAAGGCTGGCAGTAAAAACTCTCAACTGTGGTGAGAGATTCTTGTATGACACATAATTACATATGGAGTGCTTTGTGCATGACCTTGTACCTTTCCTCAGTGCAATAGGAAGATCAAAAGATGAATCATACCTGCTACTATTTTCAGTATGTTCAGCAACAACCTCGTTCTCAATAATTATGTCCTCTCTGTCTATAACGGCCTCCTCAATACTGCCTTGCTCACCCATATTTTTCATAACAGTTGTCTCAGACTCGTCATTCTCACATGTTCTGTTATTACTATATGAATTAATTGAATCAGTCATACCTTGATCTCTTATTGGTTCAGAATTCTACACCGGAGCCGTCTGAACAATAGGAGACTTAGCTTTCGTTTTGAGATTCCTCTTATAGTAGGTTTTCCAAGGAACTTGATTTGTTGGTAGGACTGTACTATGAGGGCTAGGGTCTGGTAAGGTAACCATAGTAGGATAAGAAGACTTTAAGGGAAGTATATAGTTAGACTCTTCACTCACATTCTCTCCCTGAAGTAGGCTAACGGGCAAAAAAAGGATGATCTTCAATAAATGTGACATCCATGGTAACAAAGTACTTACGTAAAGATGGATGAAAGCATTTATAACCTCATTGATGTAGAGGATATCCAACAAACACGCAAGCCTGAGCCCTAGGGGTAAAGTTAGTTTGGGTAGGACCATGGCTATGGACATAGTTAGTGCAGCCGAACAACCGAAGGGGAACATCAACATCAGGGATGAGACAAGTGGAGGGATAGGATTCTTTGAGGCAATCTAACGGTGTCTGGAAGTGAAGGACACGAGAAGACATGCGATTTATGAGATGAGCGGTAGTAAGAATGTCATCACCCCAAAGATAGGAAGGAAGAGAAGTGAAGAACATAAGAGAACAAGCAACTTCCAAAAGGTAACGATTTTTTCGTTCGGCAACTCTTTTTTTTTTTTTGGGTGTAAGCACAGGAACTTTGGTGAACAATTCCTTTAGAGGATAAGAACTCGTTAAAAGAGTGGTTTTGAAACTCACGACCATTATCACTTCGCAGAATTGCAATCTTAATATTGAATTACGTTTCTATGATGTGATAGAAGTCTCGGAATGTGGAGGTAACTTCAGATTTGTCAGAGATCAGGAAAATCCAAGTAAGACGAGTATGGTCATCAATAAAGGTCACCAACCATCGTTTTCCAGAGGAGGTAGTGACATTGGATGGTCCCCAAACATCACTATGGACAAGAGTAAAAGGTCGAGTTGGCTTATAGGGTTGTAAAGGAAACGAGACTCGGTGATGTTTAGCTTGTATGCATATATCACAAGATAAAGAAGAAACATCAACTTTGGAGAAAAGATGAGAAAATAGATATTTCATATATTTAAAGTTGGGATGACCTAAACGGAAATGCTACAACATAAGGTCTTTTTCAGAAGTTGTAAAGTAGGATGATAAAAGATTGTTCCTAGAAATACTACTAAAGGGGGCATCATCATCAAGTAAGTAAAGACCCCTATTGTGTCGGGTGATGCCAATCATCCTTCCTGAGCTCAAGTCCTGAAAAGAAACTGAATCGGATAAGAATGTTGCTTTACAGTTTAGTTCACGAGTAATCTTGCTAATCGACAGAAGATTATATGAAATTCGTGGCACATGCAACATATTGTGTAATGAGAACCCGTCAAAAAGAGAAATATGCCCTTTCCTGGCAATGGGAGCCAAGGAGCCATCAGCAATTCTTATCTTCTTATTTCGACACACGGAATGTAGGACACAAAGTGTTCAGAGGAACCGATTAAATGATTTGTGGCACCAGAGTCCAAGATCCAAAGGTTCTTACCATCAATACTAATGAGACTAAAGGACTGAGGTATACTTGATTGGACAATAGCTCCAAGTGTGGTTGGACTAGCATTCTCACTCACATAGTAAAAAGATAAAATAGGGAACGAGGTTACCGGATTCTTAGAATACATCGGTACAGAAAACAGTACAAACGCAACCTTGAAAACAAAGAACAACACAAGAACTAATACAAAAATTAATTGAATTCAACATAAAACATCAAAACAGAAAAATACTTCACGATAGTGGAAATAATTTGCTACAAACTACCAAAACTGAACACTTTCTGCATTCCCTGTTCTCCAGGAAATTACAGCCCTCCACTTCCAGAAACTGATTAACTGCCCCTCTCTTCCCTTCCTTCTTTCCCTTTTAACTCCCTCCCATGTAACTAACCGTGGTCCTTGCCAAGATGGTTTCCACTTCTTTCTTCATTTCCCTTCTCTTGTGCACGTGCAACTGTTCCCTTTTTCCTCCTACTATATTGTAAAATAATTGGTGGTCTATTAGTTTGGCTTTGTGGTGGGGTGAAAAATGGAATTAAAATGAAGCAGACTCTGCAACTGGAGTAAAATTAAGTCACACGACATAGGATTGCTAATATAAATGGTCAACTAGAAAAGTGCATAAACATAAAATTGTCTAATGACGGTCTAATGAGGCTAACCAACTGACATCACTAACTCATTAACCGAAAGATTGATCATACGATTCACACTTATAGAATATATGAATATTGTAAACAATTAGCCATAACTAAATGGAAATGAAAAACTCCAGGGACCAGTCGTTAACAAAGCACAATCTAAGCACTCAAGTTAAAATCATTTGACTGAGGCGATTGAAATAGACAGTGTATTAATAAAACCATATTACTATCAAGGAGCCTATGGACTAGGTGAGAGAATTTGAATTGGGCTTGAAGAGTATCGTGGGCGTCCCTGTCATAACCATACTTTGAAATTGTCTTGAAGGCAAATTTTAGACTACGTACACTGTCAAAATAGGCTTCACTTCACAATGATCGATGTGAACAATGATAAAGGCTAGATGCGAGTTCCTTAAATTTACACTTGAACAACATCTCCGTAAAACTTAATTTTAAGGCTGAAGGACAATGAATCCTTGTACATGAAGATAGATGAAAAGCAGATTCCTAGAAGAGAGTAAGTGAACCTTGTGGAATCATCGGATAAAATTGGGAGTTTATTTTTTATTTTTTATTTTCAAGAACACAGAATGGGAGAATAATCATCGTGAAAAGTAGACCACTCTTTTATTGGATTTTGGAAAATCCATGAGAAGGGAAGAGGATTTTGGGACTGCAGTGCGATCCATGTTCTTAAGAAAGAGAGAAGATTGAAATAACGAGGTTTGAGTAGTACCAACTAGTAGCTGTTGTGTTGATTCTCTGATTTAGTTAGAATGTAATGGTTATTTTGATTCATATTAAAGATTGAAATAACTGTTGTTTTGATTCATATTAGACATTGAAATAACTATTGTTTTGATTCATATTAGACAATTAAATTTTAAAACAAATTATCTTTTTACCTATTATGATGCGACTCATCAAATGAAATGCCTAAGATTTTTTAGCTTGTCCAATCGATTTACTAGACTCTACATCTCCAAAGAAGAATTGGTCTATTTTCCTTCCATCAGAGTATCTCTAAACTTTCTCGAGTTAGTTCTTCTAGTGAACTAATACAAGTTTTTCATGATTTTGACGAACTCAATAGACTTGGGAGATAGTGTGTAAGACCCCCAATTATCCATACTTATAGGAGGAAGGGTAGAAAAGTAACTGCACAGGGAATTATTATGGAGAAATGATTGGAAGGACGTTCTGAGTGGTAGGGCCCACTGGGCTGAGGAATATGTGAGTCTATAAATAGGATTATTAGGTTGGAGTAGCTAGGGTATTTTTAACTTTTAGGAGGTAGGGCTACAGCAGCCACCAGGGTCTCTTAAAACCAAGAGGCTGGTATGATCTTTTCTGCATTTTTCCTTGTTGTTTCTTGTTATTTCTTTTCATCTTGTGAATCTGGATCATTTGGCTTTATATATAAATAAAGTAAACCAGAGTACCGCCTCTGTTTAAGCCATTTATACAGTCCTTTCAGTCTAAATTATTGTTAGTATCCTAACAATTGGTATCAGAGCCCGAAAAAACTGGGGGTGGTTACTAGACTAATGGCGCAGAGACAAATAGAAGACAGAGTGGATGGAACTGAGAAGGAAATAATGGGTCTGAAAGAGATGCTGTTAGAAATGAAAAAAGCAATGGAACGAATGGCTGAGGATCTAAGAGAGAACCATAGCTACAAAAGAAGGGAGGAATCTGGGACCTCCGACGGTTCAGTAATGAAACTGAAGGGAAAAGCTGAGGAAACCGATGTTCATAACGAAGGGAACTTGACCATGGGTGACCGTAGTAAATATAAGAAATTAGAGATGCCAATGTTCTTGGGAGAAAACCCGGAATCTTGGGTTTACAGGGCAGAGCATTTTTTTGAGATCAATAATCTACCCGAGACCGAAAAGGTCAAGGTAGCAGTAGTCAGCTTTGGACAAGATGAGGTAGACTGGTACAGATGGTCACACAATCGGAGGAAGGTGGAGTCGTGGGAGGATCTAAAAGAAAGGATGTTTGATTTTTTTAAAGACACAGGGCAGAAGAGTTTAGTGGCGAGACTGATCAGGATTGAACAAGACGGTTCCTACAATGATTATGTAAAGAAATTTGTTAATTATTCAGCACCCCTGCCCCACATGACAGAGAGTGTGTTAAGGGATGCATTCCTGACTGGGCTAGAGCCGAACCTGCAAGCTGAAGTCGTGAGCCGCAATCCACTAACATTGGAGGAGTGTATGAGAGAGGCACAGCTGGTCAACGACAGAAATTTAGCCCTGCAATGGTCCAAGGCAGAAGGGGGAGGACGGAATTACAAAAAAGGCGAAGGAAGCACGAACAAGGGTCCAGAAGGTGGGGAGAAGGGAATCACCAGGAAAACAGAGTTTCCTTTGAAACAGGTGACAATTCCCATTAAAGGCAACTACCAGAAGAGTGAACCACCAGTGAAACGCTTATCGGATGCGGAATTCAGAGCACGACTTGACAAGGGTCTGTGTTTTAAATGCAATGAAAGGTACTCCCCTGGACATCGATGCAAAATGAAGGACAAAAGAGAGCTGATGCTGTTTATCATGAATGAAGAAGAAAGTCTGGAAGACGAAGACAGAACAGAGGAAACTAATGAAGAAGTATTAGAGTTGAATCAGCTTACACTGGAGGAGGGAACCGAAATTGAGTTAAAGGCAATACATGGCCTAACAAGTAAAGGAACGATGAAGATCAAAGGCGAAATTAAAGGGAAAGAAGTATTGATACTGATTGACAGTGGGGCCACCCACAATTTCATACACAACAAAATTGTGGAGGAAGTGGGACTGGAGTTAGAGAATCATACTCCGTTTGGAGTCACTATCGGAGATGGTACAAGATGCCAAGGAAGAGGCGTGTGTAACAGGTTAGAACTAAAACTTAAAGAGATCACAATCGTGGCTGATTTTTTAGCAATTGAACTGGGGAGTGTAGATGTGATTCTAGGGATGCAATGGTTAAACACAACGGGAACCATGAAGATACACTGGCCATCCTTGACCATGACATTTCGGATGGGAAAAAAAACAGTTTATCTTAAAAGGAGATCCTTCACTTATTAGGGCAGAGTGCTCTCTGAAAACTATTGAAAAAACATGGGAAGAGGACGACCAAGGCTTCTTACTCGAAATGCAGAACTATGAGGCAGAGGAAGATGGGGAATTGGATGAAGTACAGAGAGTAAAGGGGGATGAGGAAGAATCTCCAATGATTCAAGTCTTACTCCAGCAGTACACGGATTTATTCGAAGAACCGAAGGGATTACCACCAAAAAGGGAGTGTGACCATCGTATTTTGCTGGTAACCGGCCAGAAACCTATCAATGTGAGACCTTACAAATATGGCCACACACAAAAAGAAGAAATCGAGAAGTTAATATCTGAAATGCTCCAAGTTGGGATAATACGACCCAGTCACAGCCCTTACTCGAGTCCTGTGTTGCTGGTAAGAAAGAAAGACGGAGGGTGGAGATTCTGTGTTGATTACAGAAAATTAAATCAAGTAACCATATCGGATAAATTTCCAATACCCGTGATAGAGGAATTGCTAGACGAACTGCATGGGGCCACTGTTTTTTCAAAACTGGATCTCAAATCTGGATATCATCAGATACGGATGAAGGAGGAGGATGTGGAAAAGACAGCATTCAGAACCCATGAAGGACACTACGAGTTTCTGGTCATGCCGTTCGGCCTCACTAACGCACCAGCTACTTTCCAATCTTTAATGAATCTGGTCTTTAAACCCTTCCTCAGGAGATGTGTACTGGTATTTTTTGATGATATATTGATATACAGCACGAATCTCACAGAACACGAAAAGCATTTGGCCATGGTTTTTGCAGTAATGCGGGATAACCAGTTAGTTGCTAACAAAAAAAAATGCGTAATAGCCCATTCACAGATTCAGTATTTGGGGCATTTAATATCCAGTAGAGGGGTTGAAGCTGATGGAGACAAGATCAAGGACATGGTAAATTGGCCCCAACCCAAAGATGTAACCGGATTGAGGGGGTTCTTAGGGTTGACAGGTTACTACAGAAGATTCGTCAAAGGGTATGGGGAGATGGCAGAACCGCTGACCAAATTATTACAAAAGAACTCATTCCTATGGGGGGAAGAAGCAACAGAGGCGTTTGATAAGCTGAAATTAGCCATGACAACCCTACCCGTACTAGCTCTACCGGATTGGAACCTGCCTTTCATCATTGAAACAGATGCGTCGGGGATTGCTTTAGGGGCAGTTCTATCTCAAAATGGCCATCCCATAGCTTTTTTCAGTCAAAAACTATCAAACCGAGCAAAAACCAAGTCCATATATGAGAGGGAATTGATGGCTGTGGTTCTGTCAGTACAGAAGTGGAGACATTACCTCTTGGGAAGGAAGTTTACAATCATCTCAGATCAGAGGGCCCTCAAGTTCCTTTTAGAGCAAAGGGAAGTGCAACCCCAATTCCAGAAGTGGCTGACTAAACTCCTCGGGTATGACTTCGAAATACTTTACCAACCCGGACTACAAAACAAAGCAGCCGATGCCCTCTCCCGAATAGAACAACCAGTGGAAATGAAGAATATGTCCACCACGGGTATTGTCAACATGGAGGTGGTAGAGAAAGAGGTTGAGTTAGATGAAGAGCTTAAGGCAATCATTGAAGAATTAAAACAGAATCCTGATGAGCCTAGTAAATTCCAATGGGTGAATGGAAACCTATGGTATAAGAAGCGGATTGTGTTGTCAAAAGAATCCACTCTGATCCCCACCTTACTACATACATTTCATGACTCCATTTTGGGAGGCCATTCCGGGTTCTTAAGGACGTATAAAAGGATGTGTGGGGAATTGTATTGGAAGGGTATGAAGGCGGATGTAAAAAAATATGTGCAAGAATGCGAGGTTTGCCAGAGAAATAAGTTGGAAGCAACTAAACCAGCTGGAGTTCTGCAGCCAATTCCAATTCCAGAAAGAATCTTGGAAGACTGGTCCATGGACTTCATTGAAGGGCTACCTAAAGCAGGAGGTATGAATGTAATAATGGTAATTGTGGACAGGCTGAGCAAATACTCCTATTTTATCACCATGAGGCATCCTTTCAATGCAAGGCAAGTGGCTGAAGTGTTTATTGACCGGGTAGTGAGTAGACATGGAATACCTAAGTCAATCATTTCCGATAGGGATAAAATTTTCATAAGCAACTTTTGGAAAGAAATATTTGCTAGCATGGGAACCCTTCTAAAAAGAAGTACGGCATTCCACCCTCAAACGGACGGACAAACTGAAAGAGTAAACCGTTGTGTAGAAACTTATCTGAGGTGTTTTTGTAATGAGCAGCCGACAAAGTGGAATAAGTTCATTCCCTGGGCAGAACTATGGTATAATACAACTTTCCATGCCTCCTCAAGATCAAATCCCTTCCAGATTGTATATGGACGATCACCTCCTCCGCTGCTATCATACGGCAATCACAAGACTCCTCACAATGAGGTGGAACTAATGCTGAAAGAGAGGGATTTAGCACTGATTGCTCTAAAGGAGAACCTGAACGTGGCGCAGAACCGAATGAAGAAAATGGCAGACTCTAAGAGGAGGGAACTTAAGTTCAAGGTGGGAGATGAGGTATATCTCAAGCTTCGACCCTATAGGCAACATTCTCTAGCACGAAAGAGGTCGGAGAAGTTGGCCCCTAAATTCTATGGACCTTACCGCATAATTGAAGAAATTGGAGAAGTGGCGTATAGGCTGCAGTTACCGCCCGAAGCTTCCATTCATGACGTCTTCCATATTTCCCAACTGAAACTGAAATTGGGAAAAACACATGTAGTACAAATCCAACAACCAGTACTAACGGAAGAGTTTGAACTACAGCTACAACCAGAAACCGTACTGGGCATTCGATGGAATAAGGACTTGGGGGCCAACGAGTGGTTGGTGAAATGGAAAGAACTACCGGAGAACGAGGCTACCTGGGAAGCAGTGTACCAAATGAATCAACAGTTTCCCACCTTCCACCTTGAGGACAAGGTGAACTTGGAACCGAGGGGTATTGTAAGACCCCCAATTATCCATACTTATAGGAGGAAGGGTAGAAAAGTAACTGCACAGGGAATTATTATGGAGAAATGATTGGAAGGACGTTCTGAGTGGTAGGGCCCACTGGGCTGAGGAATATGTGAGTCTATAAATAGGATTATTAGGTTGGAGTAGCTAGGGTATTTTTAACTTTTAGGAGGTAGGGCTACAGCAGCCACCAGGGTCTCTTAAAACCAAGAGGCTGGTATGATCTTTTCTGCATTTTTCCTTGTTGTTTCTTGTTATTTCTTTTCATCTTGTGAATCTGGATCATTTGGCTTTATATATAAATAAAGTAAACCAGAGTACCGCCTCTGTTTAAGCCATTTATACAGTCCTTTCAGTCTAAATTATTGTTAGTATCCTAACATAGTGAGAAACGTATAAAGTCAGCTGCCCACAAATTTCTTCCTGCTTAAGTCTCGTGAACCCTTCAGCTAAAGTTTCTACCAAATTCTATATGATAGATGTGCTGTTTGTCCAATACAAGAAATTTTTTAAAAGCAAATCCTACAGACGCCCAAGTCATTTCATTGATAAAATAAACTTGTCTTTTGCATGTAACTAAGATTTATAATTTTGCACAATCCAATAGCTTGAGTGGTTGTTTTGGTTTATTTTTAAGTACTTGACAAATCATTTCATATATACTTTATAATTTATAACAATGAGAACGTGACTATATTAGTGGAGGATTGGTTTCTAGAGCGATGTGAATATTGAGATGAGAGAAAAAACAAAAGAACATGATGAAAATATTGAATGTGACTATAGCTTATGGGTCATATGGCTTGGCCTGTTGAAGTGTTGCTCATTAGAGAGATCACACCACAAATTTATTAATTCACACTTCTGTGTCTCTTCCTAGCCCTCAGATCTTGTCCTACAGAAACAAACCTCTCTCTCTCTCTCTCTGTTGGAATGGAACTCTCGTCCGTGAATTTTAGCCAGCATGGCTTTTTGTATGTACACTGTGAATTGGAAGCTTAAAACTTGCACACTTCTTACACACCAACCATGTGGGGACAAACCATTTTCCTCCTCAAATCTTTCAAATTTTAAAATTTTCTAGCTATTGATCTTTTCTTCTTCTTCTAACTGTTCTGTGTCTTGACCTCTTCCTACCACAACTTTTTTAGTCAAGTAAATCATAACTTTCTTTTGTTTTCACAAAAAGATAATGCTTTTCCTTTCACTTTAATTCTTTCTCAAATGCCACAATATTTATCCAACAAAGTTCACATTAAAATGAAACGATATTACTCGGTAAAAGTCTGGACTGTTCTTTTCTGAAGAATGACGGAAAAGAAAGTTAAATCCAAGGAGAACGAGGATTCTTTCTGGTCTATGTCATTAATTTTCCGATTTTTTTATGCAGCATATGGTTATTAGTTATATGCTTTATAATCTTAGATGTTAAGTCGTCATTGGAGTTAATAATATAATATAGTAAAAGTAGCAATAAAAGAAAGATCATATAGCTGAAGAATTCACGTGCAGGACAAAGGTTTGGCCGAAATGTAAATTCGCACTTAATAGCCACAGAGAAGACGGAATTGGCGCTGGAGCAGCAGTCCAGCCTCAGCCACAACCGTAAAAACCTCAAAAGGTGGGAATTTTTCCATATCAGTTACTTTATTCTTCGTGAATGATATGGACAAAACTTTTGTGTTTGGTTTGTCCTGACTTCAAATTCTAGAATGATCCGTGAACACCCTTGTTCCTAAAGGAGCAATTTTTGAGATCTCTCTAAAACCCACTTTAAAAAATCAAATTACAGAAACAACAGAATATATTCATGAAATTTTGCCATCTGGAATGTGCAATTGTTTATAGGTGAGCAGGTAGTTGGGTCAGTTTGTATTTTATTTTATTGTTTATTATTATTTTTTATGTCCAAAAATGTGATTTGGTGAACCTAACCGAACACATCACCAGAATCACCACACCACACACCATGGTTTCTGGGTATAATGGGGAAAATGAAAGCAAAATAGTTAGGTGGCTACAATATATTGGGTGGATCCTATTGAATTGTTTAATGGTAATTTGGCAAGTGATCTGTGTTTGAATATTTATTTACTATTTTGTGTGAATGTGAGGAGGAGTGAAATGCACGGAGATAAATGTATGTTTAAAAATGGATTGATTGTATATGTGCAGCTGATTTGCCTGAAGAGTTATGGTTTCTCGATTGGTGATGTTGGCCATTTCATTCATAATTAATAAATTAAAAAAATAAAGCAGAAGAAAACAATGGAAGCTAGAATTATTTAAAGTTATATTATATCTATTAATTAAATGAGTTCACGGGAGAACACCTGCAAACCAAAGTTCACGCGCACAAAAAGACGGCTCAAATAATAAATTTGTTTTTCCTTTTTTTCTCCTTTCTTCTGGGTGCT
The DNA here is from genome assembly GCF_000004075.3 of Cucumis sativus. Taxonomy (NCBI): domain Eukaryota; kingdom Viridiplantae; phylum Streptophyta; class Magnoliopsida; order Cucurbitales; family Cucurbitaceae; genus Cucumis; species Cucumis sativus. Next base: position 17,100,512 of record NC_026656.2, on the reverse strand, counting down.
CGTACATACAAGGGGGGGCCTTTTAAATCAACCAATCAATCAACAACACAACAAAATATATATTACATATATTAGGTACATTTTGAATTGTCTGCTCCAAAGGTTACCATAAGAATATTGAGCATTAAAATCATTTTTGTGTCATTATTGTGCTTACTGATGGGTGAATCTCCACTTTGAATTTTGTCAATTGAAGGATTCATGATGTTATCCAACATTGTTTATTTTCAGTTTGATGAAGCAATAGTTTGAAAAGGAATGAGAGTGGAGTTAGTGGTGGCATAATGCAGTGGAATTTGATTGGATGACAGAGGCAGAGGCAGGGGGAGGAACGTTGGCGTCGGTTATAGTGTTTGGTTGTCTGTTGTTTGCAGTGAGAATGTTGGATGGTGAGCCAATGAAGAAGACGAAGATGATCCAGCAACCACAACAGCAGTTTTGATATAATATGGACAATTTATTTTTATATATTAAAAAAAAAGAGTATCGGTGTCCATTGTGAATTAAATGGGAAGGGAGATGGAGATTCTGTTTGCTTGGTGAGCAATTACGACGGAAAATGACAGGTGGAAGACGTTAAAAGCTACCCTCGCCTTCCGGTTAAATCCTCTCTGGATAGGTATTTACAAAAGTTGTGGCTTTGGTCTGATTCAAATTTTCAAGGGGAAGGGAGCCCTCAACAGCCACACACATCTTATATAATCTCTCACTCCCTAAACGACTTGTATTTTTATGTATTCCACTTTTTCCAAAATTCATTTCAAGAGAAAAATAAATAAATTCTCTCTTTCTTTCTCGTGCTTTAGCACTCTACAGCATTCCCATCGCTGTCAGAACCATTTTATTGGAATTTATCATCATATTACTTCATCATAACGACTCAAAAGTAGTAATGTATTAGGTTTTTTAAGTATAATTAAATGAAGAGAGTTTTCAGTCAGATTTTCTCTCCCTAGGTGTGGGGACCTTCCTGCAGTTACTTCTATTGCAATTATATATAATCTCTCTCTATAATCACATGGCATTTGTACTCTTCTACAATTATATTTGATGTTATCTACGCTACACTAAAAGGATGAAAGGAAGAAAAAAAAAGGTCCTTTATACCTTCATATTATCATCCTCCTAAAACCTATTTTTCTCAAGGAAAAGAATGAACTCATTTATTCAAAGCACAGACCAAACCACTCATGATCAGAGAGACGCAATGTCCATTTCCAGATTTTGAAATAAAAGGCTCAAATCTTCCATGGTTATTAAACTTGAATACATAGTAAAAGAAAAAGGAACTGCCTATGCCTTTTATCTTGTAACCAATGGATTCGTGTCATCTTTGATTTAGTTTCTTCTTTTTCTAATTCTGTATTGTTGTTATTGTAAATATTTTGGTATAGGATTACACACGTGAAGTCTGATAGTGGTATTTGATAATAAGTTAGTGTACGTGTTAACTATGCGATTTAATTATTGGTAGCCTGGTACAGTCGTTTTTCTGGTTTCTTTTTTCAAAAAAAGAAAAACATTATTGACGGAAAACAATGGGCGCTAACTTTATTTTTGGGAGGTGATGAAAGAAGTTTTTGATGGGTTGCTTTCTATCTATCTTCACTCCTTTATCATTTTTGTACGTTTTTAATAAATTAAAGTATAAACTGATAAGATAAGAATTACAAACACAGTGCCAAAACAGCACCAAAATAGTTGAAACGAAGAACCAGTTTGTCGTGGGAACCGTAAATTTAAAGCTTTTCTTTTACTTGATTCTTTCTTCATCCTTTTTTTTTTCTTCTGAAAAAAAGAAAATGTAATGATAAGAGATGAATTGAAGTGCCTATTGTAAGAGGAGGGAAATAGCAAATCCAAGCAAACAGAGGGGTTTTGTATGTTTGTAGTTAATGGAAGGGAAAAAAAAAAGGAAAGAAGAAATGAGAAGATTAGGCCCGTGAAGATTGCATGTGACCAAAAAGAGCTGCTGTTATATTCAGCGCTGGCCTGACCTCGATACCTTGTAGACCCACTACTCACGTGTGTCTTTTTTGCTTTTACATCACCTACTAAAATAATATTCACAACTTCGCTTCTTAACCATACAAATGATTGAACCCCGAAAACATAGCCCAACACAAACAAAGATGAACAAAATTTGCTTCATTTCCATTTCTCAATCTTCACATTTGGAGGTAAATAAATGTAGTAAAAATGTATACAAAATTACAGGACAGAAAGATTTTGTGGTGTTCTTGTGATGTAAGAAAAGGCAAATTTATAAATAATTCTGAGTGAGAAACGATATGTATATATATATATATATATATATATATATATATAAGTAATTTTTTATTTTATAAATAATAATAACAAATGAATGAATTAGCAGGTCCACATTCAAATGAGGCAAAGAAGAGGGAATAGAGAGTAAGGGTGAGGGGAGCATACGTAGATGATGGTAGATGAGTGATTTAAGATGAGTTTTTAAGAGGCAACTGGATGAGTCACATGCAATGACATATCAACATGTGGCCAAAACGCTATGTCGCTGTTTTTCAGCTAAACAATTCCTACCAGAATTCACAAAAAAGAAAGCTTCCTAATTAATAAAAGAGAGCAGGAAAAACAGGGAGATTGGGAATGAAAAAAATAAATATGCCTCAGGACATTATCAAAATAGTATGTTTGTTAGCATTTGTCTGCACAGTCTCCTGAAACTTTTAGAGTCTCTACCTATTTAACCGCGCTTCAGCATCCACTTGCTTTGGCAATGTCAAACACACTTAGCTCTTTCTCTCTCTCCACATTGCCACTGAAAATGAGTTCCAAAAGCTTAACACTTGTGGTTTTTATTGCTTTCCTCGTTTGGTCTTCAAACTTTGAAGCCTGCATTGCAAGGAGAGGAAAACACTGGAGACAGAACAGGGATGCCTCTGCTTCTCTATCCAAAAAGAAAGGCAGTCATGGCGGTAGCAAGAATCACCATTCTGGTGCCCCTCCATCTCCACTTCCTCCTAAACCAAAAGAAGAGATCGTTCAAACTCCACCCAAGAAAGGCCCCAGTGCTGGTGATTCTGCCATATTCAACGTTCTAGATTTTGGTGCTAAAGGCAATGGAGAGACTGATGACACTAAGGTACCTTCAATTCTCCCCATATTCAACCTTTTTTCCTACTATACAATGATTCGAGTCATTGAAAAAGAATAAGCTTCCAACAACTGTACAAACAAATAAATTTATATTGCTTGTTGAGTAGTTGTAACTTTCAGAAACTTCAAGCACATATCTTACATACCTGAAAATGGACAAACTTTGGTGCTAAAAATAATATTATGAGGAAACTTGGTAAAGAAAGTAATAACAGTTGCATTGATCATCCTTTTTGTTGAAAGACCAGCTTAAATCACCCCCTTTTTTGTTTACTTTTGGAATAACTCACAAGGGACAAAGTGCAGCTATTGTGAAGGAATAAGCAAAATCAAGATAATGGCAGCAAGACTAACAAATAATAGTAAACATGAGAATCTAATATTTTAGGTCTTCTTAATTTATCTCCAAATTGACTTAAACATTAGTATACGGTAGAGCATGAAAACTGTAACATTTCTTAATAATTTTCTACTACCCATTAACATGTTGTGTAGAAAACTGTAGATATACATAGAAAAAGAAAAGGTAGGTGGTGGTAAGGCGGACTTGAGGACCAAGTACCAGGGAAGGCGGGACCCACAGATAAGAATAGAAAATAATTTAGTTATGGCAGTTTTCTTGAAACAATGATAAGGTAATGTGGGCTTGGGCAGAACCAATAAGAAACCATCAAACGCTGGTTTTTGAAACTTGTATCATCCATTTCAGGCATTTGAAGACGCCTGGGCGGAAGCGTGTAAGGTTGAGGGATCGACGGTCATGGTTCCGGCAGATTACGTGTTCTTCGTAGGACCCATTTCTTTCTCTGGCCCATATTGCCAGCCAGACATTATATTTCAGGTAAACATTATCGAATCCACAAGCTCGGTTTCCCCACAAAAGCATCTTTTACTCATCTCTAATAAAAGTGTCTTTTATTTCTTTCTTCTTTTATAATTTATATTTTCTTACAGCATGGGGGGGAAAAACAGTTATCTTTACTTTTAGAATTTGGATACAAATTCAAACTGTTACTTCCAAATATGAAAACCATGACAAAGAAGAAATTGCAAAAACATAAACACAATTGAAAAAACCAAATGGTTATTAAATGGGCATAAACAACCTAGTTAGAGAAACTTTCAATCCCCCCTCTGCTATTGTACAATCTAATTAAACTTAATTTGCAGCTGGATGGAACAATTATCGCACCCACTGACCACCAAACCTGGGGGAAAGGACTCTTACAATGGATCCAATTTACAAAGCTGGTAGGGATTACCATACGAGGAAATGGCATAATTGACGGAAGAGGATCCGTTTGGTGGCAAGATTCTTCTTTTGATGAGCCCATAGACGATGAGATGAAACTCATTATACCCGTAAACAATACCATAAATGAAACAAAACCAACGCCGGTAATGAATACCATTCTATAGTATGGTTTTCTTCCTCAATATATCTAGTTTTGATCTATTGTAAAATGGAAAAGGGAAATGATCGTAGTTCACTCCTAAAATATTTGGCAGATAGGAAGCAATCTAGAAGGGAAAATGCCAAGTATCAAGCCAACTGTAAGAATCGCTTGCTTAAAAACTTCTAAGATGATTTGAATTCATGATGGCCATTATCATTCTCATCCTGTAGAATTATTGAAATGTTATGTTACACAGGCACTTAGGTTTTATGGAAGCTTCAATGCCACGGTCACGGGCATAACAATCCAAAACAGTCCCCAATGCCACCTCAAGTTTGACAACTGTGTGGGAGTCCTGGTGCATGATATCAGCGTCTCATCTCCTGGAGACAGTCTCAATACTGATGGAATTCACTTGCAAAACTCCAAAGACGTTCTAATCCATAGCACCAGTCTATCTTGTGGTAATTACGTCACTTCTAATCAACTGATCCTGTTATTAAATATTATCTACTTAAATGGTTAACAGTGAGCACGACTTAACTCTCGAGAGTTGAGACAAACTCAGTAGTCAACATTCAATCACCATGGCCACTTAACAGGATAATTTGATGGATAAAATTATAAATATTTGCGTTAAATGTGGAGGGTCCTGAACACATGCAACCTTATCTTGTCAAGAGACTTGAGTCTTTCACTACAGGAATTCGCAACCATTCGAAGTTGAACTACAATCATATGTTCCGTGTCCATAATGCTTATTTTGTTTGCATCGCCCAATTTTTATTGTCTCTATGGGCACGTAACTTGTTTCTATCCCTCCTCCTTGTGTCTGGTTGTGCTGACATAGGATCTTCATATTGAATAATGTCATCAGATAGATCCTAAAGTTAATCCAGACTCTCCTTTTCTCTTTGATTCAATAATTCCCCTTTCCATGGTATGACCCCAACCACACTATTCAGCCCCATTGGTATGACCCCAACCACACTATTCAGCACATGAGAAAATCTTTAGATAAAAGTTGGAAGTTGAACTAAACATGTGACTGATAATATTTAGTCTGATCATTTCAGGAGATGATTGTGTTTCCATTCAAACCGGATGCTCAAACATATACATACACAATGTGAACTGTGGGCCAGGACATGGAATCAGCATTGGAAGTCTAGGAAAGGATCATACTAAAGCTTGTGTTTCAAATATAACAGTTCGAGATGTCACAATGCATGACACGATGAACGGCGTTAGAATCAAAACATGGCAGGTACTTCTATTTAAAGGAAAACATGTCGCTCAAAAATGAACAAGCTCTAATAATAGATCATAACAAAAAAGAAAAACTGTATAGGCCAATATTGTCAACCCTTCAATTTGTTATAGTTTCAATTTGGATGTCCTCTTGATACTCATATGCTAAAATCAAATATCTTAACAAATTCTTAATTAACCACCGTCCATGGATGGTCGTACTTTTTCAAATTTGGGAGTCCCCACATGTCATCTATAATGTTAAGAATTGAATATCCTTGAGTATTGATAGAATGTCAAATGATATCTTTACAGGGTGGATCCGGCTCTGTTCAAAACGTTCTCTTCTCAAACATTCAAATGTCTGAAGTTCAATTGCCAATTGTGATTGACCAATTTTATTGTGATAAAGCCAAATGCAGCAACCAGACTTCAGCCGTGGCTCTATCAGGAATCAATTATGAAAGAATCAGAGGAACTTACACAGTCAAGCCTGTACACTTTGCCTGTAGCGACAACCTACCATGTACAGATGTAACACTGACTACTATAGAGCTAAAACCACTACAAGAGCGCTATCACTTATATGATCCTTTCTGCTGGCAAACTTTTGGAGAATTGAGAACTCCTACTTCACCTCCAATTGGATGCTTACAAATTGGCAAGCCATCTAGCAACAGAGTTCAATATGAAGAAAACGATTCTTGTTAAGCCTAGAGTATAATAATAGATTTTTAGTAGTGTTTACGTGTGTGGTCGGCATTTGTGACCCCTTTCTATACTTCTAGATGGTTAGATAAAGCATATATTCTGGAAAGATCTAGTTCACAGGAATCTTTCCATATAGGGTTAAATATATCTGAATAATATAGTATATAGGAGTCAATGTTTACCTCGAACTTTATAGTTAGTAATTAAAAAGCAGATGTTTGATGATGCAGATTTCCATTGTGCGAGATGCTAAAAAGGTGGTTGTGTTACTACCAATTATAGTCTATATAATATGAATATTGGCCTAACGAAACTATATAATTGAACTATAAAAAATATGGATAAAATGGTGCGTAGCTACTCTCCAATTTTAGAAATTAAAACTATGATGAGATATTGCAGAGCATGCGAATTGAAAATAGGGCCTCTATGAAACAACATTAGCCATGAAACGCAAACATCATCATGTCAGCTAGAAACTAAAAGCTTAAGGGGAAGATAATACATGTTCACATTAGAAGTGTGAAAGTATATTCCGAAGAATATTCTCTTAATATGTTTATTGACCAAAGGGAGTGTATTTATACAAGGCTAATTACCCAAATAAACTAAGCCTACTTTATTTACATTAACATCATTACCCAAAATAACTAAGCCTACTTTATTTACATTAATTTATTAATGTAAATAAAGTAGGCTTAGTTATCCAGAATGTGGCCATGTTTATGGCAGTACCTGCACTCTATTTTAGGACAGTTACTAAATTTGTGACCAGAGAGCTTACAATTCTTACAAAACATATTTGCGGCTCTGTTGGGAGTGTATGTGCTAGCAAGGACAACATCAGATTGTTTAGTAGAGTTGATGCCAAGACGCTTTTCTTCAAACAGAATTTCTTGAATAGCTGCATCTAATGAGGGTAAGGGATTCCGGTGTAGTAAAGCAGCTCTAACAGATTCATATTCTGGACGTAATCCCATAAGGACTTTAATAAGGCGAAGATGATCTTTGCTGATGTTCGCTTGGTCAAGTTGAGTCCAAATGGGTTGAAGAACTGCCAAATATTCATTAACAGACTGACCAGAATCTTGATTTAGATTTACAAGTGTACTGTGCAGTTGGTAATAATGGGCTAAACCAATAGACTTGAAGCGTGTAGACAAAAAATCCCATAATATTTTAGCATCATCAAAGGCATCAAACTGTGCATGTATAGCGGGAATAGAGGTGTTACCAAGCCAGGTGATAATTTGATGATTTTTACTGTCCCAATCTTCGAGACGTTCAATGAATGTGTTATCCCCTTCCTTTGCAGTTGGTTTGGTGATGTCGCCAGTTACAATGCGCCATAGTTTTCTTCCAATAAGAAAACTTTTCATTTGATTTGCCCATGTGATATAATTTGTACCATCAAGTATGGTAGAAATGGGTCTAAAGATATGGTCTCTCTCCATTTTGATTTGGGGTTAACAATGCGGATTTTCGGCCGAGTTTTGACTGATTCGTGACTGGATTTGTCAGATATGGGTTTCACTGTATTTGGCGACTGGATTCAGGGGTGCACGGCTGGGTTGCGGCGACTGGATTCAGGGGTGCACGGCTGGGAACGGAGACAAACAAAAAAAAAAAACTTGAAGACAAACGGCTGAAAGATTCGTCAGATCTGAAGACAAACGGCTGAAGGATTCGTCAGTTCACGCGGCGGCCTTGGCTTCAACGGAGACAGAACCGGCTGAGACGGCTGGACAGCGGCGGAAGAGCAATGGCGGCAGCGGCGGAAGGTCTTGCGGTACAGATCTGGACGGCGGCCGCAAGGTGACGCGTACGGCTGCCTCGCGAATGGAGACGAATCGGAGCGGAAACGGCGCGGCTGCCTCGCGGATGGAGACGAATCGGAGCGGAAACGGCCACCTGCGATGCCGAGGCTGCGACTGATCGGCGCGACGCCGATGTTGTGGTGGAATGGCTGGAGACAGATCGGAGCTGTCTGCGAGGCGCGCGGAAGGGCTGGAGACAGATCGGAGCTGTCTGCGAGACGCGAGGCGCGATGAGGATGACGATGACGGAACGACTGCGAGGCGCGATGAGGATGACGGAGACGGAGACTTTCACGGGTGGGCGGCGGCGGCGGCGGCGGCTAAGATGAAAACCCTAGCTCTGGTATCATGTGAAAGTATATTCTGAAGAATATTCTCTTAATATGTTTATTGACCAAAGGGAGTGTATTTATACAAGGGTAATTACCCAAATAAACTAAGCCTACTTTATTTACATTAACATCATTACCCAAAATAACTAAGCCTACTTTATTTACATTAATAAGAAGAAAACGTATTAGTCAAAAAGTACCCAAATCAGATAAATTGTTGTTCGCTAAAAAGGATCTAGCCAAATCAGTATCAATTCCATAAAAATCTGAAGCCAAATAAGTTTGATGTTGCTAGAACTCCAATCGCCCAAAGTGGCTGTCAAGTTGGTGAGATGTTGAGAGTTGAAAAAACTAGGACTCATACCTCTTGTAAGATACCTGACTATTAGGTAAAAATGCAATACAATTTTTAGTCTTCCAAATTTGCAAAATAGTTATTTTTAACGATTGACCGTTAGTCAACTATGTAGATATGGTGATTTGATAGATAATTAATTTTTCTTTTGTTAAACTAGAGTTCCTTTTGTCTCCCCCCCTTTGCCCCTCTCTCAATTTCTTCTCTTATTTGTTACAACCATCGTCATGAGAAGTTACTTCACAATCAGCAAAGAAGGTGAGATATCTAAATCAAGGAACCGCTTGATTGATAATTGATAAAACCATCAAAGGGCAATTTTCGTTGATAACTGATAAAAGGAAAATGTTTGGTAAAGCCATCGTCGTAGAACCACTTCATTGATGATTGATAACATTGGAAAATAGAAATGCGAAAGAGAGATAAAATAAGATTACGAATAAAGATTGATAGAAAATCTGGAAAATAAAGAGAGAAATTGGGAGTTAAAGAGATTAAGAGAGATAGATTAATAATTTGGGAGACTAGAGACAGAAATATTTTGAAATGTAGAAAGAGATGGACAATGAAATTGAGAAAGAAACAATTTCAAGGCTATTTTCTTTAAAGAAATTTCAAGGCTAAGACAAATAATCAGCCACATTTATAATTGTTTCTATGTAGTTCTAGTGTTCCATAATTGAGGTAAGTTTTTCTTTTTTCATTAGCCTAATTACAAAAGGAATTAAAATTATCAAACAAAATAGTCCATTCGCTTTCTTAAGATTTTATTTTCATGAAGAATGGTTATAAATAGCAAAAAAAAAAAAAAAAAAAAAACTATTTACAAAAAATCATCTTTCTATATTTTAGAAATAGTTTCAATATTTTAACATTTTTTAAAAAGTAAACCTATTTTTATCAATTTTGCAAATGCGTCGGTTTTTATTTTATTTTAAAATATCGTTTTATTATGCTTTAAAATGTTGATTAGTTGAATTAGTTCTTAGAAAAAAAGAGGTATGCTTTGTTTGTAGAGAATCCGATATATGATGGGAGTGATGCCATGCCGCAACATATGTTTCCTTGCGCAAAATTCTCAGCCAGCCTAGCTGTGTTTTTCGCTAAGCTCTTAATCCGCAGAACTTCATTCATTCACCAGACGAAATTGACTATGAGAAGCTTTATTTTCCAAGCCGTTTAGCGGAGATGAGTGGAAACGAATTCCGATTCTTCTTGTCCTGCGACATCAATCTCCCCGTCACCTTTCGGGTTGAAAGATTGGAGGGTAATTTGCCTCCCGCTAAGTCTTCTGATTCAGGTGCCCTTTTAATTCTTTCAATTTATTTTTTGATCGTCCATATTTTTTATTTTCCAAGTTATCGCTCTAAATAACCCGCCACCATATTTCAAATTTGACTCCTCGGATACCTATTCGGTAACTCGTAAGACTACTTGACTGCCGATTGATTTATTGGGTGCTGGATTGCAGCATGAATTATTTTGTGTACGCTGTACTATAGTTACTAATTTTTCTTATCTCGTGATGTATTCCATTTACTTCTTCAGATATTGATTCTGCATCCGACGAGAGAAGAGCTGAGCTATTTGTTGAGTGTGCTCTGTACATTGACGGTGCTCCGTTTGGCCTCCCAACCAGAACAAGGTTTCTCCATAACTATTATTGATTTCACGGTTCCTTGTATGGACACGCCTTGTATTCATATTCCTCTCCGTTCTTTTAAAGATGACTTTTGCAAGCTTGTTTTTCGAACTTTCAAGATCCCTAGGATTTCCCAATGTAGTTATTTTCACATTTAAAAACACTAGAATGTCAATCAAGTGTTCATTTCAAATTAAGAATATAATCTTTAAAAGGATTTTGTAGGATGGAATACCTTCTTAACTTCATATGGTACATTTTATGTTTTAGCACCTTTTGACTTATTTATTTACTACTATTATTTTACATTTTGTTTCTGATTGAAAATGATTATAGATATTTACCTGGATTTTATTGCATTGTGTTAGATTGGAGTCATCAGGACCTTCATATACCTGGAGTGAACTCATCACATTGAGTACCAAATATCGGGACTTAACTGCTCACTCGCAACTAGCCTTGACGGTTTGCCAAATTTTTTATGATATCTTTGTTTTTGTTGCATTTCCCCTCTATTTAGACTATTGAACTCCTATATTCATTGTCATCACCAACGAACATTGTGAATATTCTACTTTTTGTTCAAGTTTTCTCAGTTTCTCATACATTTTTAGGTCTGGGATGTGTCACGTGGGAAAGAAGAGGAACTGATTGGGGGAGCCACAATCCTTCTGTTTAATAGGAAGAAACAACTGAAAACAGGAAAGCAGAAGCTTCGACTTTGGTTGGGAAGAGAAGCAGATGGATCATTCCCAACAACAACTCCTGGAAAGGTTTGAGACTGTTACATATCGTGAGAAGAAAACTTTCAAATGTTCAAGTGGCTCTTGAATTGATCATTTTATTCAACCAAAGCTGTGTGTGTACAGGTCCCTAGACTTGAGCGGGGTGAGTTGGAACGTCTAGAAAAGGTAGTGAATAAGTACGAGAGGGGACAGATTCTACATGTTGATTGGCTAGACCGCATAACATTTAAAGCCCTGGAGGAAATTAGGGAGCAAGAAAGCTCTAAAAATGGGAATTCTAAATTGTATCTGATTGTTGATTTCTCTGGGTTTGAACATCGTGTAGTTTTTCAGGTAATGTATATCTAAATTTGTATCTGTTATATTATATAGTTTTATCAAATCTTTGTGCTCCATCTGAGTGATTAAGTATTGTATTTGATATTGAATGATTGTAGAAGATCGGTGATCTCAAGTTATTGTCAGTGGATTTATTTTAAGTTGTGTGTTTCCATATAACATCTTGATCAACCATGATGCTTGCCTCCCCCCACCCACACCCACACACACAAAAAAAAAAAGGGACAAATAATAGTTGGTCACACATTCTTATCTGATAGTACTGATAATTTCTTTATTGCTTGTGGTATTTTTGTGTGGTTTCAAAGGTCTTGAATGTCAGTGTAGGATGATTTAATTTGTGAATACATTATGCTGATCCTAGGTTTTATGATATGAAGGAATCTGGAGCAAATTTCCTGTTACCCTCTCCAATAGCTTCAACAAATGAAATCGTAAATGTGTGGGACCCTGAAGTAGGGAAGTTCAATCCCTCCGAGCACAAGCAGCTGAAGCTGGCTAGGAGCTTAACTCGCGGTATCATTGATAAGGATCTAAAACCAAGCTCCAACGAGAGAAAGTAAGCAGTAAATTAAGATACCAGTTAACCACTCAATATTGTTGTGGTTGAACTGCCTTTTGAATTTGAGGTTTGCTAAATGTCTTATCTAAAACTGAGCTCCAACGAGAGAAAGTAACCAGTAAAATATTATTTTAGTTTTTCTCACTGATAACAGATAACTTATCTTTCAGAATAATGGAAGTTGTTTTCCTTCCAAAATTACAGATCTGGGAATCACAATTTCAAGTTCTCAGCAACTTTAATTCTTACATGTCACTAAAAAAGACTCTTCTTAAGAGTAACTGTAGAAAATAAAAGCACGAAGCTAACCTTTTTAGCCTTTACATCATGTTTTCATCTGTTACCTTGTATTCCAGATGGAGAATTTTTACTTGAATTGTTTAGGGTATGAATAAGATAAAAGGTGTCTGGATCACTTAATCACTTCATGCTGTGCCTTTAGCTATTTATATTTTAAAGATTCCACTATTCTTGATAGCTAACATAGCAGGCCCAACTGAAGTTTGGGTTCTCTTATACAGACTTTTGAGCAAGTCTTTTCTTAGGGGACTGTCCTTCTTGCTGTTCTTGTTTTTCCCTTTTCAAAATAATTCGTGTGTTCTACTGGTAATTATCTTTGACTAAGAAGAAAGGAAGCACAGAGAAAATGTAGGCCACACACATACAAAAAAAAAAAAAAAAAACAGAAACTCATATCATTAGGAAAGCCTGGACCAAATCTTCACCGAAAATGGACAAAGTCAAAGGCCACGATTCTGATCCTTCAAGCCATTTCTACATATGTCATACTGATGAAGGCAACAAAAAGTAACTCCTCTAGGTGGTATCCGTGATTTTGTAAGATACTCTCTCCAAAACACTAAGAAAATAGATAGATTGATTAGTAGAAACTATTACACTTTTACCATTCAAGAGGATGGTCTCTCCAAAATACTTAACCTAGGATAACTTCAGCCCACCTAACAAACAACATCCTAACTTATTAAATAGTGCCATATACTGCCTTACAAGAGATGGGATGCTGCACGCCTAACTCAAAACAATAAAACAACTCAAAAGACCCATTAGCTTGGTGCAGTAGATAATGCACGTTTATCACAAAATATTAAACAACTGAAAAAAGCCATTAGGTTGATGCAGTAGATAATGCACATTTACCGCAAAATATTAAACAACGGAAATCACCCATTAGTTTGTTGCAGGATATGCTGAAGTCTTATTTCTACCCTTCCTTGCATAGGTGTGTATGATTGGTGGTCTAACAGATTTTAATCCTCAAACAAGCAACAGAGAAGCCAAACAATAGGGAAACAATGGAGGTGGCATCTCTTCTTTCTCTGCTTGTGGGCTGTTCAGGGAAGGGGGAAAGGATGTCTGTATTTGGAGTCCCAACCCTAGTCAGGGTTTTTCATGCAAGTCCTTGTTCTCCTTGTTGGATTCCTCTCCCACTAGAGAGTCTATTTTTATGTGTTTTAGAGGATTAAAATTCCTAAGAAAGTTAGGTTCTTTATTTGGCAAGTTTTGCTTGATCATGTGAACATTGTGGATAGGCTTTTTAGGAGGAGAACCTCGGATCTTTCTGTTGTATCCTTTCTCGGAAGATGGACGAAGACCTTAACCATCTTCTGCAGAAGGAGCTATATGATAAGATTTCAGACATGATCCCTGCATCCTGGAACATGAAGAACCAGAAATCCTCTATTAAGGTCGTAGAAGAAGACATATCATCATTTTTTAAAACAAAAAATACTTTTTACAATAAGGCTTTGATTAACTGGAAAGAAGAGTGACTTCTGAATACTGGTCTAAGCAAGAGGACAAATTAACAATTTTCTTATCAAATGAAGTTCTCTTGAAATAAAAAGTTAGAAGATGACCTTTCTTGATGATGGAATTGATGTTGTAGATACATTTTTAGAAGGTTCCTTTTGGAAGTCTTCAAATAAAAAATTGTTTCTGAAGAAGGATCCTATACCAGTGAATTGGCTATTACATTTTGTGTGGTTCACTGCTGTGAGCAGTAGTATTTCAAGGATACCAATTCTTTTTGGAAGTGATGAAAGAAACAATAAAACGAAATAGCCAGAAGAGGAGAATTAAAAGCCCCTAGTTACCATTTTCCTGAAACTAACTGCTTGTCTTAAAAAGGTTTTTCGATTCCATTCATACCAAGTCTAAAATTGGTTACTTTGACAACATAAATCCAAATCAATTGAGCCTAAGGTTCCAAGATAAGGTTAATAAAGAACCACCATGAGTTGTCCCAGGGTCAGTAAGGGCCACTATAAGTATTAAAGGGGTTAGATAGTACTGGTTAGAGCCATGGTGGCCACTTACTGAGGATTTAGTATTCTACAAGTTGTAGGGTCAGCAAGTTGTCTTGTGAGAATAGTTGAGGTGTGGGAAAACTAGCTTGAATTCTCACAAATATCCAAAGAGAAAAAAGGTTCATAAAGCAACTAGGTTATGTTGTGTTTAGAATCACAGTTCTTTGAACGTATATTGACAAAAATCATTGAGTAGAGACAATGGAAAAAGTGAACGACCAATGATTTTGATCCTCATTGGCTAACGCAGTGAACAAACAGTAAATTGTAAATTGTCTTGCTATCTTTATTTAATTGAACCAGTTTTGCAGGTCTCCTAGATATTAGCATTAATTGAACCTTTATATAAATATGACCCGGACCTGCTTCATGCACTTCTGTTCTGTTTTATCTTGTAGGGAGATGAATTCTCCCAAATGCTGTGGTTGAACCATGAATGTATAGTCTTTTTTTAAGCAAGATACAAAGTTTTCATTAATTAATTAGAAGAAATTTAAACGCTCAAGGACGTGAACCCTTGAAAGAGTGTAAAGGAAAAGAGAAAAACAGAACAAAACATGCTGAACCAAAAAAGAACAATTAGGAAGAATGAATAAAAACATCCCAATTTATGAAAATAAAACTTGAAGAATAATATGACCAAATAAGCTACAAAATGAAAATTGAAAACCATTGAGAAGTACAAATTAATGATTTGCACATGGTATAGAATTATTGTATTCTATATTTTCCTAATTGAATAATGGCATAATTCTTTTATGTTCTCAAGCAAAAATAAGTTTATGTTTAGTTTTTTTATATGCTGAGTTTTTATGAGTTGTAGTTCTTTTTCTACTAGATTGTGATTCACTGGAGTCGAAGATTTGTATCCCTTGGAATTAACAGCACACTTATCTTTCAACGATGTTTGGAGTTTTAGGCTTTGTACATATTTATTTCTACAATTTACAAATTATTTTCAATGGATGTCTTTTTTTAGTTACATTGCATTGTCATGTTACTGCAACTTTTTAAGTTGAAGGTAAGCTGTTCTGTCCACCCCTCTTACCCCTGGGTGTGCTATAAATTATGTGGATCAATTGCATATTTATTATCTTTTTTGGTTACTATGTCACTGCAATTTTTATCATCGAACTATGTTGAATATGCTCTCTTATTTTTGGTAGATCGATACAAATGATACTAAAGTACCCACCTACAAGAAGTTTGAGTGGAGATGAAAGACAGCTCCTCTGGAAATTTCGTTTTTCATTGATGTCAGAGAAGAGAGCTCTCACAAAGTTTCTTCGATGTGTTGAGTGGAGTGATATTCAGGTTAGCTATTTTTCAACCCTACTCCCATCATCTCTGTTGATATCCTGGATGATTGAGCGCATCATCATGGATTCTTGATCTACTTAGTTATTTGAATCTAAAGAAATTTTGGCTTCCTTTCCTGAATATACACTAATTTGTTAGTAGAAAACCTGATTCATCTTTTTCTAAGAAAAAACGACAAAATAAAATTATTGTTTCTGTGAATTTACAAGTGCAGGAGGCAAAACAAGCATTAGAATTGATGCATAAATGGGAAACAATTGATGTCTGTGATGCATTAGAGCTTCTCTCTCCTGTTTTTGAAAGTGAAGAGGTACTCACTTATTAAAATAAAAGTCAATATTTTCATTCTTTAACCTTGTAATCATTGTTACTTGTTCTTTCACATGTATGTGAATAAAGTTTTTAAGACACATAGTGCAAGCAATCGGGGGCTTAAATGTCAAGGGAAAATTCTGTTTTTTGTTTTAATTTTTATTTTTTAAAAAATTGTATAAGAGGCAAAAATTTCATTATAAATTATAAAAAAGGATAAATGTTAGGATCTCTCTGTTACGAGAAAAACAGCTAATAATTAATAGCAATTATCAAAGAGAAAGTTACTACGTCAATAACCTTTTGAGGTAGAATAATCATCTCTTCTAAGATTCCTAACTCCTGGTTACAACCAATTCCTCCTACGAATGTTTCCAATACATCCTCTATTAGTACCATGTCAAAAGACTACACAGACAAGGCAGGCAGACGAGGCATCTCCTCCCAAGAATGTATGGATACTGAGTGGTGCATCAAAAGAAGATGTGTAATTTCGCTTGAGAAGGCAGCATGTTGCACAAGTTCCAAAAATATGTCAAATTCTCTATTTTTAATTAACACCCAATATCTAAAGAAACCAAAGTAAGTTTTTTTTTAAAAAGTTTTACAATTGAATGATAAAAAGGAAATTTATAGATAAATGTATGATACTGTGAATAATAAATAATAATATAATGATCATTTTTTATCTAAAAGAAGATATTGTTCAAAGATATAGACTTAAATGTAGTGTCTTTCTTATTTATTTCAAAAAGGAAGGGAAAAAAAAAGCTTAAGGAAAGGCTGAGGCATGTGCCTTAATGTCAGTGAAAGCCCCTTGCCTCTTGCCCACTCTTTGCTCCTAAGGGCTGTGCGAATAGATATGAGTACACCTGCACATTTGAGGGAGGATCATTGTGATACATAATTAAAGAGGTATTAGGAATTTTTCTAATCAAATTCTCGGTAAGGTGGTGAGTATCATCTCACTCCGGTTAGGAATTCTTCTATCTGACATTTTACTTGCAAGTTTTATGAAAGAAACTGAAAATCTGGAAAGTGTCTTGTATTTGCACTGAGCATCGTAGTATAGTAATCAAAATGAATTGGATAAATATATAATTGCCGCCTTAACAGGTTCGTGCATATGCTGTCAGTGTTCTTGAAAGAGCAGATGATGAGGAGCTCCAGTGTTACTTGCTTCAACTGGTTCAGGCTCTTAGATTTGAGCGATCTGATAAATCTCGACTTTCACATTTTCTTGTGCAGCGTGGTATGTGAATGCTTGTTTACATTCTAGTTAACTATGTCTATGTATTTCAGAGCCAATTTTATCTTTTACCATATTTTACCCAAGATTCCTTTGAACTTAGCAGCACTTCGCAATATTGAGTTGGCTAGCTTTCTCCGCTGGTATGTTGCCGTTGAGCTTCATGATCCGGCATATGCAAAACGTTTCTATTGTACCTATGAGATCCTGGAAGAGAATATGATGAAGGTGCATTATAGTAGTCTCATGAAGTACAGTTATATAAATGTAATATGCAAAGATGCAAATTGAAGAATTATTAATTGCGTTATAATGGTGGGAGTTTGATAAATTTGTGCTTGGATCTGTATCTCCCAAGCAACTTATCCTTTCTTTGGAGCATACAGATGACAGTAACATGGTTCCCTGGGAGTGGATTAATTATGCACAATTAAAAATAATTAGAACTGTTCATTGCAGTTGACTGCTGGTGTCAATGGGGATGAAGATGGTTTTAAGCTATGGCATGGTTTGGTGCGACAAACTGAACTGACAGCTCAATTGTGTTCAATAATGAAGGATGTAAGAAATGTACGCGGCAATACTCAAAAAAAGACAGAGAAGCTTCGACAGCTGCTTTCTGGTCTTTTGAGCGAACTTACATACTTTGATGAGGTACATTATAGAATGGATGGTGCCTACTGCGGATCTTAGAATTATGAGCAACCTGCAGGGCCTTGTGTGTACATTTTGATTCAACAAAGTTCATTCTTAGTTGCATGATGTTTCTGGTTGTTTATATTACTAACTTCATGGGCTTTTCTCATTCCTAGCCCATACGATCGCCATTGGCTCCAGGTGTGCTCATTGTTGGGATTGTGCCAGCAGAGTCATCAATATTTAAAAGTGCACTGCATCCTTTGCGTCTTACTTTCCGAACAGAAAATGGCGAAAGCTGCAAAATCATATTCAAGAAAGGAGATGATATTAGGCAAGACCAATTGGTAAAGTTAAATGATCTCCTCCCTCCCTCTCCTGGCTCTTGCAAACCTCATTTGTCATCATGAATTTTTGGTATCTATAGGTCGTTCAAATGGTTTGGCTCATGGATCGCTTGCTTAAATTGGAAAATCTTGATCTTTACTTGACTCCTTACAAAGTTTTGGCAACTGGACAAGATGAAGGCATGTTGGAATTCATCCCATCTCGATCTTTGGCACAGGTACCAAGCACCTCCAAAACAGTTCATTTTTCTTTGCAGATATTTAGTCTTTTAAAAAATCCTCAGCAAGAAATTAGAAAACTGTTTCAACCTTATTCGGAGAACTTTCTTAGTTCTCAATACTGGGCAAGGTTGACGCACACAACCTCGAGGAATCAGGATTCTTTTAGTAGTACCTAAAAAGAACTAAAAAATAAAAAAAAGAAAAACTAAAACATGTATACTATCTTTGATTTTAAACAGTTTCCCTGCCAATTCTTTTAGGTTAGTATTATTTACTTGGCTTATAACAATATTTAGCTTGCTTGCCGCTTGCATGATTTTGTGATAGGTCAATTAAGATGTATTGTTCTTGTTTCTAGATACTTTCAGAACATCGGAGCATTATAAGCTATCTGCAGAAGTTTCATCCTGATGAGCATGGGCCCTTTGGAATCACAGCTACCTGTCTTGAAACATTTATTAAAAGCTGTGCTGGATATTCTGTCATTACGTACATATTGGGCATTGGAGATAGGTGGTTATTCTTGAGCTGTGTAACTTAATACCCAACAACGAAGAGCTTAAAATCCCCGTTTAATCGATTGTTTCCGTCAAGGAAGATAGCTGAGAATTCATTATTTTCTTGATAAAATTTTAAATTGCTGAGCATGTAGATGTGTCTGTATCTTTGAACTAAAGAGGGTGGCAGCAACAAGGAGGCCACCTCCGGAATGAGCTTAAGTAGAAATTCTCTCATCTAGCTTTTTTAAGGATTTTTATCTGTTTTAGTGTTGGTAATTTGATTCATAACATAGAACTTTGCCTTTAATTGGATTGAAGCTCAAATTATCCGCACCCCTATCACCAGGGTTGTACTCGGACACTGATCTTGGTTTTATACAGGCATCTGGACAATCTTCTCTTAAGGGATGATGGGCGTCTTTTTCATGTTGATTTTGGCTTTATCCTCGGCAAAGATCCCAAGCCATTTCCACCTCCCATGAAGCTGTGCAAGGAGATGGTTGAGGCCATGGGCGGGGCTGAAAGGTATACAAGTGTTTAGTAGTTAGCAAAAATGTGTAGATTTTCCTTTTCCCTGAAGTCCTTGGTCCATGCACGAGAAACTAATTGCTAACCATTTCTTCCTTCAGCCAATACTACACAAGGTTCAAATCGTATTGTTGCGAAGCATACAATATTCTTCGAAAGTCGAGTAATCTTATCTTAAATTTATTTCACCTAATGGCGGGTTCCAATATTCCTGACATTGCTTCTGATCCTGAAAAGGGCATTCTTAAGGTGAGTTTCTTGCTCCATTTGGTTCGACTCCTAAACTAAAGTATTTCTATTGTTGATCTGATCTTAAAGATGGTGGTGGCACAGCTTCAGGAGAAATTTCGCCTAGATTTAGATGATGAAGCATGTGTACATTTCTTCCAAGGTCTTATTAACGAGAGCGTTAGTGCGCTATTTCCTCAAATGGTTGAAACAATTCATCGCTGGGCGCAATACTGGCGGTGAGCGAACTGTTGGACTTCAAGGTCAGAGTAGAGTAGTTTGGTAGTTATTTACAGTCGTTTTTCCTTCTTTTTTTTCTGAAAAATATTTTTAGTTGTTCGAAGTTCTCTGCCAGCAATGTTCAGCCTCTTCTTCCCCATCCTACTAAATAGAAAAATAAAACTTCTCCATCAGAAAAGTGGCTGAGGTTCTATATTATGACACTGTAAATATTCAAATTTAAAGAACAAGGACCATGATTGGTAGCCGCATAGCTTCTTTTTCTGTTTAACTAGTCCGTCGGACTTCGCATTTATTATGTAGTAGATGTATTTTCGTAACTTCTAATTCTTGAAAGAGCAAAAGAGAGAAACTAAAGTGAAATATATGGATGAATAGTTATATGTATTTCATTTTGATTTTGAGAGTATGGTAAGGACGTATTTATGTTTACAAATATAAGACACATATATGTATGTATATTACTTTTATCTAAACAATTAAATATATTTTCTCTTAAAAGAATAAGAATGGAAATTAAAGAGCAAGATTTTATAAGAAAGAAAATCTGGAAGTAGGCGGGTAGAAAGAGATGGGTAATTAGTGAGACCATAGGAGAATTATTCGATGCAACCACACATTGTGTATTAGTTTTTCTCAGTTGCATTGCATCTAATGATATAAAATTGTTAGGTATATATTCTTTTAGCTTTTTCTAATAATTTATGAAGTGGAGAGGGACTAAGGAGAAACGAATTTAATAAACGAGTATTATACTACATATAAAATAGGTCAAGATCTAACGGTAGTAATTTAACCTGAGGTGCCAGAGACTTGGTGTATTCTTTCATGTAATTTACCAGTGAACATCTTTTATCCCAATACAACTTGACAACTTTTAAGTGTAAGTGATATATGTATAGTTGTGATTCAACCATATGTATGAAACTTCAGTTTTAGAAACAAAAAACAACAGGACCATTATTGCAAGTTTATAAAACTAAACGGGTTTGTAATTTCTAAAAACTTCATTTTTATTTTTGAAATTTGACTAAATATACAATTATTGTATCTAAATAAGATGTTAAGAAGAAATGAAGAGAAATGAGCTTACTCTTCAAAGATTGGAAATAGAAACATAAATGTGTAGTGTATGGAACCTTAACTTTTACCCACATTCGTTTGAAATGAGGAGTTATTCACATATAACTAAAATTTCCAAAAATGTCTTCAGAAACAGAAAAATCCAAACAATATCAAATTTTAAAGAGACTATATAAGAATGAGAAAAATCAAAGCGTACCGCCAACGTATTAGTGTTGATATCGATATCAATTAATATATTGAAAAGTAGTTTACACACTTTATATATATTATAGAAAAATAAATTAAAATATTTACAAAACATCACACTTTCGTGGATTATTATAGATAAATAGTTTGTGCTATTTTTTATATTTATAATTATTTTAAAAAAATTGTTACTTTTAGAAAATATATTATTTATTAATATAATAATTGAGACTAATAAACCTTTTTCAGATTATTTCATCTGTAAATATACAACAGGGTTAATTGTTAATCTCAAATCATCTTTCAACTTCTTGCTTATAAGAACGATCATAACACTATAATGTTACAATTATGGTGGACATACCGATGAATTTAGCACAAGTTAAGGGTTCAAGTTCTCCCTTAACTTGATGCTCTTTATATTATAAAAAACTAAAATAACATTAATTACAAAAGTTAGTTTGATGGTAAAATTGTCTTTCATCTCTTTTATTTTGACTAATCTATAAAGTTGGGTGAATAAAATTTCTAGATCCCCTCTGTTTTAGGTTTGGCCTCATTGTGGTTATTATTTAGTCAACAAAATTTAGATTTCACGGTTTGTACTTTTGTTACCAAATAAGACAACTTTTTGGTTAAAGAAAAAGACAAGTTTTGCATAGGTAATAGAATGTAAACCCTGAATTTAGTTGAAACTAATCAAAAGTTTTAACTACAATGATTTAGTGTGTTTAGGTGATTTGAGTTTTGTTGGTGAATAATGAGTTATAGCAGCATGTTTAAATTGTAAAGATTTCAAGCTTGAGAGTTTAATCCTCCAATTGTAAAACACATCTCTAACACCTTCAAATTCTTATTATTTGATAGGAGGGATGAGAAATACAGATTGTATTGTGGTTGATTTAAGGTTTCCATCTCATTCTTCTCCCCTTTTGCATTTGGGGAAATGGTATTTTTAAGTTCAAACACATGCGAGTGGGAAAGCTTTGGCCGAGTCGACAAAAACTAAAAATCAAAATAAATGAGTACTACTGGACACTTGGCGCCTATTAGTTGGACAGATAGCGTAACCTGATTTCATGACGTGGGCGGTTTTGATTGGTAGAATTACGGACACTAGAAAGATTTCAGGGGTAAAATCGTATTTCCGCGCTAACTTGATCGCTTCTTTATTAGGCCATTCTTAGCAAACATTCTACCTCTACCGCCATATTACGCGTCGCTCTGAAGGTCCATTTCTCTTGCTCTCTTCATACCCTTCAATACACCTCTGTGCAGCTCTCAGAGGTAATCCCAATCTTCCGAATCTCGATCTGCTTGTTTCTGAGTTACACTTCTTCAGATAATAGCGATAGATTCGTTCCATTCCGTTTTTGTGTTTCTCCCTCTCTCTACTGTTGATCTTACGTCGGAGTAAGATACTTCTGATATGTTTCCATCGGTTCTTAGGATGTTTAAATCGTTTTTTTTTATAAGAATTTCGACCACTTTTACTTCTGTTGAAGGATTTCTTTTTCGATTTCGAACTTCTTGACGTGTTTGGCGGATCTATGGTTCCGATCTGTTTTGTTTGGGCCTTGATTGTTTGCTTCTCATAGATCCTGGTAATAAAATGTTAGTTACTTAAAGGTACTGTATGAGTCAACCGGTGCTTCGGATGATCACAATAGCGATCTCACTTTGTCACATGCATTATGTCGTTCATTTACTCGCTTTCTTCTCCGTGCAATTAAGGGCATGGTAAAACTTCTCTGGATTTCTTATGCTGCCTCTTTTTTACTGTAGATTTAAACTTACTTTTTCGAATTATCAGTGTTCTAAATAATTTCACCGATCGTGCGGTTTCGTAATCATTGACATTTCTCTTTGAGTATAATACTTTTGCTTTAGCAGGAACTTCCGCGTTACGAACAGAGATGGGGCTCACCTTCGGAAAGCTCTTCAGTCGGCTGTTTGCTAAAAAAGAGATGAGAATTCTGATGGTTGGTCTTGATGCCGCTGGTAAGACGACCATTCTCTATAAACTCAAGCTTGGAGAGATCGTTACAACTATTCCTACCATCGGTATTATCCCTCCCTTCCTTTCATTCTTTGTGTGTAATCCTGTTTTTACGCAACTTAATAGGTTGTGTAATCATTCCAGAGGAGCTACTAGGCTCAGTATGTTTTCATTGATGTGGTTGGATTCCATGACAAGTCATTTGAAATTATAATTGGTTTTTATCTTTATTTGCAGGGTTTAACGTGGAGACTGTGGAATATAAGAACATCAGCTTCACTGTCTGGGATGTCGGTGGTCAGGACAAAGTATGAAATTACAATATTTTTTTTTTTTTTATCTTTTGTTAGCTGTGTACAAGCTTTTCGATGCATTTTTCTATCTCTAGTATAATCCATTCATGAACAACTGTTGTTTTTGCACAACCAAAAAATGAAATTTGTCTTTCCACAGATTCGTCCATTGTGGAGGCACTATTTCCAGAACACTCAAGGTCTTATATTTGTGGTGGACAGTAACGATAGAGACCGTGTTGTTGAGGCAAGAGATGAGTTGCATAGAATGTTGAATGAGGTGTGCTGAATGTCTGCATCATTCATTAACTTTAATTGTTGGAATTGTAGATTTCATGCTATCCACTTTGTCAATAGACTTATCAAGTTTAGTGTTAAATACGACAATTTGAACTTTAGTGGCTAGATGTGATTATATTTATTGCAATGCCAGACGTATGAAATTCTTTTTTTTTTTCCCTGTCCAGTGAAAACCAGACAATAATGGTTTGTACATAATTATAGCGAATAGTTGTGCTTCTTTGTGCTTTGTAGGTTTTTTCTTCTAATAATCTATGGGATAGATAATTTATAATTCAAGATGACTGTGAGGAGGTCACAATTCTCTAATGCCTCTTAGACGACATTGGTTAGAAGTTAGAACTACGCTTAGTACTTAATGATACTTAAAGAAGGATCGAGCAAGGGTAATAGCACCTGAAATTTGTTGGCATTTGATTAAAGATACTAACATTTCATGCAGCTTGGACTGCCACCCCATTTCCAGCCAGACAAGTCATTCCTTTATATTTCTCCCGATCATTTATTTTACTCGTTTGCTCCTTGAATTGAATTGGTCAATTATTTTATTGGGTTAAATACATATATGTTAAGATTGAATTGCGACTGAAGCTTTTTTATTTTTTTCCACCGACTACAGGATGAGCTTCGAGATGCAGTACTACTAGTGTTTGCTAATAAACAAGATCTTCCCAATGCAATGAATGCCGCTGAGATTACAGACAAGCTTGGTCTTCACTCTCTTCGGCAGCGCCACTGGTAATCTTTGTGTTCTTCCATACATTACCACTTTTGCTTCATGCAATACTGTTCTAAAGTCGGATGAACGTCTGTGATGTTTATAGGTATATCCAGAGCACTTGTGCGACCTCCGGGGAAGGGCTTTATGAGGGATTAGATTGGCTTTCGAACAACATTGCTAACAAGGTACGTGCGCCCCCCCCCCCCCCCCCCCCCCCCCCGCCCCCCCGTCTCCTTTGGTACTCAGCCTTTTCCTATGGGTTTTATTATTATAATTTTGTTACTCTTTTTCCTTTTTAATATTTAATTGAGATTAAGAAAAGCATACTGGTATTGGAAGGGAAATTGAGTTTTCTTCAAGGACCGGATAACATTTTTAAGAAAATGTCGAAAGCTTTCTATACTTAAAGTTAAATCACAAAATTAATAGTGAATAAAAGAAAATTAGTAAGGGATAAAATTGGTGAAAATATTTACCAAATATAGCAAATTTTCAAATTTTATTAATAGTAACATCTATAGACATGGGTATCTATTATTGTCCATCTTGGTAGAATTTTTTTTTTTTTTTTTAAATATTTTAATTCATTATGGTATATTTGAAAAAGCTCCAAAATAAAAAGGTTAATAGCTTTTAAATTTTTTTATTTGTGTTGAAAGGATTCTTGAACCTTGAAAGAGTATATAGTAATAGTAAGTTTGTAAACCTTTAAGATATAGATAACTTGATTTTGTAATTATCAACTTTCTAAGGTTAAATTGTGTGGAACGATTAACTTTTGAAGTTTACAAAATAATAGACAAAATTGAACATTTTGTCTCATAAGATATGCAAGTTTAGAACAGGTAGGTTTGTAAATTTTAAATAAATGCTAAATAAGTCAGACCTATTTGACACAAAAGTGAAAGCTAAAAAAGTTTTATTAAACATTTAATCAAATTGTAAACATTTATCAAATATTTCAGATCGATTAAATAGATTTAAGAGTATAGAGAAGTTTATGGATTGAACTTCATCACTTAAACCTAAAAGTAAAGAACAATATGGTTTCAAGTATTTAGCCTTTTGAAATTTAGTTACTGTGATTCTGCATTCTCCTCAGTTTAAATCAGAGAAACTTCAAACGAATTTATATTGTAATTGAAGAAGAAACATGGACAAACATTATTGTAACTTTTCTTATCTTACTATTGTTTTATATCTTTAAAAAAAAATTATATCTATAATTATACACTGAATGGTCTAAATAGTAAAAAAGACTCAATGCATCTAAAGAACACTAAAAAGGTAATGAGTTGCGATTAATTTGAATTTATGTGTGGTAGTTGTTGAACACTGACATATGTGTTGAATGTTGTGTGTGCAATGCAGGCGTAAAAGCTGTTAAAAGAGTTGTCTTATCGACTGGCAATCCTGGATGCAGGGGTGAACGTTATCTACTTTTTCTTGTTTAGTATTTCTTGCCTTTTCTTTAGGGATTGATCTTTCGTAGTGTGGATCTACAGTCATAATTGTAATGGTTGTTCGTGTACTCATCTGGGCTTGTGTGTGTTTAATGAGCTGATGTAATTCAAAATTTAACCCCTCACTTCTTCAGCTGAAATTCATTTTATCCTTGCATTCTTTTGAAAAATATCTACCTCATCTTGGCTTAAAGTGGCCACAACATGAAGTTCTCTTTTCACCTAAAGTATGAGTTTCATTTTTATTCAACACAAAGTTTATACTTACAAATTCATTGGATCAAAATCATCCATGCAATATTCGTTGTCATTGTCCACAACCTGTAATTTTTGGCGACCATCCTTAAACAAAAGATGGGCAACTTCTTTAATTCCTTGTGGCCTCTGATCATTCTTCTCTATCACTGAAATTATTTTTTTCTTTATAGTTTCTTCAACAACTTCGCCCCCTGATTGGTGAGGTTGCAATCCAAGAATTGCAAGGCATTCTTTTTTGAAATCCATGTCGTTGGAGTATAAAACTAGGCCAGCCATCGCTTTGGCTAAATCAGGGGCAAACCTACTGATCTGAAAATGAACATAGAAGTATGTTTAGGAAGTTACACTGAATTACTACGAGAAGCGTACAAGACAGTTCCATGAATAAACATGCAAAGAACTGATCATGAACACCTAAAATCTACAGAAAGCAAGCTCTTATCCTTTTGGCGTCAAAGCACTGGTCTTGGTGCATGGCAGGTCATTTTGATGGAAATCGGATGTGATAGTGAAATTACAGTATTATTGATAGCAATATAGGAATGATTCCTCGTTACAATCTCTAATCTCAAGATTGAAAAACAGAACTATGCTTCACACACTCTCACTTCTACTGCTAAACTATCTTTCAAGGAAGAACAGAAAAAGACTTCTTACTTCTCAAATCTAACTAACTTTTATTTATACTAACTTTTATTTATACTAACTTCTAACCCCCTATTATGCTCACGTGTTACTTATACACATGTTACTTCTTATTCCCTCTCCTACTATATTGGTTATATTGGTGTAAGATAGGAGGTCTATCATTGTACTCCTCCAAATTGCAAGGTAAAAATCTCGAAAACGTTGTTGCATATCCTCAATCAGCTTCCATGTCGCCTCATGCCGAGGCAGTCCCTTCCAACTCACTAACACGTCCCACCCTCCAGCTTTGTTCTTCAAATATCCATAGATTTCTTCAAGTACAGCCTCCGCTCGTGATTTTTTGTCAAATAGGGAATGTCGTGCTGGTTCTCATTGTGCTATCCCATTACTTTCTTCAATTGAGATACGTAAAAAACTGGATGTATAGCAGCATTATTAGGCAAATCTAGCTTATATGCCACTGGCCCAATCTTCTCTACTACCTTGTAAGGCCCAAAGAATTTAGGAGAAAGTTTTTTATTCCTCTTTTTTCTCAAGGATACTTGCCGGTAAGGTCTTATTTTCAAAAAGACCAAGTTCCCACCTGATAATACACTTCTCTCCTCTTTAAATCAACATATTTCTTCATGTTATCGTGTGCCACTCTTAAATGCTCTTTCAAAGCCCCAAGCACTAAATCTCTTTCCTTCAGTTGTTCATTCAACGTTGAGTTCGGTGTATCTCTATCCCATAGTATATCAATGAAGGGGGCAACCAACCATAAACTGCTTGAAATGGGGTGACCCCACGTGATCTTTGGTACGTGGTATTATACCAATACTCCGCCCAATGCAACCACCTTATCCACTCCTTTGGTTTTTTACCACAAAAACAAAGCAAGTAACTTTCCACTCCACGATTAACTACTTCCATTTGCCGATCAGATTGAGGGTGGTATGCGGTAGTGTGGTTCAATCTTGCACCTGCCAATCTGAACAACTCCTTCCAAAAATGGCTTAAAAACACCTTATCCCTATTTGAGATTAAAGATTTAGGGAAGCCGTGCAACCGTACTACTTCCTTAACAAACAATTCAGAGAGTCTTTGCAGTATATGGATGTTTTAACGGTAGAAAGTGCCCATATTTGTTGAATCTATCAACCACAACAAAGATGACTTCGAACCCGTTTTCTTTCGGCAATCCTTCTACAAGGTCCATTGAAATTTCTTCTCATACTCTACTAGGAATTTCAAGAGGTGTCGGTAACCCAGCTAGAGATAGTGCCAATGTTTTATTCCTTTGACAAATCATACACTTCTCACAATATTTTTTTACCTCCTATTTCATCCCTTCCCAAAAAAGCTCCCCAGTTAATCTTTTGTATGTCCGCAAAAATCCTGAATGTACTCTGAATACCGAGTCATGGTAAGTATGTAGAATCATAGGAATCAGTTTGGATGACTTGGATATCACCAATCGATTCTTATACAACAACATCCCCTACTTTACTAAATATTTACTATTATGATCCTCCTCTTTTCCTTCTAACTCTACTTTGATTTTATGCAACGACTCATCTTTCTCTACCTCTTCCTTTATGACTGCCACATCAATCAAATTTGGAGCTCTCAAATTGTTTAAGTGAATTGTAGGGGGCATTCTAGACAAGGCATCAACAACTTTGTTCTAAAGTCCTGGTTTATATACCTCTTCAAATGAATAACCAAGGAGTTTGGATATCCACTTCTGATATTGGGGTTGAATCACCCGCTGCTCCAACAAAAACTTCAATGACCATTGGTAAGTTTTCACTATGAAGTTTCTTCCAAGCAAATAGGGACGCCACCTCTGAACTTCCATGACCATTGCCATTGATTCTCTTTCGTATATCGGTTTAGCCCTATCTCTAACTGCTAAAGTATGGGTGTAATAGGTAATTGGCCGCTTGTTTTGCACCAGTACTGCCTCCAATCCAGACCCAGATGCATCTGTCTCTATTTCAAACGGTATACTGAAATTTGGTAATGCTAAAACAGGAAGACACATCATAGCCTGCTGTAGTTTGATAAAAGCTTCTTGAGCTTCCACAGACCACTTAAACCTTTCTATCTTCAGTAGTTGTGTCATGGAGCTGCAATCGTACCATAACATTGCACAAACTTCCGGTAATAACCGATTAAGCCCAAGAACCCCTGAACTTCCCTCACATTAGTTGGTATGGGCCACTCCTTGATGGCTCGAATTTTCTCCAGACCTACCTCCACTCCATGCCCGGAAATGATGTGCCCTAAATAGTCCACTCTCGGCTTAGCAAAACTGCATTTCTTCTTATTTGCATACAACTCACTCTTTCTCAACGCCTCGAGCACTACCTTCATACGATTCAAATGAGCCTTTAAGTCACTGCGGTAGATTAGTATGTCGTCGAAAAGTACCAGGACAAACTACCTAAGATACGATCGAAATACAACATTCATCAATGACTAAAATGTAGATGATGCATTTGTTAGTCCAAATGGCATCTCCATGAACTCGTAATGGCCTTCATAAGTCCTAAATGCTGTCTTCTCAACATCTTCTACACACATTCTAATCCGGTGATAACCTGCCTTCAGATCAATCTTGGTAAACATGGTAGCTCCATTTAATTCATCATAAAGTTCCTCGATCATAGGTATAGGAAATTTATCTGGTATAGTCACGTTGTTTAAGGCTCGATAATCTACACAAAATTGCCAACTTCCATCTTTCTTTCTTGCCAGCAACACATGACTTGAGTAGGGGCTCGTACTTAGTCGTATTATTCCTGAAGACAACATTTCCTCCACCAGTTTTTCCATCTCGGATTTCTGCTGATACACATAACGATATGGCCTCATGTTCACTGGATCCACCCTTTTTTTAAGTGAATATGGTGTTCTATCGTTCTCCAGGGAGGTAGTGTCTCATGCCACTAAAAACCGTCTTCAAAACTCTTCAATACTACCGCTACTGATTCCTCCACAGTTAATTCCTATCGAATCTTCTTTCTTAGATGATTCTCTCCTTCCCAAGGCTCTGCATTCCACTAAGAACCCCCGATCTTCTTTTCCCCAAGTTTTCATCAAAATTATCAAACTTGGTCAGACTTGGATCATCTTGTATGATAACCTTCTTCCCCCGATGCATAAATGTCAGTATCAGGTTCTTCCAGTCTACCTCAGTCGTGCCTAAGGAATACAGTCATTGCATTCCTAATATAGCGTCCACGCCTCCCAATTCTAAGGGTAAAAATTCATCAATCACTTTCCACTCCCCCAACATCAACTCTACGGCCTCACAAATACCTTTTCCTTTAATCGCAATACCTGAGCCTAATATGACTCCATAATTTGATGTCTCTTTCGTATTCAACTGTAATTCCTTCACCAACTTTTCTGAGATGAAGTTATGTGTCGCTCTGCAGTCTATCAACACTATAACTTCTTTCTCCTGTATCAATCCTTTCACCTTCATTGTTCTTGGATTGGATAGGCCTACCACTGAATTGATAGATAGTTCCACTACAGTTTGGTTTTCCCCTGCGACCTCAATGACATTCAATTCCTTCTGAACACTTCCTTCTTCAATAATTTCGAACCCCTCGTCTTCTCCCCGCATTACAAACATACTGCTCTTTAGCCTTGCACTTATGATTGTGAGAGTATTTCTCATTACAACGAAAACACATGCATTTCTCCTTTCGAGACTGAAACTCAGCATCAGACAGCTGCTTCGTTGATCCTTCTTTCCAAACTTCTCTCGTTGATGTTCCCCGTAGGGTGATCGTTCTCATCGGCCAACTCGTACTCCCTTTATTTACTCTGGTGTTCGCATTCGTATTAGACTTAGTACTATTATACGAATTAGTTAGTTTCCCCCACAATATCTGGAAAGATTTGCTTTGTGCCAAATATCCTCCCTATTCTCCACTTTTTGTGCTAATCTCATCATTTGCGCCAATCCTTTCGGTTCCTAGAAATCCATCTCAACCTGAATCCATGGCATTAATCTAGACATAAACGTTTCTTCCACCACTTTCTCTGGTAAATCTGAAAAGGTGGTACCCATTTGTCGAACAAATTTTGGTATTCCTCCACCGTTGTTTTCTGTTGTATACCTAAAAATCCTCCATATAACTATCCCTCCCTCATGGATCGAAATCGGACTAACAAACTTCTCCCATTCCTCTTGGGAACGATACCAATTCAGTGCTGGTCCCTCGAAACTAATGGTAGCAACAGTCATTTTCTCAAATTCAATGAGTTTATGGATTTGGAAGTACCTTTCAGCGCGGAAGAGCTAGGAATTAGGATCATCTCCATTGAATATCGGCATCTCCACCTTCTTAAACTTGTTGCTTTCTTCGTCCGCTTTCTTTTCTTCTTTCTTTGTTTTGCTCTCACGTCTTGAAGATCCTTCGTCTTCGTTATCATTCTTCGTCGGAAAATTCCGCATTGATAACTCGGTTTTTTTTTGTGCTTCGATCTATCTTGCACTGCCGATTCCATGAATCGCAACATCATTTGATTTTGTCTCCATATTCTTCGATAATACATTCAACGTTTTCTCGATCGTAGGTAATTTGTTGATTTCTTTTTTAATTCCATGTAATTCCTGAATGAACATTTCCATCTTCTCTTCGATCCGAGTCTGCACCATTTTCGTCCTTCTTGCCCGAGATCACACGCTCTGATACCAATTTGATGGAAATTGGATGTGATAGTGAAATTCTAGTATTATTTGATAGCAATATAGGAATGATTCTTCGTTACAATCTCTAATCTCGTTACAATCTCTACTCAAGAGTGAAAATCAGAACTATGCTTCACACACTCTCCTTCTTTTGCTAACCTATCTTTCAAGGAAGAACATAAAAGACTTCTTACTTCTCAAATCTAACTTTCCCGCCTTCCCACTGACTTTTATTTATACTAACTTCCAACCCCCCATTATTCTCACGTGTTACTTCTTTTTCCCTCTCCTACTATATTGGTGTAAAATAGAGGGTCTATCACATTTGTATCCTAATAGAGTGAAAATTACTCACCGAACTTGATGTCCTAAAAAAAAAAGAAAATTAAAATACCTATGCGACTTTGAAAAAGGTTCAGATTCATTGCAGCAAACAAGTGCACATGCAAAAGGAAATGTGTATAATATTTGTTGCATTTCCAAGAAAATAATAACTCGTTGTAACAAAATCATTTTTCAAAGATGAATATGTAGTGGCATTCCTAGTTACGCCCTCAAGAAGGATTTTCACTTAAAAACTAAAAGAAAATGCACCGGCTTCATGATTAATTTAGTCTATGCACTCCTGACAATGAAATAGAGATCTACCTTGAGGTTATCAACACTGAGAAGAAATCCCGCATGTTTATTCTTGAAGTCTTCCAGTGCAAGTTGAACTGCTTTGCTTATGAGTTTTTTATCGAATCGAGTCTGCTGCACCACTGGTGTGGCATTGGCAACAAGCTAACGTGGAAAACGGATTTTAAACCACTATTTGGATAAAATAACAAAATAAAAGTTCATTATTAACCTTTTAAACATAAGATTTAATGAATATTACCTTATGATAGTAGTGGACAACAATATGAATATGAAAAGATAAGGGCGTCTGTTCCCACTTTAATAGTGCATGCCTTCTTTGATTGATAGCACATTCCAAAGTCAATCCATGACGTTTCCAGTCAATGAATGTTAATGCCTTTAGAAATGCCTCCGAGATCGAACAAGGAGCAAAATCTTTAAAACAAAGAACCTACATAACCATGTGCCGTAATTTAAGTTAAGCCAGAGTTGTAACAATCAAAGAAAAACCAGGGAAACATTTATGTAACACTTGTTTCTGGAAACTTCCTCAAATAAACTTCTTATATGGAAAACTTGCATTATACTTTCTGAAGCGGAAAGAACAGGAAGGAAGGGGTGTAACAGTTCAAACAACCTTTGTATCAGAGCATCCTGCTCCAAAGCAATTATTGGTCAGATTTGATATTTCACCAATCACAACTGCTGCCTCCACTACCAGTTTGGTAATTTTATGCTTGTCTTCACAAACCATTCCACCCCCACTCTTCAGTTCATCCCTAAAGTTCGAAATTTGGAAGAAAGAATAAACAAATACATGAGTGCTGAGTTGGGGTAAGCTTCCCTAAACCTGGCAAAAATGTGGAACGAATTATCTTTGCATCTCAATAAGAAATTATTTGTTCTCTTTATAACCACCTAAATCCGAAGAAGTTTACTCTAACAACGACTGGCGTAAACTGAAGTCACAAACTCACCTGTTAGGGAAACAAGAGTTGCACATCGAACTAGATCCATGCCTTAATACAAAATCCTCAAGGCCCAATTTCAAAAGATCAAGGGTTGAGGCTGTGAAAGAGGAACCCGAGAACAAGTTTTCTAGGAAAACAGCATCATTAAGTGACCCTGAGGTATCCTGGCCATCGGCCACAACTTCCATTGCAATATTCTTGAGAAATTCAAAAAGGCTTATGAGTTCCTTTATTTCTAAGTCATCGCCAGAGAAAGTTAAGGTAAATTGAAAAAATTATTTGTGTGTGTGTTCATGTAGATTATTTGTTCCCTTATAGTTCAGGTTTCTGGATGCATATTTCTTGTACATGATACCATCTGTTATTTCTAAATATGATACCCTTGTCAAGTCATGCACGATTAAGTATATAGCAATATGAGATAGACCATATTGACCAAATCAGTCCTAATTAGAAATACGTAGATCAAAAACCAGATAAAGAGGGCAATAAATTGCAGTTCGTTTTGCAGAGTTCTACTGAATTTTGTCTTCAGCATATGCTATTGGAAATGTAAATAGAGCAGCGATTCAACTTACTGGGACCTTTAGAATAAGGATCTGCAAAATAAAGCGAGATACACTCAGGTAAGATGTGACTATAATTCAATAAAGAGAAACAAGTTGAGAAATATAAATTCCATAGTTGATTTGAAACACCAAATGATGTTGATTTGAGATGATTTTAAACTTCTCAATATCACTAGTGTCAGAAATAATAGAAGGCAAGTTAATGACAAAACTGATCTCCTTGCTTTAGTCTCTTGAAATCTTATCCCCAAGATGAGAGTCGAGAATGCAGTGCATATTTTGAGAATATAGGAGAGTATCCTAAAGCCCTCGTAAACTTCCATTATAGAATTTAAAAGAGCAAAGAATATCTTTTCAATAAAAAGCTTCATTTTCACTTTCACTTTCTATTCATTGAACCCACCCTGTTGTTTTGAATGCTTAAAAGAAAGCCAGAGAAACAAACAGTTCATTTACATTTTCTTGGTTTGACTGCATATGAATCCCCCTTCTATTCATTTACATTTTCTTCGTTTTCACTATGAGTAATGGCTGGCCATCAAGTGGTTTGAGTAATGGTCACATATCCATGATAGGAGTGCAAGAGCAGCAAAATTCATAATTACCCTCCACTCCAAACTTGATATTTCATCTGAGGACTAATTCATTTTGTTTTGTATAAAAGAGGCTTTCTAGCAAATTGCAACCGACCAGTGCCCCACATGAAAGCATTGCGCATATTGACTTATCATTTTGTGCAAATAGTAACTAAGACCGTATATTCCAGCAAAGGTGACAAGGACGAGAAGATGTGTGAAAAATATTAAAGCGGTAAAATAGCAGGCATACTGCAAACAAAATAGTTAAGATTCAATCAATTTTTTTCCTAAGATAGCAATTAGCAATACGTTCGGCAATAAAGAAGAAAGAGACCTGATGAAATAAGCAGTTGATCTCCGCCAGCAAAACATCAACACTTTCAGAAACAAACAAACACACTTCGGTTCCACTAGTTAATTTATTTTAAAAAAAGCCCAATTACTGCCTAATTCAAATAAAAATAAAGAGAAGTGACCAACAAGTTAATAACGGTTTCATACCTGAATTTCACAGCATGCTTAATGTTTGATGGTAGCCGAATTGGCTTCCTGGTAGTGACATTCTCTTTCAGATTCAACTGATAGCAACTTATCTCAGGATCAGAAATATCTGCAATCTCTAAATGGCCGTCAGTATATATACAATGCTCTCAACATTTAAAAGAACAGAATACAACTTTATGGGGCAAAGCAACTGAAAATGTATAAAAATGTGCTAGAAGGGCTGGCAAATTGTCGATAAATCAATTTTTTCCCCATCAAAAGAATTCCATCTTGTTTTCTGAATCTTCCGTTCCCACCAAACTTATCCTACACCTATTCTGCTGGCATATGGGAAGTGAAATAGAAATTCTATTACTTTAAAAGAGTACAGGAAGTGTTGAATGATTATGAACAATCTCTAATTCTTGGATACAGCATACGGCTATAAGTTATTGACTCTCCCTTGGAGACGATGCAGATGTTAATTTCATTCTTCCCCAGTCTATTAATTCAAACTGAAGTAATTTAGAGAAAATGGAACTTACTGGTCGTTCTCACGTAAACAATTCCATCTGCATAATACACCGGAAATGTATTAATCCATATAACAAACCCTAGTGCAGAGTATTTAAAAGATTTTTCAATATGAAGATAGATACATAATGGAGATAAAACTTTGATGAAGTTAGGTTTGCAGAATGCAGCTTTTTGAGAGGACGATGGTCAGACTCACTGTCTTAGCTTATTTGACTAAGGAGAAAATATAAGGAATCGTTTGTCGAACAATGTACGCACCAATTGCCTTACAGGTAAGAAGGTAACTATAATGAAATAGACAAATAACAAATATAGAAAACATAAACTACAGAGTATAGACACACATACAAATTTACGTGGTGCCTCTAGGGCTAGAATACAGAATAATCGACAGTGACACCTTCGTACTTAGTCATTCGAACCACCACATAACAATTTAAGGTATTCCATCGGTAGCTAACGGTAAGAGAAGTTAAGTATATTCAGGAAAACAACAAAGTTGTCTACTGCTATACATGAGCTACTGCATTGAACATAACGCAGGCTAAGAAATCAATAAAACAATAACACGAACGGTAATTAAATAATGTAAAGGTATTAATCAAAGCATTTTACTATTCATCAGGTGCTGCCAGAGTGCAAGAGGAGCAATTTCAATTACTCACCCCACGTTTCGGCAAGGATACCTTCGACGGGGCACTTCAAATCCTGAAACTCCTGTATGCAGTTTCCATGGCCGGTATCTGAAACTACATTAAAATAATAATAATGATAATAATCAAGAGTTTTACTCTACTTCTAAGTTGTATTGTAATTTTTTAAGCTTTGGTGCTTCATTCAAATTTGTTGAAACAAACTACGGACTGAGAAGAAAATCGTGAAAATGTGTGATAAACCAAAATTGAAACTGACTTAACGAGCTTACGAAATACTTCCGGAATCGCCGGCGAGAAAGAGCGTGGGAGATCACTTACTGGAAATACGAACAAGTGGAGGATCGGAAGCGGGAGAGCGTTGAAGAAGAACTGAGAGTCTGCAAAGTCGTTCGGAACAGATGCACCTCCGTATTGCCGAAGAAATTAGCTGCACTAATTCGTAAGCTCAGGACGAGATTTCTTTAAAATATACTCATGCTTTGAGTCTCAGGGAGAGAAAAAAGAAAAAAATCGGTCTCAGTTCCACAAGATTGATCTTACATGTAGGTAGAGATCTTGAAGAGAAGCAAACTCCATGATTGCAGATTTGAGAGAACACTAAAACCAACTCCCGCACTCTCGTAAATAAAACCATGCACGACGGTTTCCAATTCAAATCTCATTTTTATATGCTTCAAGTTGAGCCTGGCTTAAGAACAAACTTTTTTTATTCTTTGGCAGCAATCACCTAATCTCAAAATCTCATGCATCCCTTTTTCAGTTTAAAAAATATCAATAATAATTACAAACAATTCAATTTTTAATTTGATAATTATAAATTATTCATACTTTTTAAAATATTTCAATTCATTTTTTAAGCGTGTAAAAGTGAAATGCATGAAGACAAGAGAAACTCCTAGATTTCATATTTATACTTAAAGAAAGTAGGACTGAGGTCAATATTAGAAATGCTTTAGAAATAATGTTCTGTTTAATTTCTTATCAAGGATGATTCTACTTTTCAGATTACTCGAAATTTGTTCTAATTTCGTAGTGCATAATGCTCTTCACATCTATGGTTTCCTCCAAAGAAGTGGCATCCAAACATTTAGTTAGTGAATGTTAAGAGATTATTATAAAGAAAAGAAATTAGTCATTTGCCATAATTGAGCAAGTTTTCATGTGCCATCAAATCTAACAAAAAAGAAAAAAGGCTTTTGTCATTCCCTGTGAAAGCGTGACCAAGAATCTGAGGCTTACTTCCAGACTTCAGAGTACAGAAACTGATGCAAAATCACGATGACAAAAGAGATGTCTGGGTAATCTACTTTGTGATGAATAGCTGGAAAAAGTAGAATGAAATATCAGCGGTTAATACATACAACGTGCTGCTTTAAAGGGACTGGGGCTATTCATTTGGCTGCAGAGCGCCTTCTTGCCCCAGGACATTGCTTCGCATATCTTCTACGCATTGCCCATCTTTCTTTAATATCAAGAACACTATCTAATAAGTTGCTATCAGACATTTCGTGAGAAATTTCAAGCTCGTTGTTCAAGACTTCGCCTTTCACGTCTCCCCTTATTCTTTCAGCCTCAGCAAGCAGATCAAGAATGAGCATCTCAGTGGTCCTCGTAGTAATTCCACGTAGATACCAGGAGATGGGCGGTGGTGGAACAATAGCTGGCTCAATTAGCTGTTCCAGGCTCACCCTTGACCCTACTCTTCCCTTGCCCTTCGTGCAAGCATGATAATCTCCCAAGTTCTTTGGTTTTACTGGGAAGCACATTCTTTCATCAACAAATAGAGGCTCCACTCTCCAGCACCCTTCAAATCTCTTCATAAATCCAGCGTTCAGTTGCTTGAACATCATCTAACAACATCGAATCGATAATTAAAATCGAGAAATTTCTTCTCACCAATCTTTCAATTGTGAGGCCAATGATCATCAACCAAGTCACAACAAGATATGACCATAGAGCAGTATTACTATTTGTGTACCTTGGATATAAAACTTTCAAATTGGAGCATTAATATCACATATTGAACTAGCAAATGTTCAAATAAAATAACTCCCAAAAGTGAATAGACATGTAATTTCATACATACTAGGAAATCGAGAATCTGATTTTTTCCTACAAAATATCCTAGAAACAATCTTCTTATTGTTCTGAACAATAATGAACAAAAGAAGAAAGTGTCCAGTGCTTACTGAGTGATCTGCTCTGTTTTGATCTACTAGAACATGGACTGAAATTGTCCCTGACCACCAAAGAAATCTCCACAAAGCTGCTTGCTCCAGCTCAACCACCTGCCTCGAACCTTCATCGATCAAAACCCGTCTGGATATTACCTCCTGAAACGAAAAATTTTCCAAACTCAGCAGATGATACAGTTACAGCAAGATGCAGAACGGTAGCTGACGTTGATATATAGCTCGGCTCTTATCTAAATAGACAGAAACCAAAGTATTTTTTGTGAAATTCCAAAATAGTTTTTGTGATTGTGTTTAGCATGGACCTTGTGTTAGTGTATTCATCAAAAGTCACCTTTAGCCTCTACCTCGTATTTCTTTGTTTTGAGGTTTATAAATAACAGTCTTAAACTTATACCATACAAAATTTGAATATTTTAAGAAGACATCTTCCTAACTGCTTTCAGAATTTACTTATTTTCTCCCAACCAATCCTAAAATTTAACACCGCTTCAGCGCTATTAGTTAACCACAAAGGTTTAGGACTTGGAGCAATTAACATAGGTCTCCCCTCACTTCCTTGACATCAGTGGTTTGGTTATTCGTTATGGCAACAGAGCAATAACAATTGCACTAATCAAGCAGACACTGTTTTGATGTGTATTAAAGAAAGATGGTATAAATATTTGATTCTGACAATCAATAAATATTGAATGAAAATCAGTGTGACTAATAGCCAGAGTGAAAAGCTTGGAATTGAAATAAAAGGAAATCACTTACTTTGATATTCTTGAAGACTCTCTTGTTATCAGGGTCTGTCACAATATTATATACAGCGTCTGGTGGCAAACCAACATCAACTTTTACATTGAGTCTGCTAAGGGTATCTTTTGGTACACTGACCTACAATGAGTCCCGTTTAAACTCAATCAGCCTCAGTATATTTCTCTGGTGAAAAATATCTTATACGGGGACCTGATATATTTCTTACTAACCATCACTAACAATGAATCTTCAAGCTTAAGTGTTCAGAAGTATTTATGAGCAACTACTGCGAAATGCATACATTTAACTTAATTTTCGAAAAGCCTAAATACAGAAACCAAGTGCATATTTACTGCTGAAATAGGCGAAGAACTTTGTTTCATATCTTCCATCAATCGTATTTTCTAGAATTTATATTTTTATAAAAATTTTAACCATGTCCTTGAACTTTTACTTCTTTACATCAATCACATTCGTGTTGGAAATAGGCACGTCGCATCCAACGAACTACTGTAACTTTACTTGTCGATGGCAATATTTAAAATCTATAATTTAAAAATGAGTGCATCTTTTTTCATCTTTGACTTTAGCTAAAAAGCCATCAATAGATTAAAATAGTAAAGCAGGAATTAAGTTCAACAGACTTCATCCTTAATGAATCAAATGTAAAAATAAAGATGAAAGTGTGACCGGAAGAACGAGACTTAAAGTTAAAGTTATAGAGTTACAGGAAGAAAACGTGGCACTTCAAAACTTGAGTTCTGTAATTGAGGATATATCATAATCAATTTAATGAAATCCTAATTAAAGCAGATGAAGAGCTTAAAAGAGTAAAACGCATCCCCTTCCGCATTCACCACACACAACACTTGATTAGTTGTGCATTTCATTAATTCCAAGAAGTTATGATAGGAGAATCAATTTTCTTGTTCATCGAACATCATATCTAAAATGGAAAGCATGCCCTTCTATCTTGATATTATGATTGTCATTGTGCACCTTTATTTGTGGAGGTTTGTCGGTCCATGAAGGGTTCTCTCTCCATGCCTGTAGTTGCTTCTCCACATCAAGCTCCCAGGATGTAGAAGGTCCCTTCTTTTCCCCTTTTGTGAAAGGGCTCGTTGTCATTGACATTAACTTCTGACCGTCATTAGCCAATTTCTTAAGCTGAGGTTGCAACCGAAAATAAATGAACAAACAAAATGAAAACAGAGCGGGAAAGAGAGAACTTTCAACAATACATTTGATAATGAATTGCTTTTTTGTTTCAAGTCAACCTCTACGTAAAAAAATTGTAACTCAGTCTAAAATTTCCAGATTTCCTCTCTATTTATTTCTGTCCAACGGGCCTTTTTTTTTTTTTAAAGTAAATATTCGTTCCAAATGAAAGTTAAAAATTTTCTTATATTTTTCAGGATCACACAGAGATGGCTAACCTTGAGAGACTTTTGAAGTTTCTGAGAAAGCTGCCCAAGAAAATTAGAAATTGCAGGATTTAATGCCTCCAGAACATCATTACGCTCATTCTTGGAGACTTCTGTACTTGTTTTCGTCATCACTAGCTCTCCAGTAAGATCCCGGAGCACGTTTGATTTCAGATCAATCTGGTGTCCTTCTCTCCCCCTCTCGAATTCTTTCAATGTCAAATATACTTCATAAATACATGCCTATCAACATACTAAACTGAAGTTTCCCAATTATGACATGGATTTTGAGATTCCCAGACTTTCGGGAGTTTTGGGGTTGAAAATTTTGATTATAAATTTCTGATAAAAGACACAGCAAGTTGAGATTCAGGTAAGCTAAGAAGTAAAACTGGCCAGAATTTGCTACATATCTGTGTCAGCTAAAAGTGGCTGTCACGGAGTCGACGATGTGAAAACG
Source organism: Cucumis sativus (assembly GCF_000004075.3). Lineage (NCBI taxonomy): Eukaryota > Viridiplantae > Streptophyta > Magnoliopsida > Cucurbitales > Cucurbitaceae > Cucumis > Cucumis sativus. Next base: position 17,059,431 of record NC_026656.2, on the reverse strand, counting down.
GGAGAACAAAAGTCCACGACGAAGAAGACTCCGTCAAGTCTCTGATTATGCACAGAGAAGGGTCGTGAAAACTATAGAGAAAACAAGAAATTCAATCTTCAATAAGTGTAAGGAATTGCACGTTCATTCCACCATCGCAGCTGAGCTCAAATCTCGAACGTCGCATTCCTCAAAAATCGGAGCGATGCCGACTGCATCTTACGCTTGTGGTTGCCGGTGGGAGAGAATGGTAGAAGGAACAAGGAGGGCCAGATGCCCCGCACCCAACTCCGTCAAATACCGTTTGTAAAATTAGTGGTCAGATAAGAACACGACTTGGAGCACAAAAACGCGGTAGGCATCGACACGTCTTATCCACAGTCCACACTTCTAATTAATTTTCAGCAACTTTGTATTCTCTATATTACTTCCTAAAATTTTTAAGACTTCTGTTTTGATTCTTAAATTTTTTTTTTTTTTTAAAAAAAAAACACTTACTTTTTTTCAGCAAGGAGAAGAGAATCTTTATAAAGATTGAAGTCCATGTTATCCCAAGTTATACGATGAGTTGTTTCATGCTTCCTATATCCACTTGCAAGGATCTTAACCAGAGTTGTGCTCAATTCTCGTGGGATTCCCAACTCGAGTAATTAATTGTGTTAGTTGGAAGAAGAAGTGCAAAAGCAACAAGGGAGATGGAAAGGGGTTCGAAGACTTCAATCAAGCTATGCCTGCGAAGCCAAGCTGGCATATGTGCAGAAATGTTGATAATCTCTCAGGCAAAGTTCCAAAAGAGTGGTACTTCCCCAGCAAGTCATTTCTTACGGTTCTTTGGGTAAGAACCATTCATTCACTTTGAGAAGCATTTTATGAGGTAGAAGTCTCTTTGAGAAATGCGTAAGGTGGAAAATTGGTAATGGTAGGCACATCATCATAGATGAGATAAATGACTTTTTCATGAAGATTCGGGAGGTTCAATGTTGGTTAATGATGATTTTAAGGGGATAGAGAGTTTTGTGCCTATTGATTCAAGTGGAAATTGAAATGAACATTTAATAAAATCTTATTTCATCTAGACGGATGTCATTTCTATTATTATTATTTTTTTAAGGAATCTCGAATATAATTTTTGGTGGTTTTGAGTTCTAAAGGCATGTTTTTTTTTAAAGAAAATTGCTTATTACCTTAGCATGGGTGCTAGAGATTCTTTTGAGGCCTCTTCATCAAATCAGAAAAATCAAAAGAAGAGATGGAAAGTTCTTTGGAATTCAGAGCCCTCCCTAAAACAAAAATCTGTGCATGGAGAATTTCAAAATATGTTATTTCCTTCAAGTTGAATTTATAGAGGAAGGGAATCTCTAGCGATCATTGTTGTCTCTTCTGCAAGAATTGTGAGAAGAAGTGCAAGTCCTTCTACGTCCAAAGGAAAGGAGGTTCAAAGATTTGGAATCATTTTTTCATCCTTATGGTGGCCCATTTTTTATTGCAAAAATAGTGAGGATCCTCTGTTGTTGTACGAATGATATTAAGAAGATTATTTTTTATTTGGTGGGTGAATTTGGTTGGGTTGAAATTGGTGGGTTTTGAGAACAACCTCTTCTAGTTAGAATTTTGTATTAATTATGCGTGAAATGCATGTCAAGTTACTATTTGTGGGTGCATCCTCCCCGTAATTAAAAATTAAGTGTTGATGCTTCTTGGTGTGATAATGTTGAGTGGAATGGTGCGAACTAGATTATTCGTGGGCTCGAGTCCTTGATCGAAGTGGACTTCAAAAGTTGTATAAACACTAAACGTGGGAGCTTTGTTGATGCATTTCGAGTATTTTGGTGCCATCGGTGACTAAAAATCTAGCTCATACGACACTATTTATGCTTTGTTGAACCTGGATCATGATCTGTTTGTGTTATGAATCTTTCTTGTAATGTTTGTATGTTAGCTAATACCTTCAAATCTTTCTTGCAATGTTCGTACGTTAGCTAGTTTCGCATTTTTTTGGGAAAGATATTTTCGCTTTTGTCTTCTCTTTTTTGTTGTGGGTAGTTGTGGTTGCAGTTGTTCCCTAAAAAAATAATTTTCCCATTATTTTAAACGATAAAAGTTAAAACGACTTGAATCTTTTGCCAATTTTATTTTTTGAAACCCCGAGTTACAGCATCGAAGGTTAAATTTACGGGTCAGACACGTGGTCGATCACGATTAAAGTCCTCTGGCGATCAATAATCGACGGTTGATATTTTCACAGCAACTTTATTTCTTTCCTCGAAGCTTGAGTTTGACGGCTACGTTTCTCAAATCAGATCGGCTTCCCTTTTCCCCCTTCGTCTTTGCCTCCGTCCACCACTGGTAAAAGGTGATTTCTAAACCCTAAAATTTCAGCTTCGTTTATTCTTATACCTTTTATTTTCTAATTTGTATTTCTCCTCGCTTCTCTAATTTTATGGGCACTCAGGTTGCGATTTTGTGGTAATCGTTTGTTTTGCATATTCTTTTAATGATTCTCATTTAATACTAATTTACGACATTCGAGTGTGAAATTTTATATAGAGAATGATGAGAGGTACTTGCTGAAAATCAAATTCGATGACTTAATACTATATTTTGTTTTTAGGTTTAAGGATGCTAATAAGCATCGTTTTAGTACGCTCCATTTCCTTAAGTCCCACATTAAGCCTCTAGTTGTTTGATTATCTTTCATTTGATTCACGAAAATTTTCGGAAAGACAAGTTATGAAAAACTATTTATGTCGTTGGATGTGATAATTAGCATCGAGATTAGTCGGAGGTGCTCGGAGATTTGACGATATTCAAAATATAAATAATAATTTGGCACTTTGCTTTTCAATCTTATTGTGTGTTTCGTTGAATCGACAATTTGAATTTTTTGTCCATTATCTATTTATTTTCTGTCAGTCATGAATATTTTATCAATCCCTGGCGTTCCATCCACCTCGATGATATACTGATAGCGTGTGTGTGTGCGTTTTTAAAAAAATCACAACTTCATTCTGTTATCTAACTGTATTCTTATAGACTACATGTTGTCTAACTGTTTTCTTATTGTTTGTTATTGGCACAATTAGGGATTAGGTATTCGTATTCGGGGAAATGGCAGAATCAAAACCAGGACTAAGGAAACCAGTATTTACCAAGGTTGACCAACTTCGGCCAGGCACCAGTGGCCATACTCTTACAGTCAAAGTTGTGAATACGAAGATGGTATTGCAGAAGGGTCGTCCTGATGGTCCTCAAGCCCGTCAGATGCGAATTGCCGAATGCTTAGTGGGTGATGAAACTGGAATGATCATATTTACCGCCAGAAATGATCAAGGTAAATTTCCACAATATTTGAGGAGCCTGCACCATTTGTGTTTATTTGTATCTTGTATGAAGCATGCGAACTTTCTTCTTTATGCTTACTTCTGTACATAATACTAAATATTTGTCGTTAGTTAGGTTCTTTATATCCACCTGCTGCTGGTGCATGCAAGAGTTTTCATAACTGATTTGTCTCACCCCCTGTCCTCAATGTATTTACATATCTCACTGTAAAAAGTTGTAAGCTGTTATGATATATCAACTTCCTACTAGCAATATTTCATAAAGGTTGGAGACATTTTATTGTTATAAAATCGTGGACCTTTCCTTTTCAGACAAGAAACTAGACTTTATCTAAATGCTGGCACATATGGAGGCTGAGATACTAAGCCAATTGAAATAAGTCATCCATACAAATATTACCATCTAAAGAACTGAGTGCCTACTTTGTTTGTTATATATATTAGTTAGCGTAATGGCTTATAATAATAGTTGGATAATCACTTCAATAGTTCTGTTACATAGCGATGGATTAATGTATATGTCTCCCATTTGAAATAATAAGCTCTTTGCTGAGTCTTGAGAATAATAGATTTTGGAGGAATCATTTGTATTGCTTCGATTATGATCTTATTAGGTGTTGAATGATATAATATTTATTTTTCCTTGCATCTATCAAATTAAGTTTTTGGGTCAATTGGTGATTTAATATCGGAGCAGGTGATCTAGGACTACAAGGAGGTTTTATTTCCTTCCTAACTAAAATTGGTTTCTACTTGTTGAGTCTTTTTCATATATCAAGCCCACAAGTGAGGGGGAGTTGAATGATATAATATTAAATTTGGACTCACCCATCAGCTTAAGTTTTTGGGTCAGTTGGTGATTTAAGATTAGGGAAATTTTGGTTTTGGAAGATCCATCAATTGTAGTAAATGTTATTTCTATCTTGACTTATTTTATCTGTTGGTTTCATATGTATATTTTCATGTTAGGATCTGATTAGGTTGTTGCATGTCACTGAGTGCGCACTATTGTCAATACTGTATGTTAATCTAGGAAGCATGCACACGTCCAAAATGATGTAAGTGTCAGTGCCGGACATGTGTCCGACATCGATACGTCCCAACACGTCCATGCCACGAAATTCATGTTGCTTTTTATTTATTATTTTCCAATTTTCGACACGTGAAGACACACAAAGACCCTGCATCAGACACACATAGACACATAAGAAACCCAAACCTTTCAAACCAGTAGGTGGCGGAGAGATGGTGGTCGGCATTGGCATGTTTGAGATCGAGCGGTGAAGGGAGAGCCTTATTACATCCATTTCATGTGATTGGCTATGCGTGACTGTGTGGGAGAAGGGGGAAGAGCAGAATCGGGGGAGAAAGTGGTTGTGTGGGAGAAGAGGAGAGCAGTGAAGGATAGAAAGGGAAATATTAGGATTAGGGTTTTAAATTTTAAATGGGCTTTGGGGCCCTTTTTAAAACTTAAATGGGCTTTTCCATTCCAAGTCGTGGGTTTATTTCTCATGAACAGGTTTTTATTTCATTTTTTTTCCTTCTTTTTTTAAAAAATTAATGCTCTTGTATTTTTCTTTTGTAGTCTTTTAGTAAGTCAGTTATTTTTAATAATCAATAACACTTGTATTATATATATTATGTGTGTGTGTATGTTTATATGTATATATAGATAGATATACATACATATATGGGTGTGTATTAAAAAAACAGTGTGTGGGTGTCGTGTCCATTTTTAGAAATTGCTGCGTCGCCATGTTGTGTCGATATCTCATGTCCGTGCTTCATAGATGTTAATTGAATTCCTAAGAACATGTAGATGCTTTAGTAATTTTGGAGAAACTGTCAGCGCCTAGGACTCTAGACAGCTCCACTTAGAAATATACGTTGTGTGATTGTTATGTTTGTTACAGTGTCTATCAAGTGCATCTTAACTAACCCCTGTTTCAATTACGCTTATTGTCTATTAGTTATATTGACCAACCTTATCATTTTTTCATATATAGATTCCTTCCAATTATTCACTTGCCATGTTCTAAAACTTATTTTACGATAGTATCCATAACCTCATTTAAATTGTATTAGTTGAGTGGTTTCTCATCATGCGTCAATCCTTTTCATTTTCTATTACACTTTTTTCCCCATTTGTGCCAAAAAAACATCATATTAATAATTATTTTCCTAGAGTTTTCCACGTGCAATGTTCTATAACTTGTTTTACTATAATATTTATTACCTTATTTAAATTGTATTAAATTATGTTTTTTTTAATCATGTGTTAATTTTTCATTTTCATTTTCTGTCACTTTTTTTGACATTACATTTATTATCCTTCGAGTAGAAGATTGCTATACTTGGTTATTACCAAGCTATCAAAAATAAAGAAGAATGAGAATAAAAGAAGCTGTTGTTGTGGTTTTGTTTCTTTCCTCCTGAACAAGAATAGATAAAAGTTGTGAATTGTTGAATGGAAAAGTGGTTAATAACACCATAACGTTGTAGTTCTAGTTGCAAAGAGAACTATTCCTCTTACATAGGCAGGTGAAAGAGGTGGACAAGAATGGAATTTTTTTCAGGCTAGGTTCATGGTATGGCAGAGGAGAATGAGTGGTCCTGGAATGGGATAGTTGTATATAGATGGTTTTTCTCTTAGATCAAACTCATTGTTGTTAAATATATCCGTTTTTAACTTTTACATATACCCTATCTTTGTTCATGAGATTAGTAAATTACCTCATCTTGAACTCACTTTAAAGGTCACGAAAATTTTATTAGTTCATTGTACACGATTTTAGCTCCAAGTGATCCCTATACTGTTTGATTAACCAGTCCTTGGAGTTGAATGTGTTGGTGGACATATTTTAAATGGCATAAAGTTTCCATAACTCATTTACTCGTATGTCTTTGATATCTTTCATGTAGTGGATTTGATGAAAGAAGGTGCTACTATAACCCTGCGCAATGCTAAGATAGACATGTTTAAAGGATCAATGAGGCTTGCTGTAGACAGGTGGGGTCGAGTTGAAGTTACTGAGCCTGCCAATTTCACTGTTAAGGAAGATAACAATCTTTCGCTCATTGAATATGAGCTCGTGAATGTTGTGGAAGAGTGAATTTTTGTGATCGTGTTCATTTTCCTGCTGCAACCTGACCAAAAAATAAAACAATCAAGCTTCAAAATCACAAGTTTCCGTTGGGGTACTGAAAATGCTCGCAAAAGTTCATTATTAGGGAATAGAATTCTGGAGGCCAGTAGTACGAAAGTTGATTTTCATTCCTGCAGCCTATTGGTGGAACCGTTATTGGAATCTACAAACAGATGGGTAATGGCTTAGTTGATGGAAGAAGGTTTAGCTGGCTTTTTTATTCTTCTTTTGTCTAGTATTTTATTGCTTGTGAACACGGTTTATGATGTTCTTGAACTAATCATCAGAAGACAACACTGGCCTTGCTCCGTTAAAACTTATGTTTATTTTTATAATTCAAGGTCCATGCCAACTTAACTGCTTTGGAGTGTCGAATCTAATGCTCAAATGATTTTGATTACCTAAAAATGTGTGGATTTCATGTGCAATAGTTTAGGGAATAACTGATCTAGTGTCAAATTGAGAAATTTGGAATCTTTGTACTTAAAAATGGTTTTACTGTTGGAGGTTGGAAGGAACAGTGATCTACTGTCAGAATTAACATGGCTAAGCCTCTAGCTCTAATGTATGTTGCAATTCGTTTATATGTTCGTGAAGGAAGGAAATATTTCTTGTTAATCATCAATTTCGGTGGTTTGCTCCACAATAGTATATTCTAAACTTGTCTGTTTCATTTAGAATGACTGCCTCTAATGTGGAGTCCCCGGAATGAGACAGGAAAGCAGTGGAAGTAATGGAAAAGGCATCATAAATTCACAAGAGAATCAGCAAGGCTTCCGGGAAAGTGGCGATCATATGAATGTATTTGTTTAATTAATTGCATTGCGTCTCTTTGACGTCATGCACATTCATCATTTGAAATGAAGTGTGTACATTTGAAGTCCTAATATCTCATGTCACTTACCTCTATCTCTTTTTTTTCCCTATTTCAAAATACCTCTGTTCTCCAACACCATAAAGCATTCAAATGATTGGACGGCTAGAGGCCTTCTGCTGACCCACGTATTGCCTGCCCTATTAGTTTAATCTTTCTTTTGGCTATGATCATGTTTCTACTCGAAACCAGGGCACTTGTAGTTTCGTCTTTATATTTTTGGTCGACCTGATGTTTGTAAATTCTATTAGTAGTAGTGTCTATGGGATTCTTAACTAGAAGTTGGGAGGTGTTATGAAATGTTTAATACCAAGCCCTGATTGGCTTACTCTGATCTCCTTCCACGAATCTCACGGCTGTGGAGGATGAGCTAAATTACTTGTATGCCATGCTCTATTCTTTCAAAATGAAAGCAAAGGTCGTGCGGCCATGATTGAAGTTCCCACTATCCCATCCACTTTGGGTGCTCTTCTCTTCCCTTTTGTTATTGGTTACATGGTTGGTTGGCAACACTTTAATAAGTGGAGTTATCTTTTCCTCGATCAAATTGATTTTACTAATGTGAATGTGAACATCAATCCAAAGAGATTTTATAAATTCTCTACTCAGAAGAGGATATTTGTGTAAGACTGTTGGACGTATTGTACATCGACAAATAATTCTCCATCCGGGCAAGCTGTAATGAATGCTATGTCAAAACGAAAAGCTCAAGCATGTGCAAGAATGCTTTGCTAAAGTTTTTTTTGTGGTAACAAAGTTAAAGCTACCCCCAACAATCATAAGCTGGACATGCTTCTGAATGCAGGAAACTTGATTTGAAAGCTCTCGGCGGGTTCTACTATTGCACTCATTCACATAATAAATACATTATCTTACTCAGCTGTCCGCTTTATTTACTTCATCTGTAAAGAAACACCACGTTTTTCAGTTCAATATGATCATTCTACCAATAAACAACATGCTAAACACAAAAGTAATCCAAAGACTCCAAGTTGATCCACAAACTTTTTGTTTGTCATTTTACCAATTGGCATATGCAAAATGCCTTTTAAATTTTCTTATCAGTGTCATATTATTATAAAATAGAATCAAATATGGTGAAACGTTATTATCAACTGGGGAACAACTTTTTTGAAAATGCACTTCTTTTGATCCATTGGAAAGCAAAGGAAAAATTGGCTGGGATCCAAAGACGGAAACTTTATGAAGAATTCAACGACTCCCACATGATGAATCATTAAATCCAATGATAGTTAGCGACCAGTTTTATGAAAAAGCAGATCATTATCATCAGCACACTGTATATTTATTTCTTTCTTTCTTTTCCTACTTTTTTTTATTCAATAATAATAATAAGTTTTTATTTAATAATAATAATAAAAACATTTTAAAAATAACAAAAGTTTTGGAGTATCAGTGTGATATCACTAGCTATCAATGCTGAAGGATATCACTATACAACAAATGTTTATTATTGATAAAATGTAAAATTTTACTATAACTTATAAATATTTTGTCAAATTTGTTATTTTTGACAATTATTCTAATAATAATAATAGTAATTGAGAAGCAAATAAATGAAAATGAAAGGATTTATTTAAACAATCACTCTGACTGATCAGACTGGGAAATTTTTTTTGAAGAGAGGCGTTGTTATTAGAGACTTTTAGTTGGTGGAATAATGTGAAAAAACAGGATCGTTCAAATTTTCATTGGGGTTAAAGTTCATTAGTTTACACTCGAAAATGGGAGAGGGTGTGGCATGTGAGATCACGTGCATTATGTTATTGTGCCAATTCAGATAATTATAATTTGACTTTGGTCTTTTTTCTTATTCAGATAATTATAAATGTAGAGTTTTTGAAAAGGGGAATCAAATCAAATTCAACACGTTGTTTCAATTAATTTAATGTAGTTAAATAGCTATTGTTCCTTCCCTAGGAAATGAAAGCATTCAAAGTAGTTTTAAGAAATTAATTGAGACAACATCTAACTTTTTCAACTGGGTCACAACCCAAGCTCTGCATCCATCATTTCATGTTTATGGCAATGGCATTTAATGATATGCCCATCCCATGTGGCTGGAGGACAGTGGCAGGCAATCGGGTTTTCATCGAAACAAGTCAAAATGTCGAACACCCACCATCTTAATCCCTTTCCCAGTTCCTCAAAAGAAAACTTTCCGACCCTAATTAGCATCTTTATATGTGCATTGTATCGTCGGTAATTTATGTTCTCACCTAACATTTAACAAACAGAAAAAGGAGTAGAGTAGGCGTAGGCGTAGTCGTGGGAGTTCACTCTCCCAAATATCCCTTTAAAGTTAAGTGGTTGGGTTGGCGTTTTGTGGGTGGAGTTTGGAGCTCGGGTGAGAATGGAATGAACTTTTAATGCGTTTTATTTTAAAATCACAACATTTCGGTTGCCTTTGCCGTTCTTTCCTTTATTAAACCACGTAACCTACCGGTTAACAAACAGAAAAAAGAAAACTTTCTACGTTTCTGTTTCTTTTTGTTCCATGTTCTGATTATTTGTGGATCCTGTTTCTGGAGAAAAAGAACTTGTTTGATAAAATAAAAATATTGCTTCAAAGGCGTACATATGTATTTCGCTCAATGTTAGGCATTAGAAAAAAATAAGAAAAAATTTCTAAAAAGAATTGTAAAATTTTGCCTCCAACCAACAACGTGTAATAAGAAAATAAAAAACACATGTTCCTTCACCAGTATTGCCACACATTTTTTTACTGTTTATATAAATAAGAATCAAAATAGCAGAAGCTTCAAATATTCCTCAAATTTAACCTAACTTTAAAAACACTATTTAGAACTTCACTTTCGATTTTCTCCGTTTTCTTTTTTTTTTTCTTTTCAAAGAAGTATATTCCAAAATTAATTTTCAACCATGGAACACAAGAGCTCAAGGATTTGACAAACATAGTTTGATGCATTCGAGATGTGTGAATAAATTAGATTTGCCAAATAAAATTTGTTGGATGACCAATTTGGGGGGAAAAAAAGAAAGAGAAACAGAAGAAAATAAGATAAATGGAGGTAACGCGTGCAAAAAAGAAAAGAAAAAGGAGACTCCAGTCCACTCTCTCTATCCTTCCCATTTCCAAACTCAAACAAAAAACATCCCATTTTCATTTTCAATTTCAATACACCTTCTCGGGGGCCACCGCAACCCCAACCCAACCCAACCCAACCATTCCCCCGATCCCCTTCTTGCGTCTTTCTCTCTCCTCTGCTATTCTGCGCCATACCCTCTTTTCTTTTCCCCTAAATGGTGTGGGAAATTTGAAAACCACTCTAATCTTTGGTAGTGTGAAAACCGCTATAAATTTCTGCACACAATTACAACCGCACACCAACATTCTCAAATCTCACCCCCTCCCTCTTCTTAGCTGGAATACAAACTAAAATACAAACAAAACTCAAAAGAGAAATGCACAGATTACCCACGCTCTATGTGGTTCCCCTCTATCTCTTTATCTTCTCGCTTTCCTCTCTCAATGTAAGTCCATCTCCATTTCAGTGTTTAATTCTCTTTAATTTAAGTTTTAAATCCCTCCTCTACTCATCTCTGATTGTAAATTGTAAACTGTTAGTAATGTATGTTCGGTTCTGGTGGTTTATATTGCTGTGCGGAAGCAGGTTTCTACAGCCGGCGACGAGGATGACCCTTTTACCCCAAAAGCTTTTCTTAACCGTTATTGGAACAAGGAGGTGCGGAACGATTTCCCCAAACCCAGTTTTCTCTTCTCCAAGGCGTCTCCCTTGACGGCCGTGCAGTCGGCGGCCTTCGCCAAACTCGCAGCCGAAAATGCTCTCTCCTCTCGCCTTCCCGACTTCTGCTCCGCCGCAAACTTGCTCTGTTTCCCTGATTTATCCCCCTCTTTGGCCAAGCACGACAGGGACTCTAACTTTGCCGTCTATTCCAATAAGAACTTCACCACTTACGGCACCCAAAGATCTGGTGGAATCGACTCTTTCAAGAACTATTCCAATGGTGACAATGTTGTCGTCGATTCCTTCAGGCGCTACAGTCACGAGGCCTTGGGCCACACCGACCGATTTTCAGTCTACGGCACTGACACCAACGTCCCAGACCAGAGCTTTAACACTTATGCCTCCAAAGCCATCGGAGGGGACGGCAAGTTCACAACCTACGAACAATCAGTCAATGTCCCAAATCTCCGGTTCACCACCTACTCCTCTGATGCCACTGGAAGATCTCAATCCTTCAAAAGCTACAGCGAGAACGCAAACGCTGGAGACCAGTCGTTTGTTAACTATGGTAAACGTGGAAATGGGGGTCCAAACGAGTTCACGGGATACGGGACCAGCGCAAACGTCATAGGCTCACGGTTTTCCAGCTACGGGGCAGAGGGAAATGGGGCCAACGACACATTCACCAATTACGGCAACGATCAGAACAACCCACAGAATAACTTCAGGAGCTATGGCGAGGGTGGGAATGGAGCGATTGAAAGCTTTTCTAGTTACCGGGACCAGGCCAATGTGGGGGACGATTCATTCCAGTCCTACTCCAAGAACTCGAACTCTGCCAAGGTTAATTTCGCAAGTTACGGGAAATCCTTCAACGAGGGTACGGACAAATTTAGTGGTTATGGTCAGAATGGGAATGGCCAGAGCGTGGGATTCAAGACGTATGGTGTGAATACGACGTTCAAGGATTACGCGAAACAGGGAATAAATTTTGCGAAGTACAGCAATGTTAGCTCTGGGGGTGCGAAAATGTCGGTGAGCGGAAGTCTGGCAAAGAGGTGGGTAGAGCCCGGGAAGTTCTTCCGCGAGTCGATGCTGAGGAAGGGGTCGGTGATGGCGATGCCAGACATAAGAGATAAAATGCCAAAGAGGTCGTTCTTGCCTCGATCTATCCTGTCCAAGCTACCCTTTTCGAGCTCGAAGCTGGGGGTGATGAAGCAGATATTCCACGCAGGGGATAACTCGTCGATGGAGACAATGATGACGGAGACTGTAAGGGAGTGCGAGAGGTTGCCCAGCGCCGGGGAGACGAAGCGGTGCGTGGGTTCTGTGGAAGATATGATAGACTTCGCGACGTCGGTGCTGGGGCGGAACGTGGTGGTCCAGACGACGGAGAACACGAAGGGGTCGAAGGGGAACATAATGATTGGGAAGGTAAAAGGGATGAACGGTGGGAAGGTGACAGAGTCCGTGTCTTGCCATCAGAGTCTGTTCCCTTACCTACTCTACTATTGCCACTCTGTGCCCAAGGTTCGAGTGTACGAGGTGGATCTGCTGGATCCGGCCACTAAAGCCACCGTCAACCATGGAGTTGCTATCTGTCACCTGGACACCTCCGCCTGGAGCCCCGCTCACGGGGCCTTCATAGCTCTCGGCTCCGCTCCTGGTCGGGTCGAAGTGTGCCACTGGATCTTCGAGAACGACATGACGTGGACTGTGGCCGACTAATCGGAGATGTGGCTCATGACTTGAGAGGTTAATTTTAAGGTTAATTGCTCCTTCGCTTTTCAATTGGATTTCGAAATAGAGGTAAAAATCTATATATATTTTTCTTTTTTTTCTTTTTTTTGCCTTACTTAATGTCCGAAAAAGGGTAAATGTGATTGTAATTCCTGGAAGAAATGAAAGGGAATTAGATGGGAGTTGAGTGGATTTGGTTGCCATTGCCAATTGCAAATTGGATCGGTGTGTGCGAAGCTAGTAAATAAACCATAGAATGCAAAGTGTGAAAAGATGAGATGAGGTGGTCCTGTATCTATATATATGGGCTGGGCCTACATTGCTTTGTTGTGTGGTGACGGATATGCCATGAGACAGCTCACTCACTTGCTTCTTGTGAGTGCGACTCTTCTTTAAACCAATAATAGTTGGCTGCATCTTGTGCACCCATCTTTTTCTAATACATCTACATCTAAGTTCTAACTACCGTTTGCTACATAATACTTTTTTATGTATAATAACACTTGATACCCATCCCATGTGGCTGAAGGACAGTGGCGGGCAACCGGATTTATATCTGCATTGCATTATTGGTAAATTATGTTCTCACCTAACATTTAACAAACAGAAAAAGGAGTACCAGGAGTCAGCATAGGAGTGGGAATAGACGTGGGAGTTAACTAAGGTGGCCCTTTGATAGCTTTCTTTTTTCTTGTTTGTTTTTCATTGTTTTACATTATTCTTGTTTTTCCTTTCCAAAATTTAAGAAAGGTTTCTAGTTGCAAAAATGAAAAAAACTATAATTACCAACTTTGATGATTTTTCTTTTTTTCTTTTTATATTTGATTATATATTTTTATGTTAAAATCTCTAAGTGGCTTATTGGTGGGAGACATACCTATATTTCTTTTTGGCCTAGAGGTCTTAAATTGGTAAACTATTTACACTAACAAAAACATAAAAGATAAAATTTTGTTACACTTAGTTATATACTTAATTATATATGGTCAAATGTTCTATTTTTGAAAGATTTTCTATTGATTATTATATTTCATAATTATATGTTAATTTAATTTCAAGTTTTACAATTTCAATATTTTAGATTAAGGTATTATTTTATTTTCAAATTGGGGATCTAACTCTTTTTTTTCTATTTAGCTATATTTATTTTATATTTTATGTTTATTGATTTTTTAATATTTAATTTACATATTATTTTTTTCTTTCAATTTTAATTTGTGAATATATTTATTTAGATATTTTCTAAATTTTAAATGAAATTTAAAGTTTGACAATATGCATGTATATTTTATTTTAATATTTAATTTATATATTATTTTTATCTTTCAAATTTAATTTGTGAATATATTTATTTAAATATTTTCTAAATTTTAAATGAAATTTAAAGTTTTGCAATATGCATGTATATTTTCTTTTAAATTTAAATTTATTATTTTTAGTATCATCAAAATTAGATAAAGTTTTATATTATATAGTTATTTACATGTTACCTTTAATATTCCGCAACCACTCTCTTTTAAGTGAAATGAATGGAATAAGAAATAATATTTTCAATCAAATTTTAATAGCATATTAGTAAAATTATTTTATTATAGCTATTAATTTTTTAACTGTTTTATAATTATTTTTTAAATATTTTAATGAATTCTATATATTTTATAGTTTTACATAATTAAATTATATAACTAAAAAAATAAGGGAAGATGTTAAAAAAATGATACAAGAAGTAATTATTAAACATGTATTTTTTTTCAATCAACAGAAAATGAGAATAGTTATTAAATATAATCTTGTTTCTTGTCCTAAAAAAATAAATAACAAAAGATAGAAAATATGAATGTTATCAAACATGCTTTAATAAATCACACCATACAGAAATAAAATAAATAGGTTTTTCCATCTTTTATTTTTTCGTTTATAAAAATTTATTTCCTTCTCTCTAGGAGAGGTAATCGTGCAAATTCAAATAGATTGCAAAGCATATATCATTGCAAAGTTTATACATGAATTTTTCTAATTTTGCTTTTGGTTTCGTAAAAAGAAAACCATACCATGCATTTCCTTTTTTTTAACCTATTTAAAATTTTATTTATATTTAACAAAAAAAAAACGAGCATAATTCAATTTACACTATATTTATATAATTAATCAATGAGTTAAAAAAATTGGAAAATTGCACTAGGTGTCAGCAATATTGTCAAATAATTAGCTTATGTCATCTAAATTTTTTAAATTGAATTCTTTCTATTAATTTATTTAGTTTTGTTAAATATTTTTAAAATGGCAAGACTACCCCTTCCCATATTAAATCCTTTTAACGAATTTTCCTTTTCCTTTTCTGAAGTTCAAGCGTTCTTTTTCTGTTCCCAAACTTTCTAATTTTCAGTCTTCCATTTCCGAAATTTTAATTTTCCATAACCACCGACTTTCAATCGACGGGCACTGCTGTGGATGGCTTTGAGATGTTGGAGAGGCACAAGGAAGATTTGAATAATTTTCTTGAAGAGATAAAAAAGTTAATAAAATTTGAAAATATTTAAAAATGGTAAAATCTCAATCTAATCTTGATGCACCCAGAAACCCAAAACAATCGAGTAGTTGAAAATTTTTATTTTAGAAAATCTGGGTGATCACCTAGAGAAAACCATCAACACAATAAATTTGAAACAAGGTAATTTCATCTTTTCTTTTAAAATTCATTCATGATTTTGAATTGAAGTTTCAGTTGAGCTAAGGTGAACACTTATAATTATATATATTTGTTTTTTTTGGAAAGCCCAACAGATTTTCACAGGACCGCATATAATCAAAAGAAAAAGATTCTTTGCATTTAATTATCCACATTCATCCATTAATTTTTGCTCGCAAGGGTTGTAAAGATAAATAATTAGAAAATTACTTGGTTGCCATTGAGTTCTCTGTGGTGCCGCTGGACTTTTTCCTTAAGAAAAAAGTATTTTCCAGATTAAATTTGATCCATCGAACCCAAGTGCTCAGAGATTTAACAGACAGACTTTGGGCTCAAAGATTTTACAGACGTAGTTTGATGCATTCAAGATGTGTGAATAAAATAGATTTGGCAAATAAATTGTTGTATCACTAATTTAGTTGTACACGTTTGTTCATTATTATTTATATATAAAACGTGTCCTCATACGCATCTAGTTTTTTAAAGATATGTTTCGAACCTATGCTCAATTTTTAAATTTATGCTATGCTGCAATCTATAGAAATGATGCACAAGTTTTATAATTTGGTAGTCGATCCAATAGTTCCAACGAATACACAATAGTCTCATAATCTTTTTTTTTCTTAACCTAAATAACAGGAGTGTAATATTCATTGAACGAGAGATTATTCATCACGAAAACTTTTTATACTAATTTTGCAGTTTATACTTAACATTAGTTTTCTAATGGATGTGAATGGTGATAATCAGTCATGTTTGGTGTAGTACTAATTTGAACAACACATGAGCAAACAGCTGCTAATTGTGCTTATTTTAAGAAGTTTTTACCCAACATTCTCAAAATTGTTGTGATATATATTCAATTGCAGCAATGAAGATGACAAAGTTTGAAATTTTTGCAAATATATCTATGACAATATAAAAAGAAGATGCATCCATTTTTTTTAGTACACAATAACACAAATGTAACTTTTTTTTTTTTGGTGTTAAATTCACAAATGTAACTATTTAGTAACAATTTTTTTTATGTTGTATATTTCATCGATTAGTAGCATCTTTTTTATGCATTGCAAGTATACTTTTTATTTGCTATTTATTCCATATATAAAAAATTACCATTTTGGTTCCAAAAAAGCTGGATGTTAAAATTTTGAATTTCATAAGTGTGATTTTTATTAAATAAAATATATATGGGGCAGTTGGCTCCTCCGAATTTTTAAGACCTAGAATTCGTTTCACACCACCCTTTTTCTCTCTAGTAGGTTTTCTTCCTCCCTTCATATTTTCATCCGTTCTTATTCAAGCTCAAACCATTCTTTTTAATGCAAAATCTTGACCACTTTCACCTCGATTTACCAGTTTCAAGTTAATTTAAACTTTCTATATCATTGGTTTTTATATTCTCAATTTTGTGCTTCTTGATTGATAGTACTGTTCTGATTTAGAGGAAACTCATATTCAACATTTGTTGCTAACAACCAAAACTGTTTGAAAGATTATCTCAAAGAGGATGATTTACATTTACGGTATTTACTTTGTTAATAGCTTGATTTCTAATTTTTGTGTGCCTTCAGGATGCGTAATGATTAGGCTTCTAATCTCATTTATTGTTGTTGATGTCTTGTAGGTTGTCTACGGCTGGAGTTCAGTTTCTTCTTTGATAATCGCCAACTGGTTTCAATGAGAGCATTCCTAAAATTCATGGCTTATATGATTGGAATTATTGCACATCTTGAACTTTAGATCAAACCCCAAATCGATGGATTTAAAATTAACCATCAGTATCTAGCTAACAATAATTTTCACTAAGTTTAGGAAGACCTTATGCATGTTCATTAGAAGTTTGTTCCTTTTATTCTGGATGTCAATGAAAAGTGAAGTAGACGGTTCTTAGACAGTGTATTACATCCAAGATATGACCTTGAAAACGTGAATAATTAATTAAAATTTAGAAACATATATCTTGCCTCCCTAAAAGTTTATATATTTAAATTAATTTGTTAAAAAGGTATTAGAATATATTATACAACACGAAATTTAGGAAGAATATGATTTTTTTTCAAAAATAACAAATTTGACAAAATATTTACAATATATAACAAAATTTTCAGATTCTACCAATAATAAACATTGATAGCAATTAATATATATTTCTACAAGTGATATTCATAAAATCTAAAATTTTGCTATAATTGTAAATATTTTAATTTATTTTACTATTTTTAAAAATGATTATGTTTTATTGATAATTAGTAAAAGGAAAAACAAAATTGTTGGGAAAGATTTTTTTCATTATTATTGCAAATGTTTTAGGATGCAGATTTATTAAGGGACGAGACGAGGGGTGTGTCTTCCCATTTTTGTTTTTATATTTTAATATTAATTTTAAGGTGTTAAATTATAATATATATTAAATAATATTCTATTATTATTAAATTTTGCATGTAGATTCTAGGTTCGATCCTCGTCCTACATCTATTTGACTGAAACTTTTTTTTTCCCTAGTGAATTGAAGTGTAATGGGTACTTAATTGGTAGAGGTTTGAACTTAACTCCTTTGCCAAAAAAGATGAAAGTCGAATGACAATAAATTGAAGGCCATTATTATTATTACACAAAAAGGAACCACCAACTTTGTGGTTCCTCATAAATTCTCCCACCTGTAGTCTTTCACTGCATTTCTTGTCATAAATTCTTTATGGAAAAAGAAAGCAAGAGTGTGATCGTTCGTGTCCTTGGGCACTCGCATCATCACCACCGTTCAAAGTATAAGACGATTCACATTTGACAGACAACATTAAAAAGTTGATTGATCACCATTTTAGATCGTTTTCGTACTTTAGTTTGTTACCTTCTTTTATTCCTTTTCCTTTTCATTACCTTGTTCTCTGCTATAACCTAAAGAAGTTGGTTTAGCAAGAATTTGATTTTCATGTAGAAAAAAAAAGATTATATTGGAAGAATCATAAAAATAGTACACATATTGACAAGAACTCCACGTACATTCTTTCATTATTAATAATTTCTTAAAATTCACTAGCTGGCTGGCGACCACTAAGCAAAAGTAGAAACAAGATTAGATGTATTGGATAATTTTATTAAAAGAAAAAAAATAATAAAGAAGAGATGAAGAAGGCATAGCAAGTAGGGACGACGAAGAATTGAATCATTATACTTATACGTATACTTTTATGAAGTACTAATACATTTATAGAATTAGGATGTTCCATAATTGTTGGCCACCGAAAAGGAATGAAATGACGAAACTGTCCCGAGACTGGCTTAGAATTTACGAAGAGGGGATAGTCACGAGGTTTGTCACTGTCGTGTAGAAGATAATGGAGATAAATTTTAAATGTTTCCAGTAATGCAAAGTTGGATTCTTGCATTTCTATTTATTTTTCTCATCAGAAAAACGAAATTAATATTAGTAAAAAATAGAAACTTCAAAAGTCACGTCTAACCAATCATAAAAAGACACGCGTGCTCTAAAAACGCGGCTTCTGAAACTACCCCGCGATTTCACTTAACTCTTTCTCTCCCGATCCCTGCTAGCTAATGTGATGAATAGAATTTTGAGGGTGATTATGTGGCTGTCGTCATCTCTCTTATTTTTATGTTACTTTTTGCTGCCAATGGCTTTTTGCTACCTAATTAATAAATGGGCAAGAACATGTAGCATTCAAGACGTTTTTCGTCTCTCAACTATAAAAGCCTAATTCCAAATTTCTTACCTTCGAGTAATGTGGGAAATGGAGGATAAATGTAAAAGCCCTAATTTGAACCTTTGAGTACCCAAAACTGAACTCAACCGATTAAATTCTGTTCAACCTTTTTTAATTATTACAAAATCAATCCAAACTAACTCGTAACAGTAAAGGATTCTTTTTTAGTACTTTAGAAATGAAGGCATTTTAAATCCAAAATCTTTTTGTTGTCTATGCATATGGGAGCTAAGCTGTGATGTCTTTTACATAAATATTTTTTTCTTTAAAAAAAAAACCTCTAAAGCCAGAAATATTAAAGTAAAAAAATAACGTGTATATATATTAATAATCAAGGGTTCTTGATTTTGATCCTTAATTTGCGAGCAATTTGTGATCCTTTGGGATGAAGTGCCCCCATCTTGTTGGTGTTACATTGTTGAACCTCAACCCAGTTGATGAGCTTGAGTAGTAGAGACTGAGGAACTTTCCTGATATCCTCGTCCCCCGCTCCCTTGGTCTTCGTTATACCAGCTTCCAATGCTTTCTCTATGAACTCCATGAACCACTTTCCAGCTTCCATTTCAATCTGCCTTCCCAGTTTGATTGTGTCGCTCAAGCTGCACCACGATGCCATTGGCATTGGCACTGGTGGCTTCTGATTTTCATCATTCTCACCACTACCACTGCTTTCCATGCCCAATTTCCCAACAGATGCTGCTGCTGTTTTCTGCTTCCCAAACTTGGTTTTCTTTTGCTCGCTTCTATCTGGAAAAGCTCCCACCGATTTGTACAACCCACACCTTCTTTTGGATAAACTTGCTTCTGGATTATTAGAGTTGCGGGTGATATCGCTTAATATGGAGGGAGATTCTTGTTCCTCCTTGGAAGCCTGGTTCTGAGCCAGTTCAGTAGCGGCTTGAATGGACACCATATCACTTACGGCCTGCATTATTTGTTGGTGGAATTCAAGAAACTTGTTGAAACAGTTGGCGGGAGCGTCGGCTCTAGCCCATTTGCTCAACCTGGAAAGCATCCTACAATTACATACCACAAAGTAGATATCTTAGAAAAACCAGCGATGAAAAAAAAAAAAGTGACAGAGAATGGTTGTAGCTGTATATAGCGGTACCTGAGGGATCTAATTAAAGCCTCCGTGGCAGTAGCTCCTCTTAAGGCGTGGAGGGCATTCTTCTGCGCTGTATCTCTCTGCTGCACAGCTTCCTTGCCCAGTATGCTGAGTTTTCCTGGTAAGTTAATGGGAAGAGCGGTGAGGCTATCATCAGAGTCGCAACTCTTTGGCATGGGGGAGGTAGAGGCAGCTGGAGCTGGGGTTCTTTGATTTCTTCGCAAACTAGGGGGTGGAGTGGCGCTCTTCTTCACTGCAACGTGACAACAAGCCAAAGAATGAAATGAAAGATAACATGTTTCAAGGCCAACAGGCAACAGCAGCACTTGAAACTAAGTTGAACAATAATGAATAGTACCTACAGCTGAGTTGAAGGGAGTTGGTGGCGAAATCCTTGGTTCTCGCTCGCACACGCTCTTGCTTCTAGGGAATTTGGATATGGTTGCACAGCTTTTCCTAAGCATTAAAGGAGTAGGGGCAGGGGTTTCGAGTTTACCCAACAGACTACCACCAAAGGAAGACCGGATTCCCTTCTTGCCCCCAGCAACGGGAGACGTCATCAGGGAGCTGGAAGTTGCACGCTCCTTCACGGGGGTGCATTGCTCAAAGTCCAGTGGAAGGGGCTTCAGAATCAGGGGTGAAGAATTCCCATCTCCCAGGCCCAGCCCTGTTCCTGTTCCCCAAGAACCCCGCCTCGGACACGAAACTTTTGCCTTTGCGGCCTTTGACTTATCATCACATTTCTCCCCTTTCTTTCTTAAACCCATCAGCGGCTCCGGCGTTCCCACCAGAGGGTGCCGCCCGGGGAGTGGTTTCGTGCCTTTCATCAGTGGGACGGGCGACCCAGGTTCCAATTTATCCACGTAAATGAATTGACCAAGCTGCATTTTGTTGCTCAGAACAAAATCGTCTTGATCCGAAGGCAGACTCACGTAGATTGAATGTGAAGAATCCGACACCTTGATATAGAATCCATGCTTAGGCCACAGGTTTTTCTCATCCAGATCTGCTGGCACAATGTCCGTCACCTGCAACAGCGAGCTCCGGTGATCGCTTGTGGGTTTCACTCCAGAATTCATTCCATCAAGAAGCTTCACAAGAACTCCCGGTGCTAGACTCGCCATTCTCCAACCCCAAACTCAAAGAACTTCAATAAATAACCAATCGCTTGATTTCCCAGATTCTTTTACTTCTGTCCCAATTGCAAATAATATTCTCGACTTCTCTCACTTGCTTGCTTTCATGGACAAGAATGGGGGAAGTGGCCGTTGCCAACGGAAGGCAATCCCAGGAAAAGGACCCAACTTTTTTGAAATTTGGAATTTGTAACGTTACCCAACGGTCGCATGGAGTGGACCCACCTATTATACCTCATTATAATTTCGGAAAATGCTCAACCCCTTTTTCTCATTCTTATAAATTGAAGCGCTTTTCTTTTGCGTTAATTAACTGGGCAATACTTTATTTTCAAGAAAGAAAAATTGGGCGATTTTTTTTTTTTTTATTTTGTAAATTTGTTTCATAACATTTCGTATAGCAAAATATTATTGCTAAGCATCTCTCCCAAAGAGTAAAGATATTCATAAGAAATTTATCTTTATATTAGTATTTCAAAATTGTTCAACCAAAAGCATAGATTTAATATTTATTTTAGGGATCGTTCTAAATTTTGTACAAATATGGTGTAAATTTGACTTTTCTAATTGCTTTTATATTATACTTTGCTGAACCTATCATAAAAAACTAGAGCAACCCAACCTAGTGCATACAATTCAAACACTTTCATAGAAAGGGAGTTCATTTATTCTAAGCAAGGTTGTTGTGATAAATCTTCAAGCTCACTAAGTTGAATGACTTCCTTTCACTTCAAGGAGTGTATCTAATAGATCAATTGGTAAATCTGTATTTTTTTTTTAGAAAAAAAACCATTTGAAATACTAAACACATGCTGAAGACTTATTAAATGCAAAAGAGTTGATAACCTACTAGACACATCAAATAATAAGGAACTTTGTAATTTAAGAAAAAAACCTTTTTTTTTTTTTAATAACTAAGACCTAGTTTGATAATTAATGTATTTTTGTTTTTTACTTTTTAAAAATTAAGTCTAATGCCAGTTTAACATTTAGCTTTCTTCCTTTGTTATCTATATTCTACCTTTAAAAATCGAGGTAAATTTATAAACTAAAAAAAGTACCTTTCAAAATTTTTTTTTCTACTTTTAAATTTTGGCTAAGAATACAATTCAACCATTGTATTTAAGGAATATGTAAATCATTACAAAACAAAAAAAACCAAATGGTTATCAAATGATAGAGTTTAATTTTTTATTTCAATTTTAACTAATAGATTTTATTTTAAAACTTAAGTCAAACTCAAATGTATTAAATTAAGTGTAAAGAATTTTTCGAGTAGTAACATCGTTAGTAAATTATTGAATACATCAATTGACAACCATACAACTTACACTTTTACTTTTAACAATATCAACATAGAATTTAGATTTAAATCGAGTTAAAACCAAGTTGCTACCGAATGAAAGAAACTGGGTTAGAAAAGGGGACATTTGAGGATAGGTTGGAAGAAATTGTTGGTTCTAGGTAGAGTGTAAGCGGGTAGGTTGGATAGATTTTCCTCAAGTCTGGCCCAACCCGATTAGGTTGCATCGGATCAGGTTAAACCTAACTTATGCAGCATGCAATATCAAAAAGTGGTAATAAAATAACGTCAACAAAAGAAAGCATTGTAGTGTTTCATGGGTGGATTGTCAAGGAGGAAAGCAACATCCAAGACAGTAGTGAAAGTAATAGTGCAATGCATACAAAGTAATTTGGTATGTTAGCAAGATGACCACCACTACTGTGGAAATTATTTTTGATTCCTCTATTTGTTATATTCATGTTATTTGTGGCAGATTATATATGCGTAAAAATGTGACATGTATCTTTCTGTTTTACGTCTTCTTCTCATTATTTTACCCTAATTACACGATATCTGCTCTATAAATATAGACCAAAAGGTCTCTCAAAATTGCAGTGAATACATACAGAAAATATTCCCACAAGTTCTTTATTCTTCACGTGGTATCAGAGCTAAAGATGGCCAACGCCAATGGAAATCCTGGAAAACTTAATTTCACCAGCTCACCTCTCAATCAATTACTCAATCAAGTCACAACCACCAAGCTAGATCGAAGCAACCTTCTACTTTGGAAACATCTTGCTCTTCCAATCTTGAGAGGGTACAAAATTGAAGGATACATGCTGGGCCACATACCATGTCCTTCGATGTATGTAAGTCGACCTACTGTCAGTTCTACGACACAATCAACTGTCGAGACGACTGCCGAGATGGCAAGCTCCCAAACCATGGCAAGCAGCTCCATGAGTACCCCAACTGAAGAAGTCGTTAATCCTGGCTTTGAAGCCTGGTTAGTCGTTGACCAACTACTCCTTGGGTGGATGTATAATTCTATGACGCTGGAAATAGCCACTAAACTGATGGGATTCGAGCATTCTAAAGATCTGTGGGATGCAATCCAAGAACTATTTGGTATTCAGTCCAGAGCTGAAGAAGATTATCTTCGCCAAACCTTTCAACAAACTCGAAAAGGTAATAATTCTATGATTGAATACTTTAGTCCCACCAAAAGTTGAACCATTCTACCGGTTGTTTAAAACATAAACTACCAAACAGATCAGATACTAGAAACGCCACTACAAGAAAAGTGGTTTACGACGACAATTATTTTTAATCATAGAAGCGAGAGTCATGGAAAGTCCTTCCATGACAGTTTCCAAAAATTGTCGCAATAAGTTATTCCATGACATAGAATAAATGTCGTTAATCAACATTTTACGACATCAAATAATTGTCAAAATGTGAAGAATATTCCAAAATGTGTGGGTCTTCGTGCATGTCTTATTAGCACTCACATAAATAAAATATTAAAATTATATTTGTTTCAAGAAAAGAAAAACAAAATTTGTCACATGACAAATTATGATTGAACAATTTAATGAGATGCACAAGAATAGATGATATCAAGAATAATGCACCTAATTATTTTTTTATTCATATACTTAAATTTTAAAAACAAAAAACTAAATAGTTACTACTGTCTAAGTTGATAGAGTTATGAAAATTTTATGAAAAATAAACCTTTTTTTAATATTTGGTTTTGAGTCTAATTTTTATTTGGATACTAATTTTCAAAGTGCTCATTTTTATGTTTGAGTTTAGAGTTTAATTTTTGTTTGTTGTTATGTTTTAGAATGTTACATACTTTTTTCTCGTGTTTGAATAATTGTTCCTACTATATTCACTTAGTTATTTGGATAGGCTAACTATTTGTAAAAATGTTTTTGTTCATTATTCTATACTTGGAAAACAACTCTAAAAATAACTATGACGTGTTAATTAAAGGTTAAAATGTGTTATGACCAAATTGAATAATTAAAATTCAAATGTTAGAAATGTAACAAAAACAAAAATGAAACATAAAGGTGTAACATTTTGAAATTTAGAAACCAACGAAAAATAGATACAAATAATAGAACCCCACACTCAAGGCTTAAGCCTAGATAGTAGATAGATTATTGTTGTTTAAATTAAAGTTAATATATATAGGGTGAGATGTATGTTTATGTGGACAGAAATTTGATGCTGCAACTGGAGATATAACAATATTAGCAAATAGATCTTTGTTGGTAGACTTCACTGTGCCATTCACCCAAGCTGGAATTTCTTTGGTGGTTCCTGTAAGACGTGACATGGGTTTGGAGAACCGTTCGATCTTCTTTGTCAAGCCCTTGAGTTGGGACCTCTGGCTTGCAATTTATGGGTTTTTTTCTTTCTATGAGTACCGTCGTTTGGATTCTGGAACACCGAGACAACGAACAATTTCATGGTTCTGCATCAAAACAGTTCTAGACCAGTATTTGGATCTCCTTCCGCATCACCTTTTTTGCACAAGGTAATTAATTCAAGTTTTTTATACTACTATCTAGTATCATCTCGCTTATAGATAGAAAGTCTATGCCAACAAACTCTTTCAACTTCCATAATTACTGGACAACAAAACCTCTAGATCAAGATATTATTCTCTGTGTAACTCAAAATATACTTAATTGGCAGTTGTTTAGAGACAAAGTATCTTATAAACTTAATATCAAGTGGTTATTAAAATGTTAATAGATATTTGAATCCCACGTCTAATTGATTATTACGAGGCACCCTACCATACGTTGACTCTATTGAATCAGTTTTACTTGCTCTAGATTTTTTTTTTTTTTTGAAGTAGAGATGTTAGGATGTTAAGAAGTTGTCCACCCTGTAGAGATCACGTCCGAGTGCATCTATGATTCTACCTATCCTTTTCTTAAAAAAAATGTTCATTTAAAAAAAAATCTAGTGTTTTTCCGCTTTTCTAAATTATACTCTACTAACACATAAGGTTTGAGGGTGACTTGGTATGAGACTTCAAGCAATGAGTGAAGAGTGAAGATATATTGGAGAGAGTAATTTTGAAATGATTTAAAATAACTATTTGTTTCTAAGATTTTAGTCCAAACTAAAACATGCTTTTAATCATTCAAAACCAATTTTAAATAGGGCAATAAAAAATGATTTTAACAATTTAAAAATCAAAACATACTGCAATTAACTAAAAAAAGTTTTCTTTAATAACAATGACAATCCAATTAATTTAGTGCATATTTGTTTAGATTGATTTTAAAATGTCAATCCAGCCACACCTCTAATTAACTGTCTCCTTTGAACTCTTTTGAATTCAACATATTCCAGTGGAGACATTGAAGAGCAGTCAAGCAAAGACGGTGGTAGCGATATGGTTACTTGTGGCGTTCTTCCTAATTCAAGGCTATACAGCGAATTTAGCGTCATGGTTCACAGTACAACAACTTCAACCAATCACTGATATAAATCAGATAATAAAAAACGGATGGAATGTTGGTTATCAAAATGGCTCATATGTTTTCCAGAAATTGGAATTTTTGGGCATTAAGAATGTGGTACCCTATGCTTCATTAGAGCAACTATATGAACTCTTCCAAAAAGGAAGTCGCAATGGCAGCATCGATGCTGCCATTGATGAAATTCCTTATGAGAAGCTTCTTCTTTCAACGTATCCCGATAACTATACCATGGGTAATTAGCAATACAATAACAGCGGATTCGGATTTGTAAGTTTTTTTCTCCCCAATGCATCTCTCTTCTAATTATTTTGATTTCTACGTGGTATTCGTTGGACTTGGTGAATTTCCAATATTACCTATCACAAGTACTCAATAGTCATTTGATCTTCAATATAACTTTAGGCCCAATATTTAATAACACTTAGGCTCAAGATTGACATAGATGATCTTTACCACACAATAATAGAATAATAGAAATGTATACCACCTGATACTATTGAGTCACCAACGGTGTTGTGGCAGCTCTGAGGGATCTCTTTACAGCCTCGATCTTAGTTACTTTTGGATGTTATTCCTCATGGCTTGTTCTACACAGCTTTGTCGTCTATCATTACATACATAATATGTTTCTTTAATGAAAACATACAGTTGCTCTTTCATGAGCTCAGAGTCTACCGTTTATGGGAAAGAATCATTGCCACCATCATGGATTTTCTCAAGAACCAGATAGCAGTATTCGTCTCGGATCAATCTAGATGATCATGACCCAACTTTGGCAACAACCAACCAAATTGGCTTGCTACATAGCCACCAGTTTTACACGCTGTAATCAAGTGTTGTCCTACCAATTTACACCCATAATTAATTATGAGGATGTCGTATTTGTTAAAGTTTTAAGAACTTATCCATTTAAATTTTAAACTTTCACGTGTGAATTAAGTTAATATGAGAGTGACTTGATTGTGACTATCTTTACTTATTCTATTAACTAACATCAATTTCGACTTAAATAAATTTTTTATTTTAGTTTTGAAAAGCTCAACCTATTATAAATTAATTATGTGTTTGCTATATATATATTATTTCAACTTAAATAAATTTTTTATTTTTAGTTTTGAAAAGCTCAACCTATTATAAATTATTTATGTGTTTGCTATATATATATATATATATATATATATATATATATATATATATATATATATAATATATATATATATATATATATATATATATATATATATATTATATATATATATATATATATTATTTTCAAGTTTGTTGTGCATGCATTTGTCCCTTAAGATGTGTTGCGAGTTATTTTCCTCGAGTTGGATGTTGATTTAAATTTAAATTTGATGATATTAAATTTAATTATATCAATAGAGCGGTAGAGAGAAAGAGGAAAACTTACCAAATCAAAACCATCAATATAGGTGGGCAATACTTTGCGAGAAATAGGTTGTTAATCATGGTAAGGGATTTCATCTAAGGCAGCATAAATTCCTCCATTTTCATGCTTCCTTTTGTGAAAAGTTCGTGCATTTGTTCTGCATTGTCGTAAGTTTTGAGCTGGAAATTAGGAATAAGTACTTCAGAAGAAAGGAGAGCCTGAAGATCGAAAGGAAAGGACGAGGCCCTCGTGCCAAGATCAGATGGATTACTTCAACGACTTGAGAATCTCATAGATGAAAGAACCCCCTTCTTGAAACTCTATGTTCTCTCCCTTGTTAAGAAGCTGATTGATATCAGTTATAGTTGGTTTGAGTTGTTGAACCATCAAAAGTGAAGCTAAAGTTGGATTGTAACTTTGTGTAATAGTGACTAAAACTATAAACTGCCCATATGATCACCACAACTCTTTGTCCAATTGTTGAATGTAACATCCCCTCAGTATATAAACTAAATAAAGCTTAGCTTTTTTGTAATAGTTGAATATGTTAAAAGAAATCCACGACCAAAGATAAATAGTCATAAATTATATCAAATTGATCCAAAAACTTGAGCTAAAAGGTGAAGGAATAAATTTAACTATATATCGTTTAACACTCATCTCACTTGTAATCTTGAATTTATATGAAGAAATCGAATAAGTGAAAAATTAATATTAAATGAAAGATAAAATAAGGTTGCAGGTGCCTTCACACTAAGATGCGTTTACGAACACACTACTCTAAATCCAACTTAAATAATAATCACCAACAAAAATTTATTATTAGAGAGTGGTTAGATTAAAATGTGTCTATAGTAAAAGTTTTCTACTGAGTTCGAACCAATAAATAACAATAAATTCAAGGTAATTCAATGAGATATATTTTGTTGGTCAGATTATAAAAATATGTCACCGAACTTTGTAATTTGTGTCAAAAATATATTTTTTGTTTCAATGTGTTAATAGTCAAAATACATTTTTTATTTGACTAGTTATTGGTTTGATATATCATATGGGGAAATTTTTATTTTAGAATTTTGTGATATTCTATAGAAATTTATGTTTTAACTTATTGTTTTTTTTTTTTTTGTAGAAAATTAGTGTAAAATTTAGATTTTTTACTTTTTTTTTTTTTTTTAGTTCAAGGTATTTATAAAACGAAAACTGCATCAATTGACAAAAACATTAAGAAAAAACAGCTCATGACATAAATTTCTTGCATATTGTGAATATAAAAATATTAGTGATATTAGACCGTTATTCGATGGTAATCATGGACTATGAGACTTTTAAATTTGCTACCTTTAAAAATTTCAAATTTAGAAAATGTGATGACATGAACTCTATTATTATAAATGTATTTTAAGTTGATGGACGTTTCTTAAACTTTTGATTTTAAGATTACGATAAATTATAATTTTTAAAATATATTATACGATAAATTATAATTTTTAAAATATATTACACGATAATATTTTAAATCTAATTATTATATTTTAAAGTGAATAGTCGAACCAAGAAACCTCGATACTAATTTTGACGTTAGAGAGTAAAATCATTACAAATTTTAGATTACAAGCCCTAAATCTGACTACATTTTTAATTTAACAGAGTTAGGGATTAAAATTTCTTAGAAAATTTCTCTCCCTTCCCTCTCAAGTGTTACCCACCCTTTGGCCTTCTCCTTCCCGTCCGGCTTCCACCGTATTTTACAGTTTGAAGTCGAACTGAGTTTCTCATGACCTTGCACCTTCCAGGAAGCCAATCAAACTGACAATGGAGGAAGCCGCTCCCAAACCCAAGAGGGCCGTCTCGTCCCTTTGCTGTTTATGCAACAACAGGAAAGCTGCTCTCAAGAGGCCCAAAACCCTCCAACAGGTTAATTTTCCTTCCGTTCTTATTTCTTTCTCTCTCAGTCTTCCTCATAACTTGGGTTCATTTATGCTCCGAAATCATCGATATACTTCTTTTTCATTTATCTTAATTACTTGGCTCCATTAACATGTAAATTTGATGTCAGTGTGATTGCCGAGGGCAGAATTCTCTGTTTTCTCTTCTTCAGTTTGTCTACCTTTGAACCCAATGAGGTTAAATTGATGGGTTTCATATATATACTTTAATAGTCTTCTTCACTCGTAGATTCACAAATTTGCAACAAGCTTAGCAAGTGATTGTCAATATTAATTGGAGAGGCAATAACTTTAGAGGGGTTCGAAATTTTTACTTGATGGCTTTGATATATCAAAACTTTAACAGAGTTCAAGGAGGATATTGTGTATCAAGATGTCTTGCTTTTACAGATATGCAGAGAATGTTTCTATGAGGTCTTTGAGGAGGAGATTCATCAAGTTATTGTGAAGAATCAGTTGTTCAGACCTGGGGAACGCATTGCTGTTGGTGCATCTGGTGGAAAAGGTGAACACTGATTCTTCCTAGTTCTAAATCATTTTTAGTCTTTAAGATTTGTGTGAAAATACATTAGCTTGTAAGTTACATTTTCTTGCCACTTTATGCAGATTCTACCGTTCTTGCTTATGTGTTATCAGAACTGAATCAGCGGCACAATTATGGTTTAGACCTCTTTCTCTTATCAGTTGATGAGGGCATCACTGGATACAGAGATGACTCCCTTGAAACTGTGAAAAGAAATGAAATTCAGGTGAATCAAATCATTTCTACGCGGTTACATTTTTAGAACTTCTAGTCTCACCTTAATTTTCCTATTTTTAGTATGGATTGCCACTACAAATTGTATCATACAAGGATTTATATGGATGGACAATGGATGAGATAGTGAAAATGATCGGTTTGAAGAATAATTGCACCTTTTGTGGAGTTTTCCGTCGACAGGTATGAAACAATTCCTACTATGACCTTACAGTGGTAGTATTTGCATGGATTTTATTTTTCTGCTCTTTAAAGGAAAGGGTTTAAAACCATTCGTCCCACTTTATTTATAAAAGTAGTTGTTAATCGTTATATTATATGGACCTCTTCAGAATTGGGAAAATGGTGCTTTTGCCGTGGGTACAGACCTACAATAAATGCCCTTTGAGGCTTACTTTTATTCTATGAAACGAAATAGTGTTTAATTTAGGATATGGTGTTGATACTGCCCAGGTGATGGTGGCATTGTAATGCTGAGCAGTGAGCAGTATGTGGCTGACCAGTGAGCAATATGTGGCTGCTCATGAGTCAAGCACTTGCATATCATGTACTACCCTTGTTTTCTTATGACTGTTCTGGTTCTCAAGATTTTCTTCAAAGAAGATTCTTTCTGGTGCTAAGTATCTAGAAACATCCTTGATAAGTTAAATCCCTTGTTTTGTTTCTGCTTGGCATTGACATCCTTGACAAGTTGATTTCTAAAGGATGATGAGAGATGGTTTTTCAAATTCTATTGATTTCATAAGAGGGTAAAAATGTGGTTATTAGCCATAATCTATCGATAGCCTTCACGACTGTTTTTAGTTAATTCTCCTTTCAAGCTTTGTTGGCTGTCTCTTATCCAAAGAATATTCTTCTCTATTAAGGCTTGTGGAAGCTTCCATATCATTGTTTATCTCCTTCATTTTGTTCTGTTTGATTGGTGGTTATTGAAGGGACTCAATATCTTTTCTCTGAATGCTTGCTTTTTCAAGGTTCCAATGTATTTTCAAGGCAAGCATTGGCCTTAGCTCGTTTGATTTGAAGTTTCCAGAGTTAAAGCTTCTTTTTCTTGGTGTCTCCCTCCATTCTATTTGAAGAATTTTCTGACTTGTGCTTAACCGAGATTGTGTCTATTCTAGTTTAAGTATCTTGTATTGATCTATGTGTTACTATAACCATACTTTGCAAGTTCTCTTTTTTGTTCTTGTATTTTGAACATTAGCTTCTTTTCCACTTTTCATTTACTCAAGAAAAAGTTTTGTTTCTTATTTTAAAAAAATATGTCTAGAGCCCTAATTGGTTGAGAACTTGAGATCCGTATCAAGCGTGGTTTCATTGTATTGATGGAATTTTTTTCTCCTGAAGGCTCTTGATAGAGGTGCTGCATTGTTGAAAGTAGACAAGCTTGCCACAGGGCACAATGCAGATGATATGGCTGAAACAGTTCTATTAAATATACTACGAGGTGATATTGCAAGGTATTTTAATAGTAAGATTTTTTTTCTGTCAATTACTTTTGTCCTTCATTTCGGCTTGCATTAGACTGAAGTGATTCTTTGTATTTGTAGATTGAGTAGATGTACTGCAATAATTACCGGTGAAGATGGACCAATTCCAAGATGCAAACCTTTCAAGTACACATATGAAAAGGAGATAGTAATATATCCTCATATTTTAGTCTCATAGCTTTAGAGCAAGTCTTGCATCATGCAGCATTCAATTTGATTATTGGTTGATGCTAGTTGTAAACCTTAACAATAGATGTTCACGTATGCTTACTTCAAGAAGCTGGACTACTTCTCCACCGAGTGTAAGTTTTTTTTCTTTTAGTTGTCCTTTTTGTTTTTTTTATTTTCCACTCTTCTGTGTCCTACTAATTGATAATAATTACAAATTTTTTATATGCATTTTACGTCCTACTAGGCATAATTAACTATGAAATTTGTTTGATTGAATGTCAAGTTGTGATTGGTCAAAAATACACGCTCGAGCATGATTCATCAATTGTAGGTTCCAAAACTAGTTCTGTCTACGATGACCTTTCATTGTTCTAAAGTAATCATTTGCTCTACAGCGTGTTATTGTCTGAAGAGATATTTTGATGTCATAATAACTCCAAATATTTCAGCTTCAGACTTTGTATATATCTCCTTATCCAATTGGAATTGTTGCATTCTTGTTATGCTCAAACCTATAATGTTCTTACAAAATGTTCAAGTATTCTCATATCTTATCCCACACTCTTGAAAATTTGGCTCAACTTTGTTCATTTGGTCGCATGTTTTTTGAAATTGCAGGCATTTATTCTCCCAATGCTTATCGAGGTTTTGCTCGTGAATTTATTAAGGATTTGGAACGAATCAGGTTTAAACTCACTTTGTCTTTGCTTGACAAAAAATTAGCTTTCTCCAGACAAAGATTGTATTCCCTCTGATTTACTTTTACTAAGCTTGTTGTATTGTGAACACTAATGCAGACCTAGGGCCATTCTTGACATCATTAAATCTGGAGAGGATTTCAGGATTTCCACTTCAACAAAAATGCCTGAGCAAGGGACGTGTGAAAGATGCGGCTACATTTCAAGCCAGGTGTGCTTTGCTTTTATTTTACCTGATAAGAATCCAAAATTGCCCATATGGACTCAGTAGGGGATTATTCTGCATTCGTAGCTGTTGTTCTCAGCGTGATTTGAGCTAATATCATCATCTGAATCTGGTCATACATCTGACCTCTAGAATTCGGTTGTTTGTAGATTATATAGTTCCTCTAGATCTTGAAGTATTTGTCATCTTTCTTGATTGTGTCCCTTTTCTAACCATACCTTCAGAAACTCATCAACTGAATTCTGTGTACATGAAAGTTGAAACCATTACTGTAGAGTTCCCCCCTCCTCAATAAACATTGTACGAAGCTGCTTAACATGTTTTTGGATGCGACCTACTGTCAAATGACATATAGGAAGTTGTTGAATTTTCTGTCGTTCTGTTTCTTTTGCAAGTGGTCGTCTAGAATATGTCTTCCACCTATTTCATGTACATCTACACAAAAGCTCTAACCGTTCATTCGGCCTTTCATATCTAAGTTTCTTAAATTTTACTCTCGTACATTAGATATCTGAACATCTGTTTCTCCATTTACTTAATGCAGAAATGGTGTAAAGCTTGTGTTCTGCTCGAGGGCCTAAACCGAGGTTTGCCGAAGCTGGGTATTGGGCGCAGTCGGGGGCTTGATAGCGAGGGG
The DNA here is from genome assembly GCF_000004075.3 of Cucumis sativus. NCBI lineage: Eukaryota > Viridiplantae > Streptophyta > Magnoliopsida > Cucurbitales > Cucurbitaceae > Cucumis > Cucumis sativus. The sequence continues at coordinate 17,025,841 of NC_026656.2, read as the reverse complement.
AAGAGGGAAACCATTGGAAGTAATAATGTACATACGAGAAGCATTGAGAGCAAACAATGTGGCTCTTTAGATTTCTGAAGCTTCTTTATATGATGGTCAAGGAGTAATCTAAGAATCAGCCATTCTTCATTGTTTGTGATTGAAGAAAAAAGGCAAATGGAGAAAACGAATTAGATCAATACTCAGCATATCTGATTTGACACCACCAATACAAACAATGAAGTCCATTGGAAAACTACAGGCATCCTCCATGTAGCAAGTGATAACCTCATTGTATAATATGGATTTAATATCTATCCTTCTATATTTTGAATTTGATTTCAATTTTGTCTAATCATTTAGTTTCTAGATTTCAAGATTTTACTATTGAACGCAGTGTAAACTCTACAAACATGACCTGACCATGAGCTGGTTGGCGACAGTGATGTGTGCAAATCTTAAGTGGGGTTTGAATTTCATTGAGAAAAATGAAATAAAATGAAAATACTACCACATGAGAAGTGGTTTTGTTTTAAGCAGTTTCCGTATCGAGTGTGAAGGACAAAAGTGTTTCACAATTCTTGTGTCCTGCAGCTGCCGGTTCCCTCGTATACAGTGTCTTACCCTTTTATTGTATCCATTCATTCGTTCAAAACTCTCACCGAATATTTCTTCTCTATTTGTCTTTTCATTTTCATTACTTTATTATTTCCAATTCATCAAATACTTTTTAAAGTCAGAGGAAACCCCAATCACGAGATATTCTTGTTTCTCAATTCAAAAATCAACTCTTAAATTCTGCATATTTCTACCTCTTTTTATCTACTTCTGACATTTACACTACCGTATTTTTTTACCTGTGGCTAAATTTATCCTTTTCGAGTAAATATCAATTAATTTGGAGGGATTAAAAATGATTTAGAGTGGTTTTAAACGTGATAAAATGAATATTGATCATTTTAAAATCACTTTTAAACATGCACAAGTCGTATGCATCTCTTTAAACCATACAAACTTCGCTCCACTAAACTCCTATGTCATTATGTCATTCAACTCTTGCCTTAAAATTTTCTTTCACATAGTTTTGCATTGAAAACGTAATAGGACTGATTTAATTTCATCAAGTTGAATTTTCAACTATTAATAACATTTATTAATTTACTTAGTTTCGTAGATTATCTATGACTTTGTTATCATTATTTTGCGTATGCTTAACTATTTTTTTTTTTTATAGTTTCAAAACTTTCATGAAAGTACACTCGAGGGGAAGGTAATATTGTAACTTTTAAAGTATACTTAAAAATTATTTTTTGAAACAAAGTTAAAACATATATATATATATTTTTTTTGTAACATTTAGCTTTAATAATACATAAGAGAGATTATAAAAATTTAATTGTTAAGATTAAGATCTCATAATACACATTGTGATTTGTGTTTGGAAATGTATGGGAAAGGAGATATTGGTTGGATTTGTGAAGTTGAGAGATATATATGAATATGGGGAATTGGATTTGGTTAGAAAAATGGAAAGAGAGAGAGAGAGGCAGAGGGCCACATGTTTAATTTGATCACATGGGTTTTGGTAAGCGCCAAATGCCATCCCATGTGAGCGCCCAATTGCTCCCATTTTTTCTTCTTCAAAGTTTTTCCAATTCCCAAATTATTATACGCCAACCCCACGCACCGACAATCAACCTCAACATCCATAATATGCATAATTAACACAATAATAAAACACATACCTACGACCCGTTTTCTTTCGTTTGTGACCCGTAATTTGATTTAAAACATAGAGTATCGACCACTAGTAGAAAACAAAAGTGGTTTCTTCTTTTTCATTCCATTGGATGTTTGATTTCAATTCAAAATTTGAAATTTGTGTTTGACGGCGAGTTAGAAAATGCAATAGTATGTCTCATGTTTATAATTTTTTAAAACGATATTTAAAAATAAAGAAAATAACGATGAGTTGTTTTTAAAAATAGTTATTTCAAGGGTTTTTATTATATATAAATTAGTATACCAAACACGATTGGATTGTTTGAAATCATAAAAATGAATAACCAATCAAATACATTAGATTTTTTGTTTCTAAATATTACATTCTTTTTAAGTTCTAAGTTCTTAATTAAAAAATAGTAAAGTTTCCAACCATTGTGCATGTTAGTTTTGTTTCAATTTAATTTAAAGACAAATCTAAACTAATCAACAAGAGTCTAAGGTCGATCATCAAACAACAAAAGCCTGATCTTCCATGAAGATAAATAATTAGTTGATTAAAGATTTTGGATTAAAAGAAATAATGATAGGATAAAAATAAAGGAATATAACACTTATACCACAGATAAGTTAAATTAAGTTCATTTCCATGAGTAAAATCTCACTAAAGAGGTGGATGTTAAATCTAATTTCCTCTTTTATTATTATAATTTACCATCTGTATACCAAGTTTATCAATCGCACAAATGTTTGTATACCTTTGTTATTATTTTTGGACCTGATCTGAATTCTTATTCATTTGTATGTTATTTTTAGCATACATCATCCTCAACTTATATAATTGTTACTACTTGTTATGTTAAACTAAATGTTATTTTTGAAATCGAAATTTTAGCCTATACAAGTATATTGTTTTTCGAATGAATTGGATACCGAGATAGGGAAAGAACGAAAAAAAATTATTGAAGCATATCTTTAATAAAATGAATATCAGATCTACAAAATGATCGATAACGTTGATTGGGAGAGAAGAAGAAGAAATGACAAGAGAGAGAAGGGACAATTTTGGATTGAAAATTCATAATAATATTGAAATAAAGAAAAAAAGAATCTTAAATAATGTAGAAAACCAAAACACCATATCGATTTGACAAGGACGAGTGAAATTGGAGAAACGACGATGCCATATATGTCGTATTTTTTGGCGATTTATTAGATCGTAATCCTTTATTGGTGAGTTTTTATGAATGTAATGTTCGTTGAGGATCTTGTTAGAGAGAAAAAAAAACTCATAATCTTACTCCTTACTCTGTGTATTGAATTTAAGATGTAACCCTTTCTTAATTAAGTGTACATAATATTTTAAAATAATTATAAATATACTAAAATATATAAGGGTTAGACTCTATACTCATACACACCTCATATTTATTGTAGGGATAGTTGCAAATTTAGCAATTAAATTTAAAATAATTAAGTATATAACAACATTTAAAAAAATTGCAAATATAACAAAATTTGTCGAATCCGTCTATTAGTGATAGACCAATACTCTATCGGTTGATAGTTTTGCTATATTTGCAATTTCTTTTAAATGTTGTTATATCCTTAATTATTATTCATCAGATCTCCATTCATTATAATTATCCTTTATTCTATCTATTTGTCGTTACCTATTTATTACCTATTTATCAAAGTATTAAAAGTTATTTATAATTTTAACACAACCTTTCATTTCATCCTCAATCCCTAAGGTAATATTAAAAAAAAAAAAAAAAACAAAAATTTCAAACTAAATTTATCTTCCCTCTTATTTTCAAAATTTTCCGAATTGCAATTCATATTTCTTACCATGAAATTCCAAATTTAAATTTGCATAATAAGTCAAGAAAAAAGAGAAAGAAAGAGAAAACTACGTTGCTTTCACTCCCGCTTTTCAGTCCTCTAAGGCTTTGTTCATTCACTACCTACTCTGTAGTCTCTACTCCCTGAACCCCTCCCCTTAAATATAAACCAATCTCACCCTCCATTCTCCATCGCCATTTCTCCCTCTTCATTCGTCACTCTTCACTCTTCACAATGCCCTCCTCTCTCCTCTTCCTCTTCATTTCTTTCTTCTTCGCCATTGTCCGAGCTGAGGATCCTTACCGCTTCTTCGACTGGAATGTAACTTACGGCACCATTTACCCCCTCGGCCTCCCCCAGCAGGTTTGCTTGTTGCCTTTTCTCTTCATTTTCCATACTCATTCTCTCTCTCTTTCTTCCTCCATTTCTTAACGGATCCGAATCTCCTCTCCTCTTCTTTCTTCTTAGGGCATTTTGATTAATGGCCAATTTCCTGGCCCCGATATTCACTCTGTTACCAACGACAATATCATTATCAATGTTTTCAATAGCTTGGATGAGCCTTTTCTCCTCTCCTGGTAATTTCTCTCTCCCTCGCTTTTACTCGACATCTCAAATTTAGTTCATGAATATGGAAATGTGCTTTCTAGAATGCGCTGTGTTTATTCGTTAGATTTGGAGTTGAAATTTCTGATTTCTGGAGTTAATTTGGTGAAATTTGGGGCTTGGATCTGGTTTTAACTTGTTGAATAGTGTGTTTGGGACAATGCCTGTAAATTATCGTTGTTATTGGATTTAGTGTCTAAATTTAGGGGAAGTGTTATGTAATTAGGAATGGGATTCAACAGAGAAGGAACTCGTATGAAGATGGTGTGTACGGAACAACTTGCCCCATTCCTCCAGGGAAGAACTTCACTTACATTCTTCAAATGAAAGATCAGATCGGAAGTTTCTATTACTTCCCTTCTCTTGGCTTCCATAAGGCCGCCGGTGGGTTTGGTGGAATCAGAATTCTTAGCCGTCCTCGGATTCCTGTTCCGTTCCCGGATCCTGCCGGGGATTATACAGTCCTTATCGGTGACTGGTACCAAGCTAATCATACGGTAAATAATCACTAATTAATTATCCCTTTTTTGCTTTCAACAACTTTTCAAAATTAAGCAATTGTTACTGCTTTTTTTATAAAGGGGAGATTCGATTGAACTTTTAATCAATCATATTAGTTTCGAAATCGAGCTCTGGCTAATGTGGAAAGGTGAAAGAATACTGAATAATGATAGTCACGGAGCCAGATTGGCGGGGAATAGGGAATCACTTTTTCTTTATATATATAAATATTTAAAACTTTCGCTATATATATTACCTTACAATGAATAGACTTTTCCTTCTGTCTTGATAAAAACAACATGAAGTGGTAATAGCAACTAATATACTTCTTATAGATTAAGATTGAAAAAGAACTTTTAATACATCTCCTCCATTGGGAAATTTTCTATTTCAATGGCAGTTTTTAACACACACACAAAAACAATATTATAATTACTAGAATTTATCAGCACTAAACTTTATTTTATAAAGAATGATATTTTGATAGAAAAAATAAATTTTTTTTTATAAGTTTTGTTATAATTTGTAAATATGATTTACTTTTTATATTTAAAAATTAAAAAAAATTGCATGTATGAAGAGTACATAATTTATCACGTACAGAATTGAGCTCATGAGTGTGTTCTAGATCCCAAATGTTTTTCTTATGCTTTTTTTTTCTTCTTTCTTTTTACCTCTGTCGGTAGACGTAGACCATTGGTGGTTCTAATGCTTGACCCATAATCTTTGACTCTTCAAATCCTTTTTGCTTCTCTCTCTAGTCTCTCTCTCTCTCCCGAGATTAACAGCTGGATTTAATTAAAAGGGTGCTTTGTTTCTTTAATGGTGCGGGCCATGGTTGCCTCGACTGTCAGTGCGATAATCATAAGCTGAATTTAATTGACTTTTTGGCAATGGCATGTGCCTCTATTTGATAAAAGAAAAGCCTTTTTCATTGTGTTTCTTTTTCCCCCTATTTTGAAAGGAGCTTTTTTTGTATTGTTGGGTTGTATGGAATCCAGAATCCAGCTAACGAAAGCGCTTTTACGAATCAGTTTTAGGCACTGAATCCCAGGCTCTCCCAAACGCGCTTTCTTCCAACTTAAATCCTCTCATTAATTTAACCCTATGAAACTCCCCTTTATTAGCAAAAAGACAACTATATTTATCCCCTACCACTACCTAATCCTTTCCTTCATTATTATGGTCTTTTCTTCTTCTCGCTTTATATTTACCAATTCCTTTTGAAAGAAGGGTCCTTTTTCTTTTTTAGAAAAGATCATTTGTAACTCTTATAAAATACTATATGACAAAAAGTTTGTGTAAAGCCACCCTTTTTCGTTTGGTTCTTGCCTAAGTTTTTAGCCCACTGTTTTTGGAATGGTTATAGCTGATCAGTTGACATAAAATATTTGTTATCAACCTTGGTGCTTTAGATTTAATCCCTTCCCTCTCATGCTGAATTGAAAAAAAAATGTTAAAATTACCATTTTTATTCTTATATTAAGCAGCTGACAATTTTTATTGTGACTAAACAATAATAATTTTGACGGAAATTTTTATTAACTAGAAGAAGAAATTAAATTTAAGATTTATGAAAAATAGAAGACTAGAATTGAATAAACCAAAAGTAAATTAACAAAATAGAATTCCAACCTAATTTTTATACTACCTGAATTCCACCCACCAATTACTCGAAAAAAAACTCAACCACCCATTCTCCAAATAGGCCAATTGATAACGGAAGAAGAAACAAAAGTGCCCTCCTTTTCAGTCTTGCTTACTTTTCTGTTTTTGCTTATTATTCACTTTTAATGAGGGGGTCGTTATTACTAGGATTGGCAATATGAGAAACTGTTAACTTGTATCTGTTTTTAAGTAAGTGATTCCATCTCAAGTAAAAGTAGAAACACACGATTTATATGTGTAGAAACATAATCTTCTTACATAACTAAATATGGATCTGACATCTGAGCATTATTCCTTTCCCTTCAAATAATTTAGCCATTTTTAGTATACAAATTAATTGAATTTGTTTTTGCAGACGTTGAGGGCCCAATTAGACAATGGCTCAATGCTTCCTCTCCCCGATGGAATCCTCATCAATGGTCGTGGACCCAATAGAACTGCCTCAATCAACGTGGAACAAGGTGATAATGAGAGAAACGCACTACTCAATATTTTTTAAATCAATCCACTTTGTATCTAGTAGTTATTAAGAATAGAGACTCGTTTACGACCTTACTTGTACATGATATGTTCTAGTGTCGGAGACTCATCATTTGTGTGTATATGTGTTATTAGGAAAAACTTACAGGCTGAGGATTTCAAACGTGGGGCTTCAAAGTTCTCTGAACTTCCGAATTCAAGGCCACAGAATGAAGGTGGTGGAAGTTGAAGGAACCCATACCCTCCAAACGGAATTCTCTTCCCTTGACATTCACGTAGGCCAATCTTATTCCGTCCTTGTCACTGCGGATCAGCCCGCTCAGGACTTTTACATTGTGGTTTCTTCTCGCTTTACTACTCCCATCCTCTCCACCACCGCTATTCTCCGTTATGCCAACTCCGCCGGCTCCGTCCAAGGCCCGCCTCCTGGTGGCCCAACTATCCAAATCGATTGGTCCCTTAATCAAGCTCGAGCCATCAGGTAATCCTGCCTAACTTTACTTTAACTACTACATCAGTTTCATAAACCCTTTATTGTTTCTTTAAAAAATTGCTTTTCGTTCAATAATGTGAAGAAATTGGCATACGAATGCAGAACCAATCTTACAGCCAGTGGGCCACGGCCGAACCCACAAGGGTCGTATCACTATGGTATGATAACCACGACCAGAACCATTGTAGTGGCGAACTCAGCCGGAATTGTGGACGGAAAGCAAAGATACGCCGTGAACAGCGTGTCATTTATTCCGGCAGACACTCCGCTGAAGGTGGCAGACTTCTTCAAAATAGGAGGAGTTTTCCGGGTGGGAAGCATTTCCGACTGGCCAAACGGTGGAGGAATCTATCAAGACACCTCTGTTATGGGCGCCGATTACAGAGCTTTTGTCGAAATCGTTTTTCAGAACAACGAAGACCTCATTCAGAGCTGGCATCTTGATGGCTACTCCTTCTTCGTTGTTGGGTAATTAACATTCTTTTACGATTCTTCTTCTTCTTCTTTTTTAATTTTTTTTAATGAAAACAAATGGTTGTGAATTTCAGTATGGATGGAGGGCAATGGACATCGAATAGCAGAAACCAATACAATCTACGAGACGCAATTGCACGGTGTACTGTTCAGGTACAACCCAAACTCCTGTTTTTCTTTTGTTTCTATTTGATTACGTTTTTTCTTCTAAAAAACAAATTATTTGTTCTTTTACTGGTCTTCAATAAACAATTAACAGGGCCTAATCAAATTTCATAATTGAAAACAAATGTTTCAATGTAAGAAGACGGTGAGAAAACAAACATTTGTTTTAAAAAAAAAACAAAAGAAAATTGTCTAAAGACAGAAATGAATTATTGTTAATCTTGGCAGGTGTATCCAAAGTCATGGAGTGCGATATATGTGGCGCTAGACAACGTTGGAATGTGGAATATAAGGACAGAATTTTGGGCAAGGCAATACTTAGGACAACAATTTTACTTGAGAGTTTACACTCCATCAACGTCATTACGAGATGAGTATCCAATTCCAAAGAATGCTCTTCTTTGTGGAAGAGCCACCGGCAGAAGAACCAGGCCACTCTAATTTCCCCATTTATCATCATATCATTTACATAATCTTCTTCTTCCAGCTCGTAAAGAAAAAAAGAAAAAACCATTAATCATTATTGCTTCTCAAAGTTAAAATGTCCTTAGCTCGAGGTCATTTATTTATATATTTTTTTTCTTTAATTTCTATTCATAGCATTTCATTGAATCGAATGTCCTTTCTTGATCTTCTTGCACTTGCAGAAGTCATTTTTTTTCTCTCTGTTTAGGTCATAAATATTCTTATGTTTGAGATAATTAAAGGCTCAATATATTAACATTGTCTCTTCGTCTTATTTCCAATTCCATTATCTTGTGTACTTTTCATCCCTAGCAAACTTTTTTAATTTTTTAACCAAATACTTCATACCAACCACGTGGGCTCTTTGAGGCAAATGAAGGTACAGATTACTGTTGATTACATCCAAAAATCAACTAGGTAACAAAAGTTTAGTAGTAGTTGAAGATGCAATTATCTTGAAAGAAAATTTGACATTGTGATTTCAATGTGAATCGTTTATGTCTATTATTCTCTAAGCTACTTCAACATATTTACTCCTACTCTGAGAAATAAAATCAAATTACAAATCTCTTAAGAACTCCTCCTTTGATCCTAAATTATTAAGTAAATATCCAAGTATTAGAATTTTGATCTTAAATTTTCAGACATTTTCATTCCAACGTTTATAAAAACCAAAATTTCTCATAATTTCAATAAATTATTAAACATATCTAAGTTATAAAATTAATTATTTGTTTTGGAGAAATGACAATAAAGACAATTTATTTTAGATGAAACTTAACAAAGTTAATTGTATATTAGTTAAATTTATTAAAATAAAAAAATATACAAAGACTTTTCCACCGCATTTTGTATCCGAAATAGAACCCCCAGCGGGCGAAAAGCACAACAAATTTTATGGAACTAAATTAGCTTTTTTTACGTTATATTTTGAAAATTTTCAATACAAAGGTCAGTTTCCCAAATTGGGAGATTGAGATTTTGATTTTGAGCTGTTCACTACAAATTATCCATTGCGCATGGAGGTCAGCATCAGCCATACTCTCCCTCTCTGACTTCGTCTGTTCAAGCACGTCATTGCGCCATCCTTTCCCATTCCTTGATCCGATTGATTCCTCTTATCCTCCTCCAATTCCAATTCGCTTGTTTCTTTCACTCCTCAATCTCTAGATTGACTTTCTGCTTTCAGTTTCGCATCGATTGAGGCTGCTTCCTGGTTTCTCATGGCCGATAATTCATCGCCCTTTGATCCTGCTCGTATTCTTGCTCACAAATTCCCTGAGGTATGGAATATTCACTCACTCTCCTTCATCTGTTCAATCTATGCTCTGTTTCTTTCGTTTTTGCGTTTTTTTTTTTATCGAACCAGCTTTAATTAAGATTAAACTAAGTACGAATCTGAAGAACTGCAAATCTCTGGGCTTGTGTTCTGTTTAGGTTTGTTATTGTGAGTTCCATGTCGAGGTTTAGAAGTGACAACATTTTAGGGGAACAGTAGTCTCGGAGGAGCGACTTTCCATTCCAATTTCTTACCTTAGTTACAGATTTTGTTCCACTGGTAGCCCTAGTTTTTTGGGTTCTTAGGATTAGCCGTTTTAACGAGTGATATAAGACCGAGTTCAACTCTTCAAAAGGAGTAAGTTCGATAGTTATGTAAATTATGAGGATATCATCACTCATAATGATCAGGCCAAGAGGATGTCCTATATCTGGTCAGTGATCAACTTGCTTCTATTTGAAGAAGGGGAAAAAACAGAATAGCTAGAAATCTTGTTTGATTTGAAAACTGTTGCCTATTGTAAATATGCAAGGATACTCTGAGATAACAGAGAAAATTTTATTGGACGTTAGAAAATACAGCACCTTTTATACACCTTTTTAGATGAAATAAATCCACCATCACTGATGATGGATGTTTTACTTAAATGATACTAAGAAAGAGACTGTTTATTTTGTGCATATTGTACCTGAACTTAATGGTGATCATATGAAAAATTTGAACTAGATAACCCAATAAATCTCGAACGATTACTAGCCACAGTTATCTAGGTTTCTTACACATCACATTGGAAGGTAACTTGTTAATTGATTCTTATCTGTAATGTGCAACCTGAAGAAACTCAACTACTAAACTGTTAATTAATTGGACGTTTTCATCACTATTGGTGTAAATTCCTGAAAAGACCAGTGATGTAGAATTAGGCATATCCTACCCTACTTCTTTGTTCTTACTAGATTATTAGTAAGACTGTTAAAGGCTCAGAATATTAACATTTAATTGAAACTTTTTTTTTTGGGTGGATAGACAAATGATGTAGGGTTTCTCCTTTTCTACAACACGTTAAAACATTTGTTTGTTAGATAATCTGACTGTGTTTGACACGCTATCAAACAAGACAGATTAGTTAACTTTCAAGTGAATTGTGTCAAACGTTGTCTAAGCATATGCTGTATCAAGATAATTGGTTTTGAATTTTATTTTATATAAAACGTTGAATGGTCTGAAAAGGATTATTTGGGTTTGCATTTTCTTCAGAACCTTTTTAAGGAATTTTATTTCATAATGGTTTTCTTCAACTTCTTTGTAATGGTGTATGCTTTCTCTTTTATCTGACATTAGCTTTTGGATATTGGCATAAGATGGTGGTTTATCAAGTTCTGAAGGAAACATAAATTTATTGCTGTTTTCCTTTAAAGTTTGGGTTTGGTGAGTCATGACCGTGCGTATGTATGTATATTTGCCAACTTTAGTTTCAAATACTGACATATTTGTTGGTTGGAAAAGAAAATATACTAATACTTACACGAAATTTTAATTTTCTTTTCCATTAGATGTGTAGAGTTTGATTTGTTTTTTTCTTTTCTAATTTATTTTTGCTGTAGACAACGTCCACCTATACTGAGAGGTAAATCCTCATATACTGAGCTTATGCATTCAACTATGCCACTTGAGGGGGGCTATTGATTCTGTCTATTAGCGTACTTCTTGCTGTTGATTGTCAGAGATGTCGCGCTCTATGCCCTGGGTGTTGGAGCATGTGGTCAGCAAGCCGTGGACGCTGATGAGCTGAAATATGTTTACAATGAAAATGGGCAAGAATACATTGAGGTACTTCATCTACAATTTGTAATACACACACACACAAAGGGCAAAGCATGTTGGAATTTTGGGGTTGAGACTATCATTTTCAATGGGAAAGAAAATCAAAACTATAAAAAATAACAATAAACTACTAAAAAGAAAACCCCAAATAGCAAAAACTATATTTTGTGTGTGTGACTTTTTTGTTTGTAAAGTTATAGAAGACCTTTAAATTCTAATATTTTCAGCTAATCATGTATATATGTTTTTTTTTCTATAAGTAATCATGTATATATGTTGATCATTTATAAACCAGTAGGAGACATCTTCCATCCCTTACCATAGCCATAACCAATAAAATCCTTTGATCTTTTCTAATGTTAAAGATGAATCGATACACAACACACATATATTTTAAATGTATCCCAAATAACTGTGTTCTACATTTCTTTTGTTTGATATCCATGAGTGTTTGGGCTAGCTTTGTCCACCCAACTAATCTCACGGGACAAATTGCCTGACCTTAAACCCTACAACATTTAGGTGTCAGAAAAACTTGTAGGATATTAAATCCATACCTTTATTAAATCATGACCAGTTTTACTACTAGGACAAGCCGTGATAGTTCTATGTTCTACTTTTTTGGAAACTATTGTGTTTTTGTGTACATCTCTTGTGTTTGTGACAATGCTACTTAACTTGAGGCTTGAACTCATGCTGTCTAAGCTCTTTGTTATTTATATGGGACCTTATTGATTACTAGGCCAATTCATGGTGGTTATAACAATAGAAACTATTATTATATTCATACATGCTAAAAGTAGTAAAGAAAAAGATACCGAGTTACGTGGAAACCCGAGTACCGGGAGAAAAATCACGATCGGACTTTCTTATTTTTCTCATATTAACAAAAGATACAAAGAGAAATAAATAGACAACAAGCTTATGATAAAAAGAAGGAAAGGAAATTAGGGTAAATCCTTCCTTGGGCCAAGCCCACTAATTCTAACAATACATTCAAAGGAATCAAGAACCAAGTCTTTATGAAAAGGATAATTTGGGTGACACTAGAAGCTCTCTCAACTGGATTCAGTTCTCCACAAAAAGATACCCCCACTTTATTTTGCATTCCCATGTACACAATTTCACCTTTATTGTCTTTTCCTCTTGGAGGCCTAAGCGGCCTCATTTGTCTCCTCTACTCCTCCTCTCATCTGTAATTCCTCGATCAATTCATTCTTTCCCTTTTCCCTACTTTCATATTATGTTTTTTTTTACCTTTTATGTATCCTTTAATAATTGGCTCACTCCTCCTAAAAACCACATTTCATTTGTAACTCAATTACTTCGTGTTATTCTTTATCTGCTTTCTTTCCTGCATGCTCAAGATAGAGAGCTGAGATACCAATTTACAAGCCAATTGATAGGATTTTATAGGAAATGCACTTTTAGAACAACAATACGCAAACGACTGTGGTTCATCTATTATTTGTTACTTCTAGTTTCTCTTAATGTAGGTTCTGCCAACATTTTCTGCTTTATTTATCATTGACACTCTGAGCACTGGTCTGAACTTGCCTGGACTGTTGTAAGTACTCATGTATTCTTTTGAGAAGCTTGCAAGGGTCTTTTGTATGCTAATGTGAATGCAATAATTATTTTCTGCCATCTCTTCTTTTCTTGCCTCTATCATCAGGTATGACCCAAAGCTCTTGCTCCATGGTCAGCAATACATTGAATTGTACAAGCCACTGTCATCTAGTGGACATGTAAGGCTCCGTACTGAATCTATATTTGATTTTTAAGAGTAATTCCCATATCAAGTCTGTATGGCCTTCCTTAATGCTGAAATATATTTATTCTCATGGGGTTTTACCTGCGCAGTTAGATAATAAAATCTCTCTTGCTGGGCTGCATGACAAAGGTTTGTACTTATTATTTTGACTTTTTATTGTATGATATCTATTTGTTTCTGTTTCTTATAGTTGTATGAAAATGATTAAAGGTGAAGTCTCATATAAGAGGTTTATGAGAGAATGAATCTATTATTTTTAAGCTTGTTCTTTGAAATGTCAATAATATTCATAATCATTTTCAGGAAAAGCAGCTATTCTTGAGATTGCGACAAAAAGTTATGACAAAAAATCTGGACATCTATTATGCATGAATCGGTATGTAGTTTCTTCTTTTTATTTATTTACTTATTGTAATTATTGTACATAAAAGTTATGTGAGGGAATGACTATAGCTGGATAAACTTGGCAGGACAACTCTCTTTTTGCGAGGTGCTGGTGGGTTCTCAAGTTCTTCTAACCCTTTCTCCTACACAAACTACCCGAAAGATGAAGGATCAGCAGGAAAAATTCCAAAAACACAGCCTTTTACTGTGTATGAGGATTGTACTCGACCATCTCAGGCAAGTTAGCAATGACTACTAGTACAAATAATAGAAAGATAGTAAACCCTATAGCAAATTATAAAAATGATGAATGTAAAATAGTAAAAATTCTAGCAAATAGTAAATAATTTAGCAAATTGGGATTTTGAAATAGTGTTAACTGTTGCTATTTGAGGACTACAAAATAATATTTACTGTAGCAACGCCTTAAGGGTAAAGTAAAACTTTTGAAACAATTAAGAAAAGCACTATATTGAGAAAAATCTAAGGAGGCATTTAATCATTAAGTTATTACTTTGTTTTTATTAACATGTATGGATGAGTGGACATGATGTTAATTATTAATTTGACAATTTGACACCCAAACTTCAATCTGCATGATGGTAAATCCAACCTGTCCATTATCTTCATATCTTTAAGTAATATGTTTGAATAATAATTTGAGGACACATCAACTTCTGGATATTTTTAACAGAAACACTTAATTGAGAATATTTAACATGTTATGGGTAAAATTGGGTTGAGGAGTAGGGAGTTGGAAACTATGGAGTTGTGAACTCCACTCATTCTTTGGTCCAAAGAGTTTGTGGGTCCCACGACTAAGAAATATCAATTTCATGTCTTAACTCTTACCTATGAGCTTTAGCTTTAGGCCCCCCCCCCCCCCCCCCCCCCCACTTCATAACTACTTGGAGGTTACAACTCTACTCCTTGTCCCAACCACTGCCTAAAGGTTAGGATCCTCTGATATATGTAGTCTTTATTTTCCTCCTTTTTCTTTTCTTATTTCACATTATCATTGCATAACAGTTTTTCATGGGTTGTAATGTTTGTTGTTCTATACAAATACCAGCATTGTTCTCATACTTAAATCTTGTTGTAGCATTAATACAATGTACTCTGTTTGTTATTTTAATCTGCAGGCACTATTGTATAGGTTATCAGGTGACTATAATCCTCTTCATTCTGATCCTATGGTAGCAAAGATTGCAGGGTCGGTACCTCGCTCACAACTTGTTCCATTTTTTTAATCGTTGTGGTTTTATATATTCATTAGAAGCCTAGTGGGAACTATGCAACATATTCTTTCATGAATGTCTATAAAATTGGCTAGATCTTCATCCTTAATGTACGATCACCGTACAGAGTACAGGAAGTCATCTAAGTTGATTATGACTAAAATTTGGACTACGATGACAGTGATGATGATTTAAATTTTGATGACCTATTGCTCACTTCGTGTAGGAGATAAAACCGATATTTGGGTTGGGTGAAAGTGTCGTATGCACCAAGTTATAATTGAATTGACACCTACATGTCATATTGAATAGATTTAATGGTTTATGTACAATGCTAGGAAATAGTTTTCATTTCAGTAGTAAATCGTGTATTCTTGTAGGTCCACTTGTTAATGATTGCTTTTTATTTTATTCTTTATTTATTGTTAGAAACAATTGTGATTTTATTCACTTAAAATTTGGTCGACCACAATATTATAGGTTCTCAAAGCCAATACTTCATGGATTGTGTACATTGGGATTTGCTGTGCGGGCAGTAATTAAATGTGTGTGTAAAGGAGACTCAAGCAAAGTAAAATGCATATTAGGAAAGTTTCTATTGCATGTGTACCCAGGTGAAACTTTGGTGACGGAAATGTGGCTTGAGGGATCAAGGTATGCCTTTGCTTCTTTTATATTGAACAAGATTTCAACTTTAAATCATACGTTGAAGACATGGAACAAAATAACCCAAGGAATTTTATTTTTAAAGTGAAATGCTTCTATAACCACTTTTGAGAAAACATAAATTTAAGGGATTTTTTTTTACGAATGCGCATTGAAATGCTTTTTGAATTTTTTAGTTTACTTTTTAGCCTAAAGATTATGATAAACTTGAAAAGTGTTTTCACTAACTTAGAAGTATTCGATACTATTCCGGAACTGATTAAAAAATCCATTCTAAATAGACTAGAAACTGATGTGAGATATGCAATGCAGGGTCCTTTATCAAACAAAGGTGAAGGAGCGAAACCGGGCTGTGCTATCTGGCTACGTGGATCTCAATCATGTTGCTTCGTCTCTGTAAATTTATTATGAAGGTATCTTCATATATATTATGATGGAAATTGAAAATGTTGACCTCTGGTCATTCTGCTTTAGGGTAATTTATATATTAAGAACAGGTGAAAGGATAAGAAAAATGTGAGTAAGATCTCTAGTAAATCACGACATTAACCTTAATTATTTTGAAATGTTTTATTTTTTATTGGCAGAATAAAATTCTTAAACGTATATGGGTAAATGCAGTGAATGGAATTAATAAATCTGCTGTGAATTTGTCTCCATTGTTTCCCTTCAATTTGGATTCTTCTTGAAATAAATTTTATGATTACTATATATGGTAGTATATGTAATCAAGATTTATTCTGATTAGATAGAAAAAAAAAAAAAAAAAAACTTGAATTTAAGGAGAAGTGGAAGGTGATGGTGGAGATATTGGATTGGATCAGTAATTTCTTTGTATTGTTTATTTTACACGAACTGCTATGGAAAAGAAGAAGTGATACGTCAGACTAAAAAACAAGAAGTGCATTTCTATGGAAGAGAAAAGCCATAGTTTTCAATTTGTATAGCAGAAGCGATGGATGGAATGAGAAAGGAAGGGTTTTTTCTTTTCCTTCTTTCTAAATTTCTTTTAGACAACACCTACGCCAAGTTCCGAGCTGGAATGGTAATTGCTTCTTCCCTTTTCCTTTACATTTTAATTGCCAAATCAATGGCTTTCAAGATTTTGACTAAACTTTCTCCCCACCAAAATCTGACTTATGTTGATATATAGTAGTTCTCTAATCTTAAAAGCGACAACAATAAATGGTGTTTTTAGTCTTAAAAAAATAACCTCTGAAGAAATGCAGTTGGTCTATACTTTGGGTCAAGTTTTAACAAGAACATTCGAAGAGTAACTCTAAAATATTTAAGAAAGTGGGCTTCAAAGACTATAACGAGTATACAAAATGAGCATGCGGTTTCTAATGATATCATTCTAATTTAGAACACTTTAATAGCATAGGCAAAATGTTCAAAATTATATTTAAAAAATTTGAAACCTTTCCAGTTTGTGAATAGGCAAATGAAGATAACAGTTGGCTTGGGTGAACTCTCAAAGCCCTTAACAAATCTCCCTTTGTATTTGCGTTGTATGTTTGCATGATGAGAGTTCGACTTACCTCCACAAATGGAGGTATGAAGATGTTCGCCGATATAGATCTCTTATGAGAAACATGGGATAAGTAGCTAATTTTAAAGGATTATCAAGGCACCTATCAGCTCTAACATACTAAATTATATCCATCTTGAAGTTTACTCCTAGCTTGATATCAATTAGTCTATACATTTGCATGGAATTATATGGACACATGTTAGAAATCGCCAATCAAATCACTACCGTAGAAAGATGTGAATTTGATTTATGATTTACAATTGGATTGAAGATAAAATGGATGGTACTTGCAAATTAAGAGTCTGTATAGACATGTAAAGTAATATAAAATATAACTAAACTAAAAACAAAATAAACCAACAACGAAATAAGTCATCTTCTTGATTTGCATATATTGCCTCCTGAATCTAAAACAAAAGCCTTAATTAGCTCTTTCAAAATCAACTCAAAAGTCATTCTTGAAGAATTAAATTACAAAGTTAGAAGCCATATTTTTAATTCTTCCAATATTTTTCTACTACAAAAATAACAATAATTTAGTTAAGATGCATGCTATTTAATTAATTTTTTATGCTCAACCCCATTTTAAATTTATATCTCTCATAGAATAATTAGAAGTCTCTAAAATAATATAATAGATGAATATGAATTTTACGAGCCCACAAGTCATCAAAACTACCAAATTAAAAATCTATAAGATCTACTTGCACTCCAAAACATCACATGTTTTTATATTTATATTTCTTGAGAAATAAGAGTTTTATAGTATTTTTTAATCATTTTTAAGATTTAATTGCATTTTTTAAAATTTTGAAAATTTAGAAGTATTTCTAACGATATTTTTCATAATTTAATTTTTTTCATATTCATATATTTTCTAAAGAAAAATCTCTTATCTTCCACATATTTTCATGGCTCCCAATGTTTAAAATATTCATTACCCATATTTTAACAATGGAAATATATCTCTGAAATTCCATGTACGTACACCATGCATAAAAAACGACAACCTATTTTCATTCTGGGGTTTGGATCTTTGGGTATAGCTAAAGGATAAATAAACATAAAATCGAACCCAAATCTGTATCAATACACTCTGCATTCAATCAAAACCTACCAAAAAAATTTTCCATTATTGCTATTTTCTTCTTCTTTTACTTTTTCTTTTTTGAAAGTTCACAATTATTACTGTTTTAAGTTACTCCCACCTCCATACTTTTTACCATCAAATTTTGAAATTAAAAGGGTTTTCATAACCCCGCCAAAGTCCAAAAGTAATACATACATACATACGTATTTATTTATTTTAAGTGAAATATTCTTTTGAATGTTTGGTGCTATATACTACCAACATCTGCACCCAAAGGTCACTTCACCTGGGTTTGTGCCCAAGGTTTTGCAACCACCGCTGCACCCTCCTGCTCATTTAGGCCTTTCTCTTATCCGAGGATCGGATATATAGGTCGTGCCATCTATATATTTTCAAGGCCAGTGGATTTATTTTATGTGAAGTATATGGAATCCATAGATCTTAATAATAATTACCAAACACAAAGAAGAAATATCCACAAGAGATTAAAAAAAGAAAATCAAATTGACTCACCCATTTTTAGATATTGATGATCCATCGTATTCTCCCTCTTCCTGCTACCAATTTTCCAGATGGTTTTAACCTGTGTTATGACATAGAAGAAAAATAAAAGATTCATTAATATCCATTATCCCCTCGTGGAATTCAATCTTACGTTAACAATATCGGGAATTAAGTATTTGTTTAAGAAATTCTTAACCTAATATAATTAAATTTATCCTAACCTATTAGTTTAAGTTTTGAGTGAATCAATAATTTAAGATGATATCAAAACAAGTTGTTTAAGCATATGTCTCGAAGTTTAAGCCTTAATTTGCAATACTATTTCTTCTTCTATCACTATCAATTTCCATTTATTTGGTTCTTTTTCGTATATATTTCAAGCCAACAAACGAAGAATAAGATTAACCATTATAATTAGAATACTAAAATAATGTCAACTTGAACATATCATAAATGATTAAAGTAGAAAAGTCGAGAAGATTTGAAAAACTGGTTGGAGTATAGAAGGGTGATTATATAGATTCTAGACAGAAATCATTAATAGTCTGTGTCAAAACTTGTTTTTAATTTAAACTTTTGAAAATTAGAATTAAAATGTTAGTATTGAGATATTAGTAAGATTAGGTTAGAGGAAGGGCCAGAAGTATTGTTGTGTTTTTTGTTTTTTGAGGGCATGAAGAGAGCAATCTGTATGTTTTTAAGAAAAGAAAAACGTTTAATTTAATAATGGGGTTTTAACTTTAATCATGAGCCCAACGTAACGTAAATCAATGGCTGCGCTTCCTTCTATAAGTTTATTTAATTTTCCATTTATTAATAAAAAGCTACATTAATTATGTACCCATAAAAAAAATGAAGATTCAACACTGCCAGACCTTGAAGAAAAAAAAGGTGAATGATATGAAAAACCCTATATCTACTTGTCTACTTAGAAAAACCCTACACATTCTTATTCATGGGTTTATATATATATGTAAAAAAAAGATCCATTATGATTGAAGATGTGGTGAAGATCGATGACCCAATTAATACTGTTTTTTCTTTATGTATATATATATAAAGCACAATCTTGAAATCTAAGAAAAGAAAAGAAAAACCCAGAGAAATTTAAACTGATGAAGCTAGAACATTATATATAGTTCTAAAACAACAATTAATTAACCTCTCGTACAGTATATAGAAATATTATGTTTGTAAAACAGTCATAAGTAACCATTTAATTTTGTTTTTGTTTAAAATCATCTAATTTCTAAACAATCACTCTTTTCAGAAACCAAATCTATTTTTTTTAATTAAAAAAAAAATGAAGAAATCAATAGGTTTGGAAGCATGGTAAAGTTGAAAAAACAGGAAATAAAAAGGAAATTAAAGGAAGCATAAATAAATAATTACCTTGAGAGAGGGCATGGGGATGGAACTAAGAAGGAAATAAAGGGGGAAAGGAAAAAGAAAGATAGAATAGAGAGATATTATTCAAGAAGGAGTGTTACAAATAGGATCCAAAGAGAACTCAATTGGCAGTATGCCCACCTCCAAACCATTAATTATAACAATAAACACACACAAATTAAAGTATATATATATATATGTATATATAAATATAAATTAATATGTGGAGGAGGTGGACAGAATGCCAATAAATTCTGTTGGAAACCCTTTGACAAACCCCCCCATGAAAATTTAAGCTATGCTGCTACTCTTCATCAACAAAATCAGACATATCTATATATTGCTGCAACATCTTCATCTTCGTCCTCTTCTTCCTTCTTGAAAACCCCTCTCTCTTATGTCAAAAAGAAAGAGGCCATGGAGGAGAGGAGAGAAATGAAAATAAATGAAATGAATTGAAGAAGAAGAAGAAGAAGAAGAAGGGATAGAGTAGAAGAGTTTGGTTAATATTTATTTATTTTAGAAGCAATTGAAAGATGAGAGAAATGTAATGATGATATTTATTCATTCCTTTCTCTTTCCCCACATCTGTCTTTTCTCTTCCCCTCCTTTTTCACCCCTCCTTTTTTCTTTTAATATTAAACAAACCTCTCTCTTTCTCTAAATGCCCTAACTAAACAACAATATTTATTCAATTTCAAGAGACTGAGACGTTGAGTAACTTGAGGTTGGTTAATTTGGTGTTACGTAGTCAATCAAAAGGTTTACAACATTTGAGAAAGATTGGTTTTTGAGATTAGAAAGAACTTGTGGCCAAATTAGAACAGATAATTGTATTTTTTTGCATTTATGTTTTAGTTAGCTTGCATATGATTATGTAAATGTTATGATTAAGCTATATATGTTTTGTCATTGGGGAGGAGGCCTCCATAGGGAAAATTAAGTTTAAGAGTTCTATCTTTGATTGAATATTAGGGTTATGGAGATTTTGAATTTGCATCTACCTATATATATATAACTCGTTTGAAGAAGTAAACTACGTTTTGTTGCGTTGGCCACACCACATTAAATCATTTAATTTTGTATTCTTGTTATTAATAAATTAGGGACATTTGACAAAATGAAAATGGCGACAAAATTGATTGCCATTATGGCAAACCCTATCAACCAAAAAATATATATTGGAAATTATTTTTATGTAAAATTTATTTTTATTCCCAACATTTATCAACCAATATATATATCATCTACTTATGTATTGGATTGGGTGTGATTATATATGTTGATGGGAATCTTTTTTACTTTTCAAATTTGCTATGTACTGTTTTGGGTTTAAAAAATGTGTACCATATTTGAAAATCAATTTTTACTTTCAAAATTACTTAATAATAATATATGTGATAATTTGATTTTCTTTTCGATAGCTCCTTTTAAATTTAAGAGTCGACGAGTATCAAAATGAATCTATGAAGAAGTAAACGAGTGGATGCCCTTCTCAACTTTAAAAACTATATATTATAATGGTATGAAAACGTCGGCCTAATTAAACTTAAATTAACAAATTTTAATTCACATGGATGGAAGAATTTGAATTGATAATGAGAAGAAAAAGATGGGGCACTTAATAATGTGAACAATGGAAATTGAGGAAAGAGCAGAAATAATATTGTTGCTCTTGTTGTTCTTTAGCATGCGCTTTAATTTGTCAACCATTTTCCCAACAAAAACCATTGAGTTTTCCACTATACTAAACTTCACTACTCATTTTCCATATACTCCATTTTTTGTTTTTCTTTCCTTTCATATTATTTTGTTCTTAAATATCAATATATATATATATTCTAAATTAATTTTTTGTTTTGTATTCTAATAATCAACTATTTTATCATTACTTATAGAAAAGTTTGTGATATACACAACTTTTTCTCTTTTCAAAAAAGTTATACATACATATAATGGTAATTTTTTTTAAGATAAAAAAGTTTCTTTTTGAAAAAAAAAAGTACAAATTTGTAAAGTTGAAGCATTTACTTTTAAAAAGGAATATAGAAGGTAATCGTGTGCATGACAAGTACAGGAGTAGCTTTTGTATTCAAATACCACTACCCATTTGTTTCTTTTCTCACATTTCTCTTTCACATCATATTTTACCCCTTTTTATTATTATTATTATTATTATTAACCAATGTTGGTAAATATTATTAACTTAATTTGAGATTTATTGAACTAATTTCTAAAAAAATTGTTTCAAGTGTTAGAACACAAAGCAAAAAATTGTAAATTTAAAAATTTAACCTAATTTATTGTAATGAAATAAGTCAAATAAAAAGGAAATTAAATAAAAGTTAGGCCTACCTTGGGAGAAAATATTGACTTTTGATTTTAAAATGAATGTGAATTGAGAAGTCTTCTTTTGTTTATTTATTTTTATCCACATTCATCCAAATATGCATATATTACCATTAAAATATACAACAAAATTGAAAGATGGATATCAATTGTGCAACCAACCCATATAGCACTCATGTTCGTTTTCTTTTTTAACCTACTTTTCATTTACAACTAATACTCACAAACGTTAATCAGATCGTCTTATAATATGATTTTATTTATATATATTTTACAAAAAAGGTGAAGGTAAAAAGAGTGAACTTTGAATTTGTCATCCATTTGCATTGAATTCATGATGAAACAAATACTCAAACAATGTCACATTAATTACGGGAGACAATTCATATTACTTAACACGATACAACTAATTTAAGTTCAAGATAAATAAAAATTTTAAATATAGTAAACTATAGATCAACCTCTCAAACATTTATTAGTGATTAAGTATATCATTTTGTAAGAGTCTTATCGACGATTAAGTGGACACTTGATATGAGTCAATTGACGATATAATTTATCTATTACATATAGATTTTAATATATTTATCAATTATAATTACTCTAATTTAAAATTTAAAATGGGAGCTTCAACTCTTATCTTATCATGAAATTTCAAAATATAATAAACTTGACATCTTTCGTCGTATGAAAAATACTATACATTAACCCTTACTAAAATTCTCTCCATATATACCAACTTTGTGATCACAAATATCAATGTTAGTTGAAGTCCTCATTGATGTATTGACCAAAGAATTTGAAAAATATTCTTAGGGTGATAAAGAGAGAGAGAGAGAACAATAAATCCTATTGAGAGAGATTTGATAGTAGGTAGGGTTTATATATGTTACCAATGGTCAATATAGAGAGAAAGGGGTTTAATTTAGTGGGCTACACTGACTTTTGGAGCTAAGGCAGACACACACCCTCTTTCATGGGTCCAACTCTCTGTTTTCACCATTATGTGTATGGAATCCTAGGAAATCCCCTATGCACCTTTTTTTTCTTTAGTGAAATACACAACTTGAAATACTATCCTAGGCAAGATTAAAGTATCCTTCTCAATTGTTCAGATAGCTAGATTCATGTATATATTGATGAAATAGAATGATACTTAGTTGTGCATCTTTTTTAATTCAAAAAACGAAACCAAGTATTAATAAAAGGAATTATTTGTATCACACGACAACTTGTGATTGAGCACTTATGTGGACTAGATGTAATTTGTTACACACAAAATGAGTATATTTAAATTAACAATTCATCCTCCATTCATTTTACTCTCGAACTAAGTTGTAGATTATCTTTATTACTAGCGTTCATATTCACTCTCGGATTAAGAGATGATAATTTTTGTATGTTTATGCACTCATTAAAGATATTGATTATTATCTAATATCTATGTTGAACCTTTCAATTTATAGATAAATTGAATGATACTTCAATCCATGATGTTTGAGCTACATCAATATCTTCGTGTCAGTTACTTAATTGTCTAACTATAGTTTTTGTTCCGTGCTAAACTTTTTTTTCTCTCTTTTCAAATATTTATGATTTTTGTTTTATTGTGTGATTGAAGTGAAATACATATATATAGAGAGTTATATTATCAAGTTCTTTCACACGTTAAATTATACATAATGATATCTCTTAAGTTTGATTGCTATATTTTCAAGTATTGATGAAAAAGCTTAATATAATTTTGAATAATGGGTTTGAAAGAGCCTTTAATTTTCCAAAATGAAAGGTGTGGTCTCTCTTGTTGTTTCCTAGGAGAAAAGAAAGAGGGCAGTTTGAAGGGGAAGGGTTTAAAGAAGCAATGAGAGAGATATGAGACTATAAATTTGAATATGGGTTTTAATTATTTTCCCTTTTGTCTATTGATGAGTCGCACTCATCACTCCCACACAACCCCACGCTTCTTAATAACACCCTCTCCTTTTAATTTCTTCACACACTCCCTCTCTCTCACACACATTATAATTGGATCTAATAAAAACAACTAACTCCCATAAAAACATTACACCTTTTTGCATAGATTTTGTGTGGTTTTGAAAGCAACCCATTTTCATTAATCTAGCTAGCTAACACAAT
The DNA here is from genome assembly GCF_000004075.3 of Cucumis sativus. Lineage (NCBI taxonomy): Eukaryota > Viridiplantae > Streptophyta > Magnoliopsida > Cucurbitales > Cucurbitaceae > Cucumis > Cucumis sativus. The sequence goes on along the minus strand of NC_026656.2, from coordinate 17,001,276 downwards.
AATCCATCTCTTCTTACCTCTGTAATGTTGTCTAGGTGCTTTACATATGTACGGTGGTATAGCAACATTTTATTATTATATCTATTTAGACTTCGGTTGAGAATCTCGTAATGGAAAAACCATGAAATTTTACCATGTTGATTGAATATTAGATGTATGGAAACTACTTCCTCTCATTTGTCAATTTTTTAGAATGAACTTTATATTATCTAGTATGGCATTTAGAGTCTTTAAAAACTCAAACGAGCATTCAATATTTCATGAGCTTATTGCAACAACGTTATCAAAAGTCTTGTATACACTTACCAAAAGCATTCAATATCGATGAGTAAGGCATGCCGAGTACTTTTAAAGGTGATCTCCATTATTCTAGAATTTCACAATTATTGAACGAGGAACAAATGAACGATAAAAACCTAATGAGTTGAGTTGATGAAAGTGGGATGAATCTCACCATAGCATATCATAACTATAAGACATCAATTGTACATCTCAAAAGTTAACCGTTTAATATAATGTAATCATTTTATGTCTTACTAATTTTTTTTTAATATAACGAAAATTTGATTCATACTTTGTGTTAATAAAGGATAGATCGATGTGCAAAAATATTAATTAAAGCTTTAACACGTGGGACAAAAATTTAATGCTCGGTATTAAAAGGTGTTATAAATTTTATTTGTTTGTTTAATAATTTAATATTTTTGGTATTAAGAAACTACTCTACTAGTAGCATTACACTAAACCTCAATGTATTTTAATGCTTTGATGGTTAGAAAGAAATAGGAGAATTTTTTCTGGAGAAGAAAAATCTCAGTCGGCTTTATGGAAAGATATACAAGGACACACTGGATTATGGACAAGTCGCTCTCCCATATTCAGAAACTACAGTCTACTAGTAACATTACACTAAACCTCAATGTATTTTAATGCTTTTCCTTACACTTTGAGGTTTCGGGTCACATACGCTACTCTCTAGCCTTTTTGTTTTTCCTGCTTCCTTGCTTTCTTTGTAAATTATTAAAGAAGCTGATGAGGGTGCTAAGAAGGTGTTCACCTAGTGGAGAATTTCCTTTTGCACCAGCTGACCCATAGTATATTTATATAATTTTTAAAAAATATTTTTGGTATTAGAATCTTTTTATCTTATTTGTTTTAATTTTATAGACTAAATAGAGTGGAGGGATTTGAATGTTGGTATATTAATGATACTAAATCTACCTCTCTGAGAGCACAACCAAACCTAATGAATGATTCTGCCAACTCAAAGGATCAATGTGTAGTAATAATAATAATGAACAGAGAAAGAGAAGGAAAAATGGTATGAAATAAAATCCCATAAGAGAGAGGAGAGATCTTATGATTTGGACTTATTCCCATTTTCTCTCTCTTTAATTTTACGGTACAATTAACAGCTAGCCAGCCGTCTGCACCCTTCAATTCAACCCCTCTTCTTCCTCTTTCAAACCCTAAAACTCCCCAGATGGAACTATTTTGATATATATTATTACCTCTCACATGCATCATTAATGAATGAAGATTCATAGCCGTAAGCATGAGGCCGAGGTGAAGGAGGAAAGCCCTTAGTGCATTGTATGAGAGTACTATTGTGTGTTTGGATTTGTTTAACGAAGGGGGTAGAAAAGAGAGGACGAACACAAGGTTAGGAGAAAGAAGACTAATGTTTAAGAATAACATTATTGAAGAGTATATTTATAACCTTAACTTCACACTCATTAACACCACAAGGGGTCGTATGAAAATTTAGTAGCTATTAGTTGCATTCTGATCATAGTACTACATCATTAATTCTCATATTTTGGAGCAAATGATATTTCGATATTGAAATTGAGATCATGACATACAAAAAAACCAATCTATATATTCTCTTGAAAACTTTAATTTATAGAATTTAAGTTTAGAATAGCGAGGTTATTAATAATCTTTTATTCTCTATTTAGTATATTGTTAGAAAATTTGTATTAGGAATGTTAATTCAAGTAATTTTGTGATATGTGTGTTTTAGAATTGAACAATGAAAGTCTAAATTAGTGTTTTTTGGTGGTGTATCTAATTTGTTGTGTTATCATATCCCAATTTGCTTAGGAACTAATGATCTATGCAAGTGATCCACAGACCCAAAGGTATTTGAAAATGAAAGACTGAACTCTAGTTCTCACGACCATCCACTTCATCCAACTGTCTTCCCATCTTATTATTACGTGGTAATTTTATTTTTTCAAAAAACCCTAATTTTTAGAAGGAAAATTATTTTAATTCAATATATTTACAAATATAGCATAGATATAGCCGTAGTTTTTTTTTTTTTTCTTACGAGGATGTATTATAATACAATTTGTAATCTCTTGTTCTTGGGTACATACAAGTGCCAACAAGTTTAGCTTAATTAGCATAGGTGTATTTCCAAGAATAAGATGATTTGGATTCAAATCCCTTACCACAAGTTGTAACTAAAAGACTTTTTTTTTAACAAAAAAATAATAGTAGTTTTATCGATGTATTTTACTATATTTAAGAAAAATTAGTTTTTTTTAATACAAATTTTTCTAAGTATTCATCTTGTATATTTGGTGTCACCAATTGAGCAAAACTCTTGTTGACGACATGGTTCAATTGGTTAAGAGATCAACAAACTTATTTAAAGTTTATTCAATTTTAATTTTTACATGCTTTTCGTTGATAAATTTTAGTTCATATATTTTCAATAACTCATAAGTTTTGTTTAGTTACATTTACTATAAAAGTTTTGAAAATATCTGTTCACATATATATTACATTCACCGATGAAAATTATTATTATCATTTAACAAATTTTGGTAATAACTTTAATAGACTAAATTATATAGATGAAAATTGGATAACAACTTAAATAAATTAGACAAGTATAGTGGACCAAAATGCTAAAAAAAATTTCGAACGAATCTGATATTAATTTCAGAAGTAAATTACAGTTTATGGTCATTCGCGGAATCCGTTGAACGAAAAAGGCTAGGAATTAAAAGGGAAGTATATATATATTAAGACGAAACATTTTTATATATTTGTTTTGTAAAAGTACATTAGATTGAAATGTTTTCCCCTCCTCAATTCAATGCAATTAGAAACAAATTGTGGGGCAAAAAGGCAAACTTAAAGCAACTTTAATTTATTTCCTTTTGAAACTATACACACACACACACAAATATAAAATAATAATGTTAATTCAAAATAATAACCTTTATTTTTCTTGGCTGTCTCTTTCTGCCAACCAAATCCTCTTTCAATTTACTTCTTTTTTGAACTTTTTATCTTCTTTTTCCATTCTTTCTTCTTCTTCTTCTTCTTCTTCTTCTCAGCATTTAAATTGGTGAAGAATTTTGTTTGTTTCTTCGGGAGTTTCAAAATTCAAACACACTTTTTCTTTTAACTTACCTTGAACCCACAAAGTTCCTGCCATATAAAAGCATAATTGCCTTTCCTTTACCAAACAAAATGACCTCAAGATTTATTATTATTATTATTATTTTAAAAAAAGAAAAAGTACATAGACATTTTCAATTTTCATCGTCATTTGTGCTAATTCCACTCAAACCCATGATTCACTATGTAGTTTAGTTACTCTATTCATAATTTCATTCTTTTACTTTAATATTCACTTAAGTTGACATTAAAGTTTTCCTTAAGCCTGAAAATTCTAACCTACGATCACCTTTCGATGAATGTTTATAGGGTTATTTTGGAAAAAGTATAGGATGGTTTTGAAAATAAATTCAATTAGGTAAAAGGGATGGAATTTTTTACATTGTTGGAAATTTGGAATGCATCTCTTGAAGATGGTGACTTGGTGTGCTATTGTTAAAGTAAATTTTAATTAATTAAGATTAAGTCAAATATAATTTCAAAAGCAAAAATATCTAAAAAAACGTCATCCTAGACATCAACTTAACTAATCCAACTAATCCAAGTACGAAGCTAGAAATTGGAATCTTATACTCTAATTTAATTTCTAGCTTTTAATCTTATCTTAATACTCATATTTTTACATTTTTTTTAAAAGCATATTAGTTTGAATTTAATATATTTTTTAAGTTTTTGAATTAATTTTTTTTATTACTTAGTCCAAATCCTTGGTAGTAGAAAAACGAGCAAGAAAATGATTTTTAAAAAATTTAAAATAAAAGCTCACAACTTTTATTAGAAATAAAAATCTGTTTATTAAGAGAAAAAAAAGTACAAAAGCATGTAAAAACAATAAATTATGATAAGTTTACTCATTCGTGTTTACAAAAATTAAGAATCGAAAAAAACTATAAAGAATAACATAATGAATTACTCAATGTATTTTAATTAAAAAATTAGAGATAACCACTTTGTAAACCAATTAAATCTACCAAATTGACAATCTATAGGTATACTAATTTTTTTTTTTTTTAATGATTTTAACCTAAAATTTGGTATATAACCTAATAGATTAAGGGGGGGAATCAAAATTTAACCCTAATGTGGGAATGAGTAGATGACATGATTTTTTAAAATTAGGTACTAAGCATGTATTTACTAATTTAAACTTAAACTTGAATTAGAATCAAATTTAGACAAAACAATAACAATAGCAACAACATTGATAACAATAACAAATAATAAAAGTAACAACAGCAGCAAGAGAAATAAGTACATGTACTATATGTTCATTTTGGCAGATCTTGTTTTGATTTATATTATACTTTACCCCATTGTATTTATCTGTGTAGAATATTCAGGTTACATAAAAAAACATGTCAAATTTAGAGGAATAAGTAAGCCACTGTTCACATAATAATACTTATTTTATTATATATTATCTCTATACTTAGACATTTATTATATTACTGATCTCTCAACCTCTCGTTCTTTGTTTAAAAAGAAAAAGAAAACTCAATGAGCCAGGAGGCACCACTCACATGATATGGTGAAAGATATTCACAATTTAACGTACAGTTGAAAAACCCTAAATGGTTTTAGGGCAGAAAATGAAGTTGGAAAAAGTGTTGAGAGAAAAATATAAAAAAGGAATGAACTTTTTTTTATTCCTTTGTTCTGCTCTGTCTTTAAACAGTTGTGGCATAAATTTATCTTTAAGAAGTGGAGAAAAGGTTAATGCTTTTTGTTTCTCTCTTTGGCTGTCTCATCACCAAACTCCAAATTGTCTAACTTTATTTTTCCTCCTTCCACCTTTTTTTCTTTTCCTTTTACAAAAAGCCATCACCACTTTTTATTCTACTTCTAGAGGAACCACTTCTACTTAACCCTAAAATTTATTTCTTTTTGTTTATGTCCACACAAAACCTACCTAATTGAATAATTTAATCCTTACTTTATTCAATGTGAGTAAACCCAATCTAATTTGTCAATATGAATCTAATTTAAATATTTATCATCTTATAGACGATCAAACCTAATTATATATTTCTACGTCCTTGACTAATTGCTACGTACTTTGCTAGTTTTCATCTCTAACACATTTGATTTTGGATGTGAGGTATGATAGAGTGCTAGATATTTTTCAAGTTAATTGAGATATATAAGTATGTCCTGGTTATCTTTTTATTGTCGAAAGATGTAAGGAAAAACGTAACTTAGTAAGTTAAAAGACAATTTATATGAATTCTCTGGAGTTGAAAAAAAAATGATTTTGTATATTTATTGGAGTTTGAACACTAGATTTCTAATTTTGATATTGGTATATAAATAAATTCAAATGGTTAATTTTCTTTTTAAATAAATTTGTAGTTTATATAGGAGATTTTAACTTATCAATATTAATTAACTAGAGAGAAATGATATAAAAAAGAACCAATCGGAAAGAGAAATGAATACATAAAGTGATATGAATACAAGGCTTTTGTGGCTTCTTACAATTTACTTTCAACCATGTTACATTATCATTGTGCCTAAAAGCTCAAAATTACTTAGTGGAATTAGAAAATCAACACAAAAGCCAAGAGGAAACAACTTGATCACCAAAACACAAACATGAAGATCCCACATTTTCTTTATACTATATATGTCAGAAGTACTTCACCCAAAAGTTCAAATTTATATATATGAACTTCCATTTTATAAAATATTTTATTTATGAAATTTGAGTTCCTTTTCTTACTAACTTTAATCTTTTCTATTTAACTTTCTCTAATTAAACATTTTTACTAGGAAAAAATTCTATTACTACTTATACTATCTACTATTCTTATATTTATTATTTGACACACGTTATTAAATAATTTATTAATTTATTTCATGAACTCAACGTAATTTTAAAATATTCCTGTGATAGCAAATAAATGAATAATGGAGGTAGTATACAACTCAAAATTTCTTGGGATATCGTGCAGCAAAATGCATGGGAACCCACCCTTGATAATCATGGTAAGCTGCATAATAATGTGGTCCATATATATACATTTATTATGATAAATAATTTTAAAAAAAATCATTTCATAAGAAATTAGAAAGAAAAAAAAGCACATAATAATTCATACCAATTATATCATGATGGTTGGTGCAAAGTCAGATGGGCAGAATCGTGCAGTGATAGCTTTAACTTTGTTGTAATATTGTTTTGCATTATATAATATATATATGTGTGTGTGTGTGTGTTTGGTCTTTAAAAGGTTATTTTGATAATTAGCAGAGACATTATCCTAATTTTTGGATGTCAAAGTTTGAAGGTGAGATTGGGAAATGGGCATGCGTACAACTTAGCCCACTTTCCAGGAGACAACACACATCAAATAATTTATATATCCGATACGTTGATTAATATATTTAGAGAACTTATATTTGATTTTTTAATTCTCGTAAATACATCTAAAACAATTGTCATCTGTTTACTCCAATATGTGTAAAAATACTAATAACATATGTAATAACTTAGGTTGGGAGTATAAATAAACAATGTTATTTCCTTATTTTCTTGTTTTGGTTTTCTAAAATCAATTTTGTTCTTTTTAATGGTCAATTTGTATCTTTATTAAGTATGGATAAAGAGATCGATTTTTAATTAAATTCTAAAAACAAATATCTAATTTTTTTTTTTTAGTTTTTAAATTTTCACTTTAATTTTTAAAATATTGACAAAATATACCTAATAACTTAAAACAAATCTAGAAGGAAAGATGGATGTTTACAAAGTTAATTAATTTTAAAAATAAAAGAAGAAAAAACTAAATAATTGTCCATTAAAATTTAAATAGTATCTAAATAGTTATAAGTATTTTTTATTTGCAAATATATTTTTGAATATGGATAATATTTATGTATGATTGAATATCAATTTGATTTTGACAATCAGTAATTTAATTCTTGCTTTGATTGGTCTATTTTAGTCTGTCTAAAATTTTTAAACCAACTTTTATTGAAACTGGTTAAAGACTAACAATCTTTTTCGTGTAAAAAAAATTGGTTAATATCGTCTCAAAATTTATTGTGAAATTGTTTGATAGATAAAAAAGTTTTTTTTTTTTTTACAGAAAAAGAAACTTTACAGACTTAAATTTCTAAACTCATAAAGACAAAAATGATATTTTACCTCAGAGCTTGTAAAAATATATATAGTTTCTTTTTAGAGTTTTGTGTATTTTAAATTAAAAATAATTGAAACAATTTTCAAAGAAAATAGAACACAATCTATAGAATTTTGGTTTTTTTATAAATAATTTCATAGGTTTTTTTTTCTCCATCAATGAGAATTTTCCTTGAAAAATAATGAGCTGACTCTAAACACCCATCTCAGACAGAGACAGAAAGCAACAAATTAACTTCTTTGGAGGAACAACTTTAGGTCAAGCTAAAGAGAATATATAATGATTGGAGTTTTAGAATTACTAAGAAAAACAAAAACAAAAAAGTAAGAGAAAATAAGAAGATTATTAAGAATATATATACAGGAAAAGTGATTGCTTTTCCAAAATCTAAATTATTGATGTCACGCGACATCAAAAGCATATATATTATATACAAACATTATTGATCTTTTAGGGGAATATTTTTTGTATATATGTGTGTGTGTGTGTGTGTATATTGGGTTTTAGAAGTTCAAAACATGAATGATGAGAAATATGACGATGGGTTTTATGATTGTGATCGATGTGAGATAGAGATTCTTTTTTCTTTTCTTTTCTTTTTGTTTCTCCACTTCCTAAAATGCCATGTGAATTGCTGTCTCTCACACTTTCACTTCTCTCATTTTTCAAATCTAATGCAAAATAATAATATATTATTATATGACATTTACCAAACAAGGTGAGATATCAATGATTCATTCACCCCATTATATAATTATTACCCCATGTCTACATGTCTACTTACAATGATCTTTTATTATTGTTATTATTATTATCATCCATTTAGAAGAGCGGTTAGAACGATTATTCAAGCTTTTAACTTCTTAATTGATAACATGTATATAATGTTGAAGGTTGTACGAGACAAGAACCAATTTATGGATGGACTCAAATGGATCATAAATGTCTTTTAAGCTAAGCATGCATGATATCAAATTGTACTAAGTTCAACACCATATAAGAATCATATCCGCCTCCGTCTCCGTCTCCATCTCCAACTCCAACTTGACAATACATGTATTAGAGGAGTGGGTCAAGGGGAGGAGGCCTAAGACAAAACATTCAATATATATCTTAACTAATTGGACTATATTCAAACGTTATCAAGTTATTTTTTAAATTTATTTTAGTTTTTTAAATTTTATTATAAATTAAAATTCTCACACCCAAAGCACAAAAATTGATGGGATGTGTCTTTTTTTTTAGGCTCTTCAAAGCCAGCTAGTAACTTGGGAATGACACAACAATTAAAATGTAATAGAAGAGTGGTTGGAAGATAAACTTGGCACCTTTTTTGTTAGGAAAAAATGTCTACTAATTACCCACTATAATATATATATATATAATATTATAGGGTTAGAATCATATTCATTGTCTGCCACTTTAAGATTTCTTTTTTGTTAGACTTTGATGAATTCCACATGGGTGAACATAAATAAAGAGACGAGGAGTTTGTGTGTGTATGAGCTATAGGAGATTTAAGTCCTTAGACAGAAAAAGGTTTTGAAAGAAAAAGAAGAAAAAAAAAAGGTGTGAAGTTTTACTTTTAGGTTTAATTAGTTATAAACAATTTTGTTGAGATTTTTGTCAAAAAGATTTATTTAGAATTCTTTGATATGGAAAGATAGTGTTAAGATTCAATTATTTGATTTGCTTATATTTTTGGAATATGGCTGTATTTATTAGATAAACAATATCGTAAAATATATATTCATCTTCGAGAATATATACTATGGTGATTGACAAAGGGTGTTAAGACGACTAGCATGCACTTCATTGATATGAATTTTGCTTCGTCAAGTTAGTCTGTTGAAGGTACAATTGTTGCCTTCTGATATATGAATTTACATTGAAAATAGTTAATTGATATGATGAAACATGAGTGATATAAAATATGAATGAAAACCACATGATGGAGGAGGAGCTTGAATTTGTCTTTGAAGAGATTTGCGATTGCCGTCAAGGGAGCTTGAGAATGTATAGATTTAAGTTATGGAAATAACTTATATAAGTAACTTTAGTATTTAAGTTACAAACTTTTGAATCTCAATAATAATTTTTATGTGAGTAAGAAGCTTTTTAGACGTAGGCTGTATTTGTTGAACTATATTATCAAAGTTTTATGCATTATTTGTTGTTTTCATGCTTTAGTTACTTTTAGTAGTATTCAATAACTTTAGACTTAGCTAAAAGTTATTTTGATTATATATTTTTCTTTTCAGGTTTCAACTTTCTTGTTTTACTAGTCAATTTATGCAATATGTATTTTTTAAAATTCTCCTATTAATTAAGAAATATTTGGCTACAATATATTTAGAGCTTTCTTCCTTTTGGTATTTGTGAAAATTTTTAATTGCTTTTCACTAATGAGTGTGAAAAGTAAATACATAATAGGCTAAAGTGACTGTTGGTACTCTGTTAGTGCAAGAAAGCTTTGCAAAAATTGAGTTAGATAACGGATTTTAGGTTCAACTATCAAAAGCTTCATACCACACCAAAACAAATGTAATATGTAGTTTTACATGTTAATAAAGTTAGTTCAACATGTCAACCAAATGAATTTTATCGGATTAACATTTTGAAAATTTCACATTAAAAAATAAAAAGAAAATTAAAGAACTTACAATCTTTATAAAATACGTAAAGAGAGTGTATGTACCCCATCATTGAGGTAGATTCATTCTTGCTTATTCTATATCTTTTTATTGAATTATATGGAGTCATGTCATAATGCATGGTTAGAATTTTGAATTAGAGGTATGGTTAGCCGATAAGAGATTAGTAAAACTACTCAAGGATAAAAGGTTTCATGTTAAAAAAATTTCACCCAGCAATGTGTACTAAAAAACGATTAAAGGTGTAATATGCTTAATTAAAGATGAAAGAGTTTAATAATTATGAAGCTTTACAAAAACATATATAGTGAGTCAGTGAGTCAAGGATATGTTCTTAATTATGGATATGTTTGGTCATATATAACGAAACATACCCTTTTACCTTTAACTCACCATTGAGAATTGAGAAATAATTTATTGTCAACACCTAATTTGACAAAAATAGAATCTTATTTCTTTAATATAAAATGTAAAAGAAGACAAAACCTCTCTTTCTTAGTATGGGGTTCTTCATCTCTAATTGATGATGAATTTATTCATCATTAAATTTATTTTTCTTTTTTCCTTTTACTGTTCATCCTTTTTGTTTTACGAAAAAAAAAAAGAAACAAATTATTGCCAAAACTATTAATCTGCATAAAGATAGAACTGTAGTGCCTAGAGAATAATTAGGAAGAAAAGAAAAGTGTGTGATTGTATTTCGTGATAATTAGGAAAAGAAAACCCTGGGATCAAAATATTTCTTTTGAAATCAAGTATAACTATTTCAAGCATTTTAAAAAAGATTCATGATTTGAAATTATAGCATAGCATATAAAGATATATATGCATTGGTCAATCCTCAACGTAGTAGTAGTAAAAATAGGTTGAGTACCCTTTGACCCAACTTGATTCTCGAGTTAATGAATTTCCTTGCACCCTATGTCTCTCTACCACCAATTGTGGTGATAAGTAATATATAATGATTTCTTTTGTCCTATATTTGTTTCTTTGTGGTGTTAGGACAATTTTTGTTTAACTGTAGAAAAATACTTCTTCTTATGAAAATTATTGTTGCTATTTTATTAGTTTTTATAAACAAAAATAATTATAGTTGGGGAAGGTGGATATTTTGGTATTTTATAAAATAGCATGTACCTTCCAAAATTCTTATTTGCTAATTTTTTTTTTAAAAAATGGTTATATCTCTTATTATTCCTTATTTTTTTTAGTTACAATTTCTGCGATTTTGAGCAATGTTTTCAAGATTTGCAGGCCGGCCCAATAATTGTATTTGGGCTAAAAGATGAGTGGACCAAAGTTGGGCCCAACCCAATAACAAATGGTAAAATTCTGAGTTCGTTGCAGGTTCGCCTTCGCGCCTCATTTGGAATTCAAGCGGAGTTGATGAATCTTTATCTTCTTCCTCCTCAGCATCGCTCCTTCGTCGATTTGCTCTTGCGGTGTACTCGTCAGAAAGATCTTCAGAAGGGCAAAGCCATTCACGCTCAACTCCTCAGAACTGGTTCTTTCTCTTCGGTTTACCTCACCAACAGTCTTGTTAACTTGTATGCCAAATGTGGAAGCATTGTCAAGGCCAAGCTCGTCTTCGAGAGTATAACCAACAAGGACGTTGTCTCATGGAATTGCCTCATCAATGGCTACTCTCAAAAGGGTACTGTTGGATATTCGTTTGTGATGGAGCTTTTTCAGAGAATGAGAGCGGAGAACACTCTGCCGAATGGCCATACTTTTAGCGGGGTTTTCACTGCTGCTTCAAGTTCACCCGAAACTTTTGGTGGTCTACAGGCCCATGCGCTTGCGATCAAGACTTCTAACTTTTATGATGTTTTTGTTGGCAGCTCGCTTATTAATATGTATTGTAAAATTGGGTGTATGCTTGATGCTCGTAAGGTGTTCGACACAATTCCCGAGAGGAATACTGTATCTTGGGCCACTATAATTTCAGGGTATGCGATGGAAAGGATGGCTTTTGAGGCTTGGGAGTTGTTTTTATTGATGCGTCGTGAAGAGGGGGCCCATGATAAGTTTATCTATACAAGTGTGCTTAGTGCACTGACGGTTCCTGATCTTGTTCACTATGGTAAGCAAATCCATTGTCTTGCCCTTAAAAATGGGTTGTTATCAATTGCTTCTGTGGGGAATGCTCTTGTTACGATGTATGGAAAATGTGGGTGTTTAGATGATGCTTTTAAAACATTTGAATTGTCTGGTGATAAGGACGATATTACATGGTCAGCTATGATAACTGGCTATGCTCAAGCTGGGGACTCGCACGAGGCTTTAAATTTGTTTTATAATATGCATCTTAATGGGAATAAGCCTAGCGAGTTTACTTTTGTCGGGGTGATCAATGCTTGTAGTGACATTGGTGCTCTGGAAGAGGGGAAACAAATACATGGATATTCCCTGAAGGCGGGATATGAGTGCCAGATTTATTTCATGACAGCTTTGGTTGATATGTATGCAAAATGTGGAAGCTTAGTTGATGCCCGAAAGGGGTTTGATTATTTAAAAGAACCGGATATTGTTTTGTGGACTTCCATGATTTCAGGATATGCTCAAAATGGTGAAAATGAAACTGCTTTGACTCTATATTGTAGAATGCAGATGGAAAGGATTATGCCCCATGAGCTAACTATGGCTAGTGTCTTGAGAGCATGTTCAAGCCTGGCTGCTTTAGAACAAGGTAAGCAAATCCATGCCCAGACGATTAAATATGGATTCAGTCTTGAAGTTCCAATAGGGAGTGCTCTTTCTACCATGTATGCAAAGTGTGGTAGTTTAGAAGATGGGAACCTGGTATTTAGGAGGATGCCTAGTCGAGATATTATGACGTGGAATGCAATGATATCTGGTCTTTCTCAAAATGGAGAGGGTCTTAAAGCTCTTGAACTTTTTGAAGAGCTGCGTCATGGCACTACAAAACCCGACTATGTTACTTTCGTGAACGTTCTTTCTGCGTGCAGTCACATGGGATTGGTGGAAAGAGGCAAGGTATATTTCAGGATGATGCTTGATGAGTTCGGCATTATTCCAAGAGTCGAGCATTATGCTTGCATGGTAGATATTCTAAGTCGTGCAGGTAAGCTACATGAAACGAAAGAGTTCATAGAATCTGCCACTATCGATCACGGTATGTGTTTATGGCGTATCCTGTTAGGGGCTTGTCGAAACTATCGTAATTATGAACTGGGAGCATATGCAGGGGAGAAACTAATGGAATTAGGTTCACAAGAATCATCTGCTTATATATTATTATCTAGTATTTATACTGCACTGGGAAGGTCTGATGATGTTGAACGGGTGAGAAGGTTGATGAAACTTCGAGGGGTGAATAAGGAACCAGGTTGTAGTTGGATTGAATTGAAAAGTCAGGTTCATGTGTTTGTAGTTGGTGACCAGATACATCCACAGATTGTCAAAATATGTTCAGAGTTAAGAAGGTTGAGAGATCATATGAAGGATGAATGTTATGAATCATTCAATGATACAAATTCTATGACATTATACATATAGAGGTATATATGGTTTGATCTAACTCATCTCCTTACCTCTTGCCTGATTTATTTAACCAGTTGCCTAGTTAGATAAAAATCATGTTATCTTGAACTTTTCTTCTGGCTGAGAATCCTTTCTATTTAGACTATTTCTATATGTATAATCTTCAATGAAGTACTTACTGATTCATGGTCCTTCCATTCGGATTACATCCTTTCATGGAGTCAATTTTGTGGAACACTTATCAAGAGATCTGAGTATGCAAACAGGGAGCCAAATCTGGTTCTCTTACGCTTTTAGGAAACAATATTTGTGCTAACATTTGGCTACATTCATTTTGGAAGAAAGGTGTTCCGTCCAAAATTTTCTTGCTACTTATTTTTAGTATAGGTGATTCATTGAGGGTTTAAATTATAAGTTCAATATATTTATTGCACAGATTCAATATTGTATTCAATTCAATCTAGTCCTATTATTTAAATTATAATTCAATGGAGCCCTTCCATGATTTTTAATCAACTAGCATTTCTTATAAAGTGATTGATATATTTTATTTATTTATTTTGGCTCGTCTTGCATCAGATATAGCCAAAGCAAAACAAACAAAGTCTCTGATATGGCGATATTCCAGCATGTTCCCTCTTTCTCAACCCATTACAAAGTTTGATTTTTGTCCAACCAAACTGTATTATCAGGTCAAAACCTGTTCATTTTATTTATATTTCAGTCCATGCCATTTTCAAATATCCCATGAACATATATTTTATTACAGAGTAACTTCATTTAAACCTATTCACTGCTTTTCCTGTGAAGTATTAACTCTTCCTTTCTTCACAAGGAAAGCTCATTAACCTTTTCCCTTTGCCTACAGAAAGTCTACAACACTTGGCAATATTTTCTGCCATTACTACCAAAAAAAAAAAAAAACTCCTATAACAAAACCAAAAAGACCCCTGTATCCCCAACCCCATCTTTGACTCTTCATGTCATCAAGCGAAACACCTCATGGAATACGTAGACACCCCAGAATTCAAAGACGGCGAAGGGGAGAAAACCCTGAGATAATCATTCTCCAAATCAGACTCCATCACAGGACAGAACTCCAATTTCTCATCATGATCATACACAAACTTAGGTAAGTCCATCTCTTTCCTTCTAACATGTTCCCATAGAAACTCCACTCTTTTCACATATTTCACCTTGTTATACAACCTGCAAGTCAAAGAAATTACAACCCCACCATAAAGATCTGACCTTTTTGCCTTTTTATGAAATGGGAAGTTCCAATTACAGGGGAGGAAGGAAGAATGCTTACTCGGCGTCAAGCATGAGGCGGCCGACAGTGGCAAAAAACACACGGGTTTGCAAGCTAGGGTGGAGAAAATAAACAGCTTCAATGTTGTTCTTAATGGTGATTGGAATGGCCTCATAGATTGCCTTGAGGTTTGAAATTCCAGGCAGATTCTCTGTCCAATGAACATCAGTGTGAATGTACACCACCGTGAAAGGCCCATCTTTAAGGAGTGGGAAAATCTTATCCTTCAAATAGACATTCACGGCCTGGCTGCTCACAAACCGAGCTAAACCCAAAACAGATATGAATCAACACACACACACACACTAACACACTCTGGTTTTGGAGAACAAGAAAAGTAATTTAATTTCAGTACCTGGAAAGTATTTTCCGACAATGAGGAGGACATTCCTGCCAGCCTTATCACGCCCATGGAGTCTAAAAACCTCGACTTTACCAAGGAGGTGAAGTTGGTCGGAGAGAGAAGAAGAAGAAGAAGAGTAGCTCATTATGAAAAGTTCCAAGTAGCAGAGTTTGTGGGTTTTGAGGGTTTAAAATGGAGAGAGGAGGTGGGGTCGGATGAGAAATAGCAGAGGAATATTCGAAAGAATGTACTATTTTATGGGTCGGATTGATTGAATGGGTTCGGTGGAGGTTTATCCGACAAGTCAGGGGCTCTGTTCGTTATCGGATCGAATGTCTATCCTCCCAGCCGTGTGTAAAATTCTCAACGGCAGTAGGGGCGGTCGGTAATTTTTTCTTCCCTTTTTTTTTTCTTTCTTTTTAACTTCCCTTTTCTCTTTTGTTAAGAAGTGGGATGGAATTTGTCTATGCGAGATCGGTTCGGTTCGGTAATTATATAGAAACAGAGTTTTGTCGTTAAATGGTAGAAATAAGTTTTTGTGGCTGAGTGCAGAGTTACATGGTTCCACTTTAAATCAATAAATCGAGACTTGCTATGTGATACAATGACTACAGGCATATGTTTGAACTAGTGGCTCAAAACTAGCTAAGGTCGGTCTTGACCAAAGACGAGCTCAGACAACTTGAGATCATGGTAGAAAGGGTCTTGGAGTCTTGGTGTTACACATCTCTCGAGATCATTCCATAAAAGCACACAAACCTACCCTAACTCACCTGGACATAAGTGCAACTTGATATTGAAAATTTATGTAATTACAAGGAGATTATATAGCCATTCTAATAGTTTTTGAATTTCAAATATAATTAGATTGTTTTTAGTTAGTAATCTTTAAATTCTGAATTTGGTTAAATTTACAATTATTCTTGGATGTGGTTGGATTGAGCGATCTCAAATTATCAATTTTGAACGCTCAATTTATCAATTTCGGATCTAGATTTGTCGTGTTTATACAAGTTTTAACGTTTTTCCTTTAATATTCAAAATTTTTTCCTGCCTTAATTAGTTCTCCTTAATAGTCTATGTAGACTTTTTCTTTAAGAAAATATTTTCACATTTCCATAGACAATTATTCTATTTTTAAGATGGACCCAAATACATGTTTTATGTGTACAGAAAATGTCCCATTTATGCCCCTAAATTTGTAGATTTGTATCCCTTAAAACATCAAACTAATATTGCTTTAAATCATAGAATTTCATAAGGAATTAATTTAGAATATTGTTAATTATTTATTAGCCCAAATTTTTTTCTGAAGTAACAACAAAAATGGTCACGAACAAATCAAAAAATGAATTCTCCAGTTTTTTTTTCAATAGATTGCCATAAAAATTTCAGATTTAATTATTAAATGTTTATATTTTATTTTGACAAAAAAGTTAGGATCTAAATAAAGAACAATAAAATAAAAAGATGGTAGGGTTTAAATAATTTTGGCTTCCTCACATGCTTGGGTTTGTGAGGTTTTATGGGTACCTAACACATTAAAAGCTTCAACCGAAAATTGTACCTATTACAGCCTATATTGTAGAATGGTCCATAGTGAATTTTGTTATCAATAATTATATTCTTTTCAAGCTCTCGAGTTTTAGAATTTAAGAGTTTAGTTGATATTATATTACAAACTTAACTCATGCCAACCAACTTTGATTTGGAATTGTTTTTCTAGAACTAAAGTCAAGATAAAACCAAGATCTCATATTAACACGGGGTGTATAATGAGAGGCAACACTCTAGATAAAATAAAACATGAAGTCATAAACAATATGATGAGAGTTTTTGTACCTAACCGGCTAAGAACCAAACTCATAGTTATTAAAAGTCATTTTCTAAGGAACTTATGAACTGACATTTGTAGGTTGTATCAAGCCTCTTTAAACTACGATCATACTTATTTTAATGACACAATAAAAGAATATAAGAGAAGCCTAAATCAAGCTCTTATACATCAGACCGAAAACCATATTAAATTAGCAAAACTAAACAAAGAATATGGTTATGATGCACATGGGTTAGCTCTATGTAAGGTATAAATACGCATTAGCACCATTGTGAAGTACAGTAAAAACTTACCAGTAATCTGCACAAGAACAGAATCCATCAGAGAAATGGTGAAAGCGTTTTGGATCTCGGATAATAATGGTACGCTTCTCAATCAATGATATGAGCTTTGCAGTGCTATGACAATCTCCACAAATTCTAAGATTCTTTGTTATGATTAAAGCTTCACCTTCTTTACTCACCAAAAGCCCAAAAGCAATGGCTAACTTCTCGCTATGCTTGTTTATCATATCCTCCTTGACTTCCTCTTCAACGTCTTGCAGAACATATTCTGTTTTGGAACTATATCCAGCTTTCCTTATTTTTCCGAGCAATTCTTCGAGCTTGGAATAGATCTTCTCCGTCTCAGGGTGAGATCGATCGCCCACGAAGAAGTGATGGTTCTTGTTTCCATATTCAATGGAGCTATATCCTGGGGTTCTTTTCAGACCTCTCTCCTTTAGCAAGGCCCTCACTTTGGCAGCATCCTTCCAAGAACGAGATGCGGAATACATATTTGATAACATGATATAGTTTCTGGGGTCCAAAGGTTCCATATTAATCAAATGCTCTGCAACTTCCTTACCAAGTTCAATGTTACCATGAACCCTACAAGCACCGAGAAGCGCACCCCACACACCAGCATTAGGCTCCATGGGCATGTTTTGTATCACCTCATAAGCATCATTCAAAAGGCCGCAGCGACCGAGTAGATCAACCATACATGAATAATGATCTACCCTGGGCTCAATTCCATACACTTCAGACATCACATTGAAGTAACTTTTCCCCTCATTGACTAGCCCTGAATGACTACATGCGCTAAGCAAATGAGTAAAAGTCACATGATCAGGCTCCAAGCCTTTATTGGCCATGCTCTCGAAAAGCTTGATTGCTTCCCTACCTAATCCATGAGCAGCATATCCTGCAAGCATGGCGGTCCAAGCAACTCTGTCTGCAAAACCCACCTCCGTAAAGACGCCATATGAAGCACTTAATCTTCCCAATTTCGCATAGGTATCTAAAAGTGCAGTTGCTATGGTGATCTTTGCGCCAAAACCAGTGCAGAACATTAAACCATGAATGCTTTCTGCCAATTTTCCTACACCCAAATGTAGGCAAGCTTGAAGCAGGGCCAGGATAGTTCCTTCATCCTGCTCAATTCCAAGCCTTCTCATTTTATTAAAATAATCAATTCCTTCTCGTGCACAGCCATTAGTGACTTGAGCAGCAATGATTGAATTCCACGATACTGTATTCGGGTCTGGAATGGCCTCAAACAATCTACAAGCTGATGTTAAATCTCCAGACTTTCCATACATGTTAATGAGAGAATTAGCAACCTTAACTTCCAAAGTACCACCAACTTTAATTCCAAAACCATGAATATACTTCCCTGCATCCAAAGCTCCACTGCAAGCTGATATCATCGACAGAATTGTGACCTCATTGGGTTTAACTGACATCTCAAACTTCATGGTATAAAATGCTGTGAGGCTCATATGAAGACAACGAGAAAAACCAGAAATCAGTGAGTTCCAAGAGACCAAATCTTTATGAGGCATATCATCAAACAGCTTCAGTGCATCTTCAGCATAGCCCAGTTTATTATAACAAGTAACCAGCTGATCCCCAATGAAGCCATCTCTATAAAGCAAAGATTTGAATACTCGGGCATGAATTTCCCGGCAATTGGAGATGGAAGGGCAAGAGTTAACAGCGATGAGTAAAGCTGAAACAATCGCTTCTGGTGTTGCACATTGACGGACCAGGTGAAATGAGCGATGAAGAAGAAGTGGGTATTGGGTTCTTGACTGGATGAAGAAATTGTACAGAATTGAAGAATTCCAGCGAAGGGGCATTGAGATTATGGTAGGAAACAGAAACAAGGAATAACATGGAGACGAAAATACCATCTACCATTATCTTTAAAACTCAGAGTCAGGGTATTGTACCGTTTGCTCCAAAAATTTGTGACGTTGAACGCTAATAATACGAGTTTTTCCAAATTTTACACTAACTTCACTTTCCCATAATTTATTATTTTCAAAAATAACAATTATTATAACATCTCATTTTAAGTGCATACTAAAAAATTCATTATTATAACTATTTAAAAAAAAAACATTTAGGTTAAGAACATTTTCAAATATAACAAAACAAAACCTAGTGAAAAAAAACTTAAATTTTAGATCTATTATATATATATATATATATATATATATATATCTGGTCACTTATTATAATTTCCTCTTTTAATTAGAAAATAAATACTTTGGAAGAAAATTTAATTCAAAAGATCAATTCATGGCCATATTCAAATAGTTGGGTGAAGGAAACACGAAGAACGTAAGGTAGCGTAGCTTATTCAAATGTCATTTATCCCAACAAGATTCAAAGTATCAAAATGCACTCAAGAAGATGCCTTGGTCTGCAATTCAACCACCTCCTTCCAAGATTCCCTGCCGGAGATTTCATTCCACCACCGGTCCACGTTCTTCCTCGACGTGAAAAGCTCCGCCCTGTCCGCCACATTCACCAGATAATGCCCGTTTGGCAAATGAGAAAGATCAGCCAACGAGAACTCATCTCCGGCCAAATACCGACTCTCTCCCAGTCTCTGCTCGTACACATCAAGCACCTTCGACAGCTTCTCCTCGTTTTGCTTAATCGCCTTCTCATCCTGCGGCAACCTCATCCTCGGCGCAAACGCCAGTTGAAAAACAAGAATCGAGCTTGCCGGATTGAAGCTCTGCCCCTCCGCTTCAATCCACTGATCGATCGAAGCTTTCCCTAACTGATCCAGTCCGTACAATCCTTTATTCCCCTTCTCCGCGTGTTTATCGCAAATGTAGCGGCAGATTGCTCTAGATTCTGCGCCGAATCACAAATCCGCACAATAGGAAACCCTAGATTTAGTTAAGAACGAACAGTTCGAAATTCAGGAGATGAAATAATTGGATGATCGATCGAATGCCAATTACCGAAGAGGGAGATGCTTTCGTCTTGGAACGCAGGGACTTGACCGAATGGCTGTTGAAACCGGACATTGATGAGTAAAATGAGAGTTGTACAGAGAGATCCATTGGGAAGAAGATTGAAAATGTACCTGAATCTTGAGATATTCCTGGCTCTTGTGTTCTCCTTTCGCCATGTTCACCGGTAAGAGCTGAAACTGGACGTCCTTTTCGAGAAGACAGGCAAGTACTCTGGAGACGGCAGTGGACAAGGGCGGCCCGTACACTTTCACCGGCGTGGCCATTGGATTTGATTGGGTTGGTATGGAAACAAAGAGAAACGGAAGCAAATGGACTGTGCGCGGGTTTTCAGCATAAACCTTATCTCTTTTCTCTATAAAGTTCGATTTTGAATTACGTACTCATCTTTGTTAATTAATACATAATATATTAATATCCCAATAAATTTTACAAAACCACACAATTTTACTTTTTATTGTTTAATTTTATTTTGTTGTCATATTGTATAAATATTTTGATATAAACATAATATTTTGATTTATTTTTTTTATTTAAATATAGTCTTGCCACCAAAATTATGATGGTTCAAAAATTATAAAACTTTCTTTTAAAATATTATTTACAAAAATTTTGGTTATATGAATTATTTTGAAGCCCAATTTCAAATATAGATTTAGACACTTATAAACCTCTACATGAAGTATATAGCATTTATAAAATATTAACTTTTAATTAACTTTTCTAAATAGAATAAGTGGACAAAATATTTAAATATTTACTCACTCATTCAAAAAATTCATTGACTTTATCATTTTTCTTTTAATCATCTTTTTCTATTTCTCTACGACAATTTTTTAAAATATTTTCATTTGCTCTTCTTTTTCGTATTATTTGCAATTTTTCTTTTCCTTACCAAAGTTTATCATAATTTTTATAGTTTTAATGACTCCTAAAGTTTATCATAATTTTTATAGTTTTAATGAAAGAAAAGTCACATACAAAATTTCAAATAATTGAATTTAGGATCAATTGAAAGTTGACAATCTGTCCCAATTTGAAATTGAACGCATAAATCGTTAATCTTGACGTTGGCGAATGTTTTCATTTGGATTAAATAAAATAATTTCGTTCCATTTAAAAAAATCATATTAGATTGTCAAATGTAAACGATTTGATACAAAAATAACCAAATCTAAATGATTGTGTTTTAAATATAAACGATCCAAAAGAAATGAAATCTAAATGATCGAAAAGAAATAGTAAATCTAAACGATCTTGTGTTAAATCTAAACGATTTCGTAAAAAAAAATGTTCATACCAATTAATCACTCGTATTTTTTATATCTTCTATTGTTATATACATATATATTTTGTCGCTTCGTTACATTTTTTAATGACTCCTAAAGTTTATCATAATTTTTATAGTTTTAATGAAAGAAAAGTCGCATACAAAATTTCAAATAATTGAATTTAGGATCAATTGAAAGCTGACAATCTGTCCCAATTTGAAATTGAACGCATAAATCGTTAATCTTGACGTTGGCGAATGTTTTCATTTGGATTAAATAAAATAATTTCGTTCCATTTAAAAAAATCATATTAGATTGTCAAATGTAAACGATTTGATACAAAAATAACCAAATCTAAATGATTGTGTTTTAAATATAAACCATCCAAAAGAAAAGAAATAGTAAATCTAAATGATCTTGTGTTAAATCTAAACGATTTCGTAAAAAAAATGTTTATTGTAATGCCCCACGAAGAGGGGAAGAAAAAGAGGAAAAGAAGGAAAGGTATATATATTATTTTTATTAATTTAAAATAATAATAATAATAATAATAATAATGAAATTTTTATTATTATTTTTTCCTTTTTTCTTTTTCTTTTTCTTTTTCTTTTCTCTTCTCTTCTCCTCCCGTGCGCCCTTCCCCTTCTCCCCGTTCGCACCGCAGCAACCGCCATCCATTCCTCTTCTTCTTCCGTTCGCAGCAGCCGTCGGCCGCCGCGTCTCCCTTACTGAACCTGAGCGCCGCGACCTCCATTCCGTTCTTCATCTCCGTTCGCGAAGCAGTCTTGCAGCAGCCGCCGCGTAACCGTTCTTCATCTCCGTTCGCGAAGCAGCCTTGCAGCAGCCGCCGCGTAACTGTCCGGTCCAGATCTGTGGCGCCGTTGCTCTTCCGCCGCTGCCCAGCCGTCTCAGCCGGTTCTGTCTCCGTCGAAGCCACGGTTCTGCAACCGTCTCCGCCGGTTCTGTCTTCGTGAAGCCCTGCCGCGCAACCTCTGTTTCGAGCCGCCGCCCATTCCGTTCTCCTCTGTTTTCTGCACTGCCGCGCGACTCTCCGACCTTGATCGATTTTGAGGCAGCCCGCCACGTCTCCTTTGGCCGACCGCTGACCGACCCACACTTAGGATTTTTGCTGCGAGTACGACAGTCGTGCGTTGAGGTGTGCTGCTGTCTCTGTTTTACAATTTTATCGAGGTTGCTTTGTTGGTAACAACTTAAGTATGAATGGTAATTGGTTTCAAAGTGGTTCAAGTGTTATGGTTGGAATGTTTAGCTAATTTGTTAATTGGTTCTTGAAGGTGTTGGGAGTAACGTTGGGCTCCCTTAAATTCACAACCAATTTGTGAATTGTTGAGGGTTCAGTTCGCCAATATATCGGTGAGTTGGAACTTACGTTGAGGAAAGTAAGTGAGATATGTATCGTGGAAGTAATTGAATTTTGTGTTGTTGTGCTTAGGATTGTTTCGAGGACGTTTGATTAAGGAGCTTCCCCAACTTTGAGGTAAGGGATTTTCTACTGGACTCACCTAAAGTTTTTGAGTTGTGTTGGACTGTATGGATGATGATTAAGATGTACATGTTGATTGCAGACTAAATGTTTAGTGTATGTTGTATTTGACTGGAAACATATATATGTACATTGATGTGTGAATTGATGTGAATTGCCGAAAGTATACATGTGAATGACTGAAATTATGCTTATGTGTACATGATGATATTAATAGATTGTGCTGTATAAAGATTTGGATGTGAACTAGTGAATTTGTTTCGGTTGGATGTGGATTATACTGAACTGTGGTTTGTGCTGGTGAACTGAGGGGTGTATTGACTGTATAGTTTGTTTGACTGACGTATTAGTATATTATTGACAGACATATGACTAAAGTGAGATAAGTTGACTGTTAGGACGTCGAGAGAAAGAACTTTATGTTTTGAAGTAACTGAAAGATGGATTGAATGGAATGAGGGGATAAATTGTTAGGTTGTATTGGGATGTTTACCTTGTAGGTGTCCCACGGGATCACCAATTTATTTTGCACCTTCGGGAGCATTTGACTGATATGTGTTTCTGCAGAACACTAGACTGATATGAACGTCCCTCGGGGCGTTAGACTGATATGTACGTCCCTCGGGCGTTAGACTGATATGTACGTCCCTCGGGGCGTTAGACTGATATGTACGTCCCTCGGGACGTTAGACTGATATGTACGTCCCTCGGGGCGTTAAACTGAGATGTGTATCCTACGGGATCATAAGACTGCGACTGTACAGGGTGTCCCAATAGAACTTTAACAATTTATTTTCCCCTGACGAGACCAGTAGAGGGTCTTTTTCCCCTGACGAGACCAGTAGAGGGTCTCTTACTGAGTATTGTTATACTCACCCTTCTTATGTTAAATTTTCAGGCAAAGGAAATAAAGGTGGCAAACCGGCGAGGGGCAAGAAGGAAGCGTGATTGCCATAGGAAATGTGTCATTTTGCTTCCGCTTATGATTTCTTTTAAGGTTTAAGATGTACTAAAACTTAGTTTACAAACTTTTATTTGTAAATAGTGTTATTGTTAAGTTTTCTTGAATATTTGAAAATCAGGCCTGACATGTTTTGTTTTTTTAAATTGACTTATGTTTCAATTTGTTTCAACCAAAGTTATTTATTAAAAATTAACGACCTCGACTTACCCAGAAAAGTTGGGCCGTTACATAAACGATCTTGTGTTAAATCTAAACGATTTCGTAAAAAAAAATGTTTATACCAATTAATCACTCGTATTTTTTATATCTTCTATTGTTATATACATATATATTTTGTCGCTTTGTTACATTTTTTAATGACTCATAAAGTTTATCATAATTTTTATAGTTTTAATGAAAGAAAAGTCACATACAAAATTTCAAATAATTGAATTTAGGATCAATTGAAAGTTGACAATCTGTCCCAATTTGAAATTGAACGCATAAATCGTTAGTCTTGACGTTGGCGAATGTTTTCATTTGGATTAAATAAAATAATTTCGTTCCATTTAAAAAAATCATATTAGATTGTCAAATGTAAACGATTTGATACAAAAATAACCAAATCTAAATGATTGTGTTTTAAATATAAACGATCCAAAAGAAATGAAATCTAAATGATCGAAAAGAAATAGTAAATCTAAACGATCTTGTGTTAAATCTAAACGATTTCGTAAAAAAAAATGTTTATACCAATTAATCACTCGTATTTTTTATATCTTCTATTGTTATATACATATATATTTTGTCGCTTTGTTACAATTTTTAATGACTCCTAAAGTTTATCATAATTTTTATAGTTTTAATGAAAGAAAAGTCACATACAAAATTTCAAATAATTGAATTTAGGATCAATTGAAAGTTGACCATCTGTCCCAATTTGAAATTGAACGCATAAATCGTTAATCTTAACGTTGGCGAGTGTTTTCATTTGGATTAAATAAAATAATTTCGTTCCATTTAAAAAAATAATTTCGTTCCATTAAATAAAACTTTTATTTGGACTAAAGTCTAACGACTAAAAAATCCTACGTTAGCTCAAAGCCTAAATCCAAGATAGTTTGGCCCAAGTGCTAGGTCCATAGACCAATCAAGCCCACAAGAGAGCTCTGTTAGATAGGAAAGTTCTTCATTTGAAGGGTTAAAGAAAATTTTACTCTATATATAGATAGAATTCTTCTAACACGCTCAATCACACCTCAAGTTTTTTGGAGATATAAATACTCTTTCAAAACTCCACTTCCATACATTAAATGACGTGCGTAGTCAACCAAGAGAGAATTAGAGGATTAAGTACTAAAAAATAACTACATCCCACATAATCAACATCAACAAAATTCAACTTCATTCTAACAACCATTTGCAATAATTCCATTTATTTTAACAGTATACTTGGAAAATGTATAAACTGTAACAATATTCTTAAATCCTTCTGTATTATATTTTGTTGTACTTTATGTCTTTTTAAATCTTATAATTTCTACGTTAGGTTAGTAATATCTTTTCGAAAACTAAGAGATGAAATGTTTTTGAAAGAAAAAATTGAGAACTCTTATGTACTTTTTTAAAAATAGATTTGAAAATTTAAATATATAAATGATATTTTGTAAGTAATTAAAAATAAATGTAAAATTAAACGATATCTTATGAGAATAAATCAAATTTTAATATAAATTATTGTATAGATAAACGTTCATCACCATATAGATAGAAGTTGATGGCAAGTTTTCCAACCCAAAAATCCTCCCATTATTATTATTTATTTTAGAATAAAAAACATGGTTAATTAAATAAGATATTGGTTAAATACAATCTTGGTAAGTTACTAGAAAATTTTAAAGAAGTTCAATGGATCTTTCATATATAGTTTCACCACGGGTGGATAAGAGAGTAAATCTTCTACCAAACCACGGTAAATTTGATAACATGAAATACAATCCAAACTTTGTGAACTATATGACAAAGTAAGACCCTCCATTTTTGTTCTCTATAGCTGGAAAAAAAGAGTAGAATACTAACATCTCCTATGAACAACTCCTTAGAAATGAATTGATAAAAGTGGGAAAAATTAATTAAATATTTTTGAAAAAAATGGAGAAAAAATAATTATGACAGAGTCTGTAGATATTAAATAAAAAGCAGCCAATAAAAAACAAAAATGACTGAAAAATAATAAATAAAATAATAAATGATGAAAAAGAAGAAAGGCAAAGAAACCAACTCCCTCCTTGGTGCTTCGAGCAGTGTACTCATGAGAGATTCCACGAGTAGCATTTAAGAACAACACCAATTCTCTCTTTTCCATTTCATTTATATTATAAATTATGAAGTAAAATTTCTTTAAATAACCCTTTTTCTTTTCACCATTTCGTTTTTCTTTTCTTCTCAAAAAGATTAAAACCTATATTAATCCATAAAGAAAGAGTATTCATATCTAACTACTTAACCTACTCCAACCTCTGCTATTAATTATTCTCCTACTTCTTATATATATAATGCTTAGATCAAGTTTTAACATCTCATCAAATTATTCCATTTTTATTTACCTTCCAAATTAATTCAATTATAGTTCTTGCATCATCATTTTCGTATTTCTCTTTCAAATCTTTTGTTTTAATTACAACTTTTAAGTTTTGTATTTAATTAATTAAGATCCTCAAATTTTGTTTATGAAAAATGAAGTTATTATTAGTGCATGTTAAAACTAAAAATCGTATAAATTCAAATGGATGTAATATTATTCTATTAAGAAAATTTTTATTTGAATGAAAATGATCCTAAAAATAAACCAACATAAGCTAAGGCATAGGATTGAGGGATTAAAATATCTCATAATAAAAGTTTCAAAATAGAAGTAAAAACATACCCGGCATTAATTTGTTAGGGTTTATGTGTGTGTGTATATTCCTTTTCTTTTGTTTTTGATAAGAAAAGTTTGAATTTTCGTTCTTGAGAAAGGAAAATTTGAAAATTGAAAAGAGTTATTATTATTAGAGAGTAGTGGGAAAATTAAAAATGGGAATATCCATGGCTGCAAACCCTTTCTGCTACACATTGAATGCATTGGTCCTTTTTTAGGGTTTTGGTTGTCCATTGCCTTTAATGCAATTCCCCCTTTCTCTTCTTCAAACCCTAAAACCCTTCTCACCACTCCTTTCTTAAATTCCATCTTTCTCTCAAGACATTCCCCACTCCCACAAATCCCCTTTCTCTCTTTTTTTCTCTTCTTCTTTTCTTATTCTTTTCTTATTCTTAGAATAAGGTCATTTCGTGAAGCAGTAGATGGAGTTTTGTGTTTGTTTAGCTTGAAATAGTTGCTATGATATTGGTCCGGTTCACTCAGATCAGTACCCAAAATTAACTAGAGTTTAATTTGAAGTTTAAATTGAGTCTGATTGAGCCGCGCCAATATCTCAGTGCTCTTTCATATTATTAATAATCTTGGTTGTATCACTTCTTGCGACCCCTTTGGAAGGTACCTTTCTTTTTCTTTTTCCCTTTTTTTCTCTTCATGCAACAAACTTTTCAAGATCTGAACTGCATAGACTTTGCTACAAAGATGCATCTTTCCACTTTGATTTATAATTGCATGCTTGGGGTTTAAAAAATGGTGTTATAGGTTAGAGATCTAGCTAGTTTGTAATATTATGATGTCATAAGAGTATACATACATACATACATATATATATATTTACATAAATAGTATGAAATAAATATATATGTAAACTTATTGTAGAGAGACTTTGAAGCTCTGGTTCCATAGGAGACAGTGCATGTTAATTATTCTTAAAATTATAGATTGACTTTGACAAATTATATTAAAAGTTAAAAGTTTTAATATTTTATTAGAGTGACATAATCCCATATCATAGTCAAGTTCAAATATAATGAAGTTATTGTGTGAAGAATAAAAATAAAACTTTTGAATTTCTTAAAAATAGACCTATTAATTTTATGCTAGGTGAACTTTGACTTGATAGTGTTTTGTTTTATTTACTAAACTTCATGACTTAAAATAATGTCCATTAAAATTAGTGTGTATCCATATATCTAAAGTTTAGATTTTAACTTAACATATTTGTGTATTAAAAGTATATAGCTATGTAATTGGTTTATATGTTTCTCAATTCATTAAGCTCTTCAACAACAAGGTGGGTATTTGAAAGTTGATTTCTAATTATCACAAAGCATGCAAAGGCTTCTGGTCAGCCTGCTGTTATAGTTAAATATGTTTTTGTAGAGATTGAAGAACATTAACTTTTAAGATGATATTTAATGTTGTTATCTATTTGAGCAATGGTTGCTTGTGGAACTTTTGTAGATGGATGGATTTCATATAGAAAGTTATAAAGAATTTAATTCCCAGGGTGTTTTGGCAGCTAGGAAGAAGTTGAGATTTTCACTTGCAATTTAATCATATCTGTAGTTGGATGACAAATTGAAAGCTCAATAGTCAATATTCACCAAATTTAATGCTCTTAATAATTTCAACATTAATTTTGTAATTTTTATCAACCAATCCAATTTCTTTATAAAGAAAAACATTTACCTTCACTGTGAGGGTATTCATTTTATAAAAATGATATTCGAAATGTATCAGGATTTATATTATATATTATACGTAAGACATGAGAGTATCAAATATCTCAATAACAGAAATTGACAAAATTTTTAGAAAGAAAAGTAGATAGCACCTGTTTTTTTTTCATATTGCAAATATAACAAATATGATAAGTAATATTATATATATTAGATGACTATCATAGAGTTATCTGTTTCTAAATTTGCTATTTTTGTAATTTAAAAAATGTAGTGTCATAGACTCTATTATCATATCTTTTTTTTGTTATTTTTGCAAACGTCCCTATCAATAATACTTTCAAGTCTATTAATATAGTGTATAAACAATATATACCTATATATATCAAACAACTTCCAAGAATGTCAATGACTCAAATAATATATAAGATAAGTCAACTTTCAAGAATATCAATAATGTACAAGCGACATCATATGTTAAACAACTTTTAAATCTAACACATCAAATAACTTTAAAAAATATAAAGAGATTTAGCAATATATCACATGTATGAATGAACTTTGGAAATGTACAAATAGTATATCAATAGATATTAACAATTTTAAAGGTCAATAGTTTATTATCATCATTAGTCAGGGATGCAAGAAAAATTTGAGAAGCAAATAAATTGCGTAAATTGATGGAAACAACTGGTCAATTCAAGTTGAATTAAGTTGATCACTTTGCTAATCCTGAGTTGAAAAATGAAAAATTGAACCGAGATGGAGTAAACATTGAAGTTAAATGAAGAGGGTTTTTGTTAGATTGGTGGAAAGGTTATGAGTTTTGGTAAGTTTTGCAAAATGATTCTAAATTCTACTATACATACTAATATGGTTTCATTTAACCTGTTCAATACTCTTTAACAAATGTATACAAAAGCTCATGTTGTACGAAAATAGTTAGGTCAACATTTCTCCTTTTTTTCTTTTTTTCCACGAGAAAAAATGAAGATCAATGTATAGATCTAAACATTGCCTTTACACTCAAATGTGCATTATATATACATATATATATATATATATATATATATATGTGATGTAGACATTGACTGAATCCTTCTTTTGACCCTAAACCATAAGATAACCTAACCAAAGAAAGATTTCATTCCATTACGGTGCCGTTTCCCTATTCGGAGTACACAATATAAGTCTCAATCGCCGCCGTGTTAAACCCATTGAAGTTGGATCCTGCTGCTGCCGTGTAAGCCCCCATCTTCGGAAAAACCAACTAATCTCCCACCTCCAAATCCGGCAGCTGCTTTCCGGTCAGAACTGTATCCAAAGCGTCGCACGTGGGGCCAAACACGATTGACCTGTGCATTCTCCCTCCGCCACACGTGGGGTTTTCCCGGTTTGATTTCACTGCCAACGCCTTGCAACTCAACGTCGCATGATCGTATAGTATACATTTCATTGACCCATAAATCCCATCGTTAATCCAATACTCCCTCAGATCTCCCCTCACCCGTTTTCCGATGATGTGGACGGCTAAAGTGAAAGCCGATTCCGCAAAAAACCGCCCCGGTTCAGCTATGAGGATGGTATTCAGTTCCTCTGGAAAATACTCTTTTATGGCCGACTTTACTGCCCCCGCAGCTTCTTCGAATTGGGGTCCGGCGGTGAATCCGCCGCCGATATTGAGCACATTCATTGGAGGCAGACCAAGTCGGACTGCCGTTTCGAAAACCCCTCTAGCAGCGGCAATGGCGGCTGAATAAGCACATGTTTCAGTAGCCCCACTTCCAATGTGAAATGACACGCCAACGACGGAGAGTTCAGCCGATTTAGCAGCTTGGAGAAGAGGGATAATTTCTTCCGGCAGCGTGCCGTATTTGTTTTCCAATGGGCATCGAGCGCTCCCGTCGTCGGATGGTTTAATCCGAATCAACAGAGCGAATTTTGGGTGGCATCGTCGGATCTTCTGTATTTCGTCGACAGAATCAAAAGTGGTAAGGTTAACGCCGACGGAAGAGGCATATTCAATATGGGATTCAGGTTTGCAAGGATTGGCGAAAACGATTCGGTCAGGTGAGACGCCCAGGACTAAAACAGATTGGATTTCGGCCCGACTAGCACAGTCGAAATTGGAGCCGAGGGCGGCCATGGCAGCGAGGAGGTCCGGGTTGGGGTTGCATTTGACGGCGTAGAAAGGGTGGACGGTGGGGAGGGAATGAGACCAGAGGTCGAAAAGGGTGGCGACGACGGCTAAGTCGAAGGTGTAGAAAGGTTTGTCGGAAGTTTTGAGAACAATGGGACTGGAGGAAATGGAGGAGGCCATGTTGGGGAATATTAACCTAAATTAGAGAATTTAGGCTAATTATATTACATTCCTTATTTAATTTGTGTAATTTAGATATTTATATAACAATTGATACTCTTGCAAAATATAGAACATTTATCAATAAAATAAAGAAAGAATATTCTTCAACATATTCTCCTACATGGTATCAGAGCCTAAAAACCCTAGATCTATCTCAATCGTCGCCGCCAACCGCCCGTGAATCGACGAGTCTCCGCTAACTCCAAGAAGCGCTGCGTCCCGAATCATCTCTGTCCCGCATCTTCATCGCGCCTCGCAGCCGTTCTGCCACATCCAGAACAGTTTCCGTCTCGCGTCTTCATCGGTGTCGCGCTAACGCAAAATACATCATCGGTGTTGCGTCGCTTAGTCGCAGCCTCGACGTCGCACGCGTCGTCTTATCAGTTTCTGTTCCATTCTGTCTCCATCCGCGAAGCGCCAGTCTACGCCGCTGAGATACGCGCCTCGCAGCCGTTCTGTCTTTATTCCTCTGTCGCTCCAAGCCGCACCGACTCCTCTTCCAATCGTGAGTGCAAGACAACGTCTGCCCACCGACGCCGCCCACCAGATCTGACGAATCTTCAGCCGTTTGTCTTCAATTTTTTGTCTCCGTTCACAGCCGTGACCCTCTGTCCGTATTTTGTCCATTATTGCAACCCAGCCGTGAAGACAAATCTTGGCCGCGAACCCCTGAATCCAGTCGTGTTCTCGCAGTCGTAACTCAGCCGTGAAGACACTCACCTGTCACGAATCCCAGCCTTGCGAATCTCAGTTGCAAGATACAGTAAAACCCATATATGACGAATCCAGTCACGAATCAGTCAAAACTCAGCCGAAAATCCTCATTGTTAACCTCAACTGCGAATCCAAATGGAGAGAGACCATATCTTTAGACCCATTGGTACAATACTTGATGGTACAAATTATATCACATGGGCAAATCAAATGAAGAGCTTTCTTATTGGAAGAAAACTATGGCGCATTGTAACTGGCGACATAACCAAACCAACTGCACAAGACAAGGACAAGGAAGGAGATAACAAATTCATTGAACGTCTCGAAGATTGTGACAGTAAAAATCATCAAATTATCACCTGGCTTGGTAACACTTCTATTCCCGCTATACATGCATAGTTTGATGCTTTTGATGATGCTAAAAAATTATGGGATTTTTTGTCTACACGCTTCAAATCTATTGGTTTAGCCCACTATTATCAACTGCACAATACACTTGTAAATCTAAATCAAGATATTGGTCGGTCTGTCAATGAATATTTGGCAGTTCTTCAACCCATTTGGACTCAGCTTGACCAAGCGAGCATCAACAAAGATCATCTTCGCCTTATTAAAGTCCTTATGGGATTACGTCCAGAATATGAATCTGTTAGAGCTGCTTTACTACACCGGAGTCCCTTACCATCATTGGATGCAGCTATTCAAGAAATTCTGTTTGAAGAAAAGCGTCTTGGCATCAATTCTACTAAACAATCTGATGTTGTCCTTGCCAGCACATACACTCCCAACAGAGCCTCAAATATGTTTTGTAAGAATTGTAAGCTCTCTGGTCACAAATTTATTAACTGTCCTAAAATAGAGTGCAGGTACTGCCATAAACATGGCCACATTCTGGATAACTGCCCTACCAGACCACCCCGACCTCCTGGCACTTCCACAAAAGAGAAAAACTTTACTAAACCTGGTCCCTCATCTGTTGTTGCTGCAACCTCTGATGATTCATCCCTCATTCAGATAAGTGATCTTCAGAGCTTATTGAATCAACTAATTACTTAATCCTCTGCTCTTGCTGTCTCGTCAGGTAATCGCTGTCTTCTTGATTCTGCCTGTTGTAATCATATGACCTCTGACTTTTCTCTTATGTCTAGTTCTAGCCCTACAAAATATTTACCTCTTATTTATGCTGCTGATGGTAACTATAGGAACATCTCTCATACGGGTACCATTGACACTCCCAGTTTACATCTTCCCCATACTTACTGTGTTCCTAACCTGACCTTTAATCTAGTGTCTATCGGTCAATTATGTGACCTCGGCTTAACTGTTTCCTTTTCTCCCAATGGTTGTCAGGTTCAGGATCCGCAGACGGGACAGACGATTGGAACGGGTCGCGAAGTGGGAAGATTGTTTGAGCTCACATCACTTCGGGTTTCATCTCCTTCTTCCATCTCTGCTTCAGTCACTGATTCTGACACATATCAGTGGCATCTTCGTCTTGGTCATGCTTCTTCTAAAAAACTTCGTCATTTAATTTTTGTTAACAATTTGAATAATCTTACTAAATTTGTTCCTTTTAATGGTTTGAATTGCAAACTTGCTAAACAACCAGCCTTATCTTTTTCTCAATCCATCTCTAATTGTGATAAACCTTTTGATTTAGTGCATTCTGATATTTGGGGTCCTGCCCCAACTACTACTGTTCATGGTTATCGCTATTATGTTTTATTCATTGATGACTACTCTCGATTTACATGGATTTACTTTCTAAAACATCGTTCTGAATTATCTTGCACATATATTGAGTTTGCTAACATGATCCATACTCAATTTTCCTCTCCCATCAAAATTCTTCACACTGATAATGCTTTGGAATATAAAGATTCCATCCTTCTTTCTTTTCTTTCCCAACAGGGCACTATTGTTCAGCGCTCTTGCCCTCATACCTCTCAACAAAATGGGTGTGCTTAGCGCAAACATCGTCACATTCTTGACTCAGTACGTGCCCTCCTTCTTTCTGTCTCTTGTCCTGAAAAATTATGGGGTGAAGCTGCCCTTACATCAGTATATACCATCAATCGTCTTCCTTCTTCTATCCTTCAAAACACCTCTCCATTCGAAAGACTACATGGTATTTCCCCCGACTACTCTAAACTCAAAGTTTTTGGTAGTGCCTGCTTCGTTCTTTTACATCCTCATGAACACAATAAGCTTGAACCACGTGCTCGTCTCTGTTGTTTCCTTGGCTATGACACCGAACACAAAGGATTTCGTTGTTGGGACCCTCTTTCCAACCGACTCCGGATATCTCGACATGTCACCTTTTGGGAACACACTATGTTCTCTCGCTTGTCCTCCTTCCACACCTCTTTCTCTAGTCCTCATTCTTTCTTTACTTATACATCTGTTGATCTTTTTACTCTCTCTAAACCCACATTGGATACTGAGCTTGCACACTCCTCACCTGCTACTGCGAACCCGGATCCACTGTCTGTCTCCAATGATATTCCTGAATCTCTACCTGCTACTCCTTTTCGTCGCTCTACCCGGGTAAGAGAACCTCACACTCATCTCACTGATAGATTACCATTGTTTTTCCACCATTGTTTCCCTTGTTGAACCCACCTCTTATCAAGAGACATATCCCCTATGCATCAGCTGTTGGTAGCTTGATGTATGCGATGTTATGTACTAGACCCGACATCTGTTATGCGGTGGGGATAGTTAGTAGATATCAATCAAATCCAGGATTAGCTCATTGGACTGCTGTTAAAACTATCCTCAAGTATCTTAGGAGAACGAGGGACTACATGCTTGTGTATGGTTCTAAGGATTTGATCCTTACAGGATACACAGACTCTAACTTTCAAACTGATAGAGATTCTAGGAAATCTACTTCAGGTTCAGTGTTCACTCTTAATGGAGGAGTTATAGTTTGGAGAAGTATCAAGTAAGGATGTATTGCTGACTCCACCATGAAGGTAGAGTATGTCGCAGCTTGTGAAGCTGCCAAAGAGGTTGTCTGGTTTATAAAATTCTTGACTGATTTGGAAATTGTTCCAAACATGTCAAAGGCAATTACACTTTACTGTGATAACAGTGGGGTTGTGGCTAATTCTAGGGAGCCCAGAAGCCACAAGCGTGGAAAGCATATTGAACGCAAGTATCACTTGATTCGAGAGATAGTGCATCGAGGGGACATGATCGTCACACAAATTGCTTCGGCGCACAAAGTTGCTGATCCATTTGCAAAGTCTCTCACGGCTAAGGTGTTTGAGAGTCACCTAGAGAGTCTGGGTCTACGTGACATGCCACACTTAATCTAGGGCAAGTGGGAGATTTACTGGGTGCGTATTGTATGCCCTAGTTTCTTGTTTTGTGTACTATTATAGTGATTTAACTTTTATGTTGTACACCCCACTAGCTTTAGGACAAGTGGGAGATTGTTGGGATTGATGTCCTAAATCTTGAAGTTTTGTAGTTTGTAATTGTATATATTATACAAACATTTTATTTATCTAATAAAATAAAGTGTGTTATTTTATTTGACATTTAGTTGCACTAACCCACAAAACCAATAAACTAACATCCAAGGTTATCTTATGTAACCTAAACATGTATGTGGAGACATACAAATGGATCATGTTTAAATGATAACCTAAATGGTTTGTAGTAGATGGATAAGGCTGAATACCTTATTCTGGTGACACTACGAATACGGCCTGCTTTGTAGTTGTTACAATTGTTGTAAAGTGCTACAAATGATTTGATTCTAATCATTCATGTCGAGACATTAAAGCAGAGGTATTCTATACAAAGAGTTTGTATAAGATCGGACCACGAAATGAATAGTCTCTCTTATTAACACCGTTACTAGTTAAAACTACATTTCACCAAGATGACCATAGGTGACTTGACCTGAATCTTGAGTGAGTTGTGAACTCCTGCCTATGAAGGCAATTCTTTGATTTGCATGGGTGAGAGTGGCCTATATCACCGACTCAATAAGCCTACCATTTTGGGGATTCGTTTGATTAGGGAGCTGGAAACACAACTACACAAGAAAAAATTCACTCTTTCTCTATAGATAGAGTAAGTAGAGAAATTGCTCTCTTAAGGGTTGATTCAAGGGCTTGAACAATGTGGCGCCACACCCTCTCTTGGCTCGAGAGGAGTTTCGTTATAGTGGGACTATAACTATTGTTCATTAGAGGAATTTGTGGTACTTAAGGAGTTAGATGTAACTACAGGGGCAAAACGGTAATTTTTGGCCTGGCTGTACTTATGAGCAATTTGTGAAGTGTCATTGCACTGTTGATTGGTTATATCTAATGGACACAAAAATATATCTACAGTAAGAAGAGTGCAACTATTGGTCTTTAGTGGAATGACTGATAGCTAATGAATAGTGATTAATTTAATTAAAGAGTTTAATTAATTAATCTCACATCATTGGAGCTTTAATCTGTAGGTCCATAAGGTCCCCTTGTTAGCTCAAGATAAATGTGAATCAAATTTATTTTGGTTTAATTTGAATCGTTCAAATTGATTAAAGGGAATAAATTGTATATGATACAATTAATATAATCTATTTGATACATTATAATGTTATGAGAGAAGTTAATATTTGAATATGATTCAAATAATAATAATATGGATTCGATTCATATTAGAACTATAGATCATATGAGAAGATCTAAACCATTAGTTATATTATATACGATATAATATAAAATTAATATTATATGAGATATAATATTAAATTAATATTATATAAGATATAGTATAATTTGAATTTATATTATATTTATATTTATATTAATTCAAATAAAAGAATAACTCCCAAGTAGTTATTCTACGTAATGAGAGAGGGAGGAAGTTATTTTGGTTAAGATATAGAAAGGAGGTAAATTTTTTGAAAAAGAACTCTCTTGTAAAGATAGAAAAAGTCTCTTCAAATAATTTTCCCTTGTGTATTTTTTATCTTGAGGATAACAAGGAGAAGATTTTGTGGTGTTGCTCGTGCGGTTCATTGAAAAGTTTGAGACTTCTTGGAAGGTTCTACAAAAGTTAGTTAGGTGTTTTCTCTGTGTTTCAAATTGAAAATTTTTTGCACGGCGTTCACACGTTTCCGCTATGGAAATTCAATTCCTTCAATATATATATATATATATTTTATCGATATAGTTGTAGAAAGTTGAAAATAGAATGACAAAGAATATATAATATGAGACTCGATTTTCAAAGTAAAGATGCTAAAAATAATGTCTATAATATGTAGGTAAAAAGTTATAGTTTCACATTGAACATGCACAAGTGTTAGAATGATATGGTAATACATTTTTCAATGGAAAAAAATGATACATAAAAGACATAAATTAATGAAGAAAAATCTCAAAATTATACATTTCTTAAGTTTCGTGTTAGACCGGTTGGCAGCGGCATGTTGTTTGAGACTTTAGGTTTTTTAGTTTCCATTTTTCTCTCTTCTTTTCCAATTTTTCTATACCCTTCTGTTCAAAATTGAATTATTTTTTCACTTTATGAATAAAATGGCATCAACTTTGAATATATTCGTTGATTAAAAGAAAATTTGAATTGTTGGACTAATTCCATTAAAATATGTAATATAGATTGTGATAGACATTTATTAGAGCTTAGATATCACATTAGTGAAAAAATTTCAATGTTTATAAATAAAATAAAACAAGTTTACAGACCCTATAAAGAATGTGGCTTAAAATAAATAAAATTAAATACATTTCTTTTAACACAGTTAAAAAAAATCATTAAGTGAATAATTCACTCTTTGATGGTTAAACAATGTTAATAACAAAGAAAGTTATGAGAGTAGGTTGAAGAATTTACTATGGCTATTTTTTGTGTTTCTGTTCCATTTCTCGAACAAATAGGCCTCTGTTTTTCATGCTTGAAAGTGAATTCAAAAAGGGTAGAAGCTTACGTAGTAAGAGCATCAGGGAGGTTAGATCGAGCTCCGAGGACCTTACCACCAAAGTCAGGGAAAGTCTCGTGTCCTCTCAACGGACCTATCTTCCCACTTTGGCTGACCTCAATCGGGTACTTTAGGAGGTGCCCTTGTAATGGCGCATACTCCATCGCGGTGTATTTCTTCCAGTTATCTTCAGCCATCTTGTTGACTGTCTTTACACAAGTTAAACTTTCTGGCTCCTTGAAGCAATCGTCAATGTTTCCCAAATGTTCAGCCCAGAGAGACATTCTGTAGCCGTAAACCTGTGACATAGAGATCAATAAGTTCAAATGACATTTGGAATACTTGGGATGGTCTTTATCCATTGAATTTTTTAAACAGAGTTGTCCGAGAACCTGGCCTCGTGGATGTCGTTTCATCTTCCCCCATGTGTAACTTGGTTGATATGCACCCATCGCAATCTCAGTGTCCCTTGATCCAGCCATTGATCTTTGATTTATATTTGCTGACCCTACTACTACATACTCATCATCAACAATCATTCCTTTCGCATGCACATATATCATGAATCTACGGAATTTTTGCGAGTCTGAAACCTGAAAATTTAGAAGTATATGTTCTCAGATCCTATATCTTGTTTTCAATTGAGTGTGAAACTAAAATTTATACCTTGCAATGCAGTATGCCAATTAGGCTGAAGCTACACTATTGGAACATAATGAAATCGGAGAATGATTTGTTAAACATAATGCCAACTCTACAAGTCTAGTTAACTTAACCAGCATAGGAAAGAGAGTTCCTAAGTTCAAATCTCTATGTAATCTTTATGAAGAACAGAGAAGTTTCAGAGCACATGATTACCAAATCTTCACTCTTGGAGGAATGACCAGAGGAACATGCCAAGTCGTCGTGTGGTTCCCTATTGCCAAGACAGTAGAAGTTTAAGTAGTCTGAGGGATGAGCGTTCTCAAAATTCTTATATTTCAACTCTCGTCCAATGATTTCGTACATCATTTGGATTGTCTGACCCTGTGAACGTAAGAGAGTAATTTCAAACTTAAGGAGGCCAAACCAGTATTCAAAAATTCAAAAGAATGACAACCAAAAATTCAACAGCATGAAGGTATCCTCAACATTCATAAATCTATTCACTTCTTACTATTGCAAAATCATTGTGCCAAACAATGACAGCTGACCTCATTACCTGCCAAAACAGGATTTCTTGCACAGAAACAGAAGAGGGAGCCCCTTCAGGCCACATTGGTATCACAACGTAGACAGCAAACCTCTCATTGGCTCTTATCTTACTAGCAATCTTCAACGCCAACTCCATAGGAATGAGATTATCAGCACCTGCAACCCAGAAAAATAAATAAAAAGCAAAAAGGAAAGAAGTTATTATTTAAATTCCTTGAATATCAATGCAAACTTTGTCAGAAAGAGTATCATCTTGAGCAAGAAAAATAATTCAACCAACAATTACATCACTTAACTACCAAGTTTTCTACTTGACATTTAAAAACACATTACTATTCTCTTAAATACTTCCGCACATCCATGTGCCAAAAAAAGCTTCCTGAATGATCATAAGCAATCACCACTCTCGTTTTAATATCCATTAAGTGTCAAAGTATCGATATATATGTCAGACTAAGACATGTTATCCAAACTAAAGTACATGCTTTTTAGTTGGTACTAGTGGTAAAACCTGCTTCTTTGTACGAAGGCCATGCAAAGGATGATCCAAGAAAATACTGATTCTCAATGTATATGAAGTGTTGGGCAGATCTTATTGCTTGAATATATGCTGTTTGAATGCTTTTATCAATAACCAAATTTTTTGCACAAACCAGATTCTGCAAAGAGAAAACCTCACTATTAATAATCAAAACGCAAATATATAGCACAAACAATTTAGACATAATTTAGAAGTAAAGGAAGTCGAGCACTCTAGAGTAAACAATGTGAAACATGTATTTGTTAATTTACTCAATCAAGAAAACGGCAGACCTGCAACTCAGCTTGAAAGACATCTTTGGGAAATCCTTTCAAAGATCCTGAATCTATGGATCGGAAAACCTGTAAAATGAAAAATTGTTCACCCATATCATTATTTTTAAAATTCAGAAGTTGCACAAGATCCACTTCAGAAATTACAAACATCAACCTGAACATGCCAGTTGCCAGGATCATTTTCCTTGGAAACCCACAACAAAGGATCGTCGTTGGGGACTGATTGAGATGGACTAAGTATCCAAGATATGCGTTCCAACTTTATTAAAGCATCTTCATGCCAATGTGATACTCTTTTGAATCGCTGACCCAATTCAGACCATTTTGTGGCTTTTCGCCATCGTTGTTCAAAGTTAGTAAGCACATCATATGCCGCGGGCCCTTCAATTTTGCAATGTAAATCATGCCATGGCTGCCGAGGACCCTTTGTACCTCCCTGTCAGATAATTTACAAGAGATATTAGTCAACAAGTATGCAAGAGCATAAATTAGTTTTTCATAGGTTACATAACTTAAGGACTGACAAATGTTTTAACTACAGCAGGTACTCACGGAAAAGGTTGGATTATGATAATCTTCATTAAATACAGTGTCAAGATCTTTTAACAACCGGTGCTCAGGAGTATCGTAACGGCCATCGCAAAGGTCGAGCCCTCCAATAAAAGAAGTTATCTTCCGATAATTTCCAGATGCTTGTGTATCGACAATCACACACTTCTGGTGATGGGTGAAAAGCGTTCCCACGACCTAAGCATGAGATAAACCAAAAGTTCAGTACACTGCTCATAATAATGTATCCCATCTACAAAAACCTTTCTCCCATAAAATTGAAAAGATCGAAGTCAATAGACAAGTAAATGGTAGGAGGGGTATGGCATGGAGGAGAAAAATCAATGTATTCACAAGGTAAGAATTGAAACTATTCAGGGATCCCCAACCACCCTGAAACGCTCTATCATCCAATCCACCCCTCCATCAAATCAATTTAAGCACAAGAAAGTGTGGCAATCCTTCTCTATCCAACATAAGCTCAGTATGCTGATTTAAAACTACTGCACGAAATTCCAAGGCAAGTGAAAATATAAAACTCAGAATGGTGTTGTGGCCAATACATAATGGCTCCTGAAAGATCTACAAATCGTTTTACCAAGCTTTTATGAGGACTCTCTTTCTTTAGTGTGATAGAAAAGCTCACTTTCACAAGTCAGAAATTGCAGCAAAGGAGAAACTAGGTTAAGTACGAGCATACCACAAAGTCCTGACTATTGTGATGTGACCCAAGAGTACATCCCTCAAAGCAGTAAGTTAAAACAAATAATCAAAATCTGCATCAGATATTTATTTTATCAACTTTCCATAGAAATCCATTAAGAGCATATTACTAAAATTTTAAATCAAAATGATGCAAATAGAAAGAGGGAGAGTAAACTGAAACTCATTTCCTCTAGAAATTTAATGATTTCTACATTAAACATAGTGAGAAACGGTAGACTACCAAAGGAGGGCAATTTAATATAACTCAAAGCAGGGGAAAATTGTTGAAGACCAACATGTAACTTAACCATGGTATAAAGCGTGCCTGTTGCTTAAAAATGCTAAGCTTACTGCTGGCATATCGGGGTGACAGAACACATGACACAGAAGAGTGCTTGAAAAACTTCCGGGTCTCCTCATCATGAGTCTGCATCACTCCAGTCTGCAATTAAAGTTCATATCTAAAATTCATCAGAAAAACCATCTTAAAAGGCATTAACATGGTATGATGATGTTAATTGATCCACAAAAGGGAAATACAAGAAACTAGAAGACACTGAGCTTCTACACACATCACTGATATTAGTCCTTTTACCACAAAGAAGATTCTTCTTGGATTATTTTTCCTTGGCTGTAAAAGAACACAGCTGTTATTCATCTTTACTTCTACACTAAAGGATTCATATTAGCTACCATTGGCAAACTCCCTATTGAGATCCCTGATAGTGAGGAATGTGCTAACCAGGACATCCGTTAATCATTAAAACATTAAAACTGCACGAACAACTTCTAGGACAAAAATTAATAACATGTATCTCGTTTTAAACCGTCCAACAAATGCTACAAGGCACGTGTTTGAAAGTTTCCAACTAGTGCTTCACTGATAAACTGAAAATTTTGAGAAATTTCACAAGCCAAATGCCACCACTGGTAACTCACAGTCTTCCGTTGCATTCTCAAAAACCACACGCGTACATACACGCAAACCAAGAATTTCCTTAATTGCATCTCATGCTTACCCGAAATAAACATGGAGCTAATGCTAACTACTTTCATACATAACAAAGAAACCAGAAAGATGGCTCTCGCAAAGCAGAGTTCATTTTGAACAATGTCAACAAATAAGGGAAAAAAAGAAAAAGAAAACGCATGAATTTAATAGAACTCCCACCGTATTAATGAAGAACTTGCTGTGGGAAGTCTTGTCATCCCAAACCAATAACAAGACTCGCACCCCTTCTTGTGACTTGTACTTGAGCAACTCTCCCAAATTCAAATTTCCACCATTAGGCAACGGCTTTGAAGGCTCTCTCACAAGCTTCACCTTATGATATATGGACCAACCGGCAATGTAGACTAAATGGTGAGCCTCCAAAATCGCATGGCATATATCCTCCCAGCAATTCTCATGTTGATACAGATTCCCCTTTTCCAGTTCAATCTTCTCCAACATGGACTCAGGAACGTGCGCGTCCTGATAAAGCGTTACCGAACCCCCATGTCGTACCGGAAAATAGCAATTCCGAACGCCAAAATGTTCTGGATCGGCCGCAATGCCATAACGGTACAGAGGATTGTCCTCGCACTTGGTGAATTTCATTTCCAAACGCACAGCCGAATCCGGCTTCGGCGGTTTCCCGAACGAACCGATAAGCGGAAACCAATCATCAATGATTTCGCCAGAAAGAACTCTACGCGCAGGGACCGTTGCAATACCAATCAAATCCGCACCAAACACATCATTATCCTTGACATGAAACTCCACCTGCGAGACCGGATGAGCAAGAGGAATATTGAAGTGCTCATTCCAGACAGGGTTCTGCGAATTCGAAATAACTCGTGTCCGAGCAACCGTCGATCCAGCAAGACAAACGGTAACGTAGGGATCACTAGTAATAATCTTCCGGCGATGCTGGTGATCCTCCTTATCCTTTTTCTTGGAAAACGGTGTCTGACAAGAAGTAAAAACGGTAAAAAACCGTCGAATACGTTCCGATAGCATATCCATATTAGGCAAACGGCGCGCCTCAATGATCTTCAAATCAAGGTCGCCGTGAACGTACACCAACGGCTCCGTATCATGACCGTTCATCATCAACAAA
Organism: Cucumis sativus; assembly: GCF_000004075.3. Lineage (NCBI taxonomy): Eukaryota > Viridiplantae > Streptophyta > Magnoliopsida > Cucurbitales > Cucurbitaceae > Cucumis > Cucumis sativus. Next base: position 16,958,099 of record NC_026656.2, on the reverse strand, counting down.
ATTTCCAGAAATGAAAAAAAAATGGAGATGAATCAACAAAAAGGCAAATGAAGAAATCCAACAGCCGGAAGGAGCAAATTGAGTAAATATAATCGAAAACAAAAAGGAATGGAGGACGGCGTTAAGAGGATAATGAGAATTACAAGCCGTTGGCTAACACCGGAGGAAGACGAAAGCCCAAAGCGGAAAGAAGGAGGCGTCGTTTATTAAGATGTAGAGACGGCGGTTTTCCGGTAGTCTCCGACGCAGCCAACGGCGAAAGGCGGAGCAGAGGAAAAACGAGGGAAAAAAAATGATAATAGAAGGAGGAAGGTGAAGCTGTGGGGCTATGATTTTGACATGCTATTTAAAGATCGGACACGTGGCGCAAATCGGATCCGAATCAAACTGCCTTTTTTTTCATTTCTGAAATTTTATTATTTAATTGGGCTTAAGCTTTTTGCTAATATTAAAATATAATTTTACTTCCCATTCTTCAATGTTCAAAGACTTCATTTAATTTTTAATATAATGTATAGTCACATTCAAATCTCTTAACCGACCTATTTTAAATATGGGTTTATGGTTTCAATTTCAAATATAGCTTAGAGAAAGCAAAAATTAGTTGGTTTATTAAATTCTTCAATTTTTAATTGGCTTTAGACTTTTGGTAGGTATGTACTTCGTGTATAACTTTTACAACACAAATTTAGACTTTTGATAAATTGTAATGTGCAAATAATTGTGTGGACTTCAATTCTTTTTCTTCTACTATCCAATGTTCTATTTTGGTGTGTTTCAATTTTAGCTTTATTTTGGTCATTTAAATATTGATTCCATGTAATTAATAACATAAGTTCAAACCAAATATGTGTTAGATGGGGTTGAGTAACAAAATATCGATTGTTTTTAAAATAACAAAATATATTAAAATATTTACAAACTATAGTAAAATTTTGAATTATATCAACAATAGTTTTTTTAACACTATAACATATCAATAACTATTACTAATAGAATTTCGATAGGTGGTAGATATTTTATAAAATTTGCTATTTTTGAAAATTTCTCAAATAAAGAGAATTGAAAAATAGCAAACTTAAAAAAATTTATAGCAAAATTTCAAATTTTATGATAGAAGTGATAAAAGTCTATATGTTTCTATCGTTAATAGAATCCGAAAATTTTGGTATAGGGGTAAATATTTTAGTTTAGAAAAAGTTCTCGATAATAACAATAATTCATGGAAGAGAGAATAGTACAGGAATATTTTGATTATAAATTTATTAAATGCAAGCGTTTGTTAAAAGATTGAAAGAAAAGAAAAGGAAGGATATTGAAATTAGAAATGGGAATATTTTAGAATTGAGAGGTAAGAAATTGTAACATTATAATATAAACAAAATAATAATAATTGGAAGAATTAGCGGTTAAGGTAAACTAAAGGGTAAAGGGAAAGAGGGTTTGGAACGTGGGGCCACGTAATTTTGTGAGATGGAAGTATATGACACACCCATTCAACTATAACCTTTAATACATCTCTTAACTTCCTCTCATGTGACACCCATAACTTAACCTTCCCATTTCCCTTCCCACCCATATTCCAATCTCCATACACACATACTTCTTATTTATGTATCAAACCGATAGAATAAACTTTACGTCGGTTGCTTTTATCATGACTTGATTTCAGTTATATTTGTTTCGTTTCATTTGAAGACATTTCATTAGGATTTATCGACTCTTGATCCTATAAAAGTTTCGTTGTTAAAAGATTTTATAGTCAATAGTTCTCTAATAGTATCGTGTATACTCTTGCATCTCAAGCATGTTTGTGGACTAAAATTTAGCTTCGAAGTCATCCTCGTTCAACTTTTGAGCATATCTCTCTCTTTCTTCTTCTTTTTTTTTTTCAATGTAATGTTTACTTTTGTTTTTAGTTCCTATTGTAAAAGAAATGTTGTATGAAAAAAAAAAAGTTGATGATGATTAAATTATATACTACATGCATGTATATTTTAAATTTTACATTTAATCTTGCACTAATAGATGACCTTTTCTTAGTTGTCCTATGTGTACTCAAAGCTTATAAATTTTATAGGTTGGCATTCTAAGATTAGTATTTTAATTTTTGTTCCTCAAATTTCTTTTTTAAACTTATAAATCGCCATTAAATATCCAAAACCAAACTTATAATATCTCTATATTTTATAATCACAATTCAATCCTCATTATTTGATAAACTCTTCGAACCAATGTGGTTGTGACTATTTGGAAGAGTTTTCTTATAACTATAAATACCCATTTGAATTATATGACAATCACTCTTCTTTTACGAGTCACATAGGAGGTATTTGAGCAACAAGAATTGCGACTGTGTGAAATTGTGAACTCTACTCTTTGTTTGATTCAAGGAGTTTGTAGACCGCATAATAAGTCCTAAAAGTTCACAGTGCTTCAGATTTCAGTTCACAACTACACTTCTCGCTAGAAACGCCTTTTTACAAATTGCTATTAGAAAACATTTTCTTATCCCTCAATTTGCTAACTTTTGAGAATAAACAACTAAACATTTACAATATATAACAACAAAGATATGGGCAGGGGAAGAAGAACGAGAACTAAACTAAAACTTCCACATGGATGCTGGTACAAGCTTTGGCAGGAGCTTTTATCATCATACTCTGAACAAATGCTGTCATCTGCCACAAAATAGGAGTCCATCAAATGGATATGATAAGTCCATGATTGAATTATCCTTATAATTCTTATCAAGTCCTTACAAGTCAAAAAATACTTTATAACTCCTATAGTTTAGTTAAATCTCTCCAAGCATCATCTTAAATACCAACATGCATACTTATACACTAGCAACTTCACACGAAACATGTTTTCTTTAGAAGTAACAGAAAGTAGTAATGAATCGGATACTCCATCGACATTTTTTCTGTCACATTCAAGTAAAAGTGCAACACTATCGTTAATTGTGACATGTTTTCTTTTGAAGAAAAGTAGATAAGGTATATTTGAGAGATTAAGATTCTTGAAAAATTAAAACAGAGTGATTTCCGACCAAAAGAGCACATATTATCTTTCCTTTTCTTTTTTGGTCATTTCCATCTATTAAACCACCAATTCATCCAAAAGCTTAAGCTAATGGTTGAAGGCAAATTTAATTATATATCACCAACACTCCCCCTCACTTGTGGGCTTGAAATATTTGAAAGGCCCAACAAGTGGAAATTGATTTTAATTGGGGGAGGAAACGACAATGCAGGAGCTTGAACACAGGACCTCCCTGGACCACCTGCTCTGATACCATATCAGAAGAAGCAGAATTTGGGAGAAAAGATTTACTGACTACAGTAAATTCTTTATTTCTGTATGTCAAAGATATCTACATCAACCAAGCTTGGTATTTATAGATTCTTGGCAGCAACTGATAACTGTCTAACAGATTAACTAACACAACTAATACAACAGAAAATAACAGATTAACTAATACAACTAATACAACAGAAAATAACAGTCTAACTACTTTTATTGTTAATACTCCCCCTCAAGTTGGACGATGAATGTCTTTCATTCCCAACTTGGATATATGTCTGTTTAAGGTAGATGAAGGTAGTGCTTTAGTGAACATATCAGCTAGTTGTAGGCTAGTGTTGATAGGTAAAACCTTTAGAAATCCTTCAACTATTTTGTCTCGAACAAAATGACAATCAATTTCTATGTGTTTTGTCCGTTCATGAAATGTCGGATTCGAAGCAATAGCAATGGCTGCTTGATTATCACAGAAAACAGTGGTTGGCATCAAGGTCTTTATTTTAAAGTCAGTAAGGAGCTGTGTGATCCATACTAGCTCACTGGTGACTGATGCTAAGGCTCTATATTCAGCTTCTGCAGAGGACCTTGAGACGGTTGGTTGTTTCTTAGATTTCCAGGAGATAATGGAATCCCCTAGGAAGATGCAGAACCCTGTGACCGATCTTCTAGTGTCAAGGCACGATCCCCAATCAGCATCAACGAAGGCTTTTAAGTGAAACGAATCAATAGGTTTTATTAAAACACCTTGTCCTGGGGAACCTTTGAGGTACTTCAATAGGTGATGAGCAGCATCTAGGTGATGGTTCCTAAAATTTGCAGCAGCAATATCCTCACATGGTTTCATCCAATCCAAGGCTGATTACTCCTTATTTACTAAGGGGAATGGAAGCACCTTTGTAGCATTATTAGTATATGTTGATGACATATTACTAACAGGACCATCTCCCTCGAATATCAACTCAGTCAAAGATTCTTTGAAGGCACACTTCAAATTAAAGGACCTAGGACAAGCAAGATACTTCTTGGATCTAGAATTATCAAGATCTGAACGAGGACTTATGCTCTCCCAAAGAAAATATTGTCTTCAAATCCTAGAAGATACTGGTTTTCTTGATTCTAAACCAGTTGTAGCACCTATGGATCCTAATCTGAAGCTATGTAAATCTGAAGGAGAACAACTGACTGAGGAAGACGCCACTTGCTATAGAAGATTAATTGGCAGACTGATATACTTACAAATATCCAGACCTGATATTTGCTTCTCTGTTCACCGCTTAAGCCAATTTCTGCATAAACCTACTAAACATCACCAACACCATCCAACAGATAAATGTACCATATAAGAAAACAGTTAACATATGCTAGCTAGGAACATGGAAGTTTTGGAAAATTTATCATGTGATAAATGCAGGTACTTTTTAAGATTACTCAAACAAAACTCCCGTCATAAAACTATAACAGAAATTTAGACCTAAATCCATCCAAACAGAGCAGCCATAGGCATTGGTTCATGTAGTGGAAAAATGAATCTTACCGCAGCAGATGCAGCGCACATGATGCTAAATCCAGGGAAATGAAATGGAGCGTTTTCAGATAGAAACAAAGCTGTAAACATCTAAACTTTGTTAGTCGTAACATCTTTAGCTGTTGTATTACAATATAAATAGCAAACTTAAGCGAGTTACCTGCTAAAGGGGAGAATACAAATGGAGAAACAACATTGGCAAATGAAGATATGCCTGAAATGCATCCTTGAGCCTTACCCTGATAATCATTTAAATCCAAATTGTTTTGTTTATTAGTCTTTTTGTTTTCGTTCATGATTATATAAAGCCAGAATTAGAGTTGTAGTTGAAAGCATGTGACATGTCATTAATTAGAGTTGTAGCTGATTCAGTCCATTTTAATCCACCATAATCAGCTAGAATTTCTTCTTTTGTTTCTCCCTATCTAAACTCAAGGACATATTATCTTTTTTGAAGTTAGGGTATAGGTATAATGACCTGGTTATTTGTTTTGATTTAGTAAATTCGTCTAGTTAAGTTGTTAAGTTTCAATTAGTAACTTAAAATTTATCGGCTAATTCCATGGTTATGTAAAGACTATAAGTAGACGGGTTATAGTTGGTATTTCTGTCACGTCAATGAATTAGAATATTAGATTATTGATAGTTTCTCTCCATATGGGTATCTGTTCCTTGCTGCCATGGGTTTGACTCTATCCATAAACACAGTTACACAAAGACTGCAGCATTTCTTTTATTGAGATAAAGATGACTACCGACATTAATAAACTAATGAAATGCTCACCCATCAATAAAAATTATAAAATAAAATAACCAATGAACTGCTAAGAGACTATTGACTATGTTGAAACTGTTCTTGAAAACTGACCTGCTCGCCTGCACCAACTTGTTTCGACACTATGCTTTGCAGCTGCAGATTACATATGTGAAATAAGTTAACTTTAATGAAATTATCGATTGAGAATTACAAACTCTGAATGATAAAAAAGTTCGGCACTCACACAAGGCTGCCAGAAAATATACAAAACGGAAAGCATTGCAGCACCATAGGAAACCTGATGGATGACAACAAAGTTAGTCATTTAATGGCATGACGTAAATTATGAACAAGAATTAATGGCATGATGTAAATTATGAACAAGAATTGAACTTCAAATCAGTAAAGTAAGATATAAAATAATGAACCAAATTATTAAAAGAATTAAACTGATTGTCAATGTATTAGCAAATTACCCATGCAGACCAAGCTAAGCTGTGAAGAAGCATCTGCATTCAAAAACCCAAAAAACAGAGTGAGAACCATACATGAATTGAGGCTTTCTCAAATTTCTTGATATGAAATTGGATAATTAGAACAACATCCACAACATTTACGTCAAAAAGGCAAGAAGAACATTAGAGAGCTTACATGCAGGGAATTGAAAAAGACCCCAACTGAGAGTAGCCTATTCTCTCCTAGAGCAGGAACCAAGATGGGCGTTAAAAGTAGCTGCAATGATTCGTTTGATGGTAAGAACTTAAAAAACACACATGGAATAAAAATGGATTCTGTCCTATCACCAATGGTTCGAAAAATTTAAGCTTAAGCAATATTTTAGGGAATTAGCTGATATTCTTAACATATTCTAAACAGAAAATTGACATTGAAAAAAATACAAATATAAACTAAAATAAAATAGCATGACATGCCTGAGAAATACTTGAAGCAACCCCAGAAATCACCATCAAATCAGCAATTCTATCCTTGTCAAAGTGAAATTTCGCTTTTAAATAGTACTGTAGTTGGGAAATCAAACATCGGTCAGCATATCAATTGTCCAAGACAAGCTAGTTACTCAACTAAAGTTCATTACGCACAGTTGAGAGCCTGTTATGGATGTAAAATATATAATTGTGCCAGACAAAGATTTACAAACTGACTAAGATGAGGGTGATCACTAAGGAATAAAACTTTCTATTTAAAAGTAAACCGAATAAGTTGAATGAAATTATAACTAAAAGTTGACAAAAGCTGACCCAGATTAGATCCCTGGATCAAAAGACTAACCATTATTGAAGCATGATGGCCAACATCAGCAAGATTGCTAAAAAATGCAACGACGGCTACTTGTGAAAATGTCGAGCTGGAAATAATGTACAAAAGAAAAAGGATTGAGAATTTAAGAAGAAACTGATCAAAATCTTCTCTTAGAGCCACTAAACTATTTGGTCCAAACTCCATGACTATGAGATAACTCAAAAGTGATAGTGAGTGACTTAAACTTCTAATACATTCTTATTCATCATTGGTTCAAGTACTACATAAAATCATTATTGGATCCTGCTCTTATTCAATGAACCGCCGACAAGGCACCAAAAAATGGGATGACAAGAAGGAAAATTGCAAAAACTGATGACAGATAGAAAAAATAAAACTGGGGCAAAACGCATTACTGATTTCTAGGATTTAAACTTAGTTTATAGTTGATTCCCGTCTCATAGCTATTTAGTTTTTAAAAATAAATCTTGATGGCCAAAATTCACCAATTAAATGATGAGGTAGTAGTTAAAATATGCTAATTAGACTATAAAAACGTGTAATGTTCCAACGGTATTTACAAATATAGATGCAGATAAAATAATTGAAGTGAAGAGTTTGCATTTGGAGGCCCAAAATGAACTCATACCTAGTCTTCAAAAAGGAAAAAAGGTCCGTCAGTGAAGGCAAGGCTGTAGCATATTTTTCCTTTTTAGATGAAACAGATTCTACGTTCTCCCCAGATAGTAAGGGAGCAGAAAGATTGCAATTAGGGGCAGAATCAGTAAGGAAAACCCTCATATACACAGCCGCCATAGCCGCCGTGGAAGCCGCTGCCTATTGAGAAAGACAATACGTTGAAAACTGAGTAGAAATGCAATTTCAGAGAAAGGGAAGCGGAGATTACCTGAAACGTGGATGAAATGGAGAGAAAACGAGCACAGAGATTCCCGCAGACGGAAGCAGAAGCGATAGTGGCAGATAAAATTCCGAATGCAGAAGCTCGCCGGTGCTCCGGTACATTGTCGGCCTGTAATTGCAGAGATGGTCATGGCGTCGAACCTTAGTAACAACACTCGGACGAAAGCTCACATTTACCATTGATTAAACTCGATTTCGCAAAATTCTACGTATTTGCAAGTACAAATCAAGTAGGGAACATGAAGTATGGATGGATGATTTGGTCCTCAGCTCTTGGCAGTTTTACGTAATTTTATCACATCATCGTATAAAAATAGAATGATAGTCACCAACATTTATAAACACAAATTTATAGTGTAAATGAAAAAGAGCATTGTGACATTCAAGAGAGTATTTAAGAACATCAATTTAATAGTTTGAAATAAAAGAGTTTTGTACTCTTCATACTATTGTATATTTTTCTTGTGAAACCGTTACTATGTGTAAGTACTAAATTGAGGGGGAGAATGGCAATGACATTAAGGTATTAAGATACCATGTGAGTATGATACATCAAAAATCGAACCAACCAACTAAAATCAATCCATGGAAGGTAGCTGATCAAAGATAAGGAGTTCGGTAACTCTCATTTTGAAAAAAAATACAAACCAAACAACTTTTTTTAAAAAATAATTAAAAAGCTTAAACTGCACCAAACCAACTAAACCATAGTGGGTTTGTACTTCTTTTGTCAATTTGATCATTTACTAAAGTAATTGTTATTACGTGTTATTTATCGTGATAGTCGAACATGCTTGTTCACTCTCTTTTGTTTTTTATTTTTAAAAAGAAAAATTGTTAAAAATATCAATAATATTTTCAAATTCTATCAATAATAAACGGTGATAGAAGTCTAACCATTTCTATCCTCGATAGAATCCAAACATTTTCTATAGTTTATAAAAATTTTATTTTATTTTACTATTACTTTTATTTATTATAAAATTAAAATTATATATAAAAAAGGGAAAGGGTTAAAAATGAATCTTTCACAAAATATTTATACTTTGTAAAATATATTAATCTTTTTTGTTTTGTTTAAATAGTTTGTAAATTTCTTTGTTTTTTAAAAGACCAAAAAAAAAAAACTTGTATATTATATTAAAAGAGGAAATTGTAGTTTATAAATATTTGTAATTAGAGAATAAAAGAACACACAGCTCACCAACAGCATCTCCTAGAAATTGGCAGACTTTTTTTTCTTATTAAATTCAAAAACGTTTTTCAAATTTAAAAAAATTACAAAAATCATTGATTAATATAGGAAATCTAAAAATAAAATATTGGAAATCTAAAGTTAAGTTAGAAATAAGATTCTAACAACATAAATTGAATTTTAGATTAAACTTTTTCTTTCAAGATTTTTATAGAAAATATGTAAAATATTATTTTTTATTACTTATTTAACCTTTTTTTTCTTTCTTTATGATCTATACATATCTATTTTAGGTCAAAATAAAGCGTTTATTTAATGTTTTAACATCTTCTCCGTTTACAAATTTCAATTTAATAAAAATTTAAAATCAAAAGTTTTAACCACGTTTGTGCACTTATGATTGGCCATTAGCATCAAAAAAAATTTAGCAAAAAAACATTAAAACTAGCAAATTTGACAAAATATTTATAGATATTTTTAAAAATAGTAAAATAAATTAAAATATTTAGAAGTTATAGCAAAATTTTAGATTCTATCGATAATAAAAGCTAATAGACTTTCACGAAATGTTTATCAATGTCTATTATTTGATAGAATATAAAAAATTTATTATATTTTGTCATATTTGATGTTTTTGACAAATTTTCACATATTCAGACTTATATAGAAAAATAAAGTGAAATTGATATTTGTTTTTAAATGATTTTTTGGAGGGTAAATAGTTCATTTTTTTATTATTTTGAAAAATATAAAAAAACATTTAAAATAAAGAAAGAAAAAAAATATATATATATATTTAAAATTAAGAGTAGATCTTATAAATTTGTGTGTATCTAATTATTATTGAAGGTGTGATTTAAATATTTTATTTTAGTCAATCCACGTGCAAATCCTAAACTTATTATTTAAGTTAGAAAGGATTGATGATTTTAAGAATAGAAAGGTGATTACTAAGAAATTAAAGGAATATATATTGAAAATAATTAGGAGATCATGTGAAAAAGAATTAAAGTTTGTTAATTACCGCATAGGCAACGGCCAAGCACTGGACGCTGCCTTCACAAACGATGCTTGTCACACACTTGAACACAAAATAAATATAAAACAATTCTCTCGATCTTCCATACCCCAATATCCCTACAATCAACACCAAACACTATTTAAACTGAGTTCAAAAGATATCATAACATTAATTTTAGTATAAAAGAAAGGAAGTAGATCGATCGAAAGAAGAGTGAGTCATCTCATGATCAACCGACACCAACCGAGTGGAATTATGTTGAGAACCAAAGGAATGGTGAGAACGGTCTTCCTCCCAAACCTATCCGATAAATTTCCAAGCAATGGCATCATTAACAATGCACCAATTCCAGTCACCTGATATCTCCAATCCAAAGAAACATAAATGATCCAAAATACGAATAAAAACCAATCCGTATATAGTTTAGGATTATAGAAAACTTACAACTTGTTGAAAGCCAGTGAAGTAAATGACGAGAGAACATTCGTCTTGATCAGGACAAAGAGCGGACATGGTAATATCTGGAATGGCAGGAAAGGCCGTCATAGTTGCAAAAGTATATAGAAATACGGTCACCAGCAAATGGGTTAACTTCAAAAATTCCTCCATTTTCTTTTTTCTCTCTGCCTGTAATTTCTTCCTTGCAATCAAATTGAAATTATGAAGTCTTAAGTTTTCTCGTTTGCCCACAATAAATACGGCATAATAAATCATTTGTTTATTGAGCTAAACACACCACGTTGGATTAAGGAAATATATTACATATGAAGCTTTTCTCTTTGTTAGTATATACTCTATAGTATATAGATCATAGAAGAAAATATCATTTGAGGGGACAAGAAATCATTATGACTAATGAGTTTTCATTTATAATAATAGTAAGTAGAAGAGGGATGACCTTTCATAAATGTTAAAGAATCTTACAAAATCATTTTTTCTCTCTCTTTCAATTTCTTAACCTCTCTCGTTTAAAACATGTCACTATATTTCCACTATCTTTCACATTCATAGAAAACGCTATAATTTTTTTTATTAATAATATAATTGAATTTTAAACAGGGATCGAACAAAAATAGTAAATTTGACAAAATATTTACAATATATATAAAAAAATTAGATTTTATCAATGTTTATATTGATAGACAATAATAGAAGTATATCAATTTCAATTATTGATAAAATCCAAAATTTTGATATTTTAATTTATTTGTATGTTTTTTAAAATATCTTTCTTACATATAAAAATGAGATATTTTTAAGTAATAAAATAATTAAAATATTTATAAATACAAACAACATAATGTCCTAATATTGTTTTGTAAATAATTTTAATAGTTTCCTGATTTTCTTATAATTTTCTTCTTCTTTGTTTATTTCAAATTTTATTATTATTTCTCCCCTCTATCCTTGTGTACTTTTCTTTTCTTTTTTTGTTCTCTATCCTTTAAAGAATGTGTCACTAAGTTATTTGAAGGTGAATTTTATTAATAAAATTAATTAAAATATTTATAAATTATAGTAAAATTTTGATTTCTATTTGTAGTAGAAATTAATAAACTTCTACGGTCTATCAATATTATTAAGGATATCAATGTCTATCACAATTTATTATTGATAAAATCTAAAATTTTGCTATAGTTTATAAATATTTTTAAATTTGTCATTTTTTACAATTATTTGACTTTTAAAGATAAATAAATAAAACCGAAGATAGTAATTGGCAACACTCGATAAAGAAAGATATTTTTTTTAAAAAAATAGAAGAAAGAAAAAACTATTTACACTTTAACAAAGAACGAAAAGAAAAATCCACCAACGAGTGTTCACACGAGATTTCGAAGAAATGTATTTCGTGGAATTAAACTTTGTTATATTGATAAATATTGAATATTGTGAATACAATCTCTAGTATTTACTCATTTGATGCTTTCTCTCGAATACAAGTTAAAACTTAGAACTTCTCGATATTTGGTCTTCAGGATGTTGTTGTTACAAGTCGATTTGAACTTCGATCTTCTGGAATTCAAGGAAAGTTTAATCTTGCAAGTCTTCAATCTTTCAAAAATCTTCTGGAACTCAAGGAAAGTTTAATATTAGTCTTCAATCTTTCAAAAATCTTCTGGAACGCAAGGAAAGTTTAATATTTCAAGTCTTCAATCTTATACGAACTTGCACATCTTGAGAGCTTGTAGAAGTTTGAATCTTCAATTGTTCAGAGCGTACTTTCTTTAACCAAAGACCTCCTCAAATGAATGACAAATGTCTCTATTCATAGAGAAATTTTGTGGGTTTTAGGTGGGCTTTGACCCATTTGCTTGTTGGGCTTTGACTTTGACCAATTTGCCTGTTGGGCTTAGACTTGGGCCCATTTGCCTTATTGGGATTTGGACTTGGATTTAGACTCATTTGCTCTATTGGACTTTGGGTCCATATGCTTGTTGAGCTTGGACTTGGCTAATCTGCTCATTTGACTTGAATTAGGTTGGATTGATTAAACTTAATTATCAAAATTCAATAAAATATAATTATGTGAATATTTGTTGGGATGATGTGACAGAATTTAATTGGTCGAAATTTCTTGTTCAACAACGAGTATAAATAGATTTTTTTTTTCTCTATTTTTGACAATATCCCTTAAGGTTGAAGAAAAATACGTCCATAATTCAATTTCCATAAAACATCGAGTTATCATTGACCTCTTCTCCATTTCTCCATAAAATTGAGTTATCATTCAATTTCCATAAAACATTCAATTTCTCTGGAGGATGAATTCTCTGTATCATCCTCTTCTCCATCTTATCTTGATTTTTGTCCTAATACCATTTAATTACACGTATCATTTACCTAAACTCACTTTGTCTATAACTTAATTTCAATTTATTATTATGATTTTTTTTGCATAGGTGGCCGAATCAAATCTTTGTCCTCAAGGTGAATAATATTACTATTGTACCAATTGACTTAAGCCCATTTTAACATATTCTACTAGGACTCATATAACATATTCTACTAGTGACTCATATTCAGTATAGGGATAGTTGCAAATTTAGCAATTAGATTCAAAATAATTAAGTATGTAGCAACATTTTAAAAAATTTGCAAATATAACAAAATTTATTAAATTCTATCAATGATATAAGTCTATCAACAATAGACAATGTTGCAAATATTGATCTATCATTGATAGACTATACGAATGTATCAGCGATACAAGTCTATGAGTGATAGTTTTGCTATATTTGCAATTTTTTTAAAATTTTGCTATATCCTTAATTATTATTGTTGAAATGGTTATCCATTCCAATTTTCCTTTGGTATAACTTAACGATATTCTACTAGTGGCTCATATTCAGTATAACTTAACGATAGTACTCTTAAAGTTCGAAAATATTCATCTTAAATTTTAATTATAACAAACTAAAACTATGGCCCCTTTTTTTACAATTTTCTTTTCCTATTATACTTTTACGAATTTAAATCTTTTTTCAAGATAATTGATGGAGGAGACATTTAAAACAATGAAAAGTTACAACACATTTTTAATTAAATTAAATTTGCGTTAGTCTGATGGAATTCCCTATCAGAAGTTATTTTTCCTTTCAGAATTACTTGTAAATTAACATTAACAATTTATAGGAAAAAACTATTTTTATCCTTTCAAAAATAAATACACTATTTAACAACAAAATATATATATATATATATATATATGAACAGAACAAGAACAGATCAAAACAAGAACTAGGCCTCCACATGGCTACAACTGTTAGCTTTGGAAGGATCCCTTATCATGATACTCTGAACAAATGCTATCATCTGCCACAGATTAAAAAAAAAATGTTCATCAAATGAAACAAAACGTACAGAAGTACCAAACGTGACAATTCTCCACATTAAAAAATAAGTTGATGGTTAAATTAATTATCATTTTAATCCCTGTCATATCCTTGTATAATATCACCGTATGTGCTCAAGCTGGACGCCAATTAAAATGGAGTAGAGTATACATAAAGCTACCATGTATGGCAGATACAAAATGTATAGGGGACACAGGAAGACGATGAATGCTGCTCAACATAGAGCACAAAAGCCTTCATTAAACTTTGAAAATGAAAATATAGCCGCATGTGTCTTTCTATCAGTATGCAATAGGTAAGTAAAAAAAACATGGTGAAATACAAAGAAGATAATACGTAAATAGAGGTACCTAACAGATTTGCGACCAAAAAAATAATGGGTAAATGTAGTGGAGAAAAGATTAATAATATTAGTCAAACCAAACTCAAATCATAATACTAAAACATAAATTTAAACATAAAGCTATCCAGCGGGGCAGCGATATGCATGGGTAATGTAGTGGAGAAAAGATTCTTACGGCAATAGATCCTGCGCACATGATGCTAAATCCAGGGAAATAAAATGGAGCGTTTTGAGAGAGAAACAAAGCTGAAAAGACCGAAGCTCTATTAGTGTTGTCCTCTCTGGCTGTTTGATTGCATTTATATATGGCAAATTTTAAGTTAAGTTACCCGTTAAAGGGGAGAATACCAACGGAGAAACAACATGAGCAAATGAAGATATGCCTGAAATGCATCCTTGAGCCTTACCCTGATAATCAATCAAGTCCAGGAATATTGTTAAACAAACATCATGTGAGAAGGGGATGCATAAATAATATGGTTATATATTTTCATTTTGTAAATTGATTTGATTGGATTGTCAATTTGAGTTTAAGTACTTTGTTAATTAATTTATTATTATTATTATTTCCAAAAAAAATCACTCGATTGTTAATTTCCTTCAGAGAACTCTTGTTCCTTCTCGTTCGAGTTACGCCACACCTTTGCTGATAGGGAAGGCAACTGATATGACTTCTTTTCTTTCATTGCTTGAGGGTCACTGACTCTTCTAGAGTGGGAGACGGGATGTGAGGGTTTGGAGTCAGAAAATATCTTTGACCAGCATATAATTAATTTGGAATAGGTTTTTAAATTATTTTTACGATGGGATGATTTAAGAGGTTGTTAGATTAGATCCCTTAACTATTAATATAAACCGAACTAAGGTTCTTGTTTTAAACCGTTTAAGTTAAATGATATTTGAATTCTCTCTCTAGAATGATCTTAGTGCATTCGGACCCTTTGCAAGCCTTGTGTTTAGGCTTTATGTCCTACGGCATTCAAGCTTGGTTGCTCACCAAAATTGTTGAGTGTTTCAACTTTGAGATAGCAACTAGCTTTCTTACCTGCCTTTGTAATCCTTCAAACTATCTCATTGGTTTGATCCAAGTAGTGCAAAGGCGTTGAGGCTTGTGTTTGGTTTGGTAGATTCCAAGGCAAGTTCCTAGAGTATTGTATCATAGTTCCTCTCCAAATGGGTTTATTTATCTATGCAGCTATGGCTTTGACTCAATCAGTAAATGAGGTTGCATAAAAACTGCAACATTTCTTTTAGTGCGATGAAGATAGTTATCAACATCGACAAACTAACGAAATGTCAATCCATTGATAAAGGTTGTAAAATAAAATAACCAATGATCTGCTCAAAGACTATTGATTAAGTTGAAGTTGTCCTTGAAAGCTAACCTGCTCGCTTGCACCAACTTGCTTTGATACTATGCTTTGTAGCTGTGGATTATAAAAGTGATAAATTTGGATCAATTAGATTGTCAATCGAGAATTATAAACTCTAGATGATCAAGAGGTCTGACACTCACGCAAGGTCGCCAGAAAATAAACAAAGTGGAAAACATTGGAGCGACATAGACAACCTGATTAATAACAGAGCAAAGTTAGTCATTTCATGGCTTGATCCAATTTATGATAAAGAGTCTGAACTTCAAATTGATACAGTAACATATAAAACAATAATCTAAATTTTGTTAACAAGAATTAAACTGCATTGCTAACTTAGTTACAAAGAAGTACCCAGTCAGCCCAAGCAAAGCTGTAAAGAAGCATCTGCATTAAAAACAAAAAAATTTAAGCATCCAAGAATAGAGTAAACATGAAATTGGATTATTAAAACAATATTCACAACTTTTAAGTCCCCATAAGAGGGAAAAAAAACACACACACACACAATTCACAGCTTTGAAGTCTATAGAAGCACGAAGAACGTGAGAGCTTACATGAATGCAATTGAAAAAGAGCCCAATTGAGAGCAGTCTATTCTCTCCTAAAGCAGGAATCAAGATGGGCATTAAAAGTAGCTGCAAATTGCAATTATTCGTTTAGTGGTAAGAACTCAGAATACACATAAATGGCAAAGCTAGATAGTGCCCTACCACCACTACGTCAAAAAACTTAAGCTTAATCAGATAAACTAGGGTACTATGTATTCTTTTTAACATATTCTAAACATATATTAGAGGAAAATTGGCATATAAATAAATGAATACAGTATATTGCTACCGACTAAAATAAAATAGGCATGGCATGCCTGTGAAATAGTTGAAGTAGTCCCAGAGATCACCATCAAATCAGCAAACATATCCTTGTCAAAGTGAAATCTGGCTTTTAAATAGTACTGCAGTTGGAAAATTAAGTATAGGTTAGCATACCGATTGTCCAAGACAAGCTACTCGGTTGAAATTCATAAGCACGTTTGAAGTCTGTTATGGATGCAAAATTTATAATTGAGCCGCCTAGAAGTTTACAATCTTAGTAAAATGAGGGTGATCACCAACGACAAAAACTTTCCATTTAAAAGTAAACCAAAAAAGTTCGATGATATTATAACAAAAAGTTTTCCTACGAAAAATTGAGATGCACTTCAGCCATAATTAGTAAAATATTGACAAAAGCTGACCCAGATTAGATTCTTGGACTAAAAGACAAACCAGTAGAGAGGCATAAAGGCCGACATCAGCAAGATTGCCAAAGAATGCAACAATGGCCGCCAGTGAAAATGTCAAGCTACAAACATAGAACAAAAGAAAGAGGATCGAAAATTTAAGAAGAAACTCAAATCTTCCCCGTAGAGCTTATAACAAACAATTTGGTTCAAAGTGTGGCTATGAGATTACTCAAAAGCAAGAATGTAACTTGAACTCCTATATAGTCTTATTCATCAATGGTTAGTTAAATAAATACACACGTCAATTTATCCTGCTCTAACTCAAAGATTATCTATACCGTGCCACAAATTCACAAGACAAGAAGGTAAATTATAATGACAACCGACAAGATAGAAAAGAATGGGAAAGGCACACTTTTGGTCTATACAGCGTACACTTTTCAAAACCAACACTTGAAATCTAAATTTAGTTTCTATTTAAAGAGATCTTAAAAAGTTTAATTCAAGGTTTGAATTTGATCTCTAATTGGTCTCCGAACTTTGAAATTGGTTTGTTTCTTAGCAGAGTCCTGATGACTACATGAAATGATGACGTGAAACCAATTACATCCTATAACCATATGTATTTTTCAAATAGATTCGACTATTTTTTTTTAATAATAAAATTTAACTATAAACCAATTTCAAACGTCAAGGTACAATTAGAAATCAAATTGAAAAGTCAGTATCAAACATGTCATCTTCTAAACTCGAAAGACCAAATAGAAACTAAAGGAAAGGCCAAAATGTAAGTATGATAAAAATAAACACATACCTAAAGGAAAGGCCAAAATGTAACTATAAACCAATTTCAAACGTCAAGGTACAATTAGAAATCAAATTGAAAAGTCAGTATCAAACATGTCATCTTCTAAACTCGAAAGACCAAATAGAAACTAAAGGAAAGGCCAAAATGTAAGTATGATAAAAATAAACACATACCTAATATTCAACAGTGCGAAAAGGTCCTTGATCGAAGGCAAGGTCGTAATGATTTGTTCTTTTTTTAGCGACACTGGATCCGAAGAAACAGATTCTACATTCTCACCAGAAAGTAAGGGGGCAGAAATAATACATTCGGCAACAGAATCAGCAAGGAAAATCTTCATATAAACAACCGCCACAGCCGCCGTGAAAGCCGCTACCTATTCAGGAAGACGAAATGTTGAAAAGTGAGTGAAATGAAATTTGGGAGAAAGAAATAATGAGAGAGTACCTGAAACGTGGATGAAATGGAGAGAAAACGAGCACAGAGAGTCCCGCAGACAAAAGCAGAAGATCCAACGGCGGATAACAGTCCGAATGCAGAAGCTCGCCGGTGTTCCGGTACATTGTCGGCCTGTGATTGCAAAGTAATGAGTAAACGGCTTGAAGCGCCAAATTGACAACCGCCACAAAGAATAGGACCCAAGAAGAAACATACACGTGTCATTTTATTAGCGCCCAATTCCTCAATTACAAACTTTTCATAACAACTAAATATTAAAAGAAAATTGCATCTTATGCCAAACCACTTCCAAAATATAATCATTCTTTGTTTTTCATATCGTATGACTACGCTATTAAAAGACTGTAAAAACTCGCCAGATGCTTATTAATTTCTAAATTTACTACTGTTTGTAATTTAGGAAATGGAGCAACATCAACTCTATTATCATAAATTCTTTTTTTATTTTTTCTGCGAACGTTTATAATAAATTTGACAAAATATTTATAAATTATAGAAAAATTTAATATTCTATCAATAACAAATATTTTATAGATATTGATAGACACTTATAAAAGTATTTTTATCCTCGATAAAATCCAAAAATTTTAAAATATTTTAATTTATTTAGTTCTTTTTAAAAATACCCCTAATAAAATGTTTAAATAATTTGTCAAATCCATAATTTAATGTTATGTTCATAGAAATGTTATATACGTCAAAAAGAAAATTCACAATGTTAGTGTTTCAAAATAAATATTTTAAAGTTATTAGGTACTAAAGTTGATATTTAACATGGGTGAATATATCCTGTGTTGAAATCTTTACAAAACTATGGATGAGAAATTTTTTTTGTTTTCAATTTTATCCTTTTATTTACTAATTTGCTTTGGTTTTATTGTAATTTGTTATTTATTTATTTTTTAATTAAAATTAATTATTAATAAATACATATATATTAATAAATTTAACTTTTTCTTTCCAATTAATTATATCATTAACAATTTTCTAAAACCATTCACATCTCTCTATCTTCCACCTATTTACGTCCCTTTATCTTCTACCTATTCACATTTCCTTATTTCATATTAACTATTTTGTAATTATTTCAACATTTTAAATTCTTTCCCTTTTCAAATTTTTAGGTATAAATATTTCATTCTTTTTAATATTTTTCATGTTCAAGTCACAACAAAAAGTTGTGTGTGAAGAAATTAGTCTTCCAACAAGTTTAAATGAAGATTCGTAAGCCAAGGCTACAAAAGTCCTCTCTTTTATGGTTGTATGAGGTTACACGCAATTTGAGGGTGAAGGGTTGTCTTCTGAGTTTATGTCATCATTTTGGTGTTGCTTGCAAGCTTGAAGAGAGATCCCTATGTTGTTTCTTAGTCACTTTTTGTTTTTGTCTAACATTATAATCAGAGAAAAAAAAAAGAAAATTTTGGATAAGCAAGAAGGAAAAAAAATAATGTTGTTCAGGCCTTATGGAAATTGGATAATAAGTTTTTTTTTTTTGTTAGCTGATTATTTTCTTTTTATCTATTGGTTTGGTCATCTTAATGTGTTAAAATGATATTGATTTAAGTGAAAAACAGATTTTTCTTCTGGAGTGTATTATTCAAAATTTAAATTTTAAATATTGTTTTTCTTTAGCAGTCATCAAATTTATCCCAAAATTGTTTTTGATATTTTAAACATTCGATATGCAATTGATACATGAAAAAAGTTCTACTTATCAATCTAAAGCTTGATTGAATTGATTGTTTCATAGTTATACTACCAAATTCTTTATATCTTTTAGCTCATTCTATTTATACATGCATATAACAAGTCTTGAGAAAAAAAATCTCTGAGGAAATAAAATTCAAAAATTATTTTAAAAAATCATGAGTAAATAAATATAGTTTCATTCGATGTGAACCTGTGTTACCAACTAAATATTATTAAAGTAGTAAAGTGAAAGGAAGGGTAATTAAGTACTAATTAATAAGAATTTGAAGGGAAGAACAAAATGATGCCACATAAAAGTCTAAAGTTTTATCTACACGTTTTAGAGATGTAGTGAGAGGAATCATTCCCTTTCCAGAAGAAAAAGACATGGAATTATGCTTAACTTAGCAGCAAAAAGAGAGTTAGAAAAATGGTGAAAACTACGATTCACCAAAACCATGTATTAATCAAGGAAGAAGAAGATCTAAAAGATATTCTCACCGCATACGCCACAGCCAAGCACTGAACGCTTCCTTCACAGACTATACTTGTCACACATTTCAACACAAAATAAACGTAGAACAAATTTCTGGACCTCCCATACCCTAATATCCCTACAATCACAAATCAAGAATTTAACTTCAGTACTAATATCCATTCAAAACCAAAAACAAGATTCAAAAAGAGAAGAATATATGTGTGTATCACACGATCGAGCCAACACTAACCAAGAGGAACAACAGTGAGAATCATAGGAATGGTGAGTAGAGTCTTTCTTCCCAACTTATCCGACAAGTTTCCAAGCAATGGCATCATTAGCAACGCTCCAATTCCCATCACCTACATACCTCAAACAAAGAGAGACGATTTAGATTCTTTCGTATATACTTTGCTGAAACAAATACAGTAATAATTAAAACTGTCAGCCTCATAGCATCTCATACGAAAATTAAAACTCACAGCATGTTGAAACCCCGTTAAGTAAATGGCGAGAGAACACTCGTCTTGACCGGGACAGAGAGCAGACATGGTAACATCTGTAATGGCAGGAACGATCATCATGGTTGCAAAAGTGTATAGAAACAGTGTCACCAACAAATGGCTTAGCTTCCAAATTTCTTCCATTTTTTCTTCTGTCTTTCTCCTTTATGAACTGAGACTTGTAGACATGGAGAGAACCACTTCCCACCATATATATGTAAAGGCCTAATAAGTTACTGTTTATTGTGTAAACCACTTACCACGTGTAATGCCTATATATTCTTGTATGAATGAAAAACAAAAAAGAACAATAAAATTTTGGTCAAATTTAGTTGTTGTCCTTTTCACAAAGTAAATGGAGTGTGAGTTTATGTAATATTTGAAAATATTTTTAGCATCATTTTAAATTTTTATAAATGAAAACAAAGTTTGTACCATTATATTTGCTTGAGTATAGAAAAGTAGCTTTTCTTTTTTGGTTCAATGGATTTTAAAATTTCATTCTGCTTACTGCCTCTCAACACAAACAAACAAAAATGCCAAAATTGTTTTGTTTGCAAAAAGAGACAATTTGAGTTTATAAAATAATATCATTTCTTCTTTAGAAGAAAAGGAAGGAAAAGGTAGCCATATAATTTGAATTTAATCTTTAGTTTAAATTCATCAAATTAAATTCAAATCAGGTTATAATGATACACAAGAATATAAAGCCTACAACGGTAAAAAAAATAATAATAAAATTATGTACTAGTACAAAAGATATATCTTTAACAAAGAGATCAATAATTCAAATTTACTACACTCCCATATGTTCAAATGAAATAAAAGGAGAGAAAAAAACACCTATAGAAATACCCTATAATCTAGCATAATGATTCTACTTTATTCAAATCATATTTCTCCCAACATTTTCAAACGAAATGATTTTCAAGAGCATTAAGTTGCATCCACCTATTTGCAACTAACTTAATTGTTCAACAACAATCTATCTGTGTGACAAACTAACTTCTTTTTTATTTTCTTTTCTGAAAAATATTTTAAAATTGATTTGGTGTGAGGTTGCAAAAGATGGGATGTCTTCTCTAACTCTTTTTTTTTTTTTTTTTCATTTTTATTGTTGAAAGTATAGAAGGTAATTTAAAGGAAAAAAGGGACAAAAAAAATAGTCCCAAAAGTGCATTATGAGTTTAGGTTGCTTCCTCCTATGTGGGTACTGTCTTTGAAGTTTGAAATACAAATAACAATAATAGAAGTAAAGAAAGGGCAAAGATGATTGATTGATGCGTAGCTTGTAAGTTGTAAGTTGTAAGGACATAACCCACACCCTCTTCCTATTTGACGCTTGTAGGATTCATCAACCAGCCGTGCAAGCTTTAGTAAGTACAAATAAAATATAATAAGTCGACTTTAAACTTTATTTTTTTAATCCTTTCAAATCAATTTAATATTTAATTCTACCCTATTAAACACTTTTATCGTCTTATTAAAATTAATTATGAATTATTCAAAGCATTTATTTTATTTTATGAGTGATTTTAAAATGGTTAAGAAACCCATTTATTTTATTTTATGAGTGACTGTAAAATGACAGAGTGGTTTCTTAACCATTTTAAATTCAATCTCGAATATTTTCGGCAAATATTTTTGACTTTATTGTTTATCTATGTCTCTGCTCCTCTTTATTTGAAACAAGGAAAAGTGCTCTCTAATTTTAGAAACTCTTTCTAGTTTAAGATCGAGAGAGAAGTGCTAGCACTAACGAGGAAGAGAGTGAGAAAAAAATTTCTTTTAACTTCTTTATTAAATAGGTAAAAAAATGAACATACCACAACCTGCATAAGTAGGCTTAATCAATTCAAGGTTGGAAGTTTGTTTCCCGACCCAACGATCATTAAAAAATGAAAATAAATTATTAAAGAAAGAACCCTTTTAAAATAAACAATCAAAATTTTTACAGTATATAACAAAAGATATGAGCAGGGGAAGAGCTTAGGCTTCCACAAGGTTGCTGGTGGTGGCTTTGGTAGGAGCCCTCATCAGGATACTTCGAACAAATGCTATCATCTGCCAAAAAACATATCATATAATTCATAACCACTTTGCTTATAATAAAACAAGTTTATGTGATTGAATTATCATTTTAGCCTCTCTATCGTATCCTTTCTTATAGTTTCTGTATCGATTTTCTATTCCTTTTTTATTTATTTATTTATCAATGCCATAAAATAAAAACTCTTTGCCTGGAAGGGGGAGAGATCAAGGGTGAATCTAAAGATGGAAAAAGAAAAATTCTTACAACAGAAGCTCCAGAGCAGAAGATGCTAAATCCAGGGAAATAAAATGGAGCGTTTTCAGAGAGAAACAAAGCTGAAAACACCAAAACCCTGTTAGTGTTTGTCATCTCTGGCAGTTGCATTGCATTATATATACAGCAGGATTAAGCAGTTACCTGTTAAAGGGGAGAATACCAACGGAGACACAACATTTGCAAATAAAGATATGCCTGAAATGCATCCTTGAGCCTTACCCTGATAATCAATCAAACCCACAAAGTTATGTTAAACCCAAAATCAAAGTCAGAATGGCGGATTCCTAAACAATCTAGTTTTAAATATTTTGATTTGGTTTTGGTTACAACAACAAAAGTCAAATTCTGCTAAAATCTGGTTGCATATTCTGATGTTCTAAATTGATTGGTCAATAGCCATTTCTATGTTGGTTCAATCCATTTTCATCCACCAAAACCAGCTAGAGTTTCTTCTTTTGGTTCATAGTTTCTATCCAAATGGGATTATCTATCCCTTGTTGCCATGGATTTGATTCAATCCATAAACACGGTTGCACAAAAACTACGACATTTCTTTTAGTGAGATTAATATAATTGCCAACATTAACAAACTAATAAAACGCTCATCCCACTAGTAAAAAATTCCAAAATCCAATTAACTGCTTAGTGACTAACCTGCTCGCTTGCACCAACTTGTTTCGACACAATGCTTTGCAGCTGTGGATTATAAATGAGTAATAAAATAAGCTCAATCAAATTATCGATCGAGAATAATAACTTGTAAATCATAAAGAAGTTTGACACTCACGCAAGGCTGCCAGAAAATATACAACATGGAAAGCATTGTAGCAGCATAGACAACCTGATTAATTTCAGCAAAGTTAGTCATCTCATGACATGATGTAAGTTATGGAGTAGAGATGAAACTCAAATTAATACAGTTATATAAAACATAATCAACCAAATTTATTAAAAATAATTAAACTGCATTGTGAAATTAGATGGAAAGACATACCCAGTCAGCCCAAGCAATGCTGTAAAGAAGCATCTACATTCAAAACAATTAAAACAAACTTAAACATCTCCATGATTAATCTTCAAATTTCTTAACATGAAATTGGATTGCTAGAATAACATTCAGAATTAATAAATCTAAAAAGAACAACATTAAAGATGTTACCTGAACGCTATAGAAAAAAAGCGCAACTGAGAGCAGCCTGCCCTCTCCTAGAACAGGAACCAAGATTGGAATTAAAAGTAGCTGCAATAATTCGTTTAATGGTAAGAATACACACATATGGAAAAAAAAAAGGATGGATATAGAACTACACTTTAAGTATGGATATAGAACTATTCTTTAAGGCAGATAAATTAGGATGATACTTATTCTTTTTAACATATTCTAAACAGGAAAACTGACATGAAAGAACTGAAATAAAATAGTATGACTTGCCTGTGAAATAGTCGAAGCAGCTCCAAAAATCACCATTAAATCAGCAAACCTATCTTTGTCAAACTGAAATCTGGCTTTTAAATAGTACTGCATTTGGAAAAGTAAACATAGCTCAGCATATCAGTAGTCCAAAACGTTACAATCTTAGTAAGAATTGAGGGTGATCAGTGATCACCAACGATTAAAACTTTCTATTTGTAAGTAAAAGCATTCTCATGGAAAATTGAGATCCATTTCAGCTGTTGGTATAAAATTGACAAAACAAAAACTGACCCAAATTGGTTGAGTGGACCAAATGACTAACCAATACAGAAGCATGAAGGCCAACATCAGCGAGATTGGTAAGAAATGCAACAATGGCCGCTTGTGAAAATGTTGAGCTGCAAATAATGTAATAAGTAAGAGGATAGAAAATTTAAAAAGAAATTCAAAATCCTCCCATAGAGCCAGAAAACTATTTTGTCCAAAGTCCATGACTACAAGATTACTCAGAAGCGAGAGTGCGACTTAAACTTCTATATATTTCTTCCTGTTCATCATTGGTTCAATTACTAAATTAAAACATCTACGATCCTGCTCTTATTCAAAGAAAATCTACTAGCCGCCACCAAAGGGCATGACAAAGAAAATTTGAGAAAACCAATGACAGAGATAAGAAAAAGGGGTAAATACACTTTCAATCTTTGGTATTTGGATTTTGTTTATATTTTGCCCCGAATTTTCAAAATATATAACACTTCCAGTCCTCGAAATTCTATTTGAAATTGACTAGACTCAGTTGGATTGTTAATTTGGTAAATTAACATACGTCAACTAGGCTACGGATTTTGGTATATGTCAACCTGAATTTTCCAAATCAGTAAAATTATTAATGTTATTATTGTACTCATACATTAATTAGAGACCAATCTGAAATTCCAAGTTAAAATAATAAACATTTTAATAGAAATCTTCCGATCTAGGATCAACGATGCTATGTTATTCTTTAGACTGATAGGGAACAAATAGGAACTGAATTGAAAACCATGAGATTAGTCCATAAGTGTCGAGTGTACTTAAAATAATAAGGACAATTTGTCCGTAGCCACAAATACACCCTTAATTTTCAAATAGAAAAATTTGATCCTCAAACTTATACAAGTAGTGAGATCTAACCTCAAACTTATATAATTATAACGATCGTATAAGTTTGAAGGTTTAATTTCCCTCAAACTTATATAATTATAGATAATTATGATGATTGTATAAGTTTGAAGGTTTAATATTTTCTACTAAGTTTGAGTAACATGAGTTGAATTTAATGTTTTTATAAGTTTGAGAGCTCAATCTTACGTGTAATTGCAATTATCACTCTACGTGGTTTTTGCTATTTGTCTCAAATAACAATAACAATATTGAACAGTTACCTAGTCATCAACAGGGAAAACAGGTCCTTCACTGAAGGCAAGGTAGTAATAATGTGTTCCTTTTTGGGCGAAATTGGATCCGAAGAAACAGAGTCTGCATTCTCACCAGAGAGTAAGGGAGCAGAAAGATTACAATTGGCGACAGAATCAGTAAGAAAAATCCTCATATAAACAGCCGCCACAACCGCCGTGGAAGCCGCTACCTATTCAGGAAAACGATATGTTAGAAACGAATTCCAATGAAAAAGAAAAAAGAAGCAAAGATCGAGTACCTGAAATGTGGATGGAATGGAGAGAAAACGAGTACAGAGAGTCCCGCAGACGAAAGCAGCAGAGATAGTGGCGGATAGGATTCCGAATGCAGAAGCTCGCTGGTGTTCTGGTACATTGTCGGCCTGTAATTGCAGAGATAAACCCAAGGAAATGTATGAGAAGCCATGGCGTCGAAGGAGGATTTAGGGTTAGCGTTGAAGCAGCAAAATGCAACTACTGAAATGGGAAGGAAGAATGGCGGGACATTTTCTAGTTTTTAAAGTTTATTAATAACGGGTACTTTGATGAGTGCCGATAAATGACTTAAAATTTGGGTTAGAAAATATCAAATGAAACTTTTTCTAAAAAAACTGGAAATTGAATTTTGATGACGTCAAATGCGAGCAAAATTACTGACCTACACTCATGTCCACAAAATGATAGTCTTCCTCTCATCTGTCTCGTTAGTTCTCTATCTCCATCTCTTAGTCTCACTTTTACCTATTTAGTCCTTCATCTCTCAATTATTCCTTTAGTCTCGTCCATCTTAGTCTCGCTCATCTTGATTAGTGTTGTACTTCCCTATTTTGATTGGTAGTCACTTACTGTTGGTGTTGCTTAGTTGTTAGAGAAGAGGTCGAAGATTTGTTGAAGAAATATAGGCCCGAGAAGAAGACGAATCTTAAGAGATTCTTTGGAGAAGAAGCAGAAACGCATGGAGGAGATGAGAAGAAATGATGGATGGGAGGTAAACAAGGGAAAACACCCTAATTGAAGATAACGTCGTCCTCCATTTTTGTATTTTAATATTAATTTTAAAGTGTTAACTTACAATATATATTAAATTTAGCTTCATTTTATCTAAATTTTGCTGCAACTTTTTGTTGTGAGTTCAAATCTTGCTACAATTATTTTTACGAAATAACTTTTATTCCAAATATCAATAATTTTCTTTCTTCGAGTATCAATTTTTTTTTTTTCTAAATTGCCACAAAATATATTTTATTTCAAATATCAATAATTTTCTTTCCTCAAATACATATAATTTTCTTTCAATAATTTTCTAAAATGGAGATAATTTGATTTTTTTTCTTTCTTTCCAATTTTCACTCATTTTTTAAAATAAAGATAATTTGATTTCTTGAAAGGAATATAATTTTTTAAACGAAAACTACTTATCTAATATAAAACTGTAACTTATTTTCTAGCTCTCGTTTGTTATCTAACAATTTTTTTAAAAAAATGAAACAAAGTCATTAATCCAAAATTTGACTCTCTTAACAATATTCGATGAAAAATGTATTATTATTTCTTTTCTTTTCTTATGCAAATTTTAAATTCACATATTTACATTATAAAAAAATATAACGTGATAATTGTCGGTCTTTCTTTATTACTACAAGCGTAGTGAACTTTATTGAAGGATCAGTGAAACGTCGATGTATTTTTTAACTCTTTTAATTTGTTTATTATATAGTGTTTGGTACTCTTATATAAAATTTTCACATATTCCACCCTATATTAACATTTCTTTTAGATTAAAAAAGTTCAAATACTGTGATTTGAAATTTGAAAAATTATTATAAATTAATTACTTAATTTAAAACCAAAAAACAATATAGTTATTTTAATTACGATGTATTAATTGACAACTAGAAATGGACAAGGTTAAGTAAACAAGTAATTTAATTTTAGATTCTACAAAATCATGCAATATCATACCACTCTAGTTAGGAATTAGAAAATAAAGTATGTAATTCATTTAAAATATGCTGTGAATTAAAATCCCCCAAAATCATAAGATTTCAAATACCTCATATGTGATTAAATAAGATTCTTTTATAAAATATTTAAAGAAAAAAAAGTTGTATTAAGACTCTTTGCCAAAGTGTGGTGGTATGCATTTAATCCAAAGAAGATGTGTGAAAGAGAGATTATTTTTTTACTTTAAATATATGGTTTAAGTATTTAAATTATTTAAAAGAGAAACCAAAACCAAAATGAATTAGGGATCTTGAAAACACCAAGTACATTATTGATTATAAAAATCCACTTAATTAAGTAAGATTAGCTATGCCACTTAAGGACAATAGCCAAAAAAGTTGAATGTTTTATTAAATTAGAAGAGGAATCATTCTATTTAATTAATTAGGGATCCAATCTAAACAAATTAAATTAAGGGGGGGGGGGGGGGGGGGGGGGGGGGGCGGGGGGGGAGAAAGAAGAAAGCAATTATGAGTGAAATTAGTAGCAAAAAGAAATAGAAAATGAGAAGACAAAAATCAATGTGCTTTTGTAATAAAAACTAACAATGATACCATATGAAGGAATGTTTGGTGTGTTTTTGAATTTGTTTATTTCAGTTTTAAATTATATTTATAAATATTAAATTAAATGTTGAGTTAATTGTAAGTATTTCTTTAAAAAAAATAATTATTTAAATATGATAAGAGTGATTTGAGTAATTTTAAAATCATTTATGGATATGCATGAAATAATTTTTGTTAAGAGAAAACGGAACGAACGTCTGGATGCCAAAAGAGATTCTCACCGCATAAGCAACAGCCATGCATTGAACACTCCCTTCACAAATAATACTTGTCACACACTTGAACACAAAATAAACGTAGTAAAATTTTCTAGACCTTCCATATGCCAATATTCCTGCACCCAAACAAATCATTTAACTCTCATTTCATAATTTCTTTTTGTTTACTTATTATTATTTTTTAATTACGCATGAAAATTACCAGCTCAATTCTAAAAAAAAAAAAACAATCTTTTGGAAATTAATTTTCTTGGTTTTTTTTTTTTTTTTAACGGTAGAAGAAGGTGAGTAAAAATTTACAAACTTAATTTTAGAAGCAAAATACTAAATACTGTTAACGTTAAAAAAAAAAAGAAAAAAAAAACCATTAATTTAAGACTTTGCTTGTTAACCATATTATTTTTTTAAATTATGTGATCTATTCCCTCTTAAATTATTTGGCATGATTTAATTTTTATCTTCTACAGATGAGTTCTTATTCAAATTAAGAAAACAGTTTTTTTTTTTAATTTTTTTTTCCTTCTTCAAAATTTGACTTTTAAAAACAGTTTACTAACAAAATGGAGAGGTGAAAATGACATTTATGAGCTTAATTTTAAAAAAGTGAGGTTTAAGTATGGATATAAGAGATTAAATCTACGATAATTTCAATTAATTAAACTTCAAAAATGGGATGATCGAGAGAAGAAAGAGAACATAACTAAAAAAATAGTAAGAGTTACCAACCAAGAGGAATAACAACAAGAATCATAGGAATGGTAAGTACAGTCTTCCTCCCAAATTTGTCCGATAAGTTTCCGAGCAATGGCATCATTAGCAACGACCCAAATCCCGTCACCTACAATTTAGATTCCTCATTCAGCCAACATTAAAGGGATAAAAATGATAAAAAAAATATATATATACAAAACAGTGAGTTACATTGTAAAGATCAACTTACGACTTGTTGCAAGCCGGTGAAGTAAATGGCAACAGAACATTGATCTTGATCGGGACATAGAGCGAACATCGTGACATCTGTGATGGCTGGAATGACCATCATGGTTGCAAAAGTATATAGAAATAGTGTCATTAACAAATGGCCAAGCTTCCAAATTTCTTCCATTATGTTTTCTCTTTTTCTCCGATGACACTGAAGTATCGAAACTTGCAGTGCTTCAGAGACATAAGCACACTGCCCATCATAAGTAGTAAAGGCCCTCAATTAATTTAATTGTGTTTATTGCTTTTAACTACCCTTTTTTTTAAATTATTGTTTTCCTTTAAACAAAACAAAATTGAATATATGTTCCAACCCATTTTTGTCCCTTTAAAGTTCACCTTTATTCTCCCATGTCTCGGATGTCGTTTTTAATAAATCTTAAATTTAGTTTAATTTTTTTTACATCTATTACACATTCTTGTAGAAACATTTTTACCTATTATATTTTAGTGCATGAAAATGGTTGTCATTAATTAATCAATTCTTAAGGATTAGAAAATTGAATAACAAACTTTCCATACTAAAAAGGGTATTTTAACTTAAAATTATTATAAAGTCATTTGACTAGAATTACACTTTACATGGGAGGAGGATAGAAAATTAGTGTAATACCGTTTTGGTTTATTTTATAATTTGAATTACATTCTATTTTATTCTTAATAATTTAGAAAATATTAAATTTAGTTATTATTGAAAGTTAATTTATATGGAAATTGATTAAACAGTGATAAAAGGAAATTTATGCAGTAAAGGATACCATAGGAATATATTTTGATATTTTTCTTATTTTGATATTTTCTTAAAAATAGAACAAACCACAAAAAATATTTATATTTATAAAACAATTTTGAAAAAAAAAAACTCACAAACACGCACACTACTAAATACAAAAAATATTCCATGATTAATTTTAAGTTTTATAATAGAAATAATATCGAACAATCATGGGATCAAAATTTTAAAAATCATATTTCAAACTTTGATTTCATCTTTAACTTTTGAGTAATTTTTGTATGAATGGTAACTCGATTGTTTATTATTATTATTTTAAAAAAACTCCTTATTTCTTTATAATAGTGTATATTATATATATATTTTATCAATTATAATTGGTAGTAGAAAAATACAAATCATAAATTTTGTAGTTACTACTTACTAGCACGTTCATATATAAATTAAGGTAGGTATAGTTTGACATTAATATATACTTAAATCGTCAAGATATTACTCATTTAATTTTAAAAAATTGAATGATCTTTTTAGCTAGCTATTTTTGTTAAATTAAAAAGGAAAAGAAAAATAACTACAAGCTATTGCAATTTGATATTTAAATCCTACAAAATGCAAAAATAAAAAGTTGCTCATAAATGTATATACAAAGAGTAGCTTTTTATTATTTTATTACTATTATTATTTTTTTTAGACTATAATTCCATCTGGCCTACCTGTCAAGAAGAGATGCAAACAAAATGCCTTTTTACTTATCCATCTATTTTTAGACAAACCAAAAATATTTTGTTTGCAACTTTCAATTTGAATTCAAAATAATATCATTGTTTATATTTATTTTATTAGATATATATCAAACATAGATTCCTTTTGTTGACTATTTAATTTCAATTTTTCTTCGATATATATATTTTTAGAGGTTATTTTAAAAAATAACAAAAATTTACGAATTATTTAATTCTGTAAAACAAAATTACTAAATAACAAAATTGATTATTGTTTATCTTTTATAAAGTGTAAATATTTATTATTTTTGGTTGTTTATAAAGCGTAAATATTTTATTTTATGTTTTACAATTTTTTATTTTTCTAAGTATAATAGTTGAGGAGATGAAAATTTAATCTTTTAGTTTAAGAGTTCAACCTATTTGAAATAACCAAAAGTAAATTATCACTCTTATGACTCTATGTAGTCACTATCATACACTACTTATCGGTTGAATTATACTTTTTTTTTTATTTTATTGCTATTTTAATTATTACACATGTTGATTTATATAACTTCAAAATATTTCAAAATTAGTGAGTGGTTGGTTTCATGTTTATTTTAGTTTAATTCATTAATAAAATAATAAATACTATACTTTCCATTTTTTAAATAATAGTGGCTGATGGATAGACTAGTTTTTTTAGGATTAGTATAGATTAAAAAAAAACTATATATACACTATAGTAAAAAGAAAAAACATTTTTTAAAATAATTAAAGTTATATTTTATAAATAATTTTATTTTTTTTATGTTATAAAATTTCTTTGAAAGTTAATGAGTATTAAAATTTGTGATTAATTAATTTTAAATTACTCATAGCAGAGTAATTAAATTAAAATATTTAAAAATATATATGGGTTAATGGACTAAAAGAACTTACAATAGAGAAAAGTCTACGTATTTTTGGGAAAAAAATCGTTTAGATCTAGCTAATGAAATTTTTAAATATTTCTTTGCTGCAAGTTTAGATCCGACCGTTTAAATTTCAACCGTCATTTATATTTTTTGAAAATCAAATAACAGAAAAGCGACGATACGCATGAAGAAAAGAAAAACAATGAAAAGGAAAGCAAACCTAAATTATTTTAAAAAGTAGTCAATTTGATGGATTTTTTCATTTTGTTACTAATCCTTAAATATTTTATCGATTAGTTACATTTAGAAAATTAACTTTTAATATATTTCACATCATTCTTGAATGTTATTAAAAAAAATCTCCCAACAATCACAACATCTTTCCAGCTTAGTGAAATATTATTTAATGAAATTCCCCCATGTTACTCTCTCTTTCTTTATTTATATTTTCATTTCTAATTTCTAATTTCTAACTGCTTTCTTTTATATACATATATATACAAACACATATACATGAGAGATTTCTATGAAATCCTTCCCCATGTGCTCTTGTTTAATTACTACTCTTTTTTACCATCATTCATACACGTTTCTACTTCTTTATTTCTTTCTATTTTGGATTTTGTAATTTAATAGAAGGTATGTTTTAGTTTCCAAAATTTTAAAAATAACTAAAAATCTGTTCAACTCTTTTATCTTTTAACCTGTATAATTGCACTCGGTTAATGATATTATTTAAATTGATAAATAACGAAGAATTCTTGCTAATTTGTTTTTATAAAATTTTAATGTCAATCCATAATCAGTTTAAACTCAAAAACTATTTTTCTCTCTCCAAAACCCAACTATTTGATCGCTTTCTCCTGGAAAAAACTTTAACTAGATATTAAAATCATATCTCTCTTTTTACCCAACCCTCATTTAATGTTATAGTTTTTTTTTTAATTGCAAATTAAGGGAAAAAAAAAAGAGAGAATGCATACATCAAACACAATAAATCAGTGACAATAAATTAGTTTATCATCCACAATTAGAGACGTAACCTTTGTAAAATGGTTGGAAACCATTGAAGAGATGAGATGAGTAAAGAAAGATCGTAGCTGATTGTATGGCAGAGGAGAAATTAGATGGGAATAATAAATATCCCACCAAAAGACAATCCAATTAGAAGGCAACACTACATCACACTCATATTTTCTCCATTCTACACTTTTCAATTGACGTGGATAGATATGAGTTAGACACGTTTTTATTGGAATATATTATCGTTTTTATATAATATGGGAAATTCCAAAATTAATAAACTCGTGTAATTAGTTTGATGTATTTTTGCTTTTAAAATCAAGTGTATAATACCAAACGAGTATTTGTATATGTTACACTTATATTGACTTTACATCTATTAATGCGTTAGCGCAGTCTATGGAAAATATTGGCCCATTTTTAACAAAAATGCCAAATTTCTAAATATATGTGAAAATAGAAATGAAATCATGGCAAAACACCAACAACCAAATCCACCTAGCTAGAAACCAATTATTTTCCCAATTATAATCTCACCAATAATAATTGTATAACAATATTTTTCTAAAATTATAAATATAGCCAAATCTATATATTTGTTGTAGTGGGTAGACTCTTTTCCAACGTCAACCAATATGATTTGTAATAGATTTCTATTATTGTTAGATTAGGATAGATTTTAGGGAAAAATACACTTTTAGTCCCTAAAGTTTGGGGTTAGCGTCTATTTGATCGTGAAAGTTTTAAATGAACATTTTAGTATCTCCAGTTGACAAAATAATTATAAATGGTCATTCTATCCATTTAATCGTTAGTTTCGAAAAATTGACATAACATATTATGTGGACAAATTTTAATTCAAATTGTAATTATATTGTAAATAGTGCAATTAAAGAGAAATGATGTTGTAGATGAGGAGAAATTTATCTACACAATCTTCATTAGTCAACAATACTAAAATTGATAAAAGGGACTATTTAGAAGTATTTTACAAATTTGAGAGATTGGAGTGTTTCTTTTGAAACTTTGTAAACCAAATAGACACTAACCTCAACGTTAAAAACTAAAAATATATTTTAACCAAAGTTGTAAAAGTAATACTTTGAATCGTTTTGTTGGAGAATTGTTCGACTATCATGAGTCCTTTTGTTGGGCAAATAGATAGATATTATAAGAAAAGAAAAAAAAAATCCCCAAAACTATCTCTTATGGGCAAATCATAACCACACACAAAATGAGTGGTTGAACTTCTCCTCCAAAGCTCTCACAAAGATTTCATGATATCTCACACACACCATTTTCATATTCTCTCCCACTAACATTCTCTCTTACAAACTCAGAGATACACAAACTCCTCTGTTCTCCAATGGCTTCCTTCTCCCACTCTCTCGCCACACCCCCTCCCTCTCTCTACACCCACAATCCCCGCCCTTCCCTCATCCCCAACCTCATCAAACTCCCTGCCGCCTCATCTCTTCCTCCCCAACGCATCACTACCACTCGCCGCGCCCGCCGCGCCCTCCAAATCCACGCCGCCGCATCTCCAAGCGTGAAGAAACAGAGCAGCGATGAACGAGTTTTAAAAGTACACAGCAAGGAGGAATTCGACGAAGCTCTAAAAAAGGCAAAAGGTAAATTAGTTGTAGTGGAATACGCCGCTTCCGATAGCGAGCAAAGCAGCCAAATGTATCCGTTTATGGTGAGTCTTAGCCGTAGTTGTAGCGATGTGGAGTTCATTTTAGTAATGGGAGATGAATCGGAGAAAACGAAGGAGCTTTGTGATAGAGAGAAGATCGAAAAGGTTCCTCACTTCAGTTTCTATAAGAACATGGAGAAAATTCACGAAGAAGAAGGAATCGGACCGGATCAATTGGAAGGCGATGTGTTGTATTACGGAGATAACCACTCGGCGGTGGTTCAATTACACAGTGGAGAAGACGTGGAGAAGCTGATCGGAGAACATAAAGAAGATCACAAACTGATCGTGTTGGACGTGGGATTGAAACACTGTGGGCCATGCGTGAAGGTGTATCCGACGGTGATAAAGCTGTCTAGGAAAATGGAGACGGTGGTTTTCGCTAGAATGAACGGAGATGAGAATCAAAGCTGTATGAAATTTCTGAAGGAAATGAATGTGGTGGAAGTTCCGACGTTTTTGTTCATAAGAGACGGTGAGATTAAAGGAAGGTACGTTGGGTCTGGGAGAGGAGAATTGATCGGGGAAATTCTTAGATACCAAGGAGTTCGTGTTACTTATTAACTACTTTATTAAATGGATCATTTTGGGGATTAGGATTTTAATTATAACATGATTATGATTCTAATTACATGAGTTTGAGGGTTCATTGCTGTTGATGTTAATGTTAATGTTTAGTATGCTTTAAACCATGATCGTGTCTATTGGTAATAATAGTTTTCTTTTTCCACAAATTATTGAATGAGGTCATTAGAGTAGAACTATTGATTAAAAATTTACTAGCAATATGAGCACAAATTTTACCATAGCTTAACCATACACACAACAATTGATTAAACAACAGTTGAATTCTCCCACCCATCCTTATCATATCAAAGATTGATGGTTTAATTCTTTAATGTGTTATTATTTATATATAACTTACTTTCCATTGTCTAATAAGAATCCAACTTTCAACTTTTTATCTCTAAGATTCTAACCTCTAGATAACATAGGTTCGAGAGTGCTTCCTAAATGGTCAAAATAAATTCACCTTAAGGAGAAAAGAAGATTAGAATTAATTGGGAAGGGTGTAAAGTGATATAAAATTGAAAATTTAGGCTAAGAAAATATTGACTTGAGATCACACGTTTGAATCCAAAACTTTGAAGTTTATCGATGGATGCATTAACAGTTTTTGAAAGCTATCGTAATAAATCATCTAAATCGATTCACTTATAACAATTTCAAAGTTTAATTAAAAAATAATAAGTTTCACACTTCTATTAAAAAGAAGTAAATTTGATTCAATCATAATAGTTTAAATTTCAAATTATACAATCAATTGTTTGGGATTTTAATTAATAGAAACAACTATTTCTCCTAAAACTTTCACATACATCCGTTTATAAGTAGGTTTAAATAATAACTTGATCACTATTTTATTTTATAGTTTTCTTTGATATTTGTATTTTCAAAATAATAATTTTATGTTATTCTACTCTCAATTTTATTCTTTTAACTAAAATAGTCTATGAAGAATTATTTTGATCATTAAAATTGAAATAAAAATTAAAATAAATAGTTCATAGAATAAAGACTATTTACGAGAATTTATCAAATATTAGAAATGAATTGTCACATTTTAAAAGTATAAGAACAAAGTTGAATATCTAAAAACCTAAACACACGTAATATATTGAGAAAAATAAACTAAAGTTGAAATTAGAAAAACTAAACATTTTAAGTTGGTTTGAATAGTTTTTTTTGGGTTAACTTCCAAAAGATTAAACTTATTTATTTTTATAAATAATAGTTTACATCTTAATAAGAAAATAGTAGAACTTTTAGTTTAACTTTTTTTTAAAACCACTTTTTGAAGTTTTCAATTTTAAATTTAGTTTAGATAACATTTTGAAACGAGGTTTTTTTCTTTAAATGGAGAAAATTGAGAAACTATTTATAAATCTAATAATAAAATGACAAAATTCAGATTAAATAAAATGTTCTAATTTTTATAATTTTCTTTGAAAAAAGTGGTAAATTGTGTAATATATGGACCTAAGATATTTAAAGAAAAAGAGAAATTGTCAATACCATTTTTACCCTCTGGTTTCTTCATTTCCAGTTCTCGCGAACTTCCCCCTTCATCAATCTCTCTCCTCGAAATCCGCTTCTCTTCTGTTCCTTCCACTTTCTCCGATCAATCCCTTCCCCCAATTTTCTTTTGCTTCGCTGCTTCAAGGTTTGTTCGTGATTTTCTTTTCCTTTGAAATTCTATTTTGTTAGAATTGCGGTGATCACAAATAGATGTTCGTTTTTGTATTATTAATCCCTATCTCTCTCTCACGGTTCCCCGAAATGTTGTTCAATTGCAACATGCCATAGAGTAACTAGCATTGGAGGATGTTATCGTTCTTTCAGCATGATCATCTAATGAACATTTGATTGTTAATTGTCACATTTATGAAAACCTGGTGTTTATCACTCTATTCTTGGTTGAATCTGGTGGATTTAGCTAATGGAGTCTGGTGGATATATATTATTAGGGTTTAGCAGGTTATTTTTTCTTTTCATTCTTCAAGTTCACGCCGCCTCCCACGCCCAGACCACAAATTCACGCCTCACCTCATGACTCTCAGTCTCTCGCTCTCTCTCATTTTCGATCGTCTCCGGCCACACCAGTCATAGATTTGGTTTTCTCCACTCCGGCCACGCCATTATCTCTACCGTGAGCGCAAAACCGTGAAACCGAACCTGACCATACCGTGAACGCCCCTACGTGTGGCCTAAGTTCTAATTTTGTGATGATTATGGCTTATGAGTAACGTTTGTGGTATTTTGAGTTTTGAGGGAGAGGTTGACATTGATTTGTTTTGGATCTTTAATAACGTAGATATGGCTTGGTTTGTGAATGTCAATTACCGTAAACCTGAATCCATTTTTTCATTTCTGCTATGGTTAGATGGTGCTGAACCGGTTCTCAGTAACTTCAGCACCAACACTGAATCAAAATTGTGGTCTAAGTTGATTCTCCAATACTTATAGGGCTTTGATTTTGCTATAGAGATAGACAGAAAATGACACTGAATTTGTGGTACCATTTAAGATAGAAATTACAATACTGTATCCCAAGCACTTCATGAGGCTTGGACTCTCCCATAGGCTTTTTACAGACTTTGGCATGGATTCTTTTTTGGTTTATAACAAAATGTGCTACTTACTTGAAGTGTCAATTTATTACACTAAAATGGTTTGGTTTGTGCTATGCAACAAAATGGAATTTCATAGGTATTATCATATCTATGGTGATTTTGTTTCGACTCCACTTGGCCTAGAGAGTTCATTGAGGTTGCTGTCCACACACACAGACCAGATCCTAAGTAAATCACTTGGCATTGTCCCTTTGAGCGCCAAAGGAAACCTTTAAATATCCGGCTGACCTATGCAGTGGTGCAAAAATGACCATGAGGTTGGTAGGAAAATATCTTAACCTGTCGTCAATTCATAAGAATTTTCTGACCTGCAGTAAAATTGGTTTCCACCCTCGAGTTTTGCATAATGGCCCTGACACTGTAGAAGAACTCTTAGACAGACATGTGGTTAAGAAAGAAAAGTTCTTTGATGATGAAGATGATAAATTGATAACACAGCGACGTCTCACCACCACTCGACGTGAGGCTCTAAGCCTCTATAGAGATATTCTACGGGCAACTCGATTCTTTATGTGGCCAGATTCTAGAGGTGTCTTGTGGCGAGATGTTCTCAGGGAGAATGCACGGAAGGAGTTTGAGGATGCACGCTTGGAGTCTGATCCAGAAATGGTGACCCGACTTCTGATTGGTGGGCGCGATGCAGTGCAGTCGGCTCTTGACAAGCTTGCTGAGAAACAGAGGGAGGAGATTGATAAGAAGCAAGGTGGTCGAGATCAACTCTGATTTATAATATGGTAAATTCTTATCTCATCTGCTATTGCAATTGAAAATGAAGTTTGGGCTAACACTTTGTTTTGCTGTATTTGGTTCTAATTCAGTAAGAGAGTCTTTTAGATTTAAAATTATATTGAATTTGTGATTATTTTCCAGGATGACGATTGGGCTACATCAAAAAGGAATTGGATCAGTTGCTAACATATGAAGGTAAAAAGGAACGGCAATAATTGAATTAATTTTTTTCTTTTATTGGGTTGCTTGAAGTCTTTTAGACACCTGGATATTGAGTGTGCTTCACTAGACTTCACTCACAATGCTAGGGGTTAGGGGTTGATAAGATATAAAATTGATGTTTACTTAACCGTGAGATTCACAAATACGTTGGGTCAAACAATGTAAGTAGTAAGGACATGATTACAACTGCAGTCATATTTATTTGGGGATCTGTCTATTGTTTGAAAATTCATCAGCTTGATGCTTGTATTTTGTTGGAAATTGTGTTCCTACCACCCATCTTCTTTTCACCATCGCAAGAGCAAGAGGGAGAGCTAAATCTTGAAGAAGACAAAAGTGATCATAATAACAACAAAAAGTTTAGGAGCTTAAAAGATTAGAGAGCAAATAGTCAAAAGTGAACAAAATGTATATGATGGGAAACTTGTAACTAAGAAATTGTAAGTAAGTAGACCAAGGCGGTGGAAGTTGCGAATTTCTACCAATTTCTGGTACACACACCTTTGTACTTTTTTTTAGTTCACAAAACTCAGAGAATCTACTTTACCTACTAATTTTCGGCATAGTATCACAAATTTTACAAAATGAAGTTTGTAAATATCTCCTATCATGAAATTGGAGAGGATTTTGACGTAGGAAAATGCTAATTTAAATATTGAAGAATGTGATGTTTGTTTGACCTTCCAATTAAGAAAATTTTATCACACCTTAACTGTAATTCTTGACTAATATTTTTGGGTAAAAGCTAAAACCTAATTTTTTTTCTTGAAAGGTTTTTTAACTTGAATTTGAAAAGATCTTTTTAAGTATTTGGAGATGAAGGATTGAATCCAAACTTCATACCATATTTTTCAATTTGTTTTATCAAAACGCAAATGGTTTCAAATTGTATTTTAATTCAACTTTGATTAAGACATTTTCAAACCCTCACACAAAAGTTAAATAAATCAAAAAAATACATAAAATAATAATGTTATTTTAAGTAACGATGTAATTTTCATAACCAAGTTGAGATCATTTCTGTGTAATTATTTTAATATTTTAAAAATAATAGCGAAAACATAAACAAAGTCGTTCTCATATGGCCGTTCATCAACTTTACCTTTGTCGAAAAAGTTAAACATGAAAATTGTGAATATAAACATTAATCGCTAATTTCTTATTAGAGGTTCTTTGAGTGATGTGACATCAATCATAAATTAAATCTAAAAGTATACTTAGACAGTCATCAGTATCGATTCAAAGGTGGTGATCCAGAAGGACGCCGTAGATGCATGGTACACTAGCCTAATAGTTAAAACCTAACATGAACATAACATGGAAACATCATCCAACAAATTTCATAATTACATTATTTCAATCAACACAGTTTCAGTCAAACTCTCACATAATCCAGTCAATCCATTTAGTAAAAATGAATCTAAAAAAATCAATCAAATTCAAATTCAATCCATTTTAATCCAATCAATCAATCAAATTCATAATCCTATCAATGGCTTTTCGAAAAAGAAGAGCTTGTCAGACTTCTTCACCATCATAAACTTGTAATGTCCCAAACTCCCAACTTGAACTCACTCAAGGGAGTTTCTACTGCAATCGAATGTTTAATTGCAATGGTGGCTTACCATCAATATTAAGTTGAATATGAGGCTCCATTGCACATGGGGAGTAGGCATATGTTTCACACAAGCAACTAACGATAAGGTAGACTTAAGGTCCGGGTATTAGTATTGTATTAGTAAGGGCATAAGTGTAGTTAGCTAGGAAATTAGCATATAGTTGGTTACAAATAGGAGGAGAATAGGGGAATTGAGGGAAAGTATGCACCCCTCCCTCTATTTATAACCAACTACGCAAACTTCTAACTAACCCTTACAAATACCATACTATTACTAATATCCCTAACTAGATACCTTACATGATGGTTTGGATAGAAGAAACACCCCTCCTGACCTTATGCTATTGTTGCATGCTGCTCCATCTCAATTTCAATATCGAGTTATTGGGCAATCGGAGCATTTCCTGTGTATATTATTGTAAGCAAATTTAGAGAGTTGAATTTTCAAAGGAAAGTCACAGAGCAAAACACACCAACCCAAACATCAACATATTCTTATTATGAATTGAAGCGAAAAGAAGGGGAAAGGTCGCTGAAGTTGGAAATGAAATAAAAGGAGCGGTGGCAAGAAGAAAAATTCAACTATGTCTCTTCGTCTAAATTTTAAGAAATGTATTAGAATTAAGTGTACATAGTTAACTACCTAGTAACTACCCGTATATACAATATTGATTCTAAATGGTTTCAATAATCGAAGTTAATGGCAGAGATTAACAATACGTGGAATTCAACGTCTGGGAATGTGTGACAAAATACTTTAAATTTCAACAATTAAATGAATCTAATAAACAAGATATGTAAGTTACCCAGAACTTAAATTTGTGCTTCAGACATCACAACTTAAATGGCTGTATGTCCTAATGTACCTTCTTGATATCTCATTTTCGAGTCATTTGACGAGTCTACTTGCCAGATACTGGAGGCTCCCAGCTAAGATTTGGTAACCTGCCACTTTTATGACAACACTCTATTATAGGTTAACTGGGGCACCGTAAAAACCACATCTCACCTAGATTCTATGGTAGTAACCATTGTTCAACATCTAATATATTTTGTGAAGCTCAAAATTATTTCAAATTTGCCCTATCTACCATCAGACCGGCATAAGATTAATCCACAAGATATGATGCGAAATTTCCACATGATATAGAGTTCAAAATTGTTCAGGGAATTTATCCCCATTATGTCATTTGTATAGATAGAACAAACGTCCCTATTCGTTACTATTTATAAGAGAAGCAAGTAAAAGGAGAGCTTCTATGCTTGTTTGTCTGCTATTTAGTTATTATGTTATATCTATCATGTCTCCAATGTTTTCATGTATAAAACCATCGTTTAAATAATAAGAAAATATATTTTATGTATTGCTAAATTTTCACCCATCATTAAACAACTTATTTTTGTGTTAAGTTTAGTAGAATAAGTTAGCGATGAAGTACAAAAGGAAACTAAACCAACAAATAGTCACTCCAAACACAAGAACCAGGTGAAAAATAGCTAGTAAATAGAGAAGACCCGGTATTAGCTATAACATGGCAAGGGGGCGCCCAGAAAATAGGCATAAAGGTGACACGTATTAACTACCTAGGTTGCTACGAATGAGGTTGGTTGTGTCAATTGTATCCCTCGGGACATTTTTTATATTGTTCTTCATGATGATGGATGGATATTAAATCTGTAAAATAACCGATTACCAA
Source organism: Cucumis sativus (assembly GCF_000004075.3). Lineage (NCBI taxonomy): Eukaryota > Viridiplantae > Streptophyta > Magnoliopsida > Cucurbitales > Cucurbitaceae > Cucumis > Cucumis sativus. The sequence continues at coordinate 16,915,919 of NC_026656.2, read as the reverse complement.
GCAAAAAGCTTGGCTCAACTTATAAAATGAAAGAAATCAAAATAAGGGATACCTTTTGTGTGCCAATTTCGCGAAGCTGACTCAAAATTTCAGTAAAATCTGTTGGGGGTGGGCATGAAAAACGTATGTTCTTCCCTGTGTGAGGATGTACAAACCTACAAAATATTCAGTGATCTTGAATTAGTTGTTTACGGAAGGAATGAACAAGTAAAGATTCATTAGTCTCTTTTATTGTAAAAAGTGAAAACATGTTTCTATACCATTTCTTGCTTTTCTCCATTTTTATTAAAAAAGAACAAAAATGTGGTTAGCAGTTGTTATCATTTATTTTTCTCTACAACGTTTCTTTTTCAAAAAGTGGAAATTTAAACGAAAAATTGGAATTGAATAGTCAAATTAATGTTTTGATATTTTGCATACAATTATTATTAGAGGAAAATAATACAAATATAAATTCCATTTAGTTTCAAAACATTAGAAATAAGAGATGAAAGTTATAAACTATTTTAGAAAAGAATAAATAAAATAAAATAAAGAAGAAAGGTCAAAATCACATATTTCTCAAAAAATGGATAGTAAATGAAATAAGAACGGACTAAATGAGCTCTTAAAGATTTGTTTTCTAACCCAAGAGTCAGAGCATGAAGACAGGGCCTCTCTAATGAAGAAACAAGCTGCATGAGCTGGCCGTGACAATTAGATGATGCTCTAGTTCGAAGCAGCGACATGGCCATGCTCTTGGTACCTCCATAGACCTCGTCTCCAAGTAATGGTATTCCCATATACTTCGCGTGTGCACGTATCTACTTCACAAATATTCAATCCTAAGACCGAGTAAAATAAAACTGCATTTCAATTTTTTTTAAAAAAAGATAAGAACTGAAATTGCAGTGGATGTGGAATGGTAAATGTGGCTGCTTGTATGCTCGAGGTGCAACTCTGACTCGTTATATTGAAATTTTATTTTACATATGCACATATGAAGACTGGAAAACAGTAGCAGTATCATAGAGAAATCTTTTACAAACAAAAGAAATGTATGTCTTTGCACATATGCGTGGTGTTAGGGAATATAATTTATGTTCTAAACTGACTATTGATAGATTGTAATATAATTTTTTTTTTGGTCATTTGAAACAGCCTAAGGAGAAAGACATTTAGACTACGCACCTGATGTGTGCGGCCTGTTTCTAATCTCCACTCAACCAATGAAGAACCTCCTTGGGCTAAAATTTCCATAACATTGTATCTGCGAAACATTCGGTGTTTCAACTTTGCGTTAGGAACGCCCAAAATCAGTGATATTTAAATATTTTCTATCACTGAAAAATAATTATGTACATAAATAAAATAAAAGATGCAGAAAAACTAATTACCTACTAGCAGCGTACTTTGCATGTGGATTGTTTTTTGTTCCATCTATTGCAGTCATGCGGATACGATTGTTTGGATCACGGCAAATTGGCATCTCAATACGCCCAGCAGTTGAAGGTGGAACTCCACATGTGAGACTAATATAAACTCTCTCAATAGAATGTTGCTTAAATTGAGCAGATAAGTGAGCATGGGAATGTTCATCCTGTAGTTCCAATGAAAAAAACTTAGAAGTTAAACATGATATTACAAGTGTTTGAGTAGCAAACTTTTGAAGCACCAAACTTGAATTGTCTGCTTTAATCTTCAGATGAGCAGTAACAAGGAAGCTTAAAAAGGGAGAGCAAATCACCTTGGCAACAACAAGCAATCCACTAGTTCCTTTATCTAACCTATGCACAATACCAGGACGAATAGGCGCCTCAGAAACTCTAGAAAAAACTCCAATTGAACTGAACTCATCATCGGAAACATCTGAATCCGACTCATTTTCCCCAGTTGATGTTGCAACCATCGGGAGACTGCAGTGGTTAAGAATGGCATTTACTAGTGTTCCTGTCGCATTTCCAGGTGCTGGATGAACAACCTGAATCATGAAGAAAACCGCTAACACAGATACGTGCAAATTTCAATCTTACTAAAAACTTCAGGCGTGGGAGGGGAGAGCGTTTAATTTTATCCACAAGTATCGATATCTTGCATCCACAAATAACTTCAAATAGTATTGATAATAACAATATTAAACTTTTTTGAATCATTACCATGTGAGCAGGTTTGTTTACGACTAAAACATGTTCATCTTCATAAACTATATCCAAATCAATATCTTCAGGTTCAGCTCTCAATGGTTGCAACTCGGATATGGTACAATTGATCACATCCCCAGCTTTTACATTGTGAGAAACCTGCTTGAGTATTTAAAAAATATATAGAAGTTGCAAATGAACACACAAATTAAGAACTCAAATATGGAACAAAAACAGTAAATATAGGCTGAACATAATTCACCACTCCGATTACAGACCACTAGATAATCATACTAAAATAGCTGAAAGAAGCTAAATAGAAAGAAAAAAAAAAAGGTTAGCAAATGTAGCTTCTCTATGGAAAATGACGCTACCTTATCGATAACTCGGCCATTAACTGAAACTAATCCCGCTCTAATACTGGACTGAACTCGAGCCCTACTGATGCCGTTAATGCGGCAAGAAATCCAAGAATCGAGACGAACTTTACCGGGATTGACGTCCACGGTCTCTTCCAGTCTGGTTCCGGCGTAATTGGCTATCCGTTCGGATTGAGCTTCACTATATTCATCGTAATCGGAGGAGCATCTAGTGGAGAAATTGGAGGAAATTCGAAGAACATTCGAACCGATTCTTCTACGATTTGGAGGGAAAAAGAAGTGAATAGGAGAAGGTGAAGCTTGAATTGTTCTAGCGGAGCAAACGGAAATCATTCTCCCGTCTTCGATAGTTTCGTTTCTGGGTTTTCACTAATCGGCTGTCTGTTTTCTTACCGGGAAAATTGGGTTTTTCTTTTGTTTTTCATTTTTATTTATTTTTAAATAAATTTAAACAACCAGTATGGAGAATTGCAATAACAACCTCCAATTTTTACTATATTTGACCATGTCATCACAACAAATTACGATAATTATAAATTGATTGACTTTCGATAATTAAGTTTTATCGTACATTAACTCATATCCTAAATATAAAAAAGGTTTTTAACTCATATAACCTAAAATTAGACCTTAAATTTTTAAATTTTTCATTCATAAATGTCCTAAATTGACTAATATTTTATGCAAATATAAGCCCAAATGACTAATTTATTCATATTCATTGTTAATGATATATTAAAAAAAGAAAAAATAAAAGAAAAATAAAAGTAGACTACGATAAATATTTGTATTTATTAGATATTCTATGTAAATATTGTTAAATCAATAATTCTATTATAATAAAAAAATTCCTTAATTATTTTTATTTTGGTTATTTTGTTCCAATAATCTTCCGTACATCTCTCATTTTCTAATTTTTCACTCCGTCCATTCTTTATTTCATTTTGCATTGTTTTTCATATATTCCACCTAAGTATACTGTAAATACGGTGTATATTTTATAAATGAAAGGTTCTTATATCAATTTGTTTATAGAAGGTGAACCAGCAAGAAGAGCAAACAATGATGTAGGTTACGGTTTAAAAGCTAAAAGTTTCATTTTTCGAATACATTGAATATTGATTCCATTTTCTTTATAAAAGACGTTGAATAATAGAAGATTGGTGATTATTAACGGTGAATAAGAAGAACATCGGTGGCTGACTAGTACAATGATCTTTCGAAAAAATTTGTCAAAAATTTAAGAGCAGTAAGAATTTATATTTCATATTCGAAATACATTAAGATATATTGAGTATATTGAAAATAACATCATTTATGTATTATTGAATATATGAAGTAGTATATATGTAACAAATCACATAAAATAATAGTATATACGTAAAAAAATCACAAAACATAAATGAATTATTCAGTAGCATATGTGTAATAAATAAAAAAAAATACTTAATGGATATATAATATGTGTATATATAATATGTGTATATATATACGCAATAAGAAAAAATCACAAAACATAACAAAGAACATGTGTATGTATTATTAAATATATACAGTAGTATATATGTGACAAATCACTAAACCGATATTTCTAAGATTCTTAATAAGGTGATGAAAATAGTTATATAAGTTTATGTTTAATTATGACATTATTCCATATTAGAAAAGGTTTTATTTTATGTTAAAAATAAACTATTTTCAAAATAAAATCATACATTAATTAGTAGCCTAAATAAAGAAATTATCATTTATTTAATAAATTTGTGCTTAACATTAATAAGGAAATAATTTGAAATTGATTTCGAAAATCATATATAATATATAATGAAAATAAGGTTAAAATTGTCCTAAAAATATACGAAATCCTGATTAAGAAAATAAAATTTAGTTTATGACATTCGTGAAATTTCGTATTAATTTTATGTATTTTTTTCTAACTCTTTCATATAAAAATTGTACCAAAAGGATGGGCTTGAATTCAAATCCAACAAACATATAGACCCGAGTCTAAGCCTAATAATCAAATGGACACAAGCCAAAATCCACCAAACAAATAGGTTTAAGCACAAACACACCAAATAAATAGGTCTAAGCTCAAGTACAACAAGCAATGGATTCAAACATGGGAAATCAAAATGCCCTTACCTAATATTTTTAAATTGGTGTAATATAAAAACAGGAAAATTTGAAAAATAAATAAATAAATAAAACAATATCTCAAAATGTCCTTATCCAATATGAAAAATACAATTGTTCACCTAAAATCTCAAATATTCTGTAATTAAAGAAGATATGTTACATACAATTAAAACTTATGAAAAAATATTTTTTCCTAAAAACATAAAAATTAGAACAATTGCTATTAATGGGAAGCTCCAAATCTTGCAACATTTTAAATCTATGCAAATGGTCATTTTTTTCTTGGATTTCGGCTGCTTAGTACCCTTCTTTCCTTCGAAACCCTAACGAAAGTTTGAAACCATATGTTCATCTTCCTCGACTGTTCCAAATCTCTCCCTCTTCTTTAGCCACTTTACTTTTGCACCGTGGACTATTAAGTATAATTGGTATAATTAAATAATTTTTTCAAAAAAGAAATCACCCTATTATCATTGTTTTCATGAGATTAGAGACGTGCTGGGTAAATAGGGATTCGAGAAAGAACATTACAATGAATGGTATGTCAATACATGTATGGCTTGCACATGAACCCTTCAATCGATGTAGCACTTTTTTTGTTCCTGAACCTGAGTAGTTGCTGTAATCTTCCTATTCGTTTTAATAATTTGAGAGAATTGATACATGATTATTCATAGTTCATCTTTATTGGCGATGATTGCATAATACAAACTGTTTAACTCTAAGAATTACAAATTGTCGTACATGTATTGTCGTAGGCTGTTTTGTTCTAAGGACTAGGAACAACCCAAGAAGTTGTTCAATTTGCAGTGGCCATTTGGTTGGACGTTCTTCTTCTCCTTGATCTCTTTCTCCTCTTCTTAGGAACTTCATTTTCATTATCAGATTTGAAGAGGGACCACCATGAGTGGGGTAGTAAAATGAATAGAGAATTGGAGAGTGAGCTGGGTATGTTTTTGGTATGTGTATTCTAGAGAGAAAGAGTAGCAGTATGTTTTTGTTTGCTGTGTTTGCCTAATATAGTCCTCATGGTCTTCTCTTTTCATTTCATGGAATCAAGTGTTGAAGTTCTTGTTTGTGTTCTGTATTTTGTTGAGACGTTGATTTAGTTATTCATTGACTGTACGTATGTGTTATGGATTCTTTGTAGGTTCAACTGGAGTCGACAAGTTCATGAGTTTTGTTTCAAATATCATTTCCAGAAACGAACATTCTCGGTTGGTCCAGTCAAATATATTCGAATGCTATTTAAGATATTTTTTGATTAAGGGTTAGTATTTCGTACATGTGGATTACTGAAACTTGTATTAAGATGTACAAATATTATAAATCGTATTATAGTGTATATATATTAAAGTGTTGGCTATTTTCTTGTACATTGGTGTGAAACTTGTATAATTTCAAATTTGTCATTCTCAGCTACATTATTGTCATTCTAATGGTTCGTGTAATGGTGGAGCTGCATGGAGAACATGATAAAACTATAGGAAATTGAGAAATGTGATAGTTATTAGTTGTTGTAAATTGGAGAACGATGACAGTTATTTAACAAAATAAATTGTCACGATTGCTCTATATGTGACAGGAATAACATGTCGTCAATAGGTAAACAATGACAATTTTTTTTCAAAAAAATCTGTCACGATTGCAATATATTTGACTGCAAAAAAATGTCGTCAATGGCAAAACAATGACATTTAATGTTATCGAAAAACTGTCACGATTGCACAATCGTTGACTGGAAAAAAATGTCGTCAATACCTAAACAATGACATTTTTACAAAAAAAAAAACTGTCGCGAATAACATATTCATGACAATTAATACATGTCACAATAAATGAATTCGTGACATTTATTTAACTGTCGTTAATAAAGAAATGATGATAGTTATTGAATGTCATAAAATAAATTATGACAGTTATTGAATGTCGTTGAATGTTGATTAACGACATTTATTTCATGTCATAAAATAACCTATTGCGACAGTTTTCAAAAATTGTCGTCGAAGGCCTTTCCATGACTCCCGCTTCTATGACTGAAAATAATTGTCGCGAAATCCGTTCGCGACAGTAAATAACTGTCGTCGTAGACCACTTTTGTACTAGTGATTACTTAATACCCACTCTAATTGCTTTATGCATTCAACAGGTTTAGGATCATCATGAATGAGATCAACTTCTTTCATTGCACATAAAGCTCCAGTTTCTCTAGAAAGTATGAAAATAACTACGAGGAAGACTTCATTAAACACCTAATTAAGATATAAAAGTAATGCTAAGCTTGGATGTCATTCATACCTGTTGGTTTCAAGATAAACACTTCCAAACGTAGTTTTCCTTTTTTCCACACCTTTCATCGACGAAATATATGGCTTCTCAATAACATGATGAACATTTGACGGAATAGACTATGTAAACGTTTGTGAATAGGCCATTAGCATAACTTTTTTCCACTGACCTTTCATAGAGTTAATACGTTGAAATAAGAAAGGTAGTGTTTGAGTGTATATTTGAAAGATGGATTTACTCAACAAAAATTGCAAGAAATAAAAATAATAATAAACTTCTCAGAAAATGTGCAACACTGTTGAAATAAGTAGAGTTTAGTTATTTAATACCAATTGTAGCTACTTAATTTTATCTTATATCTTTTTATTATTTTCTTTTAAAAAAAGAATATTGATATAACTCAGATTTTTTTCTTATAACATACACATACATACGTGTATACTCATTTTAGGAACACAAAATTTAATTAGTTTTAAATAAAATATTTGTCTGACTTATTTATAGTCAGTTCTAGGAAAATAAAATTAATAAAAAATTTTAACTTATTTCTACTTTTTTTTAAACATATTTTTATTTATTTTATTAAAAAAATTATTTTATTTTTTACAAAATTTCATAATATCTCATTTCTACTATTTTAGAAAAAAATAAAATCTATTTGATTATAATATTCAATTTTAATTTTGTTCTCATTAACTTTTTCTTATAATATACTTTGGATTTAGGACATTTATCATTTTAAAAAGGATAAAGTTTCTTAAAGAAGAAAAAAATTAGAGAAAGTTTGTAGAGAAAAAAAAAATTATTGTTATTATACTTATATTTATGCTTATTTTTGTATAACTGTTTTTTTTCTCCTTTTTCTTAACTTATTATTATTACTGTATTTATTATTTCTATTAATATTTTTTATATTACTGTTTCTTTTCTCTTTTTTAACTTATTATTATTATTACTTTTTTATATTACTGTTTCTTATCACTTTCAATTTTTTTTATTACTTTACATATATATATATATATATTTAAAACTTATCATTATTAATCTGGTCTTTTTTTTTTCTTTTCTCGTTTTTTCCTTTCTTTCTTCTTTCCTATTTTTTTTGTCTACTGTTTTTATATTTTGTTTCTTTTCGTTATTTTAACTTATTTTTCTCACAAACATAATAATTATTATAATGTGATCTTAAATTTATGAATACAATTTCTTTTACATTTTGCATTGGATTTATCTTAACAACATTATCATGTTATTTAATATTAGTTAATTTATTAATTTTTTTCCTTACATCATACTTATCTTTCTTAAAAAACTCCAAGATGAAATTAAATATTTAATGTATATGATTTCCTTTTTATTTTAAGGTTTTATTTCCAATATTTTTATAAATGTTTTAATATTTAAGTTGAGATGTTAAATTTGTCAAATTTGGAAATAAAAGCATAAATTTAGAGTTGAAAAATATTTAAAAACATTAATTGAAATTTTTTTCCTCCATGAGAAACCCATTCCACGAATTTTGTGTGAGAAATCTCAGCCTCCATCCCACGAAAAGTTTCGCCAAGATGGGAAATAAAGTAAGGGGCAAGAATGGGGACGGAAAACCTGAACCTCCCTCCCAATTGTGAACATCTCATAAGTTATACTCAACCACAACGAGTTCAATAGTTCAATAATAGATTTCTTTTAATGGAGGGAAAAATAACTGTGAAAGTGTGAAAATCTTTTTAAAATATTGATCTAATTCCATCAATTTAAATTTATGATTCTGTCTATCCAAAGCCGTGTAAATTAATATTTCAGCTAAATTAAACTTTTAAAATTATATTAGTCAATCAGTTTAGAAAATCTACTTCAGTTATCTATAAAAACAATCAATCTAGTACTTCTTGTATAGTCTTTTTTAATTGTCGATTTTACAACACGAACAATCATAAGTCAGTTTTTTCTTTCATACAAAATGTAATAGATGTTATAATTGATACATTTACAAAAGTTGTTTAAGTTGGTACGATTATTAATTCATGATTTAAATTGACACAACTCATAAAACAATGATAATTGTAATTTTATTCTCCAACTTTTAACTAATTGTAACTGTTGGTTTGTTAAAGTTTTGGTATTCAATTTCATTTAATTACATCTGGAGAGAAAAAAATATTCATTATTTCAATATTTTGACAAAAGAAAAAACTTAATTAAAGTTGGAATTCTTTTAAATTTAACGACGGTGTAAAATGGATAAAGCGAATTTAGTTAAAGACGGATAATAATCTAATTTAGATGGGACAGCTAATTTGTAATATATAACATCATATAATCAACACATTAATTACAATTTAAAAAGTTAATGATTATTCCATCTCCACTCCATTTATTATGGAATTTAATAGGATAATAACATGGATTTCTCTTTGATTTTATCACCATTTATTTCTTTTTAATCAACTTATAACCCAATCATATTTTGAACTTAGCATGTGTTTAATTTTATTTTCTATAAACTTTGGAAAAATAATCTTAAGGGTTATAGCGTTATCAAATTCTTTCTTTCTTTTTTTAGCTTTTCTTCTTAAAATAACACACATGTATAGATCACTAACATAAATGACGCAAAATAAAAAATAAAAAAAATCATCATCTACAACAACCATTAATTTACAAGCTTTTTCTCTAATTTCTTAAATTAAAAGTTATCACATATAACAGCCTACTAGTTAAGTTGTTATCATTGATAGCTACTATAAGTTATAACTTTATATATTTTTCGTCGTTTCACAAGTGCTTTTCGTTGGTTTTCTCAACTTGAAAGCTATTATTGGTTGCAGTAATCAATATAACAATCGATAGTTATTATAAGTTGTTAATGTTATCAATAATAACTTTCTGTATGAAAAATATGCTATTAGTGATATTGGTTATGTAGCTTATCAATGATAGTCATTGAAGTTCAAACTTGACATTATAAAAAGAAATTACCAGTTCAACATTTGCTATTTTTACAAATATCGTTGTGGTATGAGTCTAAAATTAGGCGAATCATTATTTAAGTAGAGAAAATGAATGTACTCTTGCTTTTTTATTGTAAATCTATCTCCATAGGTCATTTCAAGCCCTGGCTATATAGTTTTATCAAATAATTTTGAGTAGCTCTCAATTCATCCACATGGCAGGTGACATTATCATTGGGTCACATCAATTTTCTGCCCATTATTTACCAAAAAAGTTATACTTAATAAATAAAGCCAATCTTGAGCCTATTATTATTACATTAATTAACTTCAAATTAATGTGTTAGTGTTTCATCGCCGGTTACGTACCATTTTTAGTGTTTATTACTTTGGATATCAATTCCAATTACTTCCGGTAATGTTTTTTCAAAAGTGTTGAATATATATCCATAGTTATGCGTACCATGCATTTTAAGAAACAAAAACTGATTAGGGTTTAGATTGTTAATACTTCCATTTTTACACTGTTTTAAAGAGGTTGTTAAGTATTTGATCTTCTTGTTTCCCATCTACAAAATTTATGCTTTTAACTAAACAATTAATCTCATCATTCTACTGGCTGTATATTTATAAGTTATGTTATCCACTTTTGACTAATTTATAGGCTTTAATTTGTAATTGTTTTATATTTTTAGTTTATAAACTTTTGTTATTTGATTCACTTTTTTTTTTGCCCATATTATATTACAAAGTTAATATTAATAAATTTAATTTTTTAAAGGAAATTTTAAAAAGTAGTAAAATGAACAAATTATTTAAACTAAAGTCAAGTGTAATAAATTTTTGTTTTTTAGGGATTTTTTTTGTCTAACTATTTGTATTTTTTTATTATTCTTGAAAAAACCTTATTTTTTAAATTAACTCGTTGAGTTTCAAGTTAGTAAAAAGATAAAGAAATGCATTTTTTTTTAAAAAAAAGATTAAGCACTTTTATAACTATTTGTTTTTGGGTTTTTAGTTTTTAAACATCAAGATATATATTATACAACCCGATATTGGCTATAAATTATTCTCCTTTATTATCTACTTTTCAATATTTTAAAAAATAAAGTCCATTTTTAATAAATAATAATTTGTATTAAAATTAGGTGTCAACCTATATTTAATTTAATTTTAATTTAATGATGCTATTCATACTGTTTTTAAGCCAAAACAAAACATGAGGTTTCTCTTTAACACGATGTCATAAAGTGAGTACAATTGAAAATAGGAAATAGTTAGAAATAATAATGCAAAACACTAATCATAATAAGAGAAACTATTTAAATTATCGTAACATTGTTTAAAATATTATAGAATCTGAAATTTTACTGGATTCTGTAAATATATTTGAAATTTTACCTCATCTTTTTAATTTTTTAAAAGTTTTTTACAATAAAAAATTATTTATCTTAATTATTTCTTATTTATTTCATTGCTTTCTTTTTTACTCAAGCATTTGTTTTTTGTCTTATTAACTTAAAGGGTTGTCACCTTAATTCTTTAAAATTTTCTGTTGTTCATTCAATTAGTTTAAAATGATAGAATATGTTATTTGTGTACTTTCCTAACGAGAATATATAATACTTCACTCGCTTTTAAAAACACGATAGTTTATTTAACCTAACTCAATTAGAAGTTTGAATTTTTACTTTCATTTAAATCATATTTATATTTAAATATGAGTATTCAAAATATATGAAATCAATTGTATCATATAGATGAACTCAATTATGTATCACAAAATGGATGAAATTGATTTTTACTCATGTAAATATGAGTAGTCAAAATATATAAAATCAATTGTATCACAAAATGGATGTCAACTTGATCACAGTTCAATTAGATGTTAAGATCGAAAAGTTAGACACTTTGTTGAATTTAGAAAGACAATTAATAAGGATAAGTATACTTGGACAATTTTGGGCTGTATATTTATGGTCATTCAATGTGGTGGTTGATATAGCAAAATATTGTTTGGACTTTGGAGCAGAACAAAAATTTATATAACTTAATAGAATATATAGATGATACAATACGATATAAATTATACAATAATGAACTTGAATGTAACACAAATCTCCCCAACCTACTCTTTCAATGAAGATCAAAAATAATTTAACGTTAATTTACCATCCATATTAAACTGAGATCAAAGTGTATGTTTAACGATCTAACGTAATAGATGAACTATGCCAATCAGAGCAATATACTAGGTGGTGTTTTGATAATAAAGTATTTAATCTATAATGATCAATGACATAAAGTATGATGATAGTTCTAACTACACCCTCAAACTTATATAAGTGAACATAAACATAAAAGTCGACTTCCTAAATTTTTAGTGTTAGAATTCGACCATGAAGTTTATTATAATAACCGTAGAAATGGGACCCATAAATGATAAAAATGAACCATCAAACTTATAGAAATGTTATAATTTAATTATATAATTGTGTAAGTTTTATAGTCCAATTTAACCCAAACTTACCACTTATACTAGTTTGAAGGTTGATTTTTTAAATTTAAAAGTTTAATGGTATAATTACGACCTTTATCCTACTTTAAAAATGATTTTTTCAATTTGATAATTAATTGAATGTATGGTATTAAATGTATAATATATATGAGGTTCTTTTTTCTATAAGTTTTTATTTTTTTATCATTATATATATTTTAAAATTAATATTATTTTTATAAATTAAAAGTTGTTTGGATATATTATTGACAATTCAATAGTTTGTTAATAAACTAATGGATTGATTGAAAATATTAGTATATATAATAATATTTTTAAAGAATTGTAAATATAAAAAAAATATGTAAAAATATATTAACGATATAAGTTTATAATTGATAAACTATGTTACAAACACATTGATTTATCAGTAATGAAAGTCTATCGTAGATAAACGTTTTGCTATATTTGTAATTTTAGAAAAATGTTGTCATATACTTAATTATTATTCTTAAAATTGTCCATTTTAACTATAACTATATAAATATTGATAACACACTTCTAAAATTATAGCTTTTTATCATCTATTTTTTACAAATGCTTCAAAAATTTACATAAAATGAAAACAGGAAAGTGTGGTTTAAAAAAAATGTGTTAAGCTAACTTTGCCATTTGATTAATAATTCATCTGGAGTACTTACAAAACATGCAAAACATTATAATAAATTAAGAATAAGTAAATTAAATTATGAATAAATATTATATTAATCGAAACAATAAATGACAAATACATTTAGTTTTTCTTTTAAAAAAAACATTTTTCTCTATGTAACTAATGTGTTAGTTATCAAACAAGGTTTCTTTAATTTTATGGAAACGTCAATGAATATTTTTGAAAGAAGATTATGAAAAATAAATTCAAATTAGTAAATAAAGTTTTAAAACAAGTTAACTAGCTTGTATACTATTTATATTTTATTCATACTATATATGTTTTGTGAATTTTTTTTAGTATAATAGAAATATGGAATGAATCCTTACGTGTCAATATATCCAACTTTGAAAACGTAGAAATATCAAATGAAAACATTGAGATGGACGAATGAAATTTAATACAAAAATTTTAGCATTGTGTAGTTATCTCTCTGTCGCAACACAAATAGAAGCAGTAGGGCCTCCAAAAGGAACCCTCCTTCTGCCCCCATGAGAGTGCCACCCGGCACCGGCTCTTCACTGTCTGCATTTAATTTGAAGCACCAAACTCAAAACCCACAAATCCTCTTTCGACATATCTACAGATATAAATACCATCACAAATTAATACAATCTCACACATATAATTTAACATCAAACTAATTTACAATGTCTTTACTCCATCTGACAAAACCTCCTCCTCCTCCTTCTTCACTGAAAGTACTCAAGCTCATTTTTCAATGTCTCCTTCTAATTCCTTTGCTTCTCCAACCTCTTCGTGCTGCTACAGACATTATCCCTCCCGGTTACTCCGTCCCTGCTGTTTTTATATTCGGGGATTCAATTGTCGATACTGGCAACAACAACAATCTCATTACTCAAGCTAAATGCAACTATCCCCCTTACGGTCGGGATTTCCCTGACGGACGCCCAACCGGCCGATTTTCCAACGGCAGGGTCCCCTCCGATCTAGTAGGTATATAAATCATGATAATTTTTTTAAAACTGAAGATATATATATTACACCTTTTAATTGTAAAAGACTCAAAACTTTTTTGTTTTTATTTTATTTTAGTTGATGTGCTTGGTATCAAACCACTCTTGCCACCGTATGCTGACCCGAATCTTCAACTTGAGGACCTACTCACCGGTGTCAACTTTGCTTCTGGTGGAGCTGGATTCGATCCTCTAACCTCTAAAACAGCGGTATATAACTACACTCTTTCTTTTCATCTTATAATTACTATGAAGTCGTTGGGAGTACCTCCTAACTTTAAGTAGGTGTAGCACACTCCATATATTTGAAATGCTAGCTCTAAACCAACGTGTTATAGATAAATTTCAAAGTCTATTTGTCTATTATAATCAAGGTCACAATCATCATAACTTTTTTTGTCTGTCTAACAATTATTTAACTAATTGAGGACAAATTTTAATTTTTTTTATTACTGTCTCAAAACCAATTTTTGTTAGGTGTTAAAAATAACTCTAATAAGATCCAACGTCCATTTGGGTTTCATGAATTTAATTTAATGTCATATTAGATAATATATATAGTTTCATCCTAAAGTCAATTGATTATAATTATATAATTAAAAAAAAAAACAAGTAGTATATCCATTTTTTCAACTAATCAAATTGTACAAATTTTGAGTTTTACAGCCAGCAATATCACTTGATGCTCAATTAGCAATGTTTAGAGAATACAGAAAGAAGATAGAAGGACTAGTAGGAGAAGAAAAGGCAAAATTCATAATAGACAATAGTCTTTTCTTGGTGGTGGCTGGAAGCAATGACATTGGAAATACATTTTATCTAGCACGATTTAGACAAGGTCAATACAACATCGATACCTACACCGATTTTATGATCCAACATGCTTCGGCTTACGTCAAGGTATCCAACTTTAATTTAATAAATACCCGTTTAAAATGATAAGTTTCATCTCTAAACTTTTATGTTTTATATATAGGACTTGTATGCAGCCGGTGCACGGAGGATCGGGTTTTTCGCGACTCCACCGCTCGGATGCTTGCCGTCGCAAAGAACTTTGGCAGGAGGGATTGAAAGGGGATGTGTGAATGAGTATAACAACGCTGCAAAGCTTTTCAATGGGAAGTTGCAAACCACCTTGGGTTACCTTCAAACTATACTGCCTGATAGTAGAGTGGTTTATGTGGATATTTACAACCCTCTACTTGATGTCATCCAAAACTATGCCAAATATGGTATTTATTTCTCTCTTTCTCTCCTTTTCATTCACATGCTTTGGTCGGATTAAATTATTTTTACACTATTTTTTTCTAAAATAACTATAGGTTACACGTTTCGAAATGTCATTCATATAGTCACATGATGAACATTTTTTTTATTAAAGGGAATGAGACTGAAAATTACTCATATATATACCCTATTGTATGATTATAATAACTTAATTATTTCTTGTCTCAAGACGTCTTCTGGTAGTTTTTTTATGTGACCATTTCTTTGGTTCTTTTTCTTGAAATGGTTAGAGTTTTTGTGTCGTAAAATACATCGTGATATGTTTAAAAATGGAAATAATTTGCAGGATTTGAAGTAGTAGATAAAGGATGTTGTGGAACGGGAACGATTGAGGTGACATTTCTTTGTAATAAATTTGTGAAGACTTGCCCTGATACCACAAAATATGTGTTTTGGGACAGTTTTCATCCTTCGGAAGCTACTTACAACTTGCTTGTTTCTCCAATCATCAAAAGATACATTTCTAGCTTCCTATAGTTTTCCATTTATTCCTCAAACTCTTAATTTCCTTAAAGTGTAAACATAAATCACCTTTCATATTTCCAATCTCAGCCATTCATATGTCACACTTCATTTCAGTAAAATAAGACTCTATTTATATCTAAAATATTATTCGGTTGAATTATATGTTTAGTAGGTCTTTCAACGTTTTCATGTTTGTCTCAAGAGTCTATACTTTCAATTTTATATACACAATATGTTTATTATATATGTTCTTATAATTTTTAAAAAGTAAAACGTTACATTATATATAAAATTAAATTTTATATTTAATTAATAAAACACTAAACTTTCAACCTTATGTTCGGTGGATTTGTGATTTTTGTAAAGTGTCGAATAGGCAACACTTTTTTATAATAATAATCATGTGTAACAACATTTAAAAAAATTATAATATAACAAAATCTACTCGTTATTGGCTTTTCCGTTGATACACTTATGAACAATAAGTAATATAAAGTGATATAGTCTATAATTAATATACTTTAAGAGCTGAATTTAAATTTTGATATATTAGTAAATTTTTTTTACGATGGTGTTATATCCTACTTATATTTTGGATTTGATTTCTATATTTTCACATGTTTCAAATTGATCCAAAATATAATTAATTGGATACAAATTTAAAATTGTTTTGAAAATCATATTAGATAATTTTAAAGTTCAATAACGATCGAATATAAACCTAAATTTGAAATTTTAAAGACCTAACTACCAAATGGATAAAAACCAAGACGTAAATGGTTGAAATTTAATATGTTTTATATCAATATTTTTAATTAAGTAAAATTATTATACTGTTAGAAATATTTACAAAATATAGTCAAATTTAAACTAATAGTCTATCCATTTTTGACGTAAATCACTATCGTAACTATCCTCCAAACACACCATATAAATGAAGGAACATTATTGAAGATTACTTTTTTTAGGAAGCTTTGATATTTTAAAAGTTTGTTATTTCATGGACTTCAAAACTATAGTGTATTAAATACACATATTTAAATAATTTATTTTTACCTAAAACCTTCTGCTTTCAACTATAATAATAATTATTAATGAGGAAGTACTTTTCTACTTTTTTTCTTCTTCTTATAATTCAAAAAGCACTTATAAATGGTGTCAAAAGTATAATTCAAGTTTTTCTTCTTCTTTTTTTGAATTTTTCAAAAAAGAAGTATTATTGAAGTTGTTAAAAGCAATAATAATATCACACCTCCATCAAGATGTTAGGTTTAAAATCTCTATCATTGAGTTTTAAATTTGATGATCTTCTTCTTAAATGTCCAATTATAATTAAGTTTTTTTATAATTATCAAATATTGTACCAATCATCATTAAATTTCTTCCCTAACTCTCTTTTATATTCACTAAACGTGATTGAATTAAAAAATATATATTTTTTTAAAAAAATATTTTCGTTTAGTTTTTTTTTTAAATCTAAACAGCTGTTTAAAATATACTTAAAAATCTAGTTTGACGGTCTTCCAAACACTTTATTTACGGTCTTCCAAACACTTTATTTTTTTCAAAATTAATTATCGAAATTAGATACTTAAAAATGTAATCCAACCTTTGTTTCTGTTTTAAATTTTACATTTGATAGCTATTTTATTTTACGTTTTTAAATTTTAAAGATTAATTGTCAATAACTAATATAAATATATATTACTTCCATCATACAAAACAGTAAACCCATGTAAGAAGTTGTAAAACAAAAAAACAAATACATTTTTTTTCAATCATACATAATTTCTAGAACTAAACTTCGAATAGAGTCGTTTTAAGATTAAACAATTCCGTAGATAAATTATTAAATAAGATTGTGGAATAACTCGTCTATCTTATGAATATTACGAAGTCTCTTAATTTTTTCAACGTTCGAATCCTCAACAAATCCTCTTAGATTAAACCTCTTTAAATCCAACGTTTTTTTTTATGAGATCTCATTTTTCATAACAGAATACTCGTTTGGGCTTCGTGAGCTCTAATACCATTAATACATCTTCATTATGGAAGCACTTTATAAATCAATGTTAAATAACTCAAAAATTTTATATTGTTGTTTATCATTGATGTTTGCTATATTGAAATCAGTCGTTGGCCTGACGGGAAGACTAGTTACATTTTTGTAAATGATTAGAGGAAAAGAAAATAAAGTTTGTTGGAACTACTTTGAAAAGATGACAGTTAAGTAATTGATGTAATCTATACTGCCCAACTGTATGCCAAATTGGAATTGATTCATATGCATGTTTAATTGGGCATCAATTATGGTAGCTAGTTGGCAGGTAAACGTTCATTTGTTGTCTCCCTTTACATCTTGTTCTAAATTATATACGGTTTTATATTCGTTTATAAAAATTAAGTCTAAGAAGTTTGCAAAAACTATTTACAATAAATCAATGAATCGTGTCCATTATTGCACCGTTGCAAATTATAGACGTATTTTTTTTTTCCTTTTTTGCATTCGACTTAACATATCACATGGAAATTCAAACTCTATTGCTATGCTTACCAGTTGACCACTTTATTTATTATTGTAATTTTTTAATATATAATATACTAGTTTTAAATAGGAGTGGTCTCGGGTTGAGTATGAGTTGGATTAGATTCATGAACTTATTACATCCAATCCAATTCAAATGTTTGTGTGTTAAAGGTTCGTGACTCGAATAAATTTTATATAAAAATGAACTCAATCTAATATAAACCATAAATATTATTTAGATTATGTTAGCCTGAGTTACACGAATTATTTATTTACATTCGTATTCTAAAAATAAATAAAATGTTAATACATATAAGATTTGATTAAATTAAAATTATCAACTTAATTTCAATTTACATTATTAAAAAATTCTTTAGAAAGATTTAAAGGATAATTTCCAAGGTATTGGAAAATAAATTATTCAAAAATTAATTTCAAAAAATAAAACTAAAGATGAATATATGTATATATATCTAAATGTATCCTAAGTAAATAAAAGAATATCAATTTTAAAGTTAATAATAATTTATTTGGTTGAGGTGAATGTAGGTGAACCAACCCAATTCATAAATTTTCTATTTATTTGATAAATGCGGACCTACGGTCTTGATGAATAATTAATTAAACACGGATAATTACTTTCATAAAAAAGTTAAGTAATAAACTATTTTTTAAAAAATAGTCATCGGTGAAACTAAGAGATCTTACTGTCCATTAAATTTATAATTGAGTTTTCATGTGCTCACCAGCAATGACAAAGTTATTCTATCACCAACAACATACTTTGTTTTTCACTTAAATTCTTTAGTATTTATGTCATTCACCTTTTCTAAGTCATTGAAGGTGCAACAAAAAAAAGAAAAATCTCACATCTTTTCTTATAGGTTTAGGCCGAGCCCACAAGTCATTTCTATATGTATTCACTTAAACCCTCCAAATTAAACTTAATGAATGGTTTAAATTGATATATTTATATAAATTAAATATCTGAACTGATACACTTGTACAAATTTAGATTTTAGATTGAAAGAATTATTAGTTTAAAGTTTAAATGGAGAAGGATAAAAATTAAAATTTTTCCAAAATTGCGATAAAAAGGGAAATGGATTAAATCTGAAAAAACAAAAAAGGAAAGCGAATGGTTTAAGGACGATGATTAGGTGCGTTGTTATTAGAATTGTTATTTAAATTATTGATTAGATGACATCTTATAGCAGCCTAATTGATCGCTAAAATTGCCACTCACCTTTCAAATTCCCAGTTGCTAAAATTCGCATGATGAAATCGAATTCAATAGTCTGAAGATTACAAAGAAAACCCTAGAAATTCACTTCTGGTAGGTCCAAGCGACTTGGTCTTCAGATTCCACCAATCATGGAGCCTGTAACATTCGTTGTCGACAAATTAAAAGGTTTCGGGACCGCAACCCAGAATTTTTTTGATGGCTTAGTTCATCGCCGCGAAAAATCAGCTCGCCGGAGTCCGGTAATGGGTTTTCTTTTTTTCTCTTTATGATGTAATGTCATAATATGCGCTTCTTCACGTCTTAATATTGCCAGTTCTCGTTGTTCTTGTAGTGCTTTTTTCTTTTTTGGTATTTAGATCATCAAGACTTCGATTTTAATGCCTCGTTTTCTATAGCATGTTCTAAATCTCCAAAACTTGATGGTTATGTGTTAACATTGTTGCTGGATTCCCCATTCTAGATGAACCTTTTGGCTGATATTTTAATGAACATTTATAATTTGGCTTTGGAAAATGATATATTAGTGTAAATGACCTGTTTATGTCTTTTTATGTCAGTCAACTAGTAAATACTGGGTGGTTGAGGAGAAATTATTTGCTGATACAGACACATTGTGTCTGATAGTTTTCCGCTGTTGGATGTATTGGAGAGAAATATCTCAAATTTATATGTAGGGGTTATCAAGGACGATTTTTAATTTACGTCTAACAATAATAATTAGTGGTTGTTGCCCATTGAATGATGAAGATATATGATCATACCATCCTTTTGCAAAATAATTATTTTCTGGCCCATGGATACCATCTAAAGTGAATTCTTGTTTCCTCTTGCCATTCATTTTTAGCTGACGACATATTTCAGTGATCTGATTTATTTTCAAGCAGTCAGTCTCAATCATGAATTTCTGTAACTTGATGATTTCATTGGTACCATAAATGTTTGTGGCATGTTACTTAAGATTTCTCGCTGGTCTATTATTTCAGATTGAAATTCTGAAGCGGCTACAAAGGGAAGCATTTTCGGATTTAATGAGACTTAGGGACAGACAAGACAAGGTTGAGAAGGTACTATCCCTTTATAATACACAGAGGAGTAGCCCATTCCAAGAAAATGTCACCCATGTAAAAGGAGAGGTTAATGTATTGGGTGCATTGCTATTTATGAGTGTTATTGATAACCATAGCTTCAAAGCACTTCATAGAGCAGGAATCTCAACAGGAATTCACTCAAGATTGACTTTTGAAACCACTGTAAGAGAGAGCGATTCTCTTGTTGCAGAGTTTGTAGCCAATCAGAAAGCGAAAGTGGATTTTGGTGTTGATTCTGGAAGTGAACTTACTCTATCTAAAGTTCTTTACAAGGCTAGTGTGGGAGATTGGATGTCTGCCACTGTAGTTCCTGTTGGAGCTCGATGTAGGGATGTTTCTATAATTGCAAATCCTTCTCATCAGGTATGTGCTGTGTGCTTATGAAGTTCTTTGTGAGTTTTTTGGAGTAGTATTTAATTTGTTTTTAACTTAATAGGTTGAGGTAATTCTGTAATTAGGATGAGGTAAGCCAATCCATTAAATGCATACCCAACTGGATTGTTTTGGAGCATATGTTCAAATATTTTGTAAAACATTACATTTTTTAGATCTTTTTGGCTACCAATTAGGGTTGAGTGGTTGTCTAGTAGGATCAATCGAGTTTGCATGAATAGTTTCCAACACCCAC
Organism: Cucumis sativus; assembly: GCF_000004075.3. NCBI lineage: Eukaryota > Viridiplantae > Streptophyta > Magnoliopsida > Cucurbitales > Cucurbitaceae > Cucumis > Cucumis sativus. The sequence goes on along the minus strand of NC_026656.2, from coordinate 16,894,613 downwards.
AACTCACAAGTATGAAAATCTAGTGAGTGTATTGAGTGCTAGTGTTAGATGGGTGGCAAACCTCTCTCTTTAGAGTTATTGGAGTAGGGGACAAGGACATGTAAGAGTTGTTTCAGGGAGTAAAAGAGTGTGAAGTATATTATGTCTATGTGAGATATATTATATGATTTTTAAAAAATATTCACGAGTGTCTGGACGAGCTTACACTACCGTTGTTTCAAGGAGTAAAAGAGTGTGAAGTATATTATGTCTATGTGAGATATATTATATGATTTTTTAAAAATATTCACGAGTGTCTGGACGAGCTTACACTACCTCAACCAATATCACGAGACAGGCAACTTTACCACACAACATTTACATGTCAAAGAAATCTGTAGGATATCAAATCCTAGGTAGGTGGCCACCGTGGAGATATATTATATGATTCTCTTGTAATATTTCTTGGAATGGGCTACTCATCTATGTATTATAAAAGTTAGTATAACTCAAAATTGCATTGTCTTTTTCTTTAATGCATATTCCTTTCAAATTAATATTATAAGTCAATATTAATCCAACTCTTTACAGTTGGAATGAAAGGTGCTTTCAATAAAAAAAAACAGTATTTGCAACTTAAAATTGCATTGTCTTTTTCTTTAATGCATATTCCTTTCAAATTCATATTATAGGGCAATATTAATCCACCTCTTTGCAGTTGTATTGTATGATACGATGGTATAAGAGTGCTTGTTCTATATTTAATATCATTGATGATTTCAACCTCAAATTATTTGGTGGTTGATTGTGTAAAATATTTCCTTAGCCCAGTTATGAGGTATGTATTTAATATTAATACCAATTCCAACCAACTAGTTGTGCTTGTGGATGCTCCCTGGTATTTTTATCTTAGAAGAGTGTATTATCTATTTGATTTATAAATTATGAAGCTAATGTGAATGGTGCGTGCTTATATGTTGTAGGAAAAGGGTCTAACTGATGCTTCATCTTTTGGACCACCCCTTTTGGATCAGCCTAATGGTGGTGCCATAGGGTTAACAGTGAGAAAATCCAACCTCACTGCTTCCTTAGCTCAATTTATTTCTACAGAGAGAATTCAACCAAGTTTTGATAGGATTCAACATCACCTTGGTACTTTTGGGCAATTGGTGTGTCAACTTCCAAGAGGAATGAAATTATCGCTTCTGGGTCTTCTCCAAGTACCAAAATTATCTTCTAATCAACATGTCAATCTTGGAGCTCTTACAATTCCAGTGTGTCTTAGTCGACGTAAATCTCCTGAAACAGTTGATGGACCTGATCCACGTTTGTTAACAGTTTCAGGGGAAGAAGCTATTTCAAGGAGATCTATTGCTTTACTACTTGAGTCAGAACTTGATGAAGAAACTAGAATTGCAGGTTGGGTTGAGCTGAGCCAATCAAACTCCAAATATTTGCGATGGGCGGTGTCAGTGTCTGATAACAACAGTGAAGATGCCTTAGGTTGGGGAATGAGTTTAAGTGGGATTCTTGGAAGCGCAATAGATAGAGATCACTTTCAGGTTGAATCTTATGTCAAACTGAACGTGAGTAAGAAATTCAACTTAAAACCAGGAATTGCGTATGTGACAGATGGCAATGCCAAAATGATGGCCTTCCTAGTTCGGTCTAAGTGGTCTCTCTGATTGATCTTATGAAATATGTCCTTTTCCTTTTGTAAGACGGTTCTGGTTTGCCTGAAAGGTCCATATGTGCCTTCAGCGATTGGATGTCTTTCAGAACTCTTCCAGGAGGAAAAGTGTATTGTGCTGCTTCCAGCACCGTACACAAAATAGGAGGAGCATCAGCAAGAGTCCTCTTTTGCAAGTTTCCTGGTATTCAATGAAAAGAGAAGTTACATAAATGGTTATCTTAAATATTTGACTAACAAAGTGAGAAATTTTCTCTTCAAGTGGCAAATGGACTAAACGAATTCCTAATTAGTAAGTGAAAGAAGGTTAAGGTATTTTCTTCCACACTCCATTTGCCACATCAAAGGGATCATTTGATTTTGTTAAATACATTCACCAACTGCTTGATACGATTGAAATTAGCTAGTATTTCAGAGAATTTATAAATTAGTATTTTCTTTCCTTAAATCTTCAGGAAAGCTTCTTGTCCTTGTTACCATCCAGATGGTATCATATTCAATTTGATGAATGTCATCAAAGGTAATTTTAGAAGAGCTTAGGAATTTCTGCTACAAGGGAAAATGTGGTGAGGGTGTAAAAGTCATTAGGTTTATTGGTCTAACAAATTCTAAAATCTGATTGTAGTCTCCGGTTTACCTAAGGACGAGGACTCTGCCAGTTTGGTCCATTGCAGATTTTCATATTTGCCTTATTTCACCATAGCATCGGTACTTGTTGGAAAATATATGGTAAAGTATTAAATAAATGTTTTTTGTTAAAGCTGTTAGAAACTTGTTACCTTTTTTAAATAAGGAATGTATTTGGCTGCATTTGTTATTTGCTGATCTCGCACGTATTCTTCTTTTAGCGTATATTGAAGCATTCTTGCATTCTTTTTGAGAAGGTTTTTTTTTTTCTTTTCAATTATTCTTGACATTTTTATCATATCTTTGAAGTGATTTTCCATTCTTAAGGAAAATATTTTATCTGTTTTGTTCAGGAATTGTCTACCATATGTGGAAATAATGGAGTTTTGATGGGATATAATGATTAGATTCAAGAAAAGGACTCTTGTTTTCAACTTAGAAAGACAGCAATTTTCTTAAACAAAGCAGTTTGTTGATCGAAGAAAAAAAATTGTATTTAAATTCCGAATTTGGTTATTTAAAAAGTTTAAATTGTTGGATCAACTAAGTTGGTTCGTGACATCGCAAATATAAAAAGAACAAAGTGGTTAACTGTGTCTATTTGACGTCCTTGAACTGAAATTACACTAACATTAAATATTTAGTTTTGAACGACATAATCTAAATTTTTATTATAGATCTATAAGTTAACATATATAAATGAATGCTAAATTATGGGCAGTTTAAAAAAATAGCCATATTCTTTCGATATTACCTTGAAGAACAAAGTATAAAAGTGGGTAGAATTTTGAACAAAAGTAGATATTGAAAAGTGTGTAGGTAATATTGTAAAGTATTAGAAGTAAGAGAGCAGAGAGTGGTAGGATTTTTATTATATTGTTTTATTAAATAATGATAACAACAAATATATTTATTAATAAAAAGAAAATTGGGCAATCGGTGGAGTTTGATCTTAAAAGCCATATTTTTGTGGTCAGTTTCATACATATTTGGTTTCTCTCTTTCTCAAATCGCAAAACGCTTCTCTCTGTGTTTTCGAACCTCACCGAATCCCAAACACGCCACCATGTCTTCTGGCCGGAAAATCACCTTGAAGAGCTCCGACGGCGAGATCTTCGAGGTCGACGAAGCGGTCGCCTTGGAGTCACAAACGATCAAGCACATGATCGAAGACGACTGCGCCGATAGTGGAATCCCCCTTCCTAATGTCAACAGCAAGATCTTGTCCAAGGTTATCGAGTACTGCAAAAAGCACGTCGAGTCCCCTAAGCCCGAGGATCGTACTGGCTCCGTCGACGACGACCTCAAGACTTGGGACAGCGAATTCGTCAAAGTCGACCAGGCCACCTTATTCGATCTCATTCTGGTTTGTTCATCCTACCTCTTTTGAGTTCTTTCGCCTTTTTCTTTGTGGGTTTTTCTTTTTTGCTTCTTTCTATCTTTGCCCTCTCTTTGACTGCGTATGTATTCGATTGTTTGGTTAAATTTGGGGGTCTAGGGTTTCGGTGCTTCGTAAGATTGGGGTTAGGGTTTTCGTACTTACTCTATGTTTGCATAAACCGTTTTCTGTTTTGGTTTGATGCCTGAATGAGATATAACAAATTGTTAAATGGGATATTGCAAAATTACCGAAGCGTGAATGCCTCCTCCAGTTTTGTTGTCGAATTGGAGTCGATAGAGGAGCTCATTTATTGATTTATAAGGACTATAAAGATTTTCTCATTGGGAACCCTTGATACAAGGCGTTTGGCTGCAATCTTCTTTAGAATTTTGGTAGTATCCCCGTTTATTTTAGATATTCTTAAACTACCAGCAAAATAACCACACGGGTGCCCATTATTCTTACATGTTTCGTTTTTGAAAAGGCTTCACTGGATGCAATCCATAGCTATTGTAGTTATCATCAAGTAGGACATGTTCAATTCAATCCTTTTAAGTTTTGGGTGGACGTGGAAGAAATATCCATTTAGTTTAGTTGAGGTAATTCGATGTAAATTGATTATTTGTGGACGGGATATGGGTGAATCATTGTTTTCTTAATACCCATTGAACTTGACCTCCCTGCCTTCTTCGGGTTATAATGAGTTTATTTCTACTTTTGATCCATCATTATTAGACTTAAATGAAATTGCAAGTTTGTTTGCACATTCGTTATTCTGAAGTCCTTCCTTTTTATAATCTTGTTGATCATCTCATGTTATTCATTCACACGCGTGTGTGTTTTTGATTATGGTTCATCTAAAATTTATTGGTTCTCTTCATCATTACGTTAAACTGCCATTTATTGACAAACGAGTAGCCAAGAAGAACCATCATTCATTATTCTCATCTGAAAAAGTAGAACCATCGTGTTGTTGGTTACTGTTGAGACCTCTGTTCATATTTCTCAAATTGACGTGTGATAGAGATAAACAATTTTGAGAATCTTTTTTTTTTTTTGCAGGCTGCAAACTATCTCAACATCAAAAGCTTGCTTGATTTGACTTGTCAGACGGTGGCTGACATGATCAAAGGGAAGACTCCAGAGGAGATCAGGAAGACATTTAACATCAAGAATGACTTTACACCCGAGGAAGAGGAAGAGGTCCGTAGGGAGAACCAATGGGCATTTGAATGAAAAAAGAATAAAAGAGATGGAATCACTTATATGTTATTAACTTTTTCTCTTGTTGCATGGTGATGTTTGATGCTTGTGTTATCTGTTGTGTTGAACTCTCGTGATGTTCGTTGGGTGTTAACTATCCTACAATGTTATCTTTCATCCAACGTACCTGACTTCGACTTCAACATTTTTTATTAATATCGTAGATTGCCTGCTATTATGAATGGTTTGATTTCACTGTTGTCAACTCTTAAGCGTCAAGCAAAGAGAGGACGTGTGAGTTCTTGGACTCGAGATGTAATAATCCTAATAAGTTAATAGGTCCTTTTGAAGTTTGGACATCCATTCAAATGGATGACACTTTCACTATCAAAACAGGTTTGAACTTAACTTTGATTGGTGCATTTACATTATATGCTGTAGTTTGGGGAAATAGGGGTGGGATGTGGGTAGCTTATAAATCTAAGATAAGATGCATACCCATGCCCTTGCTACTAATAATAGTACCACACAAGGCCATTCAATTATGATGAGGGAAGAATTTTTTAATAGAACTTCCATCGCATTTTGTGACATTCTTCTTAACGTTTTACCTTAATTGTTGGACTGGTGGTTGAAAATAAAAACGCATCATTTTACATTCTCAATCACAACGCTTTCAAATGAACATTAAAATAGTTGAATGGAAGAGATGATCGCAAAACCTCCGGCTATAGCTATGTGGAAACAAATTACCAATATTTTCACATCATAGCAAGGAAATGAAATGGAACATCATAAGGAAAGAGAAATGCCTCCAGTTAACTGAACATCACATAAATTTGAATGACCAAAAGTTCCAACATTGTAAATGTGGATATCCTCCCAATCAGAACTTATTGCTCAAGGAAAGGAGAACATTTAATCTGAGCTACTTACTCAATGATGAAATATGATTTAATGAACAGGAGAGAAACAAAGCGATATCCCTGTAATAATGAGCCATCTTTTATGTGATGGCAAGCATATATCGAACCGAGGCTAATTTATTGCACTCAGGAAGTTACAAAGAGGCATTAGGCTAGGCTAATTTGTGTATCAAACTTTTTGGTTCAGCCCTAGTGAAAGAATACGTCCGCTGCTCTGCCACGACTTCCTATATCCAATTCTTAAAAGTGAAACGAGGAGAGACTGAAGAAAACTCTGGGAGAAGAGAAGAGCTCCAAAACTCGTTTGTAAATGAGGAAAGAACATTGTTCTGGTAAAGCCTTCATGCTTTGCCAAGATATGATCTCACTGTTTAATATCCGCGGGATCGTTGATCTCCTGGATAAAAACCAAAGGGCATTCCACATTTAACTTGGAAACAATGAATGTTGATGAACATTGAGAACTTTCATACTTTTACTTACCTGATTCTCAATCACTACACCATCTGGAATTTCCAACTTCACCCCAGGTTTTGCGACGACACTAACTTTCCCCTTCAAAACCAAACAAATAATGAAGCTAAGTAATGTTAACAAGAGAAGAGAAATTATTCTTTATGATGAAGGGTAATGGATGGTAGAATAGGTTGAATCTTTAGATCATACATACACAGACATTCCATTCTGGTTATATGTACAGGTCCATTTTATATAGTCGTCTCCGCAGGAGGGAGCATGACAAAATAAAGGCCACGTCGATGTATATAGCATATATAGATGGAATGCATACAATACCTTGAGAGTGACACCCGATCCAAACCATACGTCTCCTCTTACTGTCAAGCTATCCAGCTCAACAATGCTGGGGATTGACTTGAATCGACTTTGGAAATCATAAATCTGGGAAAGAAGGAATAAGCACGAGGAGAATAATATTTAATCACAAATACATGTACTAGCAGAATTTACAAATTTTACCTTTTCAAATTCAGGACCTAAGTCAATTGATGGATTTACAGGACTAGCTCTAGCTGCATTTCGAACTACTAAGCCTTTATTAAATGAGTATAGGTCTGACTGCAATAGTGTAAAAGAAACATTAGTTTCACCAGATGTGGTTTTCTTGTCTCATTCGGTATTACACCGTAAGCTCATATTTACACACTTACTTGTAAAAGAAGTAAATCTGAAGTTGAACTCAGTTGTAGTGAACGAGAATGTGGGACATTAACACCAACAGCTCGATCAAACAACTGTCAAAAAAGTTCAAAGTATGTCATGAAAAGAATATTCACTTATATGACAGAATAAAGTATACAATTTAAACAAACCTTAATCATTGAGCGTACTGCAGTATTTTGCCTCAGCATTTGATCGCTGCTTCCAACCTAATGTGACAAGTAACTTCATCAGTATCTTCTACAAGGATTAAAAATATAAAGGTGTCTTTGTAAAATGCCTTTGACCTCTGAAAATGAATTCCCGATTTTTAGTGTATTTGTATCGACTAGTCTCTTAACGGCAGTCAAATTCAGCCACCTGAATGATATAACACAAAACTGATATGAAGTCCATATGCAATGGCTAGGAGGAAAAAAAAGATAAAGGAAGTTCGTACTCACAAGTTTCTTGTATCAGAAAATTTGTATTTGTCCATTTGCTTGAGTTGGTTAACATAAAGAGAAACTTCAAACAATTAGATAGAGAACTATCCACTACACAAACAAGCTAACTAACAGCACCACAAAAACATAAATCTAAAAGGAAAAAAATGGATGAGTAATTCAACAAAAAATTTGAAAAGAAGATATAATGACGATCTCTTACCTGACTTGAATCTAAAGCAATATCCGCAAGCTGCATTGAGAAACAATGTGCATCAAACCCATTGTCAAGAACCGAAAACACACTAGTTTTAAGAACTAAACCTTAGGACTCAAAGGACACAATTGTACAACCTATACAACAAATCCTGTTCAAGTAAGATTGTTAGGTTCAAGAACAATGTCACAACTATTTTCTTCTTTTTATAGGTAAGAAAAAACTATATAAAAATACAATTAACAAATGAACAGCCAAAGGGCAAGGGCCCAAAAGAAGCGCTTCTAGTTGCAAAGGATCCTAGTACGACAATAATTACAAAAGAAATTCTGGTGACCACAACACCACCCAGAGGTAGTGAGCCATAAACTATCACAAAGAATTCAGTCAATTTAATACCCAAGTTTCAAACTCACATCAGTACTCCATCTCTCATATGTATACAAATACAAGAATGTGCAATAACAAAGCGAAAAAGTCAAAACAGGAATGGAAGTCCAACAGATACCGGTGAAAGATTGAAATGTTTCATGACAATACCAACCTGACACCTCTCTGGAGTTGAATTAGAGAGGCTACTAGACTCCAATGCTACTGTAGGTGTTACCTATAAGAATGAAAGCTATAAGAGTTGAACTCAGGAAGCAAGTATAGAGCAACTTTGTTGCATACCTCCATGCAGATTTCGGTCTTATTTTGGATCAAATAATTTAAGATTTCTAAATCATTCAGTCAAGAAAATCATAATTCAAAGAAAAAAGCATTGCATTATGATTAAAAAAGATCAGATCACAAGAAAGGATACGTGGGTCAATAACAGCAGCCACATTATCTGAGCCAACAATGAGAGCAAACTCCTTACCCTGGAAAATGAGTCAAAAGGAAATATTAGATTGATGTTGGAATCTCTTTCTTGTCTTCTTCCCTATTCCTCCAGCTTTCCAAACGTTTATATATAATATATGTATGTATTCTCACCCATCTCCCATAATATAATATATTGTCAGTTGGCTAACATTAAGCATAAAAGTCCAACCTTTGATAATAGTACATCGAGAGTTCCACCAGTCAGTAAGGAAAGGAGCAGCGGGCCATGATCAGAAGTGTACCTGCACATGAAATAAAAAGAGGTGAACTCTAATTCTTGACAGATCAAATAGTCACAGAACAAACATGAAGTTTCTCCATTTTTCCTGTCCAAATATAAATCATTACACGAGGCCATTGGTCTACGGTATTATTTACAAAAGATGTAAGAATATAACTGACAGAAGAAATCTGCATTTATTTGCATAAAAGGAAAGAAAATTTTGCAGAGCACCCATGCATGCCTATCACTTTCAGAATCAATCTAATTAAAGACCATAATAGGCTATCAAACCAATTATTTATCTAAAAAAGGTGGACAAGTGGTACCTCACAGTGCATATCTCATTTTATGCCTTTTATGATCAATGTGAGGTTTCGTTTTTGGTGAGTTACCCTGGAAACTGGAAAGGGTATCAAGGGTGTAAATTAAAGAAAAACTAGTTCCTAAAGCATGGGAGTTAACACAGGACAAGTGGAAAATAACTCAAAACAGTGTGCACCACAGTTTAATTGAACGAACCAATATCAAGAGCCCACACGGCCACACCCTTATTATCTTTCCTTCTCTTGTACCTACTTTCCCTTAATGGAAAGCTGTAATGCAGAAAAATATGCTGCTTGAAAAATAGAGAATATGCAAATTCTCTAAATTATTAAGAGAGCAAGTATACAGCATATTGAAGATTGGTTTTCAGAAGAAGATTGTTGTTCAGAAGAGAAGCATATGCAGTTGATGGAAGAAGATTATTGGTCAAACTATGACTTCAATATGACAAGTAACTTACAAAAATTACACATAAATCATTGTCTCATACAAGAAATAACTACTGGTTTGCCTATCATCAAGTTGGCTTCTCTCTCTTTTTTTTCCTGATGAAGTTTACTCCAAATCCGAGAGGAATAAGAACAGTAGGAAAAGACATGCTCTGAAGTATAACTAGTACTGATATGGTGTACTTCCATTTCTTAGTCTTAGAAAGAGGAAAAAGTTGCAATAACTTTACCAAACTCTTGTATCTTGTCTAACAAAAAATTCATGACTTTCTATCAATGAGTACTACTTACAAATCATCATGTTCCTGTGGTTTTTGAGATAAATCCTGCTGCAGCTTTTGTTCCTGATATATAAACAGAATTTTAAGCGCAAGCTCAAATGTGGCTTTATATGTCTTATATTCATATATAATATAAAGCTGAGAAATAAGCTCTAGATTCGTAAACCTGAATTAAAGAATGAACATCAATTCTAGACTTCTTATACTGTTCCACGGCCTACAGATTACAAATAACAATCAGAACACTGAAGGTATATCCAAGTGAAGATAATTATAAGGTATAGTATCAGATTTCACCTTCAATGTCTCATCATGAGTTTCGACAGAATTCAAGAGAAACAGTGGAACTTTGCATCCATACTTTGCATTTAGTAACTGAAGAATTAGAATGGTAGCTGCAATTAGTTGTAAGTAGATACAATGAGAATCACTGACTAAGTTATCAAGAGGAATAATTAAGAAACTGACCTCAATTTGCTCAACAAATAAGTCAAGGGGAGTTGAATCACCACAAACTTTGAGTGCAGATCTGCAAAATAGATCATATGCCAGGCCTAGTATTAACTTTCCAACGTTGAGATGATGAAAGAAAACATAAGGCAGACATTTTTTGAAGTACAAGAATAGCAAACTACTCATCCTTCAAAATTCGACATCAAAAAGGCCTAGTGATTATGGGAAGCATCATAAAAATGGAAAATTAAAAAGAACAAGAAGAGCTGGTAGAAATACCGATGGAGAATGATAACTAACTAATAGGATGTCATACAGAAAGAAAGATGTTACAGCATTCTTAATCCCAGAGTTGATTTAATGGAGAAAAAACAAAAGCGTGATTCATAAATTTTATCCTCCTTGCAATCTAAGCAAAATTTATTGATGGCACAAAAGATAATTTGAAAGAGACAAAAAGACAGAGTACCCTTGCACAGTCGCAGACAACCAGAATATATTTACCAGAGTTCACATTTGTATTGTCCACTACTTTTAGGGGGTGTTTGTGGGGAGCTGGAATGTAATCCAGATTACTGAGAGTTAGAGGAGTGTTGAAATGTGTGTCAAATTGAGTGCGCAACAAAAATGAAATCGTAAAAAGTGAAAACGATGAAGAATAGAGTGTAAGTGAAAACTTCATGGAACAAAATGAGTTTAATATTACAGTCCGGATTCAAAAAGCTCCATCCAGACATGAATTTTGGATTACATTACAATGCATTCCAATCCCATTACGGATATTCAAGCACCCCTTAATTGCTTAAAACATGCAAGTTCGAGTCTTGACATTATTTCTATGTAAAGGAGATACTTCACAACAACTATTATACACTACAACCACTAAATCACGAGAACTGGGATTAAGCCATTGAATGAATAATGCAATCATAGATTCATAGTGAGCTTCATCTCTGTAAAACGTACAGAATAACTACATAAGCTAAGATATGCATTCTTCAAATTCGAATCACAAAAACCCACAAACTTTAAAATGTCCTCTGTACTGTATTTGGTTTGGGAAATAAGAATGACGCTTACTTGGACCCATTAAAACCCATAGTTGTGCCCAAAGCTCCATTGAACTTCAAAACAACGAGCTTGTCCAAAAGATTTTTAGTATCTGCTATGTCTACAACATCAAGTCATATAGAACTATTAGACGTTAAATTTATTTCCATAATGTAACTTTTTTTCCTTAATCGAGAAGCAGAAGCAACAGGGTACCATCTGGCAGAGGCGCTAGACTTTCATAGGGAACAAGAAGCACTTCTTTCTTCGAAACATCATCGATTTTCATCTGCTCCTCTCTGCGATCCAATCCCTCTCTTAAAAATGACGAACAAAAAATCTCAATTTCATAAATAAACAACTAAAAAAGAGTTCTAAAACAACTGAAAATGGTACCTTGGTTGAGCTTTGGGAAGTTCCTCTTCGACAGCAACTGCTTTAGCAGAAGACAGTCGCTTCTGTTCGTAAAGGAAGGTCTTCGTTATCAAGTTACAGAACAAATAGATAAATTGAACAGAATCATTGGCCGGAATAGGATAAGCAATCTTCTTATAGATCTCCAATGGCATGCTCGAGTTAACAAGACCCACAATCGGAATCTGCAATCTGTCTGCCTCCAAAATCACTGACGATTTTCTCTCCGTATCAATAACCACCAAACAGTCGGGCGGTTGAGTTGGTCCAAAAAAGAGCTTCTTACGCCTCGACCTGAACTTCTTAGGACTTCCACTATTAGTGAGAATTCCACTCATCTTCCAAAGTGCATTGTCGCTAGGCCTGTAACACCCAATCTTCTTCGTCATTTCTTCAATGATCTCATCGAAAAGCCAATTGGTGTTAACGAACATGAAACGACCTTTCAGGCGGACCAATGAGCCAATGAAGTTCAAGGCATGGCGCATGCAAATTAGGGTTTTATCGGAGTCAATGATGGCCATTCGATTGCGGAACCCATAAGTATATAGCTTGAAATGGTGAGTGGCAACTCGACGACCAACATGGGCGTTGGTGCACAATAGCTTCTGAATCAAAATGGAGTGAAGAGTCATCTTAGCTACCGCGTGGTTCTTGAGAATATGAAAATTTCTTCTTCCTCCTTGCGTTGCCCGCTCCGACAACTTCACACCGCCGTCACCAGCTTCCCATCATCGGAATTCTGCGATAAATTGGCGCTGAAATAGCTGAATCCCAATTTCTTGTACTTTAGGGTTTAGGACACAAACCTTTTTAAAAAATTAAATAATAAGGTCTATTCTTTTTACTTCTAAATCTATTTTTTCTTTTTTATATACAATACATTTGCTACTCAAATCTAATATCATCAAAATTTTAGTGTTGTTTAGTTAATTACTGTAGTCGTGGATTAATAATAATGGTTAGTGTTGGAGGTGCAAAGTATTGTAATCTTTCTTAGTTTGTATTTACAATGTAAGTTATTTGTGTTTAGATAAAAAGTAAGGAAAAATGTAACAAAAAAAAAAAGAATGAATAATGACACTATATCAATAAAGGTTTGAAGTCGTATTTATAAATAGTTATACACTCCAAGGTCGGTGTCCTAATTCTGAAAATATTGTGGGTAATAAGAACTCCACGACTATAGAAGTTGGCCGGTGTCTCAAAACAACTCCTAATGTCGTAGTTAGATTTCTAAGAAAAAATACTTATTTCAAATTGCTTGCTTATGAGTTGTTTAAGTAAATATATACTAAATAGCTTGTGAAAATAAATCATAAACTAAAGAATATAAATTTATGAGAGTGAGGTTGTTAGTAAGAAGACATACAACAACTATGTTTCACACATACGTCACATCTTTATTTCTTTTCCAATGTGTACGTTTAGAGTTTTCCTCATAAACTTACGCAAATTGATGTAAAAAAACCAGTGTGATTGATTCGGTTTTAAAATATGCTTAGAAAGTGATTTTCAAGTGAAAACACATATCCTTCCAGTATTATTTACCAAAATTGCTTGTAGAGTTCAAATTTCAAACTATGTGTTTTCATCCGTAAAAGAGTTGGAGGGTAATTTATACTAGTGAAAGTCATTGTTAATAAAAAAGAAATATATTTGATTTAGTTAAGCATGAATTCTTCAAACAATAAACTCGTAAATATTTGGCTCCATTTATCTTATCAATAAAAACTTCTATCCATAGTTGATTTCAAGCACAAAAATCTAAGTAATTAACTCTATTTTTCTATTGGCAATTGTAATTTAATTTAATTCGACACACATTCTCTAGTTTTATGATGTGTCTTATATCTAAGTTCACTTGACATTGTATGTTTAGGCTTGGAGTCTAACATTATCTAAACCTTTTGATATTTCATTAGTATATTAACTTAACAGTTAAAAAGTGATCAATTTTACATCACTAAAATCACAATATGCTTGTAACTATAAAAGTAAAAGCAACCTCCATTAAAAATGATTTTTCAAACATAAATGATTTTGAGTTTGAATGAAACATAAAATGAATTAAAAGACAACCACCTATCAAATTTGGGAAAACAATATTTTTTTCTTCAATTTCTTGTAATAGTCATCCATATTAGATTAACTTACCTTTTTGAGGATTACCTTACTTACAACCCTATCTCGAATTTTGATTCAAAAGTCTTAATTTTAGATAAATTTATGATTTTGAAGTGTTTTAATCTTAAAGCCGTAAAATTACGTTAAAATTCATATAATTATCTTGAAAACAATGTCAATACAGTAAGAATTATACATCGTACTCAAATAAATTTCAATTATTCTCTTAAAAGCGGATAAAAAAAAAAGTGAAAATCTCACATCCATCAGAAAAAAAATGTGGAGAAGTATAACACAAACAAATTAATAAATAGAGATTGAATAGTTTTGAATGGTTGAAAATTAAGAGTTATTTTATTGGATGGATTTAATTATTTTTTACAAGTATTATATGTTTGAAACATATGGATGAAATTAAATTTAATTGAGGAAATAAAGAGAATAAAAAAGAAAAGAAGAGGGTGTGTATAAGAGGCGGAGGGTGGTGCGTGTGAGGGAGGATAACGTGTAGAGAAAGTGATAAAATAAAAGCAATGGTGCAGCCTCAACAGCCACCTGCCACGTGCCCTTCCTTCTCCGTTTCTTATGGACTCCTCCTATCTATAATTAACAAACACATTACATTACATTACACCAAATTAATTCAATCAAAACCCTTTCTCTTCTTTTATATAAAGAAAGAAATAAAAACAGAGATCAACTATTCTCTTCTTTCTTTGTTTCTGTTATCTTATGTTATGTGTTCCCTTAGATGAAAACTTCTTCTGTATGGACATCCCTCAGATCTGCCATCTCTATTCTTAAAGGTCAGCTAAAACCTTATAATATATATATTCATATATCCACCCTATTTTAGTTCCTCTTTTATTTTTCATTTTTATGTTTTTGAAAACAAACCACTAATCACAAAAACAATCCTTCGAGTACTGATTTTTCTCAATGACAATGAACTCTCTCGTCTTTTTGTTATTGGGTACTTTTGTTTCTATAGACTATATAAACAAGAAAGAAAATTAGTTTTTGTAATTTTATATTCAATCCTTTTGTTTTCTAAAATAATCTTTGAATTACAATCCAAACATAAAATAGAAAAGGTTTTTTAGTAGTATTTCTTTTGGATGACATTATAAAAAAAGAATATTTTTAAAAGAAATATTAAAACTATTTACAAAGTATTTAAAATAGCAAAATATTGAAATTATTTATAAAGAAAACATACTAAAATTTATCAAACTTATCTTTTTCTTTTTTGTTATAACCTATTAAATTAACCAAAATTATTTTAGATAATGCCAAATGGGTTTAGAAATATTTCCGGTGGACGTCGTCGTCCACCGAACAATATGCCAAAAACCTTGGATAAGAAAAGAATATATTTTAAACATATTGGTGAAATATAATTCACTAAAAAAAAGTTTAAGAAACTATTATACAAAATTAAAATTTTAGTCACATTAAACATAAAATTCAATTGTATATCAATCTTGATCCAAAAAACTATTACACGTAAAATTCAAAATTAAAAACAAACAAACAAACAAATCTAAAAGTTTCAAATATAATTTAATTAATGTTAAGTATATTAGATTTTGCTTGTGGGTTTTGATCTTGATATGTGTGTGGATATATATATAATACAATGTGTATTTTAATTTGATTTTATTAATTTTGGTCACACACAGGTAGAGAGAGATCATCATCAAAAAAGAACAAGGCTAATGCAAATGCCTTATCCAACAAGTTAAACCTTAACGAAGAATACCAAGCAGCCTTTAGAACAAACTCTTACGTTGAATTCACAGCAATAACCAACAACACATCATCACCATCGTCATTAATATCATGTCTTCTCGAGCCAGATCAAGATATGCTTCTTCACAACATCACCTCCAATGGCGGCCATGTCCACGACCATGATCTTTTAATTCAATATTTCCAAGCTAGCTTTGAAGCTTTCGAAACTTGCCAACTTCTTCTTCAAGCTTTGAATCAAACTAAAATCAATCACCACATTCTTGTCAATGCTACTGTCAAGCTTACTACAATGGCTTTAAGGGCGGGCGATGACGACAATGGTAATCATGGCCGTGTTTATGGGGAGGATGATCCGTTAATATTGTCTTCTTTTTTCTCTCGTTTGAAAAACCCTAATTTCTCCATTCTTAATCAAATTGGGAGTCGGTTTCTTGCGTTGCATGAATCTCATTCTGAGTTGTTGCAGAAACTTGCAAGCAAGCAGAATGAAACTCGAAGAAAGTTGAGGTAAGTTTAAATTGTAAATTTTAATTAGGTCCTACCGGTTGAAGAGTTTTGTTTTTTATCGATCTTGAACTTTTAAATTTGCATGTCAAATATAATTATGGACTTTAGTGTTTTAAAAAAAATTCAACAAGTTCTTAAATTTTTTTAGTGTTTTTTTAAAAAAATACAAGTTCTTAAACTTTTAATGGTAAAAAATTCTTACTTTTTAATTTTGATTTCGATCTTGAACTTTTAACTTCTAATGGTTGTGTCTTGTGAGGTAAACTAAAAATTCATTTTACGTTAATCAAAATAGATAAAACATCGATTACTATTTTAAATATTGATAGTTGAATAATGGCCGTAGCCTTGACAGCACATGCAATTGTTTGAACTAGAAGTACGTAAAAAGAAACTACTACCCAATTTGCGCAACCTTGCATTGTTTTAAATCTTTTGGATCAAAGTAAATATTAAACAACATATATTGATCATAATATATTCTAAACCAGGTTGAAAAGAATAAGGAAGAGAGTAGCCAAAGGTTGTTTATTGATATCAAACGCGGCGGTTCTGGTGGCTCTACTACTTCTGGCTTTGCACAGTCTCGTGGGCATCGTGGCAGCGCCCGGGTTATTGATTGCTTGCTTTGTGGGCTTATTGAAGAAGAAGGTTAAGAGAGATTATAAGCTCCCTTTTACGCCGGAGACGTCTCTCCAGCAAATGGAGATTGCAGCGAGAGGGACGTATATTACGATGAATGATTTGGACACGTTGAGTCGGATGGCTGCCAGGCTTGACGTGGAGGTGGAGCATTTGAGAGCAGTGGGAGAGATGTGGATGAGAAGCAGCAGATCAAGGTGTGAGATATTGAAGGAGTTTGTCGTAGAAGATGAAGCCATTGTTGAGCAAATGAAGGAGCTTCAACAACATATATATTTGTGTTTTCATACAATAAATAGGTCTAGAAGGCTTGTTATGGATGAAACTATGGGAGATATGGATCAAAGTTGTTGATGAATTTTAGGGAGATATTGTACCAATAGAATATTTATTAACAATTAATTAATTTGATTTTCAATAGTGTGAGAGGACCTTAAAGTTATTGTTTGGCTCAGCAAGTATATTCAATTTCTTTTTTGAGATAAACATAAATCCAATAGGTTGGCGTGATCAAATCTCATTTGTGTTGAATCATGTTGCATGCGTCTCTCCAAGGTTTGATCTATCAACTCGTTCTCTTATTTGAATTATTCTAATTGACTTGCATATAAGTTATATTCTTACAATGTTGTGGTATGTTGAATGTATATCACACTATGATATTTAAATCACTACAAAATAATAGAATTTATAGTTTAATTAAACATGCTAGAAGTAAGGTTAATTAAGAGTTTAGTAAGGTTAATTAAGAGTTTTTCACATGCTACATGCTCGTTTCATTTGGAATTCTCATATGACTATTTATAAACCATTCTTTAATTATTATTTTTAAATTATATGCAACACTAATGACTTTGATTATATATGTAATATCGACATTGTTCTCATAACTCGAAATTGCAAGGTACTAAGTGGTACTAAAATGATTTTTCATTTAGTATAATAATTTTTTTAAATATATATTGCTATTAGTTTCTTGTAATTCTATTAGACACAAAATTCTTTTTGTTTTTATACATAAACTTGAGATAGTTTATTGAAATTAGTCCTCATAATCTATTAAATACTTAGAAAGTTCACTAGAGATATTATATAAATATAAAAGCTAAGGTTGATGATGAGTATGTTACATTTACATATTTGATAAAATTTAGAAATCTATTAAATATCCACCTCTCAAACCTAAGTATTCAAGGTTAGAACTTCTATTGCTATTTTTATTCAACTGGTTGTTTACAAATTGATAAGTCACAAAAATAATTTGTGGTAAATAACAATATAAACATCATAATCAACTTTGTTGGTTTTAAAAAAATAGTCCTTCCAAACAATATGACATAATAAATTTATATTATAAATAGATGTTCATCTTTTATATGTGTCAAAATATAACTATCTATTTAGTTGTCTATGTGTCTTAAGACAACACACCATAATTATTGTTCATTTAATTCACCATCTACCTAGGTCTTTCACAGATCTCCTAATTTCACACAAAAAATTTCAAATACTTTTGGGGATAATGGAAAAAGTTAAGAGGTTTTTTTTTTTTTAAAGAATTTTATTTTAGTAATTTATTTATTTATTATTATTGTTATATTATATTTTTCTTTCTATCCAAAATTCTGTTGTGTGCTTCTGATCAATATCACAACAATTTTTACGTATTATTTATCATTTGATGGGAAAGAGTGACAACTTGCTCCTGCCCACAATTTTAATTCATTTATGGTGAAAGAAACAGAGTCAAAAAAAAAAAAAAAAAATCAATATCCTTAATTTACGTTTGAAATTTCAACTCTATTTCCTCACATTTCATTAAAATTTAATATAATGTATTTCTCTTAGATATCTATTTATATGTTAAACCCCAAATCTCCATATCATTGAGTATAACAAACAGCATGATCCAAAAATTTCCAACATAACTTTTATGAATATTTAACTACATAATAAAGATATATATAAAAATCTAACTAGATAAGCTATATTTTCTAAAACTCAATTTATGTGTTATGATATCTCTATTATTAATTTAACATCGTTTAATGACACGTTCCCCATGTTTATTCAACTAATAGTATAGCTTTTTTAATAAGACAATTTTTTAAATATTTATCTAATAGTTAAAACATATTTAACAATTATATAGCATATATTCAAACTGTTATAAAATATAAATTATAAATGATCGATTTAAGGTCAGGTATTTAAATTGGGTTATGATGAAAATGGGAAAATGTGTATTTTTTAAAATTTTTTATTAATGGAGTTTTATTTATAAATTGATGGTAATAAAAAAGTATGAAACACGTGAATAATAATAAATAATAATGGTTAAGATGAAGAAGTGCGAAACTTAGGTGAGAGAGGGAAAAGAGACGTCTCCGCTTCCACAAAACTATTATTATTATTACTCAATTTATTCTTATTATTACCCCTAAAATAATCCTACTTTCCTTCTTGAGAAAAATAAATACATTGTATTGTTTCTATTAAAGTAAATGAGCCTATTTGTTTTAGAATTATTAAATGATTACTTCTTTTTTGTTATATTCAAATATTTAAATTTTATGTTCAAACTAAAAGGTTAGACAATGCGTTATTTCATAATTTTGTTAGTTTTATTTCCCTTAGCTCCTTGTAATATTTGATAAATTTTCAACTCCATGTAACTATTAGGATTTTGTATAGGCTTAATAATCTTTCAATTTTAAATTTTGAATAATAGATTCTGTTTTTAAAAAAATTAAAAGTTTGGCACATGTTAAACATTTCAAATGTTGGAAAGTTAAATGTTAAGTTATGGAAGGTTTTATTAAATAAAAGATTAGAGACATCTATAAGTTATGTTAAAATTAAATATCATTTTAGTTTGCATAATTAAACTATGTTTTTAAAATTATAAAGGAAACTATTTAATACAATAGTTCGATATTTAAAACTAGAATATTATAATTGAAGGAAATGTTAATTTACACATCAAAAGTATATATTGTAACATATAGTTTATATTATATATTGTTATTTAATTTGGTAATCACCATTCTTATCACAAGATTCATTGGAACTTCCACATAAAAAGACTCACATGACCCTTGATGATACGTGTCAGACCACTGACAGCCACCATTCTTTAAAAGAAATTTCATCCTCATTTCTAATTTATAAATATTTTATGAACTAATTAGTACTTACCAATTTCTATTTGTTTTCTAAAATTTTAGTTTTTGATTATACAAAATATCATCTCTCAATAACAAAATTTCAAATCTACCAAGTGAAATCACTTAATTGGTTAACGGGTTGTGGTATCATATTACAAATTTGAAAACATTTAATAAAAGAAACATACTCCAATGGTTTTATTAAAGAAAAAATTAACATTAAAATATTATTGAAAATGTTCGACATGTTCATAAAAGTGTAATAATATGTATATATATATATATAGTGAAAAAATTAATAATATGGTCTTAGTGCCAATAGTTTTGTGGTGCAAAAAAAAAAAGAATAAAAAACGTATAAAAACAAATTCTATATTGATAATAAGAGAAAGTAGATGAATGAATGTAATGTGGAGTTGATTAACTATTGGTGTCCCCTTTCTCGAGAAAAAGGATAAAGTCATGAAAGCAACCAAAAGTAGCGGAAATTAAAACCAAACCACCAATGTCCTTTT
Organism: Cucumis sativus; assembly: GCF_000004075.3. Classification (NCBI taxonomy): domain Eukaryota; kingdom Viridiplantae; phylum Streptophyta; class Magnoliopsida; order Cucurbitales; family Cucurbitaceae; genus Cucumis; species Cucumis sativus. Next base: position 16,874,212 of record NC_026656.2, on the reverse strand, counting down.
CCAATTCTCCTAACCCAACAAACAAAGTAATAAAATGTAAAAACCAATATTAAATTACAACCATTATACTTTCAAAACTAAAAATTAAAATTTAAACTTACTTAAATTTTAAAATCAAACTCGTAAAATCACTAATATAATTTCAAGAATTCAATTTTTATCATATATGAATTCAATTTTTGTAGTTACGGTACGTTTGAACGCTCAATTTTATCACATTTTAAAGTTTAAAAGTCTAGTTGTTATTATTGAAATTTTGAAAGAATATAATTACGGTTACTACATTACTTTATAAATGGTTTTTACAACTTGTCCAAAATAAATATTTCAATTTTTAAAGAGAAAGTATGCAGTATTTTTTAATAGTAATTATAAGAGGTTGGAAGATAAATTTCTTTTTTGTTTTTTTAAGTGTTAAAAATTAAAATAGTAATCATAACAATAGTTTGGATAAAATATACACCCTTGGATATATCATTTGACAACGACTTATTGAAATGAATTATTGATTATTTATTAGGGTATTCAATTATGAAAATAAACATAATAAAAGAATCACACAAAAGTATAATATAGTAATTGGCATGAATTGAACGATTCACATTCTTGTCTTATATGAAAAGAAGAAAATACAATTCTTCAAATTACAAGTATCAATATTTCCCACACACACACAAACAAAACAAAAACTTCAACCCCCTCTTTTTTTCCTATTAAAATAAATAGTATCACATTTTTTCCACACAAACCAAAGCTTTCCAAAACCCACCCCCATTAATTATCACCCCCCAAAAAAAATTTTAAATGAAAATTTATCCATACACATACATTAAATTTCATCTGATCAGCCTGCAGTTCAGCCGAACCTCTTGCCCGGCGCCGGCTATCTGACTCATCTTCACCATGGACTTAACAAAAGCTTTCTCAAACAGATGTTGTTCGTTGGCAAATTTTGAAACCAAAGCCTTTGTTTTTGGTGTTGAAAGCAAAGATTGATCTGATGAAAATATGCTCTTCCCTTCAAGAAGAAGCTTGTAATATGCATTGTCAAATACTGTTGAACTCGAATCCATGGTTGACCCTGCGTTTTTCACCTTGTTTCTCGCTGGACATACCCTACGTAGACTGGCTGCAAAGCTTGAATCCAATGATGGGTCGACATCGAGGCTCGAGTTGAAGTTGTGGATTCGGTTTTGAAATGACGAGCAATGGGCAAATCCAAGAGTGTGGCCTCCTGAAATTTAAATACATTTTTAGTTTATCAACTACTTAAGATTTTAATTAAAACAAACTGAATGATTGAGTTTAGCGGTAATTTAAACATGATGGCAGGATAACGACGACGATCAACCTGAAAGAGCGACAAGATCATGTAAAGAAAGGCCTCTCTGGGAGAAGCTTTGTTGGAGTTGAGAGAAGTTGAATGTGGGAGCTGGTAATTGTCTTGTTTCACTAGCTTTTGAGATTCTTCCATCTTTTCTTCCTTTTGGGACTTCCCAGTGAGGACCTCCCGACTGACACAACATGTTTTCAAAGGTAAAAATCATTCATTCAAATTAAAGAATTATTTTAAAACGATTCTCAATAATTTGATTAGAATAATATAATTACCACAACAACAGCATCTCGAGCAGCAAGAGCTAAGATATCAGCACAAGAAACTACGCCCGGACAAGTAGATTCAATTGCTTTCTTGGCGTTGTCAATGACATAAAAAGCATGGAGAGAGATATTAGGAGGGCCATCTTTTTCAGCCGTGTTCTTCCCCTTGGAGTCGAGAAGTACAGAGCCATCGCAACCCTTCAAAAACGAAAAAAACAAACATCTCATAGTCAATACTTATTACAAAGCCATTCTAAACGAACTCTATAAAGTATTGCTTTGTTTATAATGATTTGGTTTTTACTCTGATGAAACAATCATGGAAGTGCATTCTCAGCAACGCAGCAGGAACGGTCTTGTCGTTTGCAGTGGCTAAGCGAACTTCTCGAGCGACGATGGACTCGAGATTAGGGCATGTGTGGTCATAGTAATGGTGGCTCAAGGCATTGAGAGAAGGAAGAAGCAAGGAAAAAAAGAGGAGAAGAAAGGTGAAGAAGAGACTAGACATGATTTTGAGTAGAGGGTTATTTGAAGTAATGGAATAAAAAATGTTGAGTGGTGGTGATTCGAAAATAAGGAGTGTGAGAGTATTTATATGTATGGAAAAGGGAAGTAAGAGAGTGGTTATGGATGGGAAGATAGTTGTTGGAATGTTTGGTGATCCAAAACCACTGTTTTGGGTGGAGTTGTGATGTTAAAGTTAACTATTTTTAAGGGCCCAACATTAAAAAATGATTGGAATGAGATTGCTTCATAATATAACATATAGTACCAAATTATATACATGCAACATTGGACAAAATTTAACTTAACCATGTTGGCAAGAGTATATCTTTAAACGTCAACAAGTTCAATTATTCCATATGCGTTTGTTGTATTAAAAAAAGGTTAACATTTACAAGCATTTAAATGTAAACCTGAGATACTCTTATAGTTTTATCTCTTTAGTATATATAGATATAAAAGTGTTAGCTATATTGTAATAGACTCTTTTTAAATAATTTTTTATTTTTGTTAAAATTTTAGATCTATTGTATTAAGTTCTACCACACTTTTCAATGCAATTTTTCAGATCGTGAAAATTAATTTCTCTTTTTATAGAGATTTAAAAAATATCAAAATCTCTTAAACTTACACTTGAAATTTAATATTAAACTATTAATTTCATTCTATCTTATTGGATTATAAATTTTCTAAAAAAAAAAAAATGTTGATATGTAATCATAAAATTAAGAATTAGGATATAATTTGATAAAAACAAGAAGAAAAAGTCAAAGTGACTTTCCATGATTTGCGTAAATCAACCCTTGATGTAAAAGCAACCAATCTATACTATTGGATGAGCTATTTTAGTCTAAATATATTTGGCTTAATTCATGTAATTTTAATTATTTAGTTTTAGTATCTTAAAGTTAAAGTAACGTTAATATTTATAATATTATTTAAAAATTCTATATTTTAAGACCGATAACTAAATAGTTATCAAACACGACCGAAATCAAAATAGAACAAATAGAATACTTTAAAATAAAACAATTAAACTAAAATGAAAGGAAAAGGAAGGGGGTAGTTAAGCAGTCAAATAATCACTTTTATAACGACTCCTCAATGTCCACAAACTCCAAACTTCATTATTCATAACAACTAATTATCAATTATTAATTATTGGATTTGATAAAACTTAGACAACATTACATTATTACTCCATATCTTCTTCTTTTTTTTTTTTCTTCTCTCCCCTGTATTATATTATACACCAAACTATATAAATTATTAAAGTTGCGTTTACTTTTTTCCCTCCTTTCTAAAAAATGATTGACCACATTCATGTCATTATATATATATATTGAAATTTAAATGTGTCATAATATATATAAGGAAAGAAGTTAGATACCAATTAATTTAGTAGAGAAAGTTCCTTCAACTTTATACTTTTTTTTATGTTGAATACGTAAGAAATGAAATAATGCTAATATTAGAAGTTAATAACTTAATGGTAAAACGATCCCTAAGTTCAAATCCTACTTTTGTATTATTTTCTATTTTATTTTGACTGAACTATAATGTTTCTCTCTATATGTATATAGTGATTAGTACACATTGCTAATGATTAGATTAAGTGGTTGTTTGGGATTTCAAAACTCTCAATTTTATATTTACTATTTGCTACACTTTTTTTCTATTTTTGTTAATTTAAAATATAAAGAAAAGAAATAACACTAGAATATCTAAAGAAATGTACTGTAAAATTATAATATTGGTGTGTTTCTTGTGAGTGGGATTTACTTGATTTGACGTTGTCGATATGATTTATAGCATTTTGTTAGATTATAAACAAAGACTATCTTGTATTGTACAAGAGTTACGATAAATAAGGTTAGATTTTTGTGACTATGACTACTACAAATAGTTTTATGATATAATCATAATATGATAAGGAAAATAAATGGGAAGAGAATCGAAACTTGAGTTTGCACATGTAGTTGAATTCCAAATATATACACTAACCAGATGATCAAACTTTTGGTTGATTGATATAAATGAATAAATTCTAAGATATAATAATCTTCCAAAAGGAAGCGAGAAGAAGAACAAGCAAACAAAACAAGAGATACAGACCCGCTAACCAAAGAGAACAACAATCTTTCTCTCTTGTAAATGTAAGAGAAACCCGGCCCCAATCATCAATGATACCGATCTTTAAAATTAAGCATCATAACTACTTACTTCTCTTGGCGCAGTCTCATGCCAAGTTGGTACATTCCTAAAAGATCAAAATGCTATAACTATCATATGATGTCGGTTATCAGCAAATCACAGTTCTAAGATCAAGCTTTGCACACAAACCTACAGCCTCTGATCTCTCACAAAGTGCCATCTTCTTCTTCTCTTGGTACATCTCTAATAGATTGGGATCTTCTGAAAGATACTTCATCACAAACTTCTCTAAGAACTTATGCTCGGGACTATTCAATGCACTGCCAACACTCTTCCTCTTGATAAAACCTTTTGATATCAGGTGCTGAAGGATAGACGACCTCGGTATCAGCCTCTTTTCAAGACTAAAATTGAGCAAAAGTGAGTACTTGGAAATATCTTCCCATGTCCAGTCCCATTTGATCACAAAGAAATCCAATGCCCTCTTTAAATGCTCCTCGGACGAATTCATGACAAAGGGTTTCTTGAGAAACATAGATTGAAACTGCTCGTCTGACCACCCAAAACTTCTAAAAAGATGCAATTTCGATAACCATTTGTCCTTGCTCATCGATGAAAGTGTACACAGCCCATGAATAAACATCAAACTCGAAGGATTGAACCCCCTTTCCCTTGTCTTCTCGACAATGTCAGTAAACCATTCCACATCCCTGGAGAGTGCAATCGGGCGCATCCAAAGCAGTTTAGCAATGTTGGAATCGAGCACTCCATTAGCTCTCAATACTTCGATATTAGGAGCCACGAATTCAGAAAATGTGTGCAAAACACGAGTCCTATGTGCAGTAGAAAATAGCGAAACAATACAATCAGTAGACCCAAAGAAATTTATGAGAAAATCAATACATGGAACAATCTGCTTGTCCAGGCTCCTACAGAGAATCAATGGGTCCCTATCGATTACGTCGGCGAGAAAGTTGCCAGATATGCCGTTTCTGGAGAGAAACTCGAACTTGGGCTTGAGTGTTGTGTCGGGATTGGCAAGGAGGAGACTGGGTCGTCTGCTAAAGATGCTGGCAATGTGGGAGGGTGTGAATCCATAGGCGTTAAAGAGTGCAAGAACGGAGTCGGGATGCGCGGTTGGTTTGAGACGGATTTGCTTGGCAGCGGCGAGAGCTGAAGCCTTGGAGAGGCCGATGGTGTGGATGAGGTAATCGACAGTGGGATCGTTGGTTGATTGAGGGGTTTGAGAGAGAGAAGAAAGGAATTTGAGGCCAATTGTGGTGTTGTTGTGTGTGAAATCCCGGAGATCTTGAGCAAAGAGACGTAGTAGAGAAGGTTTGAGTAGAAAATTGGTCATAAAGAGGTTTGGGTGGGCATGTATCCACCGACTGCCGAGTGCTACTTGTGACGATTGGGGTTCTGTTGAACACAGTAGTTCCTACAACCCTAAACTTATTTTAACCATAAAAACAAACAAGTGAAGTGTTAATAACTATTACACCCTAATAAATATTTGAAGCAAATAGACCAACTATTTGGGCTTAACTTTGCTCGACTTTGGCCCAATTTCTTAGGCATCTACTTGTTTGGGCTTAAAAGCCCATTAGTTGCAAAACCACTCATTATACTTGATAACCATTTACCAATAATAATCAAACATAAAACTAACATTTAAAAAGTTTACAAATATAGCAAACTGTCGCTGATGGACTTGTATCTTTAATAGATTTGTATGATCTATCTATGATAGACTGATATTTATAACATTGTCTATTGGTGATAGACTTCTATTATTGATAAAATTTGACAAATTTTGCTATATTTGCAATTTTTTAAAATGTTGTTATATACTTAATTATTTTGCATCTAATAGTTAAATTTGTAACTATCCCTAGTTTCAAACGAGAGATAAGAATTATAATGTCAAAAAAAAAAAAAAAAAAGAGAACAAACTCAAAAATTAACCGATTATATCCTTTGTATACAAAAATTCTTTTTCGTGAAATACACTATATTTGCATAGATAAAAATTGATACATAATTTCAAAGAGTATTTGTAAAAATCCTCAATTTTGAAAAATATTAAATAATTTTTTATTTTCAAAGTAAATAATATTACACTAACATCACCTAGATTTATATATGCAAATTATACACCATTTTAGACTTTTAGGTTTAAATCAATTAATTAACTATGCATTTCTATAATTCATAATATATATAGTAATAACTATTTGAATTCAATTTTTTTCTGTCATCCTAAAATATTGGCTAATATAATTTCATAATTTTACCATTTTTCCTTTCATAATTTTTTTTAATATTTATTAATATTTCATTATACAATACATATTTTTCATATTTATAATAACAAGGTGGAGTTAGATTTTATAACCTCCACTAAAATTATTAATTTGAATTCTTTTAAATGATCATATTCCTAAAATAATGACAAACATAAATTCAACATCTTCGAAATATTTATATTTCAAAATATTTATAAAATAAATTTGAATTTAAATACCTCCAAAATATATATGGTTTATAACAATTTGAATTTAAAATTTTATCATTCCCTAAAATCGTGTTAATTACCATTACCATTTATTTTATTAAAATAAATTCATTCCTAAAATAGTGATATTTAGTTCCGTTGATATCTCTCAAATAATGCAAACATAAATTCAACCTAACTACGATTATCTACATATCTTATTAAAAATTATATCATCCCTAAAATCATATCATGTTATTTGGTTGACATCTTCAAATAATGGCAAACATAAATTCAAGATTTTGGATTATTTACAAAATATTTATAAAAAATTTAAATTTAAATAGCTCCAAAATATGTATGGTTAATAACAAATTAAAGTTAAAGTTTTATCTTATCTAAAATCATGCTAATTTGTTGATTTTTATTTTTTTTTAAATTATTTTATTGTGCCAATTGTATTGAATAATTATTTTGAGACATGTTTTTAAATTATGTTTATATTAACGTGTGATCCACAATTTTTAAAATCTTATAGTCACTCATTATACAAACATATTCCAATCACTCATTATACAAACATATTCAAATCATTTAGTACTATATCACTTCTTCTTTTTTCTTTATTTCATCATATATAATTTTCTCATCGATTGACTTGATCAATCTATTTATTTCCTCATCAGCAACTTATGTGCCCTATTACAATTATGTACACAATTCAGTTTCAAATATATATTCTAAATAGTTTCAACAGGTTATACTCTTCTAAACAGTTTCAACAGGTTGTGTCTTAATCTATATCATGATCATATGTTCAAATACTAATTTTTATTTGCTCATATAATCATATACGTTATCAATCCAAAAACCTTAACATTAAGATGAATTTGTTACAAAACCAACAATAATAAGAATGATTGCTTAAATAGTGTCATTGAATCATAATCACAGTTGTTTAACTAACCAAACTTCATAATAACCAATAGAATTAAGATTTTCCAAACATAGCATATGTCGAGTATGAATGATGTTATAAACAACAAATTTGGGACATACACAAAAAGGTAAAAAATTTGGTCATCAAGATGTAGTATCATTCCCATAGGTATATGATAATTCACATATTCCAAATACAACAGATTTGAATAGACCAAAAAATGAGACATGATATTGAAAATAACACAAATATACTGTATTTTGTAAACAACATTCAAATTTAGTAAATCTTAACTAAATCTGCTATTTTGTTGCGGGACAAAATTGCACCAACATCCCTTATAATAATGACAAATATATATACAATTTTTTTTGTTTTTTTGTTTTATATTTTAAATAATTTATTAAATAATGCATAATATAGTTTTAATAACAATTTGAATTTAAAATTTAGACCATCTCGTAAAATAATGTCAAATATAAATACAACATTTTTCACTTTTTTATATTTTAAAAAATTTACTAAATAATATATATTATATTTTTAATAACAATTTGAATTTAAATTTTAGAATTGTAATTATGCCTCAATGATATTTTTGCAATTATTTGAATCTTCTTCTTTTAGGTTTTATTTGAGAAAAGAAAAGAAAACCTAAAAGAAGGAGATTGAGAAAGAGGAGGCAACCGACGTATGAGACAAACAAAGTGAGGGAGAGTTTTTCTTGCAAACAAGAGAGGGGAAAAGTTTCGACATGAGCAGCAAAAACCATGGGTCTTGTGCCATACCTACAAAAAAGCGCTTTTATCATGTTCTTAAATCCTCTCATGTCCATAACGTTGCAAGATTCCATTTTGAAATTAGAACACATCAACGCTTCATTGATATTTTTTACCCTACTGCCCAAACGATTGATTCTTTGATGCAAATCGACCTTCCAACTGGTGTTGACGTTGGAGGAAGAAATTGAAGGTTTTCAAGGTTTTGAAGCTGATTTGAAGAAGTTGAAGGTTTTCAATGGAACAAATTCTGAAGATAGCAAACATAATATTTTGGAGATTTGGAACTTAAGCGAATGAAAGACCTTTCAAAATTTTCTAGGGTTTCAAAACGTAAAATTAATGGAAAGTTTTCAATGCCTGCACGATTTGAAGGAGATGTGGAACATTTGCAGAGCTTAAGTGAAGCTTCTATCGTGATATGTGTTATTTTTTAGTTTTTGTGGGAAAATTAGATTTTTCATTGGTTTAATTGTGTGTGTGACCTTTTATTTAATTATAATGTAGTTGGGGTTTATTGAACCATTATATTTAGGATTCAAGTTTTTCATCTATTTTTTTTTTTACAGATTTTTCTATTTTGCTATTCTAACAATTTAAAAGTAAATTTTTGCTATTTATAAGTAAACCTCCTAATTTGTCATTTTTCTTATCAACCCTTCAAATCATTTAAAATATTTTTTCCTTCTAATGAACTTGAATTAGTCTAGGAGTTAAGAGTCCCACGACCGAAAGAGAAGGAAGAGGTAACTGCGACTGCAGAATGACCGATAAGGTGAACTAAAAGGAGATATGAGGACTAGAGGAGGACGGAAAAAGTTTTTATCTCTGTATTATGTGATTACTTAGTTACGCTGTAGATTGAGGGACCAAAATTAAACATCTATGAAATATTGGAATTTTAACGTTCAAGTGTGAGACTTGAACTAACTTGACTCAAAACTCAAAACTCAAACTTCAAGTATTAAAATTATAATTAATTAACCAGTGGAAATAGATTAGAGACAAACATAAGATACGAAACACAGTTTAACAAACAAAATAAAGTTGTTGATATATATATATATTATATAGCTTGTTACAAACCAACCTTACAAATTGACTTTAAGAGATAAAAGAAAAAGAAAAACTTTATATGAGTAATTGAAGATACCTATATTTTGAAGCCACAAAAGTAATTTCCTTTAGCTTCTTATTACTTTCCTCACACAAATTCAAACTTCCATCAGTTAGGAATAATGTCGTGGATCTTTTTCATAAAAACGGTAACCAGATAGCTGAAATTAAGATGGCGGGCTGCTTCCGTAGATTAAAAAAAACCACTTGGGCACGCCTCTGCCAATCCGATCACCCCTAAACCCACGATCCTAGACCCGAGCGGGGTCTTAATTTCCTCAGCTGAATTGGACCTTGCTGGCAAATGTTTGGCCAAATCTCCAAGATGAAGGCACAACATTGTTGAAAACTTGGACTTGCCCATCACTTGTGGTGACCTTGAAGGACAAAGATTGGCCATTTAGATAGGAATTGGATTGCCAATTGGCCCCCCAATTCCTTGACATTGGGGTCCAATTGCTTGATTTAGAGCCTTTAATAGACACTGACTTGATGTCACCCGCTCCTCCCACGTTGGTTATTAGAACAAGTTCAAAATAATCTCTTCCATTCACTGTGAATCTTACACCTCCTCTCTTTTTGCAAGGAACCCTGTATCATCATCAACCACATTCAAACTCATTTATGTTACAACTATATACAATATATTGTTTTTTGTTGGAGTATGTTCTTATTTTGGTCCATAAACTATGAAGTTTGTTTTATTAATTTTTGTGGGCTAAGCTTTCAGGTGTGTAATTTTTTTTTCAATTATTTTGAGAGTGTTGTTATTATATTAATATTTAAAATATAGAGAACCAATAATACCCACCACAATTCATTTTAGGTGAATCCAATTAAAATTCCCATGGTTAAAATTCATAAACTTGTATGTTTTTAAAAAAAGAACATCTAAAAAGTTTACTAATACAAAATTGAAATTTAAAGACGAAATTTGGCTCCTTGTATTCACCATATTTTAAAAATTAGATTCCAATTGTTTTAGATTGAATTCTGATTTAGGTCACATGGCTGATGGAGCATCTTACGTTGAAAACTCACATTAAATGTTTAAGAATCTTTTAACAATTAAAACAAAAACACCAAAGTGAAAAGACCAAATCGACCCAAGTTAAAAAGTTAAAAGTTAATAATATACCTTTGGTAGAGGACAGGGATGATTCCGCCCCTGTAAATGCCGATCTTCTGCCAAGCAGGCTGAGCCATGTCGAAATGCTTAAGCGGAGGGTTACACCACCCTCCATTGTTGTTTGGTAGAGCGTAGTTTGGTGGGCAGAAATTTGTTGCTGTTATCGTCACTGATGCTCCTTTAATGCACCACCGTGGATCTGTCTTGTAATCGCATATGATCTTGAAACACTGACCGCACGATGCTCCGTCGTTGAACAATGCTGTGCTCAGCGCTGCTGTCCTCGTCCCGTAACCCGTCTGGTATAAGTTTCCATACCCACAAGCTCCACCTACATATTCACATATGTAAACACAATGAAAGTTTAATTAATATTGTGCTTTTCTACATAGAAAAGACAATGGTATTAATCTAAAGTGCACTTTCCCGTAAGGGTCGTTTTTTAATTTTAAATTACAAAATTTAAGATTTTTATTTCTTACCAACAAAATTGTAAATGTAGCAAAAATATATAAATATTATATATTATCTCATACCATTGTTATTGTCTTTATATAACAAGTTATAATATATCTTAAGAAAATTAAATTAAATATGACTAAATACATTTGATTGTTCACCTTTTAGAAAACCAATGTTCATGATTTTTTTTTCTTTTACTTTAAATTTTGACGATTAGAAAATATGTAGACTTGAGTATGGAAACACGAAAGAGAAACTTTATTGTAAATGATATATAATATTGTGTACTTACCCATTGTTCCAGAGGCATCGCTCTCGCCATAGAAGGTAGCATGGGCGGGAGCCCATCCCGAGGCGGTAAATGCATTGACAAAAAGGAAGAAGAAGTTGGATAGAGCAAGAAAGAAGGCAAATGCGAAAGGAAGTTTCTCCATTATTAATTGCCAGAAAGAGAGAGATAGAGTTTTTGAAGAAGAAGAAGATGATGAAGAAGAAAGGATGGTTTAGGAATTGAGAAGCAAATGAATGTCTTAAATAAGAACCCTAAATCCCCCAATCCAACAACCTCACATGTGACCTCTGGCAACTGCAAGCAAATTGTTGTCTCTTTTCTTTTCTTTCTGAAATATATTACAAAAATATATGACTATCCTTTTCAAATTTGTTGAGAATTTTAAATCATGTATTTTTGTTTAAAAGGAATGGTAAAATGATGGGTTCACCCTTCATTAGTTAAATCTTATAATAATATATAGTTTGAACGATCAAACATCGATAACAAATTTTAGAAAAATTGTATGGATTTATTTTTATACGTGTGGAATAACCTTATTATTATTATTTTATTTTTTTTTGTCATTTTCACAAATAATTCTCTTTCTCATTTTTATAAGTGTTTCAATATTTTAATTACCTAAAATTTTATCCTTTGTATATCAACTAATAGTTAACTCCATTTGAATATTGTTTAGAAAGTAATATCAGTTGTGGAAATTATGATTATGATGATCATAATTGGAAAAAAAATAAAATGTAATATAAATTGGGAAAATGTATAAATTGAAAAGGGAAAATATGATTTGAATCATTCCCACGTTGTGTTAAGGTGTTGAGAGAGGAAACTCACATGGCCTCACCAGCAGGAAAGCCGTGAATAAATCAAACTCTCCACCTCACTATTTATTTTCATTCTAATTTTTTAATCAATTTTCTTTTCTTTTCTTTTTTATTAATAATATTGAAGTTTGGAACTCTTTTAAATTTTCTTATCATACATATATAATAATATTTCATAGACAATCCCACATGAACATTGATAAATGAACGTGATATTATAACCCTAATCATTCAAAACATATAAATATGTATATCATATTCACATGCCAAATTTTGACATATATACCAATTCACATACCCACTAATGATTTTTAAATTTTGTAATTGGATATGATGAATTGATGATCACATTCATTAACAATTTTTTTTGTAATTATTTTCAATGATTTTATGTCAAATATAATTTTTCTCATTTTAGCTTGTGATCAGTTTATTCAAAAGGTAATAGTGTTATTTAGCTAAATTAATAATATATATATATATAGTGGAAATTTGATAAGATATACATGATAATTTAGAGTAGGGCACTATGATTTTTAAAGTATTTATCAATCAAGTTGATATAGTTGAAAACAAAAAAATAAATAAATTAGTGACTTGTGTTGTATTCATTCCTAAAATAAGCTACCTTAAGTTTTTTTTTTTTTTTTTTGTTAATGCAAAAGTAAGTATAGTTGACTAAGATGAAGTTTGAATAAAAGTCTATGATTCTTTCAACTCTAATTGTTTGATTTTTACAATTGAAACCATCTATTAGATTTTATTATTGAATGATTAGTATTAACCTTGTTAATTTAGCAAAAATGAAAATGGTTGAATTGAAGAGAAATTCTCCTTTTTATCCTCAAATTTAGAATTGAGATTGCACTCTAGCATATGGAATTTTGAGTTTAATTTTGATTTGCTCTATTAGTTTTAAGTTCTTATGCTTTTACTCTCAAGTTTTAAATTCAATATTCATTTGGTTAAATGGTCGGTTTCACTATCTTACAATTTTACTTTATAGTTTTTACTAAGGCTCACTTCAATATTTTACTTTATGATTTGAAATTCGACAAATACTAACGATTGAAAGTGAATTTTAAGTTGTAAAAGTAGTAGAAGTCTCTCAAACCAAATTAAAAGGTAACATTTTGAAATTTAAGATTTTTTTTTTTAAAAAAAGTAAATGATATATCTTCAACCTCATCAAAAAAAAAAAAAAAAAAAAAACTATAGTACCCACAATAAGTACATATTAAATACATGTATCTATATGTTACGAAATTAATCATAGTTATATTGATCAGATAGATGGTTGATTATATATACATATGTATTATATATTTGATTGTTTTCTATATATATATATAATATCCACCGACCAGAAATTCGTCAGAAATTTGTGAGGGTAGATTTGGAAGTATATGTATATGAATCATAACATTCAAAGGAAAAATAAATAAATAAAAAGGGAATTAAGTTAGTGATGGAATGAAAGGGGAGATGGGTAGAAAGTTAAGTTAATTAATGAAGTTTAGCATGTGATTATTAGATAATCCAAGATCCAAGGAGGACCATATAAGCAAAAAGGGACAAATACTATATATATAAAATTACTCATTACATATGCCCAAACTACACATAATTTGATGCCTTCTTTGATTCATACACGTTAACTTCCAATTGTCGGTTAAAATATATTTTCGTTCATATAGTCACCATATATTTTCAAGAAATTATCTTAAATCAAGTTTCTACACATACTAATTTTTTCAAATTATTTTGTTGTTTATTAGCATTTTCAATAACTATTCATATTTCGTCACTTTTGATGGACTAAATTTAAAATAATTTATCAAAAGAAAACACTTCAAATATATTAAACCATAATCTAAATTACATTTTTTCTTCAAATCTATAATTCCATGTTAAGGTTATGTGTAACTAAACATCATAATTTGCTACAACGCACTTTCTGTTTTTATTATTACCGTCTTACTTACTAAACATTTTTTCCTTATTATTAAAGTACTTATAATCTAAACATCTATTAGAGACTGCCAAACTTATTTCTTTTCATATTTCATTTACTCTAATTATAAAATGGGTTTTTTTTGTTCTTTCTAAAATTTGTTATTCATTTAATGTTGTTATTATTTAATATGGTAAGAATTTAAATGCACTTCCCATTTGAATAGGTCAACAATGACACCTCCAAAAATAATAAAAATAACAACAACAACAACATTTTAAAGATATATAAAAATATCAAATAGAACTAACTACGAAAATTCAACGACCGAAATACAATTCAAAGCAAATTATTATATAAATCCATATGATATAATAACGATAACAATAATAATAATAATAATAATAATAATAATAATAATAAAAGATTTGTGTATAATTTAAGTAAGAAATTTAAGATGGGAGTAATAAAGAAAAAAGAGAAAATGATTGAAACAGTGGCAATGCACATGGCAAAGGAATATCAGATGGGTTTTTGGAATTGTTTAATTATAATTAAAATAATAATTAATATTATAAAATAAATAATAAATTGAAATCAATAAACTTAAAGGTTGAAAATGGGATCTCCATATAATAAGGGTTATTTTTAAATTGTATTTTTTTGGTGAAAATGTCAATGGTAGTTAACACTTAACATGGTTTGCTAATTAAATTAGAACCATTGCTTGTAATAACAATTTATATATGTGGTTTTAAGTCGAGGATGCACATGGCCTTCTTCCTTAAAATCATCTAAATATCAAATTACACATTAATTTCAGAGCTTGACTTCCCTTTTATTTATTTATTTATTTATTTATTATTATTATTAATTGAACTTATTAAAAAAATAATTAGGTAAACAAGTATGAAATCAATATATCGGGACGAAAACTAGTCGTCTTACTTTACGGATCGTACATGATAGAATAATTAAATGTAATTTAATTCGATAATAAGTACATGTTAGGACACTTAGATCTAACTTGATCTAGAAGAACTTTTTGTACTTTTAACGAACATCTACTTGCTAATAACTTAACCATGGTTTAATTGATTAAGATATATATGTTCTTATAATGATCGTTTTTCATATTCTCGTAACGAGCACGATATTAATTTGGTTAAGTTCTAATGATTGTAATTTTTCTTATCGATTTTAACTTAAAATATCGCGTATCGATAGACTATACATTTCAAATTACATTTTTGTAGTAAGGAATAATGATTTTTCTTTGTTCTAGCTAACGTTAGAAGTAGAACATACTACTATCTTTGACGCCCTTGAATTAATAGTTCAATATCGTTAAGTTGACATGATTGGTTTTGACTTTTAATCTCCTCAGATTTCCTCCCATGTTAACATGTTTGAGTTTACTTGGATTCTACCTTTTAAAAATCACGTACAAATTGGAATATTAGTTTTATTTATATATCCAAGAACTTTCTTACTTTTAATTGAAAAAATATTCGTAGCAAGCATAGATTAATTGAAATGGAGAGGTTTGTGGTTTAAATTATCTTCTACCACATTTTTTAAATGAAAAGACGAAAACTACAAAGTTAAGCTAGATGACTATATAACTCAACTGATGTAAAACATGTCCAAAAGGTAGGAATTGTGGAACTTCGTTTTCACGTGAGGGTGAGAGAGTGAATGAGTAGAAGGAAGAGAGGACAAAAAGGAAAGTGAAAGTAAGAATGAGAAACAAAAGCCAAAAAGTAGATGAGGATGGTTGCTTGGTGGTACACATTTACATGTGTGCCAATACTTGCCTGTTTGGATAAGACCATTGGTAACATCAAGGGGAAACCCTTAATTAATTTTTTAAAGAAAGGGGTGCAATTGAAAGACAGTGAAGTTGAAAAGGTTGTGGGTTCTGTGTCAGAACTCACACATGTTTCCTAAAGTATTCACTCTCCTTCTAAGTTCTACTTACTTGTAGGCATGTGCCCAATGTCTTCTTCTCTTCTTCAAATCACATTTTAATTTACTCTTTCTTCTCCTACTTTTTTTTAAGTTTGTTTTATGTTCCATTTCCATTTAGTCTATAAGAGAGTGTTTGAAGGCAAAGAGTTGATTAGATTATTATCTTATAATAGTATGTATTTAAGGTATAAACTATTTTAATTCGAGAAAGTAGATGTAAACATTGTAACAAATAATAAAAAATGATAAATATAAAATAGTAAAGACGTTAATCGATTGAGTTTTGAAATAGCGTTGGACTCTAGTTAATTGAAGAGTATAAAATAGATTTATTGTAGTGAAAGGTGATTATTATAGTTATGGGTTATGGGTTACCCTTGCCCCAAACGCACTTTCCAAGTTCTAAAATTACTAAGATTTTACAAGTGTTGTTTTAGTTTATCCTTAAGTTTAACTGACGATCAGTCAATCCGACCCTAAAATGTAAAAGCTAAAGTGGAAGGGCCTAATAAAAGTTTTACTTTTTTTTTTTTGTTGTACAGAGAACAAAAGCATTTCCCCCTTAAAATTATGAACCCCTTTCAATAGGAGGAAAGAATTTCAGCTAACTTCCATAATTCTTCAAGCAACTTCAATCATGTAAATTAAATATTGTCCATGATTTTTGTTCTTACTCTTTTGTCATTTCTTTATTCCTAAACACCTTTATCTTCACTATAGGCCAAAGCATGTTTGTGGCATTGCTTCCTCAAATGCAACTTAGAAAGCCAACAAGATGATGCTCAAACATTAAACCATTTCCTTTAATGATAACTTCCTCCCCTCCCCCTACCAAAAATGTCCTCGAAGAACCTCTCTAACAACCTCCTATGCCTCATAGGGAACAAGACCCGAAACTAAGACCAACAACTGCATTCCACACCACAATGGGTGATAAAAAGGCATATATATATAAGCTTACAATGGATATAGTTAACAGTGTCCAAACCACGAGCAGCCTCCAAATAAACCTTCAACCACATCCTTAAATCAATTATTAGATAGATGTTTTATGGATACATCTTAGAATGATTTAAATTGGATTCAGCTCCATGCGAATGTATAATGCTTACCTTAACTAGTTAAGAGATTCACACACTCAATGAAACACAAAACATTATTCCACGATGATTATCTAATTTTGTAATGGGTTTTGACGTAACATGATAAGATGAATTTATTCGTACTCATATGATAGAGTGTGGTGGAAAGCCAACACCATGTCCTAGTCTTACTCTTAAAACGCAACGTAAGGCATTGCCACAAAATATTTTATCCTCGGATATTTTGATTCGTTTGACTATAATATTGATTTGTTTCCATGTGGCTGTTGATGGTCCCATGGTCCATAGTTTTCCTGTATCCAAGTGGTAGAGCGTCCACCTAAAGATTAGGTAAGCTTGATCCAAAACTCAAGACTTAAAAGTTGAATAATTGCAATGTGAGAGTACTTTTAAGGTTGATAAACCAAGTATAGTAACATTTTTAAGAAAGTAAAATCTATCAACAAGTGATAGAATCTATTGTTAGTTTATCACTTTAAGTATTTGATCTAAATCTTGATATATCTGCAATTTTTTATTGTGTTACATCCAATACTTTAGATCTAATTATAGTATATTTTTGATCAACCAATCAGATCTCATGTTGATAAAAAATCATCTTTTAAAATGAACACCAAACACATGAAGTTAATAATCCCGTGCCTAATAGACCTAATCTTTCAAAAGCTCGAAGCTATAGTTAAATTTTTGTGGTTCAATTTTAACGTTTGTAAATATTTTTTTAAAATAATAAACTGAGAGGGGGCCTAATTACATTTCTAAATTTTGGAATTTACAAAATCAAAACGATACATGACATTAACAAAATTTCGACTTAGTTGGCGTGATGGGTATAAGAGCTAGATAAGCCCTAATCGCATCAAGGGTTCGTTGGTTTTTAACTAGCCATTGACTATATTCTATGGTTAAGAGCCTAAGACCCAAGTTAAAAAGTTAAGAAGTTGTGAGATACAATAGAATTGTTAGTAGAATATTTGTATGGTTACTAGAAGGAGCATATTAGTAAATAGGTACTAAGTTTACCATAGAACTTTCTTTGGGCGAAGAGGGTTGAGAGAAAGATGTGAAGAATTTTGGAGAAACCAACCCTCCCAAAAGGCCAGATTATATGGTTACTTCTCTCATAATATTATTATAAGTCAGATTATCTTGTTACTTTTCTAATATTAATACATAATATTTCCATATAATATTTGAGTGTTCTTGAGCTTTTCTGGGTGTTGTTCTGGTGGTATCTTAACAAAATGAATATAACTCAAAAACTACATCTCTTACCCAGCAGACATGCCGTTTCAAGGCTATATCTCATCTCATTCTCACTCGCATTCAATCGAAACCAATAAATCACCTAAGTATTTGAACATACAACCTCTAGTAGGTATCACTCAGAGACTTGGGTCTTAGGCTCTTAACCAGTGGTAAGTCTTCTTGAGGTTTATGTCATCTCACAACTCAATCTCATCTAACTGAAGGGCAAAAATCAATAAACTAACTGGACATTCGCTTCGATGAACTCGGTAATGAAAGAAAGCTCAAGTTACCTTGATTTTGATTTTCTATATTGAAGGTCTGCATAACAATGTGGCGGAGATTGGAAGAAGAAGAAAAAGCAGCTGGGTGAGTAGTAAAGCCCCATATGAAATAACTAAGCCAGTGAGATATATATTGCTTCAAAACAAATAGAGAAAGCCACTGAAAGCATCCTTGGAATACTTCAAACACAATCTATGTCCATCTTACACATTACTAGACAACTGCATAACAATGAATATTTCACTAGCAAGAGTCGTTTTTTCACATAACCAATCAAGACTGGCTAACCTTTACCTGGGAGAATGGGTTATCACATAAAAGCCAAGTCCGTATACCTTCCAAGATTAGATGCTCTCCATCTACAAACCATATAGATATTTATATAGTAATTAAAGATGTGTGGCCGTGGAGACTATAGAGATTTTTGTCGACCAAATACTTCATAGTGACAGATGCTGAGACCCCGATCTCTTATTTTTCTTGATCAAAGGGTCGATCAAGTTTCTCCATTCAGTATAATTTAGGGGAGACCCTTTATCAGGAGCTAGAAATCCATTTATAAAGAAAAAAGGTGTTCCATAGACTCCTCTTGAGGTGCTAAACTGCAAGATGTAAGAGAGTTCAAAATGAATGACACATGCAGAGAGATCAATTAACAATCTCACAATATTATCGCATTACTTGTCTGTTATAACATGAGTCTACATATCTTTATAACAACCAAGAAAATTAGAAATTGAAGTGTGATGCCATAATACCTTGAAAGAAACACGTGTCAAAAGATCGGTCTCCCTGTCATTGAAACCAGTTACTAGAGTGTTTTTGTAGGAGTCCCCAAGTACTTCAACTCCAAACTTCACCATGCTATCCACGATAGCAGCCCTTGACAAGTAACGAGTTTCAGCATTGTAAAACTGCTTCTGTTTATTAGAAACACAATCATTCAGTTTTTATAATAGTGAGAGTCAGAGTGAGACTACATAAAATACAAAGTTCTTCTAGTCATTTTGATCGTTCAACTCAACATTTCGCATTCAGAAACCGTCACTACTAATGATGCAACAAAATACGTCCAATTTCAGTGAAAACATGATTCATCAGTTGTTTGCTAGTTGTTTTTAAAACATTAAGAAAAAACAGAAATCAATGAAAACAACTTTGGGTTACTGTTTTTTAAACCATTTTCTGTTATTTTTCTTCGTTTTGTTTTCATGGACCACCTATAATTCTTAACAACCAAAATTGTTCTTCCCATAAAAGGATGTGTATTACTAGTTCAACAGTTTCTAATACAAAAGCTCTAAAACATACCACCAAACAAGCCTATGTTAATGCTGCTAAACATTTCAAATGCGAAACCCAGAGAACTTACATACAGCAGGAAAGTGCCATTTATTTGATAATTTCCAAAAAAAAAACATTAGCTCTAAAAAAAGAGCTTGGAGAGAAGTGATTGAAAACCTAAACTCGTACAGCTAGGAAAACCATTTATCAAATGAAATTCAGCTATATTGTTAAATGATAAATTACGAATTATTGTAGTTTGTTAAAGTTATTCGTCTGGTTATTATTCTCACAATCGCCAGTTGGTACTCATACATACCACTCCCCCTTTCGGACAAAATTATTGAATAAAATGTCAACCCCTTTTGTGTTCAAACTCTGTTTTCTTCTTTCTCCATAATTCTAATACGATCACACATTCATTCTCGATTATACATCACCAGATCAATAGTTCTCTACATTCAAAATATATGCATGTAATAAATTGAACAAAAAAATAACCTGATCCCCGAAGAACGCTTCCAACAATTTAAATGTATCCGAGGGATTCACCAAATCCACAATATGTAAAGCACGAGATGCTGCATATGCATTGTCATGATAACTGCAATCCAAGAAAATATAAACTATCAGAAAATTTTCGCGCATGAATCCATGAGAAAGGATAAAATACGAACAATTTTAAATAATTAAAGAATCACCTCAGGGATTTTTTTTTTCTTTTTTTTAATTTACTTACAATACCAACCTGAGCACACTACTACTACGCAAATTTAACATAACTTCTGTCTCTTCCATAGAAATCCAACACAAACAACCAAGTTTCAGTAAAGTGACGACGTGAAGACATAACAATTAATTCCAGCTAAGTATCGACCCTTCGGATTGAGATGATCATCCATTTTCCAATTTCTAAACTAGAATAAAAAAAGCTCTGTGCTATAAAACAGAGCAGTCAGCAGAAATCATAAAGCAGAAACACATAAGAGAAGGAGCGAGTGTACTCACGGTAGAGGGAGGAGGTGAATGACAAGACGAACGCGAGAGCCGTAATGATCGAGGGCTTTCTTGAGAGGTGGCCAGGAGTCTCTGCTATCGGGGCAAACAGGATCGAAAAAGGCCTCGATGTGGATGGTATTAAAGTCCAGTGAGTGGTTTCCGTATACGAAACCGTCGAATTTTGGCGGGGGAAGACTCTGAGCATGAGCAGTGAGATGAAAGAGGGCGAGGAAGGAGAAGGAGAAAGCAAGTAGTGATTGAAGGTGTGAGGAAGTGGAATTTGTTTTCTCCATTTTTGGTTTGACGATGGAGGTTTGTTTGTTATCCTCCGGAAAGAGAGCGGTTTCTCTTCGTTGGGAGAAAAAAGAGGAAAAAAGAAAAAAGGAAAAGTAGTCGAGGACTTGACTTGCAAGTCACTTTTGGGAAAGCTTCCAATGTTTTGCCTCTCATTTTCCTTTAATGTTTTTCACTCTTTATTAAATGCTATTTATAAAATATGACTGTGATAGACAATATACACAACTATATCATTATAGATTATTATATTTTTGTATCTAAAGCTAGGCTGTCAAATCTCGCAAAGATGTAATCTAGCTCTGAAGAAATCATTACACGAGTAAAATGTTAGTTTAAGTTAAGAGGTGGTTTAGATGGTTTTTGGAATTGAGAGAGATCCACAAGTTTGATTCAATTTCAAGCGAGAGAGAAACTTAAAAAATATTGAATCAACCTCAGATCAAAGTAAGTTTATCTAAGTGTGCACTAATTGATGTATTGAAAGTATGTGTAAGTTTATCTAAGTGTGCACTAATTGATATATTGAAAGTATGTGTAAGTTTATCTAAGTGTGCACTAATTGATGTATTGAAAGTATGTGTAAGCTTATCTAAGTGTGCACTAATTGATGTATTGAAAGTATGTGTAAGTTTTTCCTTGCACAAAAAATTTGTTTGTAGCGGTTGGGCCAAAATAGCTTCTTAAGAATTCTGCCCAATCTTTTATGAGTTTTAAGATTGTAAATTTTCAACTAGTCCAGCGTTCAAAATCACAAAATTTTTTTATAGTAATTTTCTATTCTTAATTAAGGATACAATGGTCGATAATTGCCTCAATAAGAGTAATTTGTAGTTACAAAATCTAAATTATTCTCTCTATACTAATAACTATTAGTATATTAAATACACATTTAAAGTACATTTAAGTTTCCATCACATATAAATTTACGTGTCACTTGTGCTATCGAATTAACTCAACTTAGCATCTATAGATGCTATCAAAAATATGTATTAAAAAAGAAAGTGGGCAGATTTTTAAAATGGAGATTTTTACAATTATACTTTTTAAAAGAATGATATCTTAATTTACAAATGGAAAATATTGATATTTTTCTATACTTCACTTCTGAGAAAAGAAGTACAGGTCCTATCCATCTATATTGTGTGGAGAGATTGGAGGAGCTCTTGAACTCTTTTCCTTCAGCTTGATCAAACAACACAAACTTGAATTATTTCAATAACATCAAATGATCTTTCAAATTGGTCGAGACTCTTCAATTTAAAGGATCGGATTGGATCGCCAACAAGGGCATTCTAATGCATGGTAGATTCTTATCCAAGACTTAGTTAGAAACATGTGAAGTGGCAGTTTAATGGGAAAACTCCAGGTGACTACGGTGCAAGTGAAGAGAAATTTAGGGTGGATTTCAACCTGAATTTTCTAGCCAATATATTCCAACACTGGAACATTCCCTACCTCATTGGTTCTTCTTTAAGACTGTTGGACTTGATATTTCACTCCATTTCGACCTAAATAGCAGCCTAATTTAGTAGTCATGACTCAAAACTGAGAGGGGGAATACTTCCGAGCCAGAACACAGCACACCATTCTATCAAGCTTTTTGTGACCAACAACACAAATGAACAAGAGAGGATCATTTCTAAGGTTGTGATAACACCCTACCTTGTGGAAATATGATAACCTTCTCCTCCATGCGTCATGTTATCAATGAAAAGTTGGAGTTGAATGGGCAGAAACTTAGAGGTACGGGGAATATTAAAGTGGGGAGTAAAGGCATATCAATCAGGGACTTAGAAATACTAAAGCTGTTCTAAACTGTATGGCTTTTGTTACTGGGAATTCTTGTAGGGCGTGCCTATGTTTTATCTATACTCTTTGTCAACATTTAGGCTGTTCTCAAACCTAAGCGTTATGCTTTTTAGCCCTTACGAAAACAGATTCATTGTAACAGTCTAGTCCTGCTTTAAGGAAAAGGATCAAAAATGATATTGAACCTGTAAAGAGATTAAGTTTTATCACAACTCTCCTTGATCCTGTAAGGTTGTTGCACCAAAATCAATACAGCTACAATGAGCCAACACCACCTTTAAGTACAAATTCACAGGGTCCGAAAGAACGAGAAATTGCTATTTGCAACATGGATCTATCAGATTATTCTCACAGATGCTTTTGTGATCTAATGTTCTAAATGTTCGGATATTTTTCTATAACCTGGCAAGACATGATGTAGTATTGAGTAACAAAAACTGTAGATTGTACTAACTTCAGCCATTGATCCTTGCAGACTTTCCCACCGCCTTCTCCATTCTAGTATACCATTCACCAACTCTTGTATGCTCAACCATATCTTTTCCAGATTGAAGGTGTCGGATTGGTCTCAAGACACCAAAGACAGCAAGATCAGCTAAGTTAGGATTTGCTCCACCTATCCAGAGACAGACATATTGTAAAATAGAACTGTTCTTCACAAATATCTTAAACTTTTTTGTAGCTGAGCAGGATCATGAATGAAGTTAAGCATACCAAGAAACTGACGGTCTTTCAGTGCATCCACCCATGTTTCTGCAGCTCCATATAAGGCTTTGCGCTCATCAGTGATGTTATGTTTCTCTTTCAATTTCTTGGAAACAAAATACATGGCTGTAGCCCCGCCATACTTTGCTATTATCCTTTGAGCAAAACTAAAATTTCCTGCACCATATTAAGATTATACAAAGAAGTTAGGCACTCAAGAATATATTATATATTCCATTACTTCAAAAAAAAAAAAAGAAAAGCAAACAAATAAATAAACTGCTGAAGATGCTTTCTTCTGAATATAATAATAGGATAAAGTAAAGGGAGTTACAAAGTGAATAATAATGTACAGCATTAAGATTGGATTTGAAGAAATATAAACTTAGCAGTTAGCACAGTTAACACCTTGAGGCTACTTCAACTCTGCCTCAAAAGCATTCACGCATCTTAGCATATGTGATCACATTTTGAGAAAATTCTAACTTTATGCATATCCTATATACATTTCTATTAAGCCACATCAACCTGTTGCTAAACATAGCATTTTAGAGACCGTTGCTCATCCATCCTTATATTGACTCATTTCAAATCTAGCTCTAGTTCTCTCGCTTTAACTCTGCAACTGATGAACACAAATAAATAGAATACATTTTGCTGATTTTACATCTAAATGAGCATAAATATTAAATTCCCACTATCAAGAATCACGAGCCATGCAAACAACTCTTCATGAGTTGAGATTTGTCTATTTCAGTGTAATAAGATAGTGAATGCTACTTTATAATTTAGAGTTAATACATAATTAAATGTGACAAGACAAGATAATGAAGCCGGAAAACAAAGAACAAAAAAAAAAGTAGAACATGATAAAACTATGCGATAAAGCCAGCTAAAATAGTTCATAGCTATAATACCATGTAAAATAGTTCATAGCTATCATACCATGTGTGGTTATGTAGTTGAAAGACTCAAGAGCCTCTTTGTAATTTCTGTATATGTTTGGCGATAAAACATGCACTAGGTGATTGTCCACCCACCTACACAACAAGACATCCTCATCCATCAGTCACAAATGCTACATAAAAATTTTGAAAGACAAATTAGACGTTCAGATTCTATAGCAGGAAAGACGTTGTTTGCCTCTAAAATTCAATAGCTCCATAGAAAAACTGCTTGAGAAAAAAGTACCGAAGCTTGATGTGTTAAAAGAGTATACCCAAGCCACTTCTTCTCTTCTTCCAAGTTCGACGCAGAGTTCTCAGGATGAATTCTTTGGTACAAGTTATGAATTATATCTGTACAAGCAAAACAGGACAATTATCTAGAACTACTCTAATTGAAAACATTAGAACATGATAATATAAATAATACACACACGCACAGAATCCACTTTTCCTAGTGCTTTCAGATTAGAATGAACCTGTAGAATCCACCATCTGTACACCATCAACCATCAGAATTGGCACCTTCTTGTACTCAGACCACTTAATCTCCTTTTTGAATATAGGATTTACCTCCACTACTTTATACGGGACGTTGTAATAGTCCAGAAATGCTGAGGGAAAAAGAAATTTAACAGAAACTTCAAAAACCGAGAAGGAAATGAAGCAATAGATTGCAACTTCACATCAAGAGTTCTAGTTTGCTTCATTCAATGGAAAATTATGTTTCTCATTAATTCTCCTTAATTGTAATCCACCTTCCTAAAGTTGACAAAAATTTCACACTCTACTAATTCCTATACGACGTTAGGTTAAATACCTTTAACTTTATTGCAGAACGGGCAAGCTTCGTACTGATAGAGAACCACATCCTTGGGTACGAACGACGGACGCGGTGAGCCATTAACCAAATCTTCAGCCAAAGATGAAGAAGCCACAGAGACAAACCGAGCATTTCCAGCAACTTTCCGAACAGAAGAAGGATCATACGAACCAAAAGGATTCGCTACTTGAGAGAAACACCGAATATTCGATCCAGTGCACGTTCTTAGCACCGCCGATTGACGGAGGAGCTGGCGGTAAGTGGTGGTGGTGGTGGCATCAGCACTTACAAGTCGGCTGAGTAAATGAACTCCGTTAATCTTTCTCATGGCGACAAAAATCACGGAGGAAGTGGGAACTTTCTTGTAAGGTTTTGTAAGGGTTTTTGGGTAAAGAGGGAAATGCTATGCTACCAGCCGTTGATGTAAAAGACGGAGCACGGTATTGCGATGGTCTGCGAATCCGTAGATGAAAACTCTTCGGAACTTTCCTACTTGTGTATGGGAACGCGTCAAACAAACCCGCTCCATGAAATTATATTTCCCAAAAAGCCCTTTAAAAAAGTTCAAATTCTCCTCCTTTTTTATAATTAAGAGAAAAATAATTATTTCAATGACACTAATGGTTTGCATCATTATTTCTTTTAATTTATAATTTCCTTAACTTTATTATAATAAATTTTATATTAAAAAGTAAACTATACCATCAAATATTTAAATATATAGTGTTTAAATTATAACTATATTAAATAAATCTATTTACTTTTTACATAACTGGAAAATTTCAATATCATTTTATTATTATAAGATAAGAATTGAATATTATTAATTAAAACATTACTAACAGCGTAAAAGCTACGAATTTCCGCACCGAACGAAGAATGGGAAGGGTAAAATAGGTATTTCGAGTTTCAAGTCGGTAGAACGCCGTTATAAATAGAGGGCCTCCCCCCATTGAGCGACGCGTAAGAGGCGAATTAGGTTTTCCAATTATCCGCCTCAACGAAGAATCCTTCGTTTGTTCTGCGCTAGGGTTTTCATCGCTAACTCGTTTCCTCTTCTGTTTTCGCAAATCTCGATCTCTCCTCTCTTTTTTCTTTCAAATCTTCGCCGCGAATCCCTTTCCATAGTAGACACACGATGTCTCGTTGCTTTCCTTACCCACCTCCTGGTTACGTGAGGAAGGTGGCTAGCACCGAGGCGGCCTTGATCGAATCGATTAAGGTTTGTTTCAGCTATTTGGTTGGTTTTCATAAATGTATGCTGGATTCAATTGTGTTATGATTCCAATTGATTGCGAGATCTTCTTGGGATTGTAACTTTTTGGATGGGGGTATATGTAATCCGTAGTCGGGAAACGGCTTTTCTTGAAAAAAAAATTTCGACGATTGGGGAAATTTTACATGTGGGTTTTTCTTGTATCGATGGAGACTGAGCGCTGTAAGTTGTGTACCATGATGATTATTTGGACTGTAGTTTCCAGTTTAGATCTTTGAGAGTTCAAGTGTATAGGTTAGTGGATTAGGGTTCTGCTAGTTGCATGTCGTACTCTTCGTTCATGGATCTTGTATGGATGTATTCCTTGTTTCAAAATCAAAATAATTTAATAAAAGTTTGTTTCTATATCAAAATAATTTAATGAAAGTTTAAACTTGAAACTTTTTATGGATCGTTTATTCATCAATCTTTATGGATTTCTAATGCTTTTAAAAACCCTGGTTTAAATGCTTTCTAAATAGTTTTCTGCAAGTTTTAAATAGAAGCGACTTAGGGTTTCTTTAAGTTTGTTATTATGAACGCTCTTGTAGCAAGTTTTCATCGAGGCCTTTTTTTCTTTAATATCTTCAGGCATATGAATACATGATATGAATGTATGAGTTTGCTTGTTGGAATATATGATTATCTGAATCCAGATACAATTTCTCCTTTAGAATATAGATAGCTACCCGTTTTGAAGGGTTGAATTATATTAGTTAGGGAATGGTTGATCTGTTTGGTGCTTCTGTCGTCTGCTCTTTTTGAACTGGTTATTCTGGTTCGTTATAGCTCCAATCTGAAAGACAGAGCAAGAATGATAGAAAGAATGAGAAACGTAGGCACAAGAAAGAGAAGAAAGAGAAGTCCAAGAACAAGAAAGAGAGAAGTAAGGACAAAAAACACAAAAGCAAAGAACGTAAAGAACATAAGGGGAAATCCTCCCGTAGCCAGGGCTTGAATGATCAAAAACACGACAAATGCTTTAAAGAAGTCAAGGACCTAGATGGATCCAAAGTTGAAGCAGAACAATTAGAAAGGAGTGGTCTCACTGAAGAGCATGGACAACCTGTATGGCCTCAAAGCCCTGCCTACTTGTCTGATGGAACTCAGATCGACCACAAGAGAAAAAGGGAAGCTGCAACACAGCCTGATGAAGGTTGTAAGCCTGGTGGGTGTTCTCTTTATGAGTAATA
Organism: Cucumis sativus; assembly: GCF_000004075.3. Lineage (NCBI taxonomy): Eukaryota > Viridiplantae > Streptophyta > Magnoliopsida > Cucurbitales > Cucurbitaceae > Cucumis > Cucumis sativus. Next base: position 16,846,046 of record NC_026656.2, on the reverse strand, counting down.
GGCTGTTTTATGAAATAAGTTATAATGGCCACTTGTACAAACGCTAATGTATTATCAATTAACAGGTAAAATCATCCGAATCAAACTTGCCTCGGCCTCTTCACTTAGCCAGCAAGAGGATTCATCAGCTGGCAGTGAACAGATGTGTTCTACATCTGGTCGCTATAATTCTGTTGATCAAAAGACAGATGGAGACAGTCATGGATCCATAGCCAATGCTGAAACAGCTGTCACTGTTTTTCCCACTTTGTCCAACCCAAAGACTCCTTTACATCCCATCAGGGACAGTAATTCTACCGATAAGGTTGCGTCGGTACCTTCTCGCAAAAGAAGTTCGGCTGAATCTGCTTATGAGGCATTGTTTGAGAAGTGGGTAGCACCACCACTTCTGTTGGAGCAACAAACTGATGACGAGGAATGGCTCTTCGGAACAACAAGAAAACAAGATGGACGAAGTAGTACCATGGCCAACAACAATGCTCTCAGTACTGTTTCCAGCTGTGGTAGAAGTTCAAATCTGTGGCCGAGAGGACAATATCTTGTCGATGCTGATGTTTATTCATTGCCTTATACGATCCCATTTTGATTTTGGATTCTTACTTTGCAGAGTTATATGTACAGTACGCCAGTGGGAATAATAGTCTTCCTAGGTGTTATAATCGGTTTTAGAATCAATATATTTGACATTCAATTTTGTTCTCTGGTGGGTGCCTATTATCCCCGTCGGATTGGTTGATTATTGAACAAACAACGAACATGTTGGAGATATGATGTAAATGTTCAGCGCTAAGTGATATCTTTTATGACAGAGTATAATAGTAGCTTTTTCCTCGAAGATCTTGTCTCTCAAACATCAAGCTTAGTTGAAGTTTTCTCAATTTCATTTACACTTGAATATTTTCAATATGATTGAATTTGTTTTCACTGAATGTTGATTTAACATTTAATTAAAGAGGTTCAATAGGAATCATAAGTAGTTTTAGGGAATTCATTAAGTACTTAAATCACTTGAAGACGTATGATCTTAATTGTACTGATTTGTTAAAAACGAAGTTAAAAAAGCAATCCAATGTTTCGTTCGAGTGTGGTTGAAAAACAAGGTAAAGCAATTAGGAGTCGTAGACTTGATCATCATCATGTGAATGGAATTAGACAAAATATGTTACCAGTACTAACCATGTTCATGCCCAGGGAGCAGTTCGTTTTAGGTATCTCATTAATACATGAACAATTCAAACAGACAAATTAGGGTTAGCAATGTTGGTCATCACTAACAAACTGATTGCAAAATAAGAAACAAACATCATCACTGTTCTATTTGCATCTTGGAATGTCAGCTTGGGGGGATATGATATGGTCCATCATTTGCCACTTCCTTGGGATGACATGGGATTGAAGATATGCTGAGAAAAAGGTGAGTACATATGAAGTCGTCGTTCCTTTGGCACGAGCAAAAGCATCATCCTTCTGCAATCATAAGATGGAACAGACATTCTGTGACTTCTTCTTCTTCTTCTTAGACTTTGGCGGCTGGAGCACCACTTTAATGGCTGCGTCGAACACTCCTTTCACATTCTGCAACAATCCATACCAACGAGTTCCATGAATAAAACATATGCATAGATACAAGAAACAGGGGCCGAGCAAAACAAAATCAGATAGGTGCCATGCCTGCTGGGTTTTTGAACTACACTCGATGTATGCCGGAGCTCCAATAACTTTTCTCAACTCCTCTCCCTACAGTTAAGAACAGGAAAATCAACCAAAAATGTCTTTGTACATACACCAACGAATGTTTAGAAACAAATGCAGGTATAAAGCCCTTACCTGAACAGTGGAGATGGGCACTGCACCAGGGTGGTCTACAAAGAACTGCTTGTCATCCCGAAGATCTGAGAATGAAATATAATGAGATGATTGCATCCTTGGAATTGCGATAATATCCTCATGATAAACACGAGAATGATTTGATTGTCATTCTTTTATTGATCAAGAATATTACATCACATATAAGGTGGAGGATCAAACCTACGATATAAGGAAGTAGTGATAGGTCTTGACTAAGTAATGCTTATATTGGCAAATGCCAAGATTGATTCTTGTTGACAACGATATAAAAGGGAAAGGTAGAAAAAACTTGAAGATGATGCAACAGTAACTAGAAACTACATGCTATGAACTACTACTTTAAACAAACCTGGGAAACTAAACGGACAACTAAAAAACAATTGAATTACTCGCGCGTTTCAAAAAGTGGAGAAAATGACATGTCTATTTTTCTAAGATTAACCCATTACTGCTACACTGAAGATCAGAATCGACTCCCTACACATCCATTGCTCTACTAAAGCACCAGATTAACCACTTAACTTTAAGCCCTAAGTGAAAATACAAAGCTGACTTCAAAATAAATAAATAACTCTTACCAAGTTTGGTTCCAACAAGGACTATTGGAACACCAGGTGCATAATGTCTCAATTCAGGAATCCACTGCAGGAAAATGTAAAAAAAAAAAAAGGTCATCAGCAGGAATAATTTTTCCATGTACAGTGCATATCCAGCGAGTTAGCAGAATAGTGGACTTCATCTACAGCTTGCTACCTTCTTGGCAACATTTTCATAGCTGGCCTTGCTTATGAGAGAGAAAGCAAGAATAAAAACATCAGCACCTCTATAGCTCAGTGGTCTTAATCTATTGTAATCCTCTTGACCTGTTCAAAAGAGCAATTTTTAAGTTCCTTCTATACACAAAACGAAACTGACCAAGCTGGTTATTGGGTGGAGAAATTAGAACTCTCATCATTTGGTTACCAGCAGTATCCCATAGTCCTAGGTTGACCGTGCTTCCATCAACCACCACATTGGCACTGAAATTGTCGAAAACGGTAGGCACGTAGTCCTGCAAATTAGAAAGGTACATATATGCTGAGAATGGAAGTGCTTATGGAAGGTTAAAAGAGATCAAAAGTTCCATTCATGGAGTAAAAGCTAAAAAGATTCCGAAGCTCAATATATACTTTTGTTCAATATTTTGAAAAAATATACACTTAAAACTAAGCAAAGGTAAAGAAAACCATCAAACAAGAACTCAGAACCTCAATATAACATATATAAGCATAAAAGTGTTGAAGTATTCAATCAAACATGTAGTCTTGAACAAATAAAGGGAAAACGATTCAAGTTCAAAGTTAAGGTCAAAGAAGAAGAAAGGAATTGATCTCTTCGAGGATGGTCAGAGGATTCCAATTGATGAGATTGTTTCCTGGAGTGTGGCTTTAAAGGGTGCATTATTATTATTATTTATCCAGAAGCGAACATCTCGATTAGAAATTCAACTACACAGGTAAGAACACGCCGAAAAAATTTCACATTCCAAATGATTGGAGTAAAATAACATTTCATCACCATCATCCAATCTCCCTCAAACATTTCGAAATGTATACACACAAAACAATTAAAAAAAAAAAAAAAGAATCCATAAATTGAACCCTTCGTTTTGCTCCCATTAAAAACATTTCATGGAAAACTAGAAAAAAAAAAAAAGGAAAGGCGGTTGTTCTTGATAGCAAGCCATCATTATCTCCTTCTTCCCATGATTCTTCCACAAGATCCATTAAAACCCTCAAACAAAAAGCAAAAAAGAAGGATATTTATCGAAAATAAAAACAAACCCAGAACCCCAAAATGGAAGAAAAACAAAAGAAACTCACCGTGGGAAAGGTGTTACTCGTATATGAAATCAACATACAGGTTTTACCCACAGCCCCATCACCAACCGTTACGCACTTTATAAACCTGGACGCACTCATGTCGAAGCACCAGATCTGAACCCCAGAAACAACAATGCGTAATAACTCGAAATGGGTATTGTTTAGAATAGATTGTTCATGAGGGACAGCAAGAGAGAGAAAAGAAAGAAAGAGGAAATAAGAAAATCAAGAGAAACCCATGAAATGGTAATGGTGAGGGATCTGACTTGTTGGAAGTGGAGAGAGATCCCAAATTGCAGGAGCAGAGATGGAAAGAGAGAGGGAAAGAGAGAGGTTAGAAAGAGAAAGAAGAGAGAGATGAAAAATGGGGTTAATTTTGAAAAGAAGGAAAGAAATGAAATGCGGTTGAAGCGCTCGCCGGCCTTCCCCACCTTCTGCCAGCTATACCACTTCTTCTTCTTCGTTCTACCACAAAATACTCACTCCTTTTTCCTTTTTTCTTTTTTTATTTCATCTTACAAAATTAATTACTCCCATTTTCATTTTGATTCATACAGTTTAACCACAGACATACATACCTATCAAATCAAATTCAACCTTTACTTATTATCTATCTCATCTTGTTTCTATCTTCTAAATGTTCGCAAATATCGCTGTTTATTTCATTCACAATTTTACAATATTGTTTTTCCATCAAGTCACTTGTTTTAAATTGATGTCGCTTTATATCTAACTTTATTATATAATATTTGTAAATGTTGTAGTTGTAACATACTAGAACGAGACTAAATACACATCTTCCACTTGAAAAAGGAAAACAATATAAAAAGATTGAGTGGTAGAAAGAGAGAGGTTTAAGTAGATGAAAAGCATATGAATGATTAAATTACCAAATTGGATGGTTGGTGACAACAAAAAAAAGTAAAAAAGATAAGAGTTTAGACCCTTATTAGAAAACGCTAGTTTAAATTAAAGTGATTCAAACAAAAGTTGGGTATGTATAGAAGTATTGTAGATTTATAGCGTAGTAGATTTTGACTGGATTATATTGTACCATAAAATTACTTGTAGAATGCTATTTTTTAAAAGTAGTTATTCATAGAGTTGAGGTTATTGATGAATTTTGTATGATGCAATGTATTATTATTGTGGTGTGATAGTTATTTAGTATTGTTATTTTTGTTGTTGTGAAATGAATGGGAACGTGGGCAGCAACATTCTCGAGGTGGTAGAACACAGACGTGCCTAACTCTATCTCTATTCTATACTTTTCATTCTTTTTTTATTTTCTATCCAATCCTTAAACCCCCTTTGTTTTTCACTTTTAAAAATAGAAATCATTCATTATTTCTTCCCCTCAATAATTAAAATTATCTTACAATTTTGGTGAAATAGTTTTTGTTTATTCTAACGTTAAAACTTCCTCTCAAGTAAAATACAGCATATCTAAAGTATTTTATATAAACAGAGTTTCAAGTATATATTTTAGTGGCCATGTGTTCAAATAAGTCCATATATATATACATGGAATGATGGGAAAGAGGGAAATTATATATAGAAGAAAAGAAGAGTTGGGTTTTTGGAAATAGGGATAGAGATATGGATGAATAAAATAATATAGGAATAAAGATGGAAAGGATAAGAAAACAAAAGGGTATCATGTGAATATAGAGAGAGAGAAATGCGTAAATCCCACTGATTGCGGGAATGACTCACGAGATTCACTAACGCCGCTTCCAAATTCAAAATCCCTTATTCATTCATTCCCCTCCACATCTCTATTTATATATTATTATCTCTCTCTTTTTTTTACAAAAAAAAAAAAAATACATTAGTTTTCTTTTCTTTTTAATTTCTATTTTGAGTCTTTACATTTCCCTTTTCTAATATTTTTCTCTTTTAAATGTTGCCTTTTTTCTTCTTGTTTTTTTGTTTTTAACGTCTATGTAAACCCAAACACAAATGGACCTTTTTATTACAATATTCTTATTTTCAATTTCATTCCAAATATTGTTGTTTTACTTTCACCTAACCAACCTCTCCTTTCTTCGTTTTTTTATTTTTTTGTTTTCTTTTTCCAATAAAAAAAATGCATTTTTTGGCACTACAATTTTAATTTAGTTTTCACTATCTTCTTCCCTTTTCAAAACTCACTAACAATATGGTATTTCTTTGGGTTCATAGTCTTAAACAAAAAATTTGTTTGGATTCAGTGGACTCCGTTATTAAATTTGAACCTATGGAGTGGAATAGTCTATTTATCTTACAAGAAGGAGTGTGAAACCCCTTGATTTCTCCAATGTATGATTCTCAACATCTTGACACTTTCAAAATATTATACACTTGTTTCTTTAGCTTTGAATTTTATTGTCGATGTAGTCGATGAGTTCTATAATTTTATATATGAGATTTGAGTTTTGTTTCAATTTGTTTTTAGGTATGTGATTTGCACTTTTAACCTATATTTTTAAATGAATCCTCACCGCTAGCCTTTAGTAGATTGATTTTTAATCATTATTACAGTAAACTTTAAATTAAATTATTGATAGTTATGAAAAGTGAATGTTTAATAGAAAATAAGTGAGCTTAAAAGTGTGGTCTTAAAATATATATAAACAAAAGCTCAATTTCAATAACAAATATGTAACATTTTGAAACATGTTTACTAAATTAGAAAACAATCTTAAACCCAAAAGGGCAACAATTTGAACTAAATGATCAAATAAAAACTAAACCCAAATTCTACAGAGAAAAATAGTATTTTCTTTGACCAATTTTCATAATTAACTTCTTATTGTAGAGACTAGGCCAACTCAAATTTAAACAGTTGTTATCTAAAGAAAAAAAAACTTATTGTCCCTTAAATGAAGAGAATCGTAACCAAGTCGAACATTTGTTGGTATTAGATAAAGCATCAATCACTATTTCACCAGTACTAAACATATATTCACAAAATATTGAGACTAAATTTTGTAAAAAGTAGATATTTTTACCTACAAATATTTTAGAAAATTGGACCCACAAATAACAAAGTTGAACTTTCGAACTCGGTACTATAGTTTGATAACTCAATTTGATTTAATTTTAACACAAGTAATTATAATTAGTGCCAATTTTAGGAATAATAATGAATTGTGTAACAATATAGCAAATTCGACTCTTATACTCAATCAGTGAACGACGATATCTATTATCAACAAAATGTTGTTATATGTTAATGTCTTAAATCTAATTGCAATATTGGAAGCTGAAACAATTTTTAAAATTGAAAAATAAAGAGCATAATTGCAACTCATATAGTATCTTTTAGTAGAACAATTGGAGGTAGAAATTTTGCTCCTTTCTACTTTTAAGATGTGAGGTTGAACCAATTAGTGCGGAACTAAGCTCGCTTTCACCAAACTCGTATCGGATTGTTTATATAAGAATTGCCAAAATAATAAAAGTAATTATAAGTCTAAAGTATTTATGTGCTACGGTTTCCTATGGTTTCGTTAGGCCCAACCCTATGTAATGGCGTATGGGAAAATAATGGAAAACCAAATTCTCTTGAAGGAAAAAGGAAAAGCAAAACCCTATTTTCTCACCTTCTAGCCCCAGGCCTTCGTGATTTTTCAGACTTTTACCTTTCTTGCTGGTTCGTCACCCGCCTCCGCCGCTCGTTACTGGATCTCGCCCCGACAAGTCGTCTCTAGGTAAAACAGTAAACCATATTCATCGTTTCTCTTCCATCAATGATCCACCGACCTTGGTGGCGATCATTTTGAATGAAATCGAAATTCTGATATCCGACTGTTGGCTTCCGTCCGCTTCCAATTTCCGCGCGGTTCGATGAATATCCACACATTCTAGAGGTCGGTTCGGTCCAGATTTCTTTTTCGAACCGGACCGACTTTGCAGTGCTGCTCCTTGGCCTCGAGGGTTCTAGCTTCCAAAACTCAAAACCCAGGATGATACCATCATGTTTTCACTCTTCTGCTTTAGCAAGTTTTCTCTAAGGTCGATCATTGATCCATATCTCCGACCATCTCTGCTTTCCTTGGCTAACTTTTCGACAAGAACTCTGTAAAAGCTCTTTCTCGAGCTTCATTCATTTTAGCAGAAATATTGAACTATAGAGGATATCTGGGCTAGTTCGAGGTTATCAAACCGATCAAATTGAGCTTTCTACTTGTTATCTTTCGGATATTTGAATGACCCATCTTAAGTTGTTATTTTGATACATTATGTTCGTTTTAATCTATTGTGGGTATGAGTTTCTTCATGCTTTTCCATTGAGGTTTTAGTTTATTGACTGGTTCTAGGTTTTTTGAAATGGAAACAAATTTTGAGAATTGACTGGTTCTAGGTGAAGCTCCAATTGTTTACCCAAATCCCCTTTTTGCTATTACGATTCTACCACCCTTTTTAGTCTCAAATTTCCTGTCTTTTAGAGTGTTAGCAATTTTCTACTCTTACTTGCTGTACTTGAACTTCTTATGGTTATTCTAACTCTCTTTTTTTTCTTTTTTTTACTATGGACATTGTTAGGTAGGAAGCTATCGGGGAACCGGCAAGCACCACTCATGGCTTATTCTCGTGGACATGACTTCTTGTTTTGCAATTTGTGCGGAACCATGTTGTCGTTCTGCTCAACGAAATATGTTGAGTGTCCTTCGTGCAAGTCTAGGCGAAGTGCAAAAGGTGGCCATAAACATTGGACTTAAGCTTATTGCATTGTAGTGATTTACTTTTATTCTTTTGTTTTGGATAATTTAAACATTCCAACACCCATTACGTATATGAATAAGTTTTTAGTCTGGTATGTCTTGCTACACGTAAACTCTGTTTTTATCTGATTAAATTGTGGTTTAGTTTATTTTCCCTTCATATTTATACGAGTAAAATGTGAACTATCGCCTATTTTTCCATTTCCTATCTTGAGTTTCTGTATTTCTTTTTAATACTTTTACTAGAATAGACTGTGTCTGGGTTGTGCAGGTTGGTTGTTCTTAATCTATCAACTTCAATTTTTTTAAAAAAACTTATTGTAGTTAGGAGAGTAAGAGTTTCTATATGGGAATTTGCAGCATCTTCTGCTTTGAGTGTTCAGCTTTGAAAACATGGTTTCTTACGCAACATCAGTGTTCATCTGTTTAACAGGAGTAGTAGTTTTTTGTTTGAGAAGGTTATTGCTGCGCTGATTGCTTATGCATTTTGGTTTGAATCAAAGCATAGATAAGTTGACTATCATTATTTTGATGAAAAGCTAGCTTCCATTAGGATGGATGATTGTAAAAAAAAAAAAAAAAAAAAAAAAAACTATCTCAAATAGGACACAAAGAATCTTCCACTTAGAGTAAGCAGTTGAAGCCATCTGCGGATAAAAAAAGGGTGAAAGATAATCCCTTGATGTGGCCAAACCTTTCATTTAGTTTTTCTATTCAGAAAAGAACCAAGAAGTCCACAGACGAGAGTCATTCTTTAATTCATATTATCATTCTCTGCCAACACATTACCCCTGAGGATTGAATATAATTTGGAACGATACAGCAAAAGCCAGAGGAATTTTTGAGATGATTTTAGAGAGGATAGTTTTGAACCTATTTTCAAACATTTATCAAGAATTTTGTAAGAGCCCATGGCTAGGGAGGCTTGTGGGTCGGTTGCCTTTCACTGGTCATCCGTAGCCATAAAGGCAGTATAAATCTTGGAAAATTCACACCAAGAATTCCTTTCTTAAAGAAGCCTAGATGTTGACATGGTATCATGCTAGAGAGTATCCCACAGGAGTAGAAATAGCCGTTGGAACTTTATGCTAAATAAAAGCCTACAGGAGTAGAGAACCGGCTGTAAAAATAGAATTCCAACAGACCATTGAAGATTATGTCGTCCTCTCTGCTTAGTACAGTAGACTGCTGGGGCTTCGACTATTGGAGCCTTTGATTTCTTCTGAAACCTATTTTACTACTATGGATGACTTTTATAACTTTTCCATTAAAAATGCTAAAGGGAAAAAGAGATACCCTGAGAAGGTTAAATTCTCTGTTTGGGACGTTGATCTTTCAGATGTCCTCCCTCTCTCTGACTCAGTTATTTAACTAATCAGTTAGCTTCCTTTTACAAATAAGAACTGAACCTGTATCGTAGGTATAGAAATTAACATAAATACTGCTTAATAAGACTTCTACTCATCTCCTCATACACTATCGTTCTTGGTAGTATTGCACCCAAGATGTGTGACAACTCATTTAAAATTTTCAGGCTGGTTACTCGTCTTATACAAGGGCCCAAGTGCCATCATGATTTCCCTTAATGTTATTCAATTATACATCTTGAAATTGGTGTTCTGAAGGGCGTATACCAAATTATTTTAGAAGTTGATGCTATGTTTTCGTGATTGGAGATATTGAAGTTGAGAAAATGCAATTGAGAAACTACTGTTGTAATATTTTAAGCACTCTTGTATTTGACATCTCTAACCGAATTTTTGTGGCTTATTTCAGAGATCGTCGGTAGAGAAATAAGTTACACAGTAACTGCTGAGGTATGTCTTTTAAATCATACACATTAATATGTTATCCCCATGCTTTCTAGGTCTAAGGCACAGTATCCTCTCTGCAACACGACCTTAGCTTTTAAACTTGAGCATTCTCTTATAATTTCTGCTACTTTTATGATGCTTTCTAGGATTGTTTCTGGATGAATTATTTGTAGATTGTGAGAAGGGCTTAAACAACTGTATAATGTTCTCTAGGTCCAGGCAAATCAATAAACCAGACCCTGGAAATTCTTATTCGGTCAACATCTGGAACTGTGAAAATTTTTAGTATTAGCAAACGTTCATAATGATCTATTATTGATACGATGCTCCCTTATGAGTTGTCTGATATCAAAGAAATGTTTCATTTTGAAATCCTCGTGTGGCAATTTGCAGGAAATTAGAAAGCAGTTGGGAATTTCATTAATTGATGAAGAGAAAATGCAGTTAGCAAAGGTAGTAGGAGAAAGTAAGGTGTATGTATGGTATTCAATTTTGCTTGAGATACAGTCCACTAATATGAAGCTTTGTGATGTTTGGCAGGAAAGGAGAAGATGTGAAAAATGTGGAAATGATGAAGCTTGGTTTGAGAGCAGACAGGTACACTTTACAAACATTAACAAAATTAGAATTGTGGGTTATTTAGGGTTTATTTCTGTCTTTTCTTCCATTAGAAAGAGTAATAAGTTTGAGTGTGGTTTGAATAAAAATGCAGATGAGATCGGCTGATGAAGGCCAGACCACATTTTATACCTGCACTAAATGTCATCATCAGACTAGAGAGAATTGATCTTCCATATAACTTTTTTTAGGATGTCACATTTATTCATCCTTGAATTAGTTGGGTGGTTCCATTGGAATCCAAAAGCTTTAACATGATGAGTTATGTTCTTAAACAATTGAACTTGATCTGTATGGAATGATTAATCTGAGAATATGACAGAAGTGGCAAAATTTGTTGATTGATTTGATTTGGTAGTAATATCTAAGAATATGACGAGATTCACTCCATCGGCCTTTTTTGTTTTAGACCAATTTATTTTGTGTGTAGATTTGAATTTGAGGACATAATTTATTTTAAACTAGTCCAAGAGGCCCCCTAAAGATCCAATTCATGTAGGGAAAAAGAGACTTTAGAAGCCCTATCTTCTAATTTGTCCTTGAAAATATGTATTAGGTATGGTTTTTCTAAAAAACAAAAATCAAAATTTTTAATTGTCTTTGAGAGAGGTCATGTTTTTTTTCTATAAAACATCATAATCTTCGTAATATTAGGCTTTAAAAAGGTGTGCATTGTGTTTGTTTATATTGGTTTTGTAAGCCATTTTTTCAAATTACAAATTTAGACTTAGGGTGTGTTTGACACCAAAGGATTTTGAGAGTAAGAACAAGGACGTATATAGTTATGAACTAAATAGGTTTCACCATAAAAAAAACATCAATTTTATATGAAAAACACATACTTACAAATCAAAGTTGAGAGAGCACCATGACCATTTTTAACCATCTTCTTTGTTGAATTACAACAAGCCATAATGTACTTTAAACCCTAATGTGTGTACTTTAAAGGTAAGTAGAGATTTTCAGATTTTGGTTTGTTCACCTCCCCATTTCAAAAAAACCCAGGTGGTGATCACAAAAACCACACACAAACAAATACCTTTCCAAAAAATCAAACCCTAAAGCTTCTTCCTTCATCGGATGCGCAATAGTCGCCTCAGATTGTCTGTGGCGCCGGCGTCTACTCCGGAGGCCTCCACGTTACAACCAACCACCTTCCGTCTCAGAGAGAATTTCGGAAGCGGAACGCTACTCGGTGGCGGCGATTGGCTGTATGCCGACCCCGAAAACTCAATTTCCGCCGCCGTCTCCCAACTCCGGGTACTTTCGCAAAGCGGCACCGACGGCCGTAATCCTAAAAGTGTCAACAAATCTTTAGGAACGTGGCTCGGCTCCGGCCCCAATCGATTCGTGGAATCAACGATCACTAATTCCACCGTCGATTTCGCCGCCGGTGGACCTCTACTTCGTTTTATTGGTTTTGATTTCTTTGGGGTAAGAGATTGGTCTCTGAATTCCATACACTTTGGGCGGGAGGACACTGTGGCCCCGATTTCCGAAGGGGGAAGTGGACGGCGGGGCAAAGGGAGAAGTGGCGGCTGCTGGTGTTGACGGCAACTGTTATATGAGATTCCCGGCAGAGGGAAGTTAAGAAAACCGCCGTGAACGTTGGCCGGAGAGAAATTTTGAGGATTAAAACCGCGAGATTGATCAGCAGAAAATGGAATAAAAACTACCTCCATTGCTGCAGTTTACAAAGATCTAAACCTGAAAAAATCAAACAAAAATCAAAACGCTAACGTTAAAAGGGAAAAAGAAAACAGAGGCCCAATCGAAACAAAAAGATAGAAGATCGTGAAGAAGAAATTCGTATGAATTTGAACCACAAAAGAAGAAAAAAGGAAGGGTTTCTCTTTTTTTGCAAAACAGAAACTAATAGAACCCAGAATGTAAAAAAAGTTAGAAAATGTATATGTTTGATTGACTCAAAGAATGGATAATGGGATTTTTCAGCAACCCATCTACAGAGGAAACGTTAGCGATTAAAATTGTAAGAGAAGACTTTTCAATTGGTCTTTGGGTTTGGATTGATCACTTTATAGAGCTTAGTTTTGATGAATGGTAACGGCTACTTTCTTTTTAATAGTTTTAATTTGGAGATATTTTGAGTTGTGTTTTAGAAAATGGGAAAATGGGGAATTTACCCACAAGAGCCACCGTCCTTCTTGTTTTGACCGTTGCTTATAGCCGTTGGACCCAATCCGACCCTTCATTTCATCTCTTCATCATACTCTTTTTTCTTTTTTCTTTTTTGTATTTCCTTTTAATTATATTTTATATAATTCTTTTTAACATTTAAAACAAATACATTTTGTTCAACTATATGAGACCATTAATTCTAAGTTTTCTAGTTTGATTTAACACTATACTATGTCAACAAGTCAAATCTTTGTTTGATGTGAGTATTCAAGTAAGAATTGTATGCAAAGGAACTAAATAAAATTTTACTACATAGACTAATTGAATCTACTCTAATCATCTTCATAGCTCATGGAAAATGTGTAGCTAGTCATGTTCTTGTGCGAGGGATTAAGTAGATGAATATTGTAGTTTTGTTAAACAAAATTTGTAAAAAGAGAAATATTTTAGAACTATGTAACAAAATAGTGATGCTGAGACACACTAAGGAAAAGCAACATAATGTAAAATAATGCAGTGGAGGAAAGAGTTGATACAAATTATAACTCAACACTAATATGTATGACATCCTCATCATTCGGTTTGGCCCAACTTAAGTGGTTTTGAAGGCATGAGGTCAATTAATGTGTGTAATATTTGAAGAAAATAGTAGAATAGAATATGAGTATGTGTATCCTCTCGGATCTGAATGGAGAGAAAAATGATTTCAAGAATTTTAAAAAAAGGATGCTCTAGTTTTCAGGGTAGGGACGAAATTAGTATCAAAACCTAAATAAAAAAGAAAAGTAGAGAAAGTAAACTCGAAATTGATTTTAAAAGCAAGGACCATTCGTAAATTTTAGTTAAAGTTAAGGGCTTTCGAAGAAATACACAAAAATGGTTAGAATCTCATTCTTCCACCAGAGACCTAGTTGAGGTTCAGCTCTGAATCCGCCGCCGTTGTTGTTGTTGCTGGTCACCACTCTCTCCATCGCCGAATCCCATTACCTGCAGTGTGAAAAATGTCGCACTTTGGAAGATCCGGTCCTCCCGATATCAGAGATACCTACTCTCTCCTCGTCCTCAACATCACTTTCCGTATCTCCAACCCCGTTTCTTCTCTTATCTTCAAACTTCATCTCTTTTTCTCTCTCTTTTTCTTTTACTTATTCCCCCCCTTTCTTGCTTCTCAGGTACTACCGCCGATGATCTTTACCCCCTTTTCGATAAGTACGGAAAGGTCGTCGATGTCTTCATCCCCAGAGACCGCAGGTTTGCGTTTTAATATTCTTTTTCACGGGTTCTCGTGAATTGGAGTGTGTACTTTGGTTGATGGGTGTTTCTTTTTAGGACTGGGGATTCGCGAGGATTTGCGTTTGTTCGATATAAGTACGCGGATGAAGCACAGAAGGCAATTGATAAGCTTGATGGTCAGCTTCAGTTCGAACAAAAACTCACATTAAGCTTGAGCTTTTTCAATTTAACTTTGCTGCTGTTTTTATGGGAAATCAATTTGGGTTTCTACTTTGCTATCTAGGACGAATGTTGGATGGCAGAGAAATTATGGTTCAATTTGCTAAGTATGGTCCTAATGCTGAGAAAATGTGAGTTTATGAGAAATTGTTTTAAATGGTTTTGTATGTAATTTGTCACACATGTTTTGATTTTTTACTTTTGGGTTTTATCAGTCGTAAAGGGAGAGTAATGGAATCATCTTCGAAGACAAGGGGAAGGTCAAGAAGCCGCAGTCCACGTTCAAGGTGAGAGTTCTTGTCTAAATGCATATGAACTCGTATCAGAGTTCTGGTGAAGAATTTTATATGTTCTTGAGGTAATTGAATTACCCTCATGTAATTGTGAATCCAAACAAAAATTCAATGTACTCTTTTGCACAGTCATTTAGAGAGAGAGAGGCAATGCTATCCTCTCTGGTTATGGATTCTATTTCCTTGGTAGTTCATTTAGGATGGTGACTTGCCTCGTTTTTTCTGCTTTAGATTTAGCTATGCGTATTGATTTTAAGGCAAGGATATGGTTTCTCTTGATATTGCATAAACAATATGAATTTTTAGAAACAGATGCATTTTGCAAAATGTACAAACTATAAGGATATGATTTGTAACCATTCCTTCATTTAACGTCTGATGCATGAAGGAGTTCTGAAATACCAATGCTGCAATACTGTATGTTGCATCATGCAATTAAGTTATTCTAGAAAGTCTTTTTCTTTTTTTCATGAGTTGGTTCATAAATGTAATTGCTTCTGGCCTCGCCTTGTTATTTGACCAGCTTAGTGGTTATACAACGTTTGGTCATTAGTTTCTTGAATCCATGCCTTAGATTTTGTGGATTGCAGATAAGATATAAACAAAAGGAGTGATGAAATTAAGATGGTCTGTTGCTTGAAGCAATATATTGCAAATACGAAGTCATGCTGCTTATTTTTCTTTTTTCTTTTTTTTTTTTTTTTTGTGGGATCACCAATTCTTATATGAAGCTACCTTGGATTTTTTCCTGAACTTGTATTTGACTAATTGGTTATGACAAAAAAATTATGGGATAAGGAACAAGTGGTTAATAAGACTTGTCTTAAATGGAATTTCTTATCATTACAGGCAGTTGATTGTAATCTCATTGTTGCAAGCTGGTTATTCTACCCTTCTCTTATGGATTGCAAAAACATTTCAGGCACCGTGATGACCATAGGGATAGGGATTACAGGAGAAGAAGCCGCAGTAGAAGCCGTGAGAGATATGATCGTGATAGACCCCACAGAAGTGAGAGAGAGCGCTATCGCAGTAGGAGTCGTAGTGCTAGTCCTGACCGTAGTAAAGATCGTAGGAGGGGAAGAGATGATGATGAACGACGTAGTGCTAGCCACTCTGATAGAAGGTACACAAATACATTCATAATTTTGTTACTCTTTTGTGGGATAGTCTTAAGCCCTTGCAACGCTGGCGTGGGTAATGTTTGCCAAACTATTAGTTGTTTCGGGTGGCTAAATATCTGTCCATAATTTTCCTAAGAATAACAACATTAGTTCTTCGAAGTAGGCTTGTGAGACTAAAACTAAGTAAATGCCATCTTATTCCGCAAGTATTTGTTTAGAGCTTAAGGAAACACTTTTGAATTTTTGGTCCCTGAACTTCCATAGAAGTAATGATTTAGTCTTTGAAATTTAATTTGAATGATAATGATTTAGTCCACGTGCTTTCAATTTTGTAGCAATATATTCCTTGAACTTTTAGCATATAACAAGTTAGTCTCATTTGGAAAAATTGGCAACAAAATTATGTTAACTTTTATTGCACGACGACCATAGATGACAAATTTGATCACTAATCAGTTTTAAATTTCATTAAATCTGTATAATGTTTTTATTCTGGGTAGGGACAGAAGCTTAACCAACTGTAAGGTACACAGGGACTAAATTGTTACTTGTCATATAGTTCAAGGACTAAAGGTTACAAATTTGAATATACGTAAACTAAACAAAAAATGGGGACTAAATGCTTGGCTGAAAAATAAAAACCGTTTCCGAAAATATTTTTCATTTAACTTCACAGAAATCTCACACTGCCATGAACCCAGGAAGGTCCTCATAACTTCACATAAATCTCATATTTATCATATTTCATGTTTTTAGCAATCACTTTTTTCATTTAACTTCACAAAAATCTCACATTGCCACAAACCTAGCCAGTATCCAGGTTCTCCTAATCATCCATTGTTATTTTATTTTATTTTTCTGGTGGGTCTGTATTCTAATTGGAAATAGATTCTATACTGATTTCAGCATGTCGCCCACCCGACATTCCCCTGATACTCGGAGAAGCATATCTCCACGTAAGACACCGCCATCTAGGGCTAGAAGCGACGATGAACACTCACCAAAGGGAGATAATGGCTCACCAGATGATAAACCAGTTGATTCTCGTAGTCCATCTCCTGCTAGATCCGATGCTGATGTGAGTTAAACCTACCATGCTTATATTATTATTACTTGCTGCCAGTGATTTTATTATAAAAATATTTCTGTTCTGTCTAGTGACAAGCAAAAATATACCTGCAGGAGTGATATACATGCCATTAGAGATAATTTATGGAGCTAAGACATTGGATGTTAGAAATTGTCTAAGCATATTTATAATGGGAACAAGCATGGCATCCCATGGAGGGATATTTTGCACAATTGTATCTGCCTTTTTGTACTACAAGGACTGATTGGATATCAAGATAGACATGTAGGATCCTTCTCCTAATTAGTTTATGAGTTTTTTTTCTTCTTTTTCTTCTTTTTCTTTTTTAGAATTCAAAGTAGTATCTTTGTACTATTTTACATGCAAAATATGAGTCTTCCCAGTGTTTGATTTTTACCTCCTTAGATGTATACTGATTATGAATTGATTCTGCATTGGATCTTGTCCTTTTGGAACCCTATTCTATTCATCCCTTATTTTGTAGTTTTTTTTTCCTTTTTACCATGGTGGTTTAGATACAATGATACTGACTGAAGTTGGTATATTTCTGTTTTGTTCGTAGTAATTTCTCCCCTGTAGACACGTAATGAAAAGGCATCTTAGGTATCTTTTCTTTTAATCATTTTCATATCATAAATTACACGTTATTTCAAACTTTTAAACTAATCAACTTTGTTCAGTGTGTTTGGGTGTTTGAAATATAGCAAAGTGAATCAAAATAATTATGAATATAGTAAGATTTTACTATCTATCAATAGTAAATTACTATCGGTGTCTGTTGGATTACTGATGGACACATAATCTATCCTGATCTATTGCAATCCATCATAATAATTAGTGATATTTTGTTATATTTGTAATTATTTTTTAGTAGTTGTCTGTTTATTCTTCTATAATACATATAATATATTATCTATTAGATTTCTACTATTAAAATTAAAAAAATTAAAAACATAACAGCTGGGTATGAAATGAATAGTTTCTTAAAATCATCATGGTGACATCGAGTTTCTTTAACATTATTAGTTGAGGTCTGTTTAATAAATCAATATCAATTATTTTTGGGTAAATGCTCACAAATTGTTGCTTTTATTTGATTTATTTCGGCCTTAAAGAACAACCAACCAATTTAGTATTTAGAATGTGAAGCAGCTAAAGGCCCAAGATTGCTACTGCTGGTGCGAGGCCATCATCATTTCATATTTTGATACTTTGAAATCTTCTTTTTGTTTCTCTTTTAACACCAATTTGTTTCCTCCTCTATTGTTTTGCTCCCAATACACCTTTTTTTTTTTATTATTATTATTATGGTGCAATCTTTGGTTGACTATTGATCTCACCTAGTGTCTATGCCTAGAGCTTTTCACTTATCAAATCACTTTCAATTCAATATGATTAGATATAAGAAATGTGTATTTAGTAGTAATATATAACGTCCGATCTCATTTCTAGTTCGTCGCTTACAACTCAATTTATGATTAATGCACCTTTCTGACCAGACGTTGGGTTGTCATCATAAATTATTTGTCTAAGAACTCCTTGATGTCTATGGTTTTCTTTTACATGTTTTCACCTACATCCATTTTCTCTAGCGTTATTCATCCTCACTTTAATCCAGCATGTATAAACAAGATCATTAACGTATATATACTTTGACGGTTGCATTTTATGCCATTCTTGCCGTTTAGGTAAAAGTAATTGGGAGCCTTACTATTCTTTTTTCTTTTCAAATTATTAGTTGGAAGTTAGAAGGGGTTTTGTTGTTCATTTTAACATTAACTTTAGAGAATAAAAATAGGAGTAAATTTAGGGTTTCATAATTAAATTGAATTGAATTGAATAGTTAGACATAATTTTGGGAAACTGCTTAAAATTTGGTGGACATGTAAATCCCATGGATTTGTTTAGTAAAACAACTGAATTAGCAAAACCACACATACTTTTATCCGTTTAATTAGGCGGATTTTAATCTTAAAAATCTTAATCAAATAAAAAAAAAAAGGTAGATTTTAGCTATTTTATTATTTCAAAACGTCGCCGTCTTGCCCCCTGCCGACATTGCTCCTATTGCTCCTTTACATTAACAAATAACTATTTTTCTTTTTCTCCCATACTTTCATTTTCTTCTCCCACTTCTTGTTGGTTACTGCAAAATTGATGTTTAGTTTCTAATAATAATAATATTGATGTGTGTCCAGATAACTTCCTAAATTTTTAGATGAGATATCAAACTTTAGACTTCAACAATAATGGTGTAAATTTTCATCAGTTGAGTCATGTTAATATTAGAACCATATTACTTGATTTAGAGATCATATTTCAAACAGAGTAATAATTAGGATTATTTTCCATGTCAAGTTCAAATGAATTGCTTATTTTTAAAATATCTTTTCTTTTCTTATTTGGTGTGAGTCGATTTTTATTTCTCCTAAATCAAATTAGTTTCATCATCACTCATCTACTATGTTCACTCATTTGAACTCATTACTAACTTGAGTGTTGAAGTGTTGGTAGTGTGATAATTCACCGTATCTATTTGTGTTGTTTGTTTAGGAGGGATATTTGAATTATTTCTTTACTAAATTAAGTATTCATAAGTTAATATATAATTTATATTTTGACAAGAATAAGCTTGAGGATGAGTGTGTACATGTGTTGACTATATGGTGTGGTTCTTGTAAGTTTCTTGGTGTTTGATGCACCATATGTGTTTGTGGTCCATAACGATTACTTATCACTCGTTGAAAAATATAAATTTAAAATATGGTTCAAATTGTTACACCAACAACATGGAACATGGTCAATAATTTTTATTATTGTACGTAGTTTGTCAAGTTGGATTTAATAGTTTTTAATTTCTTTCCTTATGTTCAATAATGTGGAGTAAAGATTTAGATACGTCCACAGTACTTTAGTTAGTTAAATTATTCTTATGTTGGGTTTAGAAGTGTTAGGTTTAAATTAGACTATATGGGGGAAAAAACATCTCCATACTTCTACATAATGAGCAAAAAAAATAAGAGAGAAATTAAGATAAGAAACAAATAAAACTAGAAACACAACAATAAATGCGGACAAAATTCAATAAAAAACATAAATCTATCTCCTAACTTCATTATTCTAAGTTTAAAATGTTTCTAATTAGGACGGATTGACAAGCAACGTCATATGTTTTTTTACGGTGCAACTTGAGTCTATCACTTTCTTCAACTTTTCAAATGTAAACAATAATAACATTTCTAATATTTTGTTAAAAGAATTGAATAGAATACAAAGAATAATAATATCACTCATTTTTAATTAAAGTTTAAACCACATGGACATAATTGATGTGCATCGTGGTCAAATTAACAATTCGTTCAACCATAAAAAGAGATGGTAAGAAGTAATTTTGGAAAATAAATTATTTGAATATGTAAACAATTAATTTAGCATTAGTATTTGATGCATTGAGGTATCACATGTTGTTTGTTGCAATATACAAGGATGAATCCGAACATGGAAGATGAACTCTTTTGGTGATCATTTTAATTACCAACCCTTGTAATAGTTCACTCTTAGGCACCCAATTGGGGCCAATGACCATGTCCTTGTATATTATTCCCCTGTAGAACAGAAGCTTCTTATTTAAAACCTAAAGCTGCACCTATGATTAGTTAAACAATAGCCTTCCCTTTGTAATAAATTATTATAAAACTACTCGAACATAATAGGGTGGGTATCCACATCCAAAATAAGTACATTATTATATACTATTGAAGGACGGACTCTCCATCTCACCAAAAGGTCAAATAAGCTTCAATAGTATTGGTCTGTATCTTTAATAATAAGAAGAAAAATGAACGGGTAGCAAATTGTCACAAACAACAAGGATAGATTATCAACACAAGTCATTCAAATATTACGACCATGGAAAATATGAACTTCCCCTATATGACCTACAAAGTTTCAGTGTGTAGTAGGTACAATCCAGTTCCATGACAATAACGTCATTTAAAGAAAGAATAAGACAAGTATATGTAACGAAAAAAGATAAACATTTGATAAAGCAACCTTGTTTGTTCTACCAAGAGAATAATTTTAATCAATACATTGATCCAATCAAGTTGAAAATTTTGTAAAATAAAAAATTTTAGCCATAAATTTGTATTAAATGATTTCTAGCGTGGTTAAAATTTAGGTTGAAATTTTGTAAATAGATATCACAATTGTTAATTTATGAAAAATAAAAAAGATAGAGAATTGAGATTTTAATTTATGAGTGTAAGGATAAAAATAAAGTAAAATTTAAATTAACAATGATAAAAGTAAGTAATTTGAAAATACTAAAAAAAAAAGATTGAAGCAAAAATTGACCTCAAAATTGGACAAATAAAGGCCTACTGCTAGTAGATTAGTTAAAGTTAAAGTTGTTATAATTGAAGCCAAAATGATGAAAATGAAAATAAAGAATTGACAATTATTTACCTAATCGATTCTAACTATTATTTTAAACTAAAACTTTAATTATAATAACAATTTTTTACTCACCATTTACTACAATATTCATATTCACTTGTATTATATTCATATTCACTTGTTTCCATGTTATTGGCTGTTTACAATATATAATATGTGGTGGCCTTCTTTTAATATTTATTATATATATAATTTGTAAATTTTATATTATAAAATTCATTATTAACATAAAAAGAGTTTGGTGCAAATAAAATTGAGTTATGTGTTAAAAGTTTTTTATATAAGTATTATATTTCAATTGAATTTCATTTTCACATGTTTTCAACAAACAATATGTGGGGGAAAAAAATTCAACTTTCCTTTACCCTTTCCTTTCCTTTTTTTTTTAGTTTTAAAATATTAATTTAACTTAAATTAATAGTCTATAAACAAATTTTGATATATTTGTAAATAAATTGATTAATTTTTGTATATTTGAAAATAACTCATAAAACACGTCTATTTTGGTATAATAAGTTTCAAAATAACCCTATTTTTTAAATAAAAATTTAAAACATACAAAAGATAACTTGAAATATCGTTTTCTTTTATAGAAGGTTGTTTTTTCTTTTTTTTTCTTTTTTTACTTTATAATAATATTTTAAATAGGAGATTTGAACATTTGAATGGTTAGTAAACTAAATTTATGTTGGTTTTTAATTATAGCTTAATAGATTACATTAACGAATTAAAACAAGATGTCACATTATACAAACTTACTTCAACACATCTTAAATAACTTAAAATGGACAATTTCAATTATCTTCCTTTGATTATCGGTCGATAAAATATAAAAGATACTTTTACGAAATAAAATAGTTTAGTAGGTGAGGTATGGAAAGGATGGATGGAAATAAAACTTAAAAAGGCATACCTACAAATACTCAAAGGTAAGGTTAAATATAGAAGCTACTAAAATTGTAATTCAATTAAGTTCTAATAACTTTATTTTTTTTTCTTTTGGTTGAAAAAACAATGAAGGGTGGAAATATAGAAATACATTTTTTTAAGTATATAGAATATAATAGAAAACAATAAATAAAGAAAAGGAAAAAAGTAAGAATAGATGAGAGAAATGAGTGCATGTGAAACTTTATAGCTAAGATTCACTGCTCAATCCAAATGCTTACATCACATGCCATTTCCCAACCTTTTCAATTAATTAATTATGCTATTTTTCCACTACCTTCTTCACAATTTTTTCTTCTAATTTGTATTTCCTAATTCACTATTTTTTAAAAAAAAATTGGAAAAAATAGTTTCAAATTTTGTTCCATTATTGTAACCTTTGCACTTTTAATTCATGAAAGAGAAAAAAAAGAAGAAGAGAGAATTGTCAGAGCAGAGGCATATATATATATATATATGATTTGGGGTACCCCTTCTAAAGTCACAAGTTTGGTTGGCAGCTTTGACTTTTGTGTGTGTTTCCCCATAAATTCTTATTCCATTCTATTGTAAGTGCTAAATTACTAGTTTGGTATTCCATTCTATTGTGTTTATTTTATATTATGTGTGTACATGAATTTTAAAAAATGTTTAATGTATCAATAAGCATTAGACATTCAGTTATTGTTGGAAATATACGGGTGTAAACTCAACAAGTTTGTGGAATTAATAGATGCATTTTATAATGTAAATGCTAAATAAACACAAAATTGAACTAAACTTGTAATTTCACCTTAACGTTTGTTTTTCAAATGCAAAATTATTTAAGAAAATGTATGAACAAATGTAAATGTATCACAGTAGATAAATGATGAATAAATTTACTTAGAAAATATTTCTTTCATTTTATAAAAGAAAACTTTCAGATAGGGATTAATAATATGACTAGTTTTTCAAGTAAAGGAATGAAAAACATTTCAATCACATTACTTTCAAACAGGAATAATAAAAAAGAAAGGGACAAACTTTTTATTTAGAGAATTTTTAAAATCAAACAAAATTAATGAAATCAAAGAGAATTGCAAATTATTGGTATGTGGTGAGCATAAAAAAGCAAATAGTGGTGGATGCAAAAATTTTATGAGAATTTGAATATGGATTAAGAAGAATTGAAAGACTAATTTATAATTGGAGTAACTGATAATAGTACAATTTTTTTTAAAAAAATTTGTTTGAGGAATGATAATAATACAAAGTGTTTGGAGTGGTTAGTATAGGAAAGCAAATGCAACCAACCATATCCAAACAAATAAACAAATATATATAAGAGAATTATAAGAGAGATTGATGGCTTTATCTCTCCACCTAACTTGTTTCCTTCTTTGGTACATAGAGTAATTTAAAGGTTGAATTGAGTCATACACCAATGAATTAATTTTCAATAATCATCATATTCAATTATAAAATTAGTCCCTAATCTTATCAATTTTGTCTACAAAACCATTAATAACTCTATAAGCTTTTAAGTTCTGCCAATTTAATTCATATATTTTAAGAAGATTCTATCACACCCCATACCAAAACACATCCATCTATTTATATATACCTTTTTAAACGATTTCCATGGATTTTATTTATTTTTACTTTTTACTTTTAATTTTCAATAAGACAGAGATCTTGACTAGGTAAGCATTAAAAACGTAATCACTATCCTATCTAACTCAATTACACTCGAATTGATGAATTGAATATAATTAAACTTTTCATTATTATTGAGGACATCGAATGTGAGAAATGCACTTGATGAGATCGGTGTTTTGATGAGGCGTTTGAGAATTATCTCTTTTTTTTTTCGTCTCGTGTTTGAGAATCAAATTGCTCACTATATTGCTCATTACGTCACAGTTTTTTTAAATATTTTTTTTGTTTCTCTTAGCTTGAAAGATTAAGGTAGAAGTCATGTTTCTAATTTTGCTTCATAAAAGAAACACAAATAATTGAGAGTCCTAAAATGTGAAATTATAAGAGAGTGTTTAATTAAGGTTGGAGAGAAAGTAGAGAGAGTGAGAGAAATGAAGCCTCTAATCATAGGATTAATCTTGTAGTTTAAAAAATTGTAAAAAAAAGGAACAGTCATTTTGATGGCACGTGCGGACCACTTGACATTTTACGTTTCACATTATAAATTAATGAAAATGAAAATGGCGCTTCAAAATTCAAATATCTCTAAACGCTTTTTTATTTATTAAATATAGCTTTTTATTATTAGACTTTAAATAAAGAAAGAGTAGAAAATACTATTCTACTGATTTCACTTCCAATCTACTCTCCCTTCCCTTCCCAACGGCACCAAAAATTAAAGAAAGAAAGAAAGAAAGAAAGAAAAAGAAACTTCCAGATCCCCAGGGTATTTTGGTCATTTCAGTTAACACAACATCTCTCTCTCTCTCTCTCTCTCTCTCTCTCTCTGCTTCCACAGCACATTCCCACTGTATCTCTCTGCTTCCTTCTTCTTCTTCTTCTTCTTCTTCTTCTCCTCCTCCTCCTTCCTTCCTCTTCTCCTCTGAGTGAAGAAGAAGCCATTAACAAAAAATACACACCAAATCAAAGCTTCGGAGTGCTTTCCAAGCAAACCACCCCAAACCCTTAATTCTCAACTCCCATTTCTTCATTTCTTCATTTTTTCATTTCTTCTTCTTCATCTTCCTTCCTCTCTTTCTTCTCCAATGGACAGAACCACTCCTGTTCGGAAACCTCATACCTCCACTGCTGATCTCCTCACCTGGCCTGAACTTCCTCCCGCTGATTCCCCTGCTCTTCCCTCTTCTGCTTCTCGCTCAGCTCCCCGCTCTCATCAGGTAAAACTTTCTACATTTCTATCTTTTTCTTTCTTTTCTTTTCTTCTTCCCTTTGCCTTATTCTCTTCTCTTTTAGCCCTCCGATGGGATTAGTAAGGTCGTCTTTGGAGGCCAGGTTACGGATGAAGAGGTCGAGAGCTTGAACAAAAGGTGAGATCTAACGCTCCTTCTCTTTCCTTCAATCTTTATTCATTTCATTCCATTCTATTTTCCTTTTTGTTTCTTTTTACCTTCTTACCCAATTCCATACTAACAGAATTCTCTTATTCTTCTCTTTGGCTTTTCTACGCTTTGTTTTATTTTATGCCACCGATCTGCTTGTTTACACTCTTACTTTGGTCAACTCATTCAAATTTAACATCTCTTTCTTGTTCTAATGTCTCGTGATTGGATCTCAAATTTTCAATGCTCTCTATTTTTCAATATATTATACGTCAGATCTCCAATTTTTTTGTGGAGTCTATTAGTTTGAATTTTTAAACGAGCTGCTTCAATTGTTTTATTTTCAAACTGCAGGAAGCCCTGTTCTGGATATAAAATGAAGGAGATGACTGGGAGTGGAATTTTTGTTGGTAATGAAGGAGATGAAGAACTAGAATCTGGAAGCGCCAACCCTTCACAGAATAAAACAGGAATACGTATGTACCAGGTATCCATCGAACGAGATCAATTATTTTAGTTTTGAATGTGAACTGTGAGCGAATTTGTGGTTTGGGTTCTGAGGCAATTCTTATCTAACTCATAATCTTGATTGATTGATCAAACTGCAGCAAACATTGGCTGGAATTAGTCATATTTCATTTGGTGAAGAAGGTAGTGTTTCTCCTAAAAAGCCTACTACGGTACCTGAGGTTGCGAAGCAGCGTGAGTTGAGTGGGAACTTAGAAAGTGATGCCGATGCAAAGTTGAAGAAGCAGCTCTCTGATGCCAAATGCAAGGAGCTTAGTGGACATGACATATTTGCTCCTCCTCCTGAGATTTTGCCTCGACCAACAACAGCTCGCACTTTGGATCTAAAAGGAAGCATAGAGATTGGGGAGCCTGACAGTGTAAGTAGTACTCCACTAAAAATCTCTTGTTAAGTAGTTTTCTGGATGAAATTCTAGACACTCTCATTCACGCATAACCATTTAGAAGGCAATCCCACAAATGCCATTCACTCATTTTGCTTAGAACTATAGAATTTAAGTTTGGTACGTTTGATAACCGTTTGGTTTTGAAAATCAAGCCTACTTCTGTTCATTGGTTTATTTGTTTCTTCTGCACGAACTTTTACAAGTGTTTTTTAAATATATAAGCCGAGTTTTGAAAATTGAAGATGTAGTTTCTAAGAACTCTTTTTTTGGAATTTGAAGTTTGGTTCAGAATTCAATTGTATTTCTGAAGAAACGGTGAAAAAACCAACACAATTTTCAGAAATTGAAAGCCATGGAGTGAGTATCTTTACCATATTCCTCTTGCCTCTTGGTTCGTTCTTTGGGAAACATGGATAGTAGGGTGGCGCATTGTGTTATTGATATATTAAAAGCAACCCATCTGCTTTCGTTTTCTAACTTAGTAGTGAATTTACCGTGGTATTAGAGTGGGAGATGTTGTGTTCAAACTCTTATAATAAATGTTACTTGGTTTGCTTCATATTTTCCTCGATGGGGTCAATCTCACAATGATGAAATCCTAGGATTTAGTTGGTTAATCTACGTGCAACTAATCCATCACAAGGGCGGTTCATCCCTAATTTCTCTAGTTTAATCGTTTCTTTGCACCATATTTTCATGGATGGGGCCAAAAGCTCACAATGATGAAATCCTAGGATTCCAGTTGGTTTAATATGCGTGCACAATCATCACAAATCTTTCTATGTGGGGCTGCTTTTTCTGAATAATCAAGCATGTCCCTATTTGATAAGCTGATATGGCTTCGGTTAGACGGTAGTTGTTTGTTGCCTTTTATGCTTAGTTTTTTAGTTTACTTTTCTTCTAAGTTTTTTCTTCAAGACATATGATATCATTTAATTAATTACCCAATTACCTCCTTTCCATTCCTAAACAGAGAGGCATAATCCCCGGAGAAGAACCTTCAGTAAAGACAGCAAAGAAGATTTACGACAAGAAGTTTTCAGAATTATCAGGAAATGACATCTTCAAAGGTGACGTTCCTCCATCGTCTACAGAGAAACCATTGAGTGTTGCAAAGTTGCGAGAGATGAGTGGCAACGACATATTTGCAGACGGAAAGGTAGAGACCCGAGACTACTTAGGCGGGGTACGCAAACCACCAGGTGGTGAGAGCAGCATTGCCTTGGTTTAAATCATCTAGGTTTCTAACAAAACTCAATACTTTCACTTGGTGGGGTGGTGGGGGGTGGATGATATGCATATGGTGTTATTGGGAATTGTCATCTGGTTTGGGTAAAATTATGTTGTTAGGTTTTAACTTTTGGTTAGTCAACAACTATGGAAGTCTCTGCTAATTGGGTTGTGTTCCATAATGTTTTCTTTTGTACTTGGTTGTGTTGTGTGTCTTGTGTCTAGTAGTTCAGTTTTTTTTTTTTTTTTGGTTGTCTTCTGGCTATTTTACTTCCATTACTTGGGGTTTTCATTTTTATTTATCATTATTATATTGATTAATTGATTTGGCTATGATGCTGAAAAGATCAAACTATAATTCTCATTTCCATTCTTAACAATCATTTTATTCTCACTTCATTCCATTATATTACTATGGTTCTGAAATCTATTTTATCATCTTTTTTCTTTTTTTTTTCATGGAATCATTGCTTCAAACTTTTGAAGACTTCTAGGTTTTATCTTATGATAGAGATTTGAATTGTTTCACACCTCATCATCTGATGAGCTAACAAATTATGCAGATACATTATTTACTGCTTTTGAAGTCCATGCATTCTACTGATCATTGAGTTGGAAGTCTAGGGTTTTATAGGTGTAATTGTCATTATTTTATTTAATATTATCAACTAAGTCTTTTTAAGGTCTCAAATATGTCAAACTTGTTCAATTTATATTCAAAGTTGTTAAATATTTTTTTAAAAATGATAGTGTGGTGAATTATCAGATAAATCTAATGATTTAAACTGACAAGTTTGAAAATTTAGAGATAATCACTAATTTAACCTTGTAATTGTAAACCAAGAACACTATATCCTTTTGTTGATGATTCAAATTTTTAAAATTTTAGTATTCCAATGTATATTAATATTAATGTCCTCATAACATTGAAATATGTTTTATTTTGACTTTATCAATTTGATTTTTTTTTCCCTGAATGAGATTAAGTGAAGATTTTTGCAAGGACAAAGTGAAGAGATTAAAGGCTAATTAAAAGTGATAATGATTATGAGTGGTCGTAATGGAAGTGGGCATAATCATAATCCCATGCCTCATTATTAACTCCAAAAGCCTTTTTCTTTTTTTATAAATAATAATAATGATAATAATTTTATTATTTATCATCTTCTTTTCTTGGTTTAGTTTCACCCTCTTAACTAATTAATTCAATCATCAAATAATTTATTTGTTAAAAGTCATAAATATCATGCAATGCAACGTTAAAATTACTTTTACCTTTTCAAATATTAATAGATAAATAAATATTTTAATTTTTTTAATTGACTCTATTTGTTACCATTATGGAGTCAAAAAAAATTTACCCCCAGTTTTCTTTAATAGATTTATGGATTTAAAATCTCAAAGACTAATTATATATTATTTTTTACAGTATAAATTTGCAATCTAAAACCAATGTCTAATTACAAATTATAACTAAACTCCTTACAAAAAAGGTTTATGATTTACCATAAAAACAATACGTTTTCATTTTAGAGGTGTTTTATTTATTTATCATTGGTAAAAAGATATTTGTGTTTAGTATAGAAATATATATATGTAAGAATTCATGTGTTATGATTACATGTATTTATATAATTAATAAAAGTATTTTTAATCTGTGTTTGTAGTCATCATTAATACACAACATTTCTAATTTGGAAGCCATCACCAAGTTTTTCTCTTAAACCATAGTTTCATTTGTTCATTTATTTTAATAATTCGCCTCTTATCTTCGTATTAGTTAAATTGTATATAATTTCCTCGCTATAAAATTTATGACATGAAATAATTCTCTTTTTCAATTTCAATTACACAAACCCTCTTTCAAAACTTTTATACTAATCACACCATTTAATCTTGCTCTAGTTAGGAACATATCTTGCTCTAGTTAGGAACATTTAGGGTTAAAGAGGTAGACTCTTTTTATAGTGCTTCTACCTAACATTCAATTTTTTTTTTTTAAAAAATGTATATAAAATAGTAAAGTTGAAAACAAATGAATGCATAAAATCACCATTGAATAAACATAATAACAAAAAGTGATCGGACATTGTATTGTCACAATAAGAGCCGACCATGTATATTTTGAAGTCTAAAACACAATAGATGAAGTTAAGAATTTAGAACAAAAATAGTCAGTTGCTGTGAAGGGTAGAGATTCAAAGAATTCTCTTCTTATTTAAAGTAAAAAGAAAAAAAGTTATAAAGGACGAGAGGAAAAACGAATAAGGATTTGATTGACATAAAGTGCATTTGGGATTATACTATGCTATATCTAATCGTCTAATCTCGATCTTCGAACAATTTATCTAATTGGATCTCAAGTATTTGTATTTGGTAGTGAGATTCATTTAAAATTAGAAAGATAGAGATGTAGATTAAGATTCCTCAATGCCCAAATTTCCAAAACAAAAAAGAACAAAGAAAATTTGGTCAGATTTATGAACACTGTCAGAACTTAAGTCAATGAAAGCTTTGAAGCTGAAAATTAAGATAATCGTAAAATTTCACTGTACATCATGTTCATATTAATCTATTACAGATTCAAAGAAAGTAAACAAAACCCATATCAGATCTTCAAAAATCTCATGTGGGGTTTTCAAGTTCTTGGCAGAAATTTCATGGAAATTAGAAAACAAGGGAAGCAGAGCACAAGAGTTTTTTCTTTTAATTTTTTATTGATTTGAGTTGTTCGATCTTCATCATCTCTTCCAGCTTCGACTTCTCAACAATGGATCGTCATTACATCTACTACTACTACTACTGGTACTTGATCCACTCACAACCCATGTTTCTTTAGCAATGTCTGATGAAAGTTTGTAAAAATCAGCATCATAATCCATTACCATCAAGCTTTTCTTCTTCGCAGTCACCATTTCTTTCTCTTCCTCCATTAACAACTTCAAGCTGATTTTCGATTTCTCTTCTTCTTCTTCTTCTTCTTCTTCTTCTAATTCTTTTTCTTCTTGTTGTTTTGGTTTTCGTAAAAGAGAATTTGGGGCTGACCTGCAACGCATAAGTAAGAGAGCATTTGGGGGAGGAACAGAAACAGAGGAAGGTTGGAATTCGAGTGAAGAAACGGCGTCGTTGTTTATGGGTTTGGTTTCTTCTTCGCCTTCCTGTAAAACCATGAACCATTCTGAGAACATCGTTCTTCCTCTTGTGGGTTCTTCTTCTGATTCTGATTGGGATTCGGATTCGGGTTCGTGTTGTTCGAATACTTCTTCTTCATCATCCTCATCATCTGTTGTAATGTCGGATTGAGGGAAGCCTCTGAAACAACGGAAATCAAAACGGAATCCCCGTAAACACGAGAGGAAATTAACAATTTCTCTCTTGAAACCGAAAGGATTTTGATTTCGAATTGGATTTTTCTTTTTGTTGTGAATTCGCTCGATTTCTTCCATAACCGATTGCCAATTCTTGGTTGATCGATGAGAATGAGGTCTGATTTTGATCTGGCCGGCGCAGGTGACCTTGGGGGAAGTGGGCTCCGACGACATCTCCTTAGCCCATGGAAGAGGACTTGGTTGAGCTTTCCGGTAGTGACGACGATGGGGTTCGGCGGGAGGTCTGGCGGGACTTGGGAGAAGAGTGAGATGAGCACGTGCAGGAAAACAGACGAGAAGATCGGCCGGTGGAGCAGTGGGTTTTGATTTGGAGTGATTTCTTCTCTTCATGGATCTCATAATTTGTGAATTTGTGATAGACAGAATGAATGAATGAATGAATTTGGGGTTTAAGAGATTTAAAAAGAAAAGAAAAGAAAAGAAAGAAATATTAAAGGACAGCTTATGCTTCACTTTTTCTTCTTTTATCATCACATCTCTCTCTCTCTCTCTTTTCCTTTAGTTTATTTAATTTCTTAAACCATTCTTTACTTCTTTATCCCTTTTTTGATCTTTCTGTAATGGGGTGTCTTACAATGTCTTTGCTTTTCTTATTCACCGTTCACTTTTCTTTTCTTTCTCTTTCGAACTATTTCGAGTTTGGACTACATCCGACATTTTCAAAGTTTGGATTAAGTTTTCTTCGTCCAGGATATAATGTTTTAACAAGTTGAGTGTTAGGTTTAGATCCATGAGTTTGAGTGCTACTATAGTGTTTAATACATACATGTGTGTGTCACACTTTTTTTTGTAGATTTGGATTAGATAGATTAGATTTATGTCACCCTCTACTAACACAATAAACACATGGGTTGGGTTTTATTCAATACTTGAATTTTCTTCTTTGTTTTGAGAATCTTTTCTTCTCTTCTCTTTTTTTTTTTTTTAAAAAAATTTACTATATTACTTGTGTCATTTAATACACATTTTCTAGTAAAATAATTGGAGTCAACAGATTCAACCCTCTCAACTTTAGGATAGATGGTCACCATAATTACTCCAACTAAACTCGTTTAGTCTATTTAATAAACATTTTTTAAAACTATTTTTGATATAGAAACTAATAGTGATATAGAATGACAATTGCGACCTACTTTAAGTTACGTTTACGAATAATTCTACATTGTTACATCGTCTATTGCTACATCGTATATTGCTACATTCTATACTTTAAAAATTTCATACTTGTGTCATTTAATACACAAATTGCGACCTACTTTAAATCATATATTGCTACATCGTCTATAGGTCACACAATTGTTTTGAGTAGTCATAGTTTTTAATGAACTTATACTTTAAGTTACGTTTACGAATAATTCTTAAATAGTAAAAGTCACTTTTATCGTTTTCAAAATCACTCTGAAAATGTCTTTAATAATTTAAAACTTGATAATATGAAATTTTCATTCCAATTAAAAGCATAATATCAAATATGGAATTAAGATTCAATGATTAAAGTCGTGTTTTAAAATGATTTAAACAATTTTCAAACTATTTTCAAGCATACACACCAAAAGTTACGCCTTAAACACACATGTATAAATAAATAAATAAATAAATAAAAAGAAAGGTGAAGGATAAGCATTTCTTAAAAGGAAAATTTAAGGAGATTTTTGTAATTTTAACCTAAATACAAAATGGGATATAAAATGCTAATATTATTATTATGAATATATACTTAATTATTATTAGAACATAAAAGAATGGAAAAGTGAAAGGCGATGCCCCCACGAGTAATGTTTAGTGATCCAATAATTCTATCAACTAGTTTTGGTTTAGGCTATGCTACAATACTCATTCTTCCTAAGAGTTTAATCATCAATAATCCCATTATTATATTCTTATTCTCCATACCAAAACATATAAAATCTACTTCTTTAATATATTCTACAAAATATCAAAAGTTTTTTATGCACTTGAAATGAGTTCAATTATTACGACAATATTAATCATAAGAAAAAATAATTAAGTTCGAGAAAAAAGTTCCAAAGATTCTTTAAAAGCAAAGCAAATGGTGGTTGCCATTGAAACTATTTTATGTGTTATGTTATAAAATATTAAAGATACTAAAGATTTGAACCTACCTTATAAACTATAAACTATGTTGCTATAAATGAATAAATATAATGCACCCCAAGTCAACAAAGCCTAAACTTTAGGCTTTGAGAAAACAGAGGGTAAGAATTTTTGGTGGAGCAAAAACAAAAGGAAGAAAAAGAGGGAAGTTTGGTTTCCATTAGGTTAATTATTAGAAAATATCACGATAAAATAAAGTTGAGTGTTAATAGTTTTCTTTTCCACGTGCTTATTTTTGTCTGAATTTCAACACTCATATACATGTATGTATATATATATATATATATATAAGTTACGTGGTAAAATTTTAGTTATAGGTAGAATTAGAGACCTATAAGTTCACTATCAGGAGGTTCCTTAAGGCAGGTTATGAACAAATGAATAATGACAAGCCTTGTTATAAAGACTTTTCAAGAAGTACTTGAGCTAAGGAGTAGTGTCACACATGGAAGGAGCTATTGTCTTATATTAAGTTGTGTGCTTAGTTAGATGAGACATGTGTACATATTCATCATACTTTTCATTGTTACTATGTATGACTTTAATATAGAATAATATAAATAGAATGAGCTCGTTGGATTTAAGAGAAATACAATGATAGTATCTTAATGTAATTTGAAATGACTATAATTTAAGTATAAACTTGAAGTATTATAATGCGTTGGACATAGTACCACGTCAGTGTTAATTCTTTTGCACGTTCAAGTTTAGATGAAGCTTACGTAATTGAAACACCACTTCATCCTATACGGATCCAAATCTCACATCAACATGATTATTCCTCCCCATGAATATCTTTAGTTGTGTAGGTTGATCCAAAAAAAGAGGCCTACTACAATTAAATTGAAATGACATCAAAGAAAAACGGACCAACCTAACAACCTTTCTCTTTCTCTTTCTCTTCTAAGGGGCCTTGCCCTTCCGCCAAGTGTCCACCTTTATTTTTATTCTCCCCCTTCCCTTTTTATTATTATTGAAATTTCAATTTTTAATTAGTCTTGACATTTTAAAATTTACGCATCAAGTCAAAATTCTAGGTTAGATTATTGAACCCATCAAAATTTTTAAATTTTGAGAAGAAGCTTAAGTTCATAAGTTTATATATAGATTAACTCAAAATTATGTGAGGTGGATACGTGGGAATAGAGGAAAAGAGTTGATAATATTAAAGTCAAAATAAAGCTTCATTCAATTTTTAGATGGTTAAATGTAGAGGCCAATAATATAAGAAAAATCATATGGGATGCATAAAAGTAGGGGACAAATAATTCAATGAAGTGAAGTTTTAGCATAAAGAGTGGAATGTGCCCAACATATATATGATGCAGTGTTCCCCCACCTCTCTTCATTAATGGGATGAATATATAATCACATAATTTTTTATTCTATTTAAGGATCAACTTAAAATGTTTTAAATCAAATAAACAAAAGAAGCGGTTTTGGTGAGGAAGTTCTTGCATAATTTGGAAGTTGTTCCAAACATGAACATGCCCCATCACTTTATATTGTGATAATAGTGGGGCATATTACTAATCCATTTACAAAGACTCTCATGGCTAAAGTGTTCGAGGGTCTTCTAGAAAGTCTAGATCTGCGAGTTATGTACATTAGGTAATCTAGGAAAAGTGGCAGATGTGTAATGGGTATGAGGATGCCCTAGTTTATTGTATTTGTATATACACATTCTATGTAATACACTTGTACATTTTACCATTTTCAATGTTAGAGGATTACTTTATTATGAACATCCCAAAGAGACAAGAGTTTTAGTCCAAGTGGGAGTTTGTTGGAATTTATGTCCTAAAACTCGTAGATTGTAAATATAATCCATTGACCATTGTTAATAAAGTGTTATTATTGTAATAATTGTTATTGATTATATTATTAGTTTTGTCTTAATAACTCAAATCCAATAAACTAACATCCTAAACTGTTTAATAAGTATTGAATAGTATGTAGAGACATACAGGGATCAATGTTCGAGATCAGCTTAAAGGGTCTATAGTATACGGATAAGACTGGGTACCTTTATCCTTGTAACATTATGAATACGACTCACCTTGTATTTGATACAAATACAATGATCCAATGTGTTCATGTAGTTGACATGCGAGTGAAGGTATCCTATGCAATGAGATTGCAATAGACCAGACCGTGAAATAGTAACCACTTGGTGTTACTACATTAACTAGTTAGGTTTCTATTTCACTAGGATGACCTAGATAACTTAGTCTTAATCTTGAGTGTATTATGAACTCTTGTTCACGAGAGATTGTCCTTTGATTTGTACGAGTGAGAGTGGCTAGATCGCCGACTCAATAAGCTTATCATTCACTACTACAAAAATAGACTCTCTTGACGTTTTTAAACTGTCAAGAATCACTATTCTTGACGGTTTTAAAACCGTCGTTGAAGCCAGCGTCAAGAAAGTCAAAGTTCTTGATGGTTAATAAAACGACAAGAATAGCGATTCTTAACAGTTTATAAACGTCAAGTATACAAATATTCATGACAGTTAAAAATCGTCAAGTGAATGAGTATTCATGACATTTAAAAACTATCAAGAATGTAATTTATGACATTTAAAAACGGTCAAGAACACAATTGTTTATGACGTTTAAAAAACGTCAAGAATTTACTTGTTAATGACATTGAAAAACCGTCAAGAATGTATTTGTTTATGACATTTAAAAAACATGAAGCTTGTTTCATTTTTTTTCTAAATTATAATTTATTTATATTTTTGTTCCTGTATTGTCTCTATAATTCTTGTAGTGTGGCCCAACAATCTCATAAATATGCACGAATACAATTCCAAAACTTTAACATATATTAACATTTAATCATATATGTATGAACATTTCGAAAACTTTACATGTTTGTTTGATATTGTCATATACAAAACACTACTTCAGTCAACCCCAACCTAATATGATAATCCCAAAATTACAAAACCAATCCAACTATGCTATTCCAAAAATCACAAGACTACAATTCTAGTTCAAGAAACAAAATCTTAATTAAAGAAGCTTTGAAACTCAATGATCTTGGATGAATTTGACTTCAAATACAAACTTGGATTCCACAACCTAAACCAAAATAAAATAATATATCAAGTTAAGATGGATTCACATAGCAACATTTTATCAAATGGTTGCAATGTTTCAAATAAGCAACAATTAAAATTCACATATCGATTTGGCATCTATAAATATAACAAACTAAAAAGTACCTAAATGTCAATTATTTACCCAATAAGGCTAACTAAGTAACACACCTCTAATATGTTTTGCAATGAAAAAGGTTGCCATATTGTTAATTTGGCCATATTGTGAAGGCAACCTCTTAGATGTGTTGAGAAAGGAAAGAAATACCAAAATAAGTATGAACTAAGATAGTATCAAATAAAGTTGAAGTTGAATTTTAAAGCTCTATTTTTTTCAAGATAGAGAAATTTCAGCTAAAGAGGAAAACACTAAGGACAACCAAGCAAAAAAGTCTAACAAATATCAAAAGAGAACATGCAGGAAAGAAAGAATGTAAATAAGGTTTTATCCGCACCAAGCAAAAAAGTCTAACAAGTATCAAAAGCTTCATAAGTTGTACTAGAATTCAAAGCTCTAAACTCTAAAGAATGTAAATTTCTTTGAAGAAATTTGTGTATAAAGGTCACACAGTTGAAAATTCAATACCTTTTCAAGAATGTTGTTGAGAAAGACTATTGTGATGAATCTTTGAATCCAAATTATGGAGACAAGATAAATAAATGAGTTCTGATTCTAACTGACTGAATGAGAGTTAAGAAAATAAGAACATTGGAGTTGAATTATCAGCATTTATTTAATTCAAACTTACGATAGCAAAGCCAAATTATAGAGAGAGATCAAAATTATAGGATAAAGGAATAGTCTTACATTTGGTGAGTTCCCAAATGTTGTGGTAGTCAACGAGAGTTATTCCACTCGAATTGTCTTAGACAAGAGGCTTCCATTCAGCAAGTACTGGTGAGAATTAAAGTGGAATGACAAACTTAAAAACACTTAATCTTTAACAAACTTTTCTGACTTTTTGCAATTACTTTTTAACACAAGATATCAAAACACACTTAAAAACCATAACAACCAATTACCATAAAACGGTGTCCAATAACAATAATTGGGTCAACCCAAACATCATTAAATTCTTGGGAAAGGTTGTGGACTAGACCTTCACCATCTTGCCCCTAAAGCAAGTTAAAGCTTAAGGAAAAAACACAATAGAAACAAAAATCATAAACTCATCAGTTAGATAGTATTGGTGGTTAAAACCTCAAGGTCTCACTTCTTCCATTTTATATTACCAAATTTGAAAATGATTTTTAATATATGAACATTAATTGAAACATGTTGGTGTACAAGTGTGGATGAAACTAAATCAAGTTTGTGTTTTATGTTATTGTTTTTTATATTATATTTATGTGATATGCAATCCATGAGAGTATATTTATGTGCTATGCAATCCAGAAGGGGGAATGCAACTATACCCAATTCATAATTGTATTTGGAACACTAATGATTTTAGCACAAATTCCATCTTTCCATTCTCTAAGACATATAAACCTTATCTCCCTCACTCTATACCTTGGCTATAGTGCTCTTTGTCTACATCTATCCCTAGGATTAAAACGCAACATATTAAAATGCTCGTAATTAAAAATTCATACACAATTTAAATTAAATTAAACATCAAGACCCCTCACGAAGATGAATCTCTGTTCATTTTTCTTTTTATTAACAAACAAAAGTTTTTAGGTCCACTTCTTTCAACAACCTCCTCAAGGATCCTTAATTAGCTCTTTCCAAGTTCATAACCACTCTAGTCATGCAAAGATTAAGGTTCATGGCCAATCAACAATTAATCTGTGATTAAGATATTATGAACATTATTCACATAAAAACATGAAAAGATTAAGAGCAGATAATCAGATGCATTACAAAGAATAATTCATAAACTTTGTCTACATCTATCCTTAGGATTAAGAGTTTAGCTACCCCATACTTCACAATCTAAAACACAAAACTCAAATACAATACCCATAACAAAAATTCAAGGAGAAGAAAAAGAAAACGAAGAAGAAAATCTAGTGATTCGTATTATTATAATATTGTGTATAACAGTATGTGTTTTTTAATATTCTCTGTTTCCAGCTCCAGTGTACCAAAATATTATCACAAACTCCACAATCCTTCACTTTCCAATCCCTAAACTAACCAATGAATCATATTCGCACGCTTGGTAGCCTTGTTCAAAATATTATATATTACAATTATAATAACTTGTATCCCCCTTTTCAAGCCTAAAATGCAAAACCTTTCTTCCATTCTCTAAGGCATATTTCCTCTTCTTTAATTTTGCATTCCAATTTTAAAATTCCAAATTACAAATTTTAATCACAAAGGAAAAAAGGAAAATTATTACCTTTAGAAAGGGAAGAAAATGAATGAGTAACCATGAAGGATTTTGGAAACGAATAGAGGTTTAGCTAAAGTGGAATGCGACAGAAGGACGGTGAATGTGTTTACTCGTTTTCGAATAGAGAATGTGTTTACACATTTCAAACGGTGAACAGACGGACGCAAATCAACGAAGGTGAAGGGAACGCAAAGCAGACGAACGGTGACGGACGATGAAGGAAAATGAATGAAGGTGAACGCTGGTGAACGCGAAGGGAAGTCTTTTTCGGCGATGAACGCAGATGAATGCACAGATGAACGTGAAGGGAAGGTTAGGTGAACGACGCTTTTGATTTCGGGTGGAGAAGGGACAAAGTCGCGGCGAATTAGGTTTAATTAAGAAAAGGGGAAGTGATCTAATTGAAACATTGCGTTTTGTAAAAGAAAATTAACACAATAATTTTTTTGAAAATTTCTTGACGTTTTTAAAACATCAAAAACAAATTAAAATTTCTTGAAGTTTTTAAAAACATCAATGATTTTTTAGAATTATCTTGACGTTTTAAAAACGTCAAGAATTTTTTTATAAATTTCTTGACGTTTTTTAAAACGTCAAAAAATTATTAGATATTTCTTGATGTTTAAAAAACGTCAAGAAAAAGTACATCTTACTTGACGTTTAATAAACGTCAAGAAAGTTGAAAATTGGCCTTTCATAAAAATTCTTGACGTTTTTTTATTTGAAATCACATCTTTCTTGACGTTTTTGGGAAAAAACGTCAAGAAAGGAAAACTACAACCGTCAAGAGAGCCTGTTTTTGTAGTAGTGATTTTGGGGACAAGACTGAGTGGGGAGTTGGGATTATAATTGCACAAAATGGACTAACTTACTATTATTGGTCTATATCCATGGACACATAAATATATTTTTAGTGAGAAGAGTTCAGTTGTGAGTCTTTAGTGGAGTGTACACAAAGCTAACAAATATTGATTAATGAGTTTAGCCAATTAATCTTAGATCGTTGTAGCTTCTGATCTGTAGGTCCATTAGGTCCCTTTCCTAGCTCGTAAAGGGTAATGAGATTTATTTGTATTGGTTGTAATTTAAAATGTTTAAATTTAACTTGGGAATTAGTATAATGTATAGTGATACATTATAATATAAAGTTTATCAAACTTTACTATATAAATTTAACTTTGGGGATGATTCAAAATTAATTTATGAGAGATAAAATATTTGAATGAGTTCAAATATTAATTTAATGTAAATTGGATTCATATTAAAATTATTGAGAGAAACTTATATTTGAATATGATTCAAATTTAATTTAAGTTAAATATAAGATAAATAATTTAGTGTTATTAGTTAATTGGAGAATTAATTAATAGTTTAGTTTAATATTATTTAATTAAATTCGATTTCATTAATTATTAACTAATTGATTAATTTCAGTAGATTTGAAATATATATTAATTTAATTATTTATAAATTAATAGAATCTCATGATTCTCTTCTACTTCATTTTCTATTCCTAGAAGGAAAGAGAGTTATAATATCTAGAAGAAAACACTTTTCTTAAAAACGACACTAATGGTACTCTTTGCAATTTAAGCTCTCTTTGCAATGGACAGTCTTCAAAGTTTTTTTTAACGATGTTTCCAATGCTTTCCTTTCTCTCTCATGTTTAATAAAACCAATTTCTCTTAAAACCTATAGGGAGGCTACATCGTATCGAATTTCATACAACTGACGTGTTCATCGAGTTACAACAAGTGTCGCACAATAGTCTGTTCCGTGTTTGAAAAGTTGTGATTGTGACACGCTGCACATGAGGTTAGAACGAGACATGGCAAGGCAAGCCCTACGCGCACCTGCCAACTTCTGCCACAATATTTTGTACGCAAGCTAATGTCTTTGGGCTGTTTTTGTGGTTTTTGGAAATTTTAAGCAAAGTTTTGATATTTTTATGATCAATGGGAATTAAATGGAATTATTTCCCATTATTTTTCATTATTTTAGATCTGAAGGAGATCGAACAAGTTTATAAGCCAAGGGTCCAAGCTACTCTCTATAAGTGACAAAAATGAGTTTAAAGTTGATTTCTAAACATGAATTTACTATCAAATGTTTCAAGCATGCTTTGATGTTTGAATATTTGAGGATACTGACTTATAAAGTATTTCCAAAGCATGAATTTAGAAACATTTTGGTAAACATGTTTTTATTGATGAATTTACTAATGAAAATTATAAGCAATCATGATTGTGCTAAGTTTTCAAAATGTTTAAGCTTGAAAATAATATTAGCATGTTTTAGTCTATACCTAAAATATTCTAAGATATATAGCAACCCTTCGGGAGAGATTTTCTTGTGCATAGAGGTCATTTGATTTGGATATTCAGTAAATACCTAGCTTTCCATCATTGGTATTAGATAAGAGATGAAGACTTCTAAAGATGCTTAGTTTCCCATCTCAAGGGACGAGACCCTGTACGAATGCCTAGTTTTCCATCTCATTGTAGTTATAACGAGATAGGGCACAATTGATGCCTAGAGTTTCATCTCGTAAGTATCGTATCACGGGATAGGGCTTCTATGCCTAGTTTATTGTTTTTCGTCTCGACGATTCTAGGTATAGCAACTGAAAGGGAAAGTTTGAGATAAGTTGTTTGAGTTTGATTTCATTTATGTTAAGAGTTAATTGTTAAATACTTATTATTTCAAAACGATGTTTTATAAAACAATCACTCATTGGGCTATTTAGCTCACTCTTTGGATAAATATCCCCATATGGATTACGTTGTTTGGAAAATTAAACCGTGCTTTAGTACTTCAAAGAAAACTTCCCTCCCATGTCCTCTCACCTCATGTCTGCCCCATTTGTGTTGATAACATGAAAAATATTTAGCACCTTTTAATTGACTATGTCTTTGTATCGAAATGTTGGTTCCGTCTTCTCCAAACATTCAATATTTGTTGGGATTTTTTGCTCAATCAAGGCTTATTCTTCTTTGTTCTCGACCTGCTACCTATGATTTATGATTTTGTTTTGGACATATTATTTTATCATTTTGTTTGGTTTTATATTTGTGGCTTTTGTTTTGTTTTGTTTTGTTTTTTTTTTTTTTTTGAAAAGGAGACAACCCTCTTTATTTAATATTAAAATAATAATAATAATTAGACAAAAGCTCATAGTACAAGAGAGTTATACAATGAACATGTAACCATGGATCAGGGGGTGCACCTTGGCATTCTCAACTAGGTTGACACCCCCATAGCACCCTCATCATATCCAACCAAGCTAAAACCCATAACAAAGGAGTAATGTCCAAAGGCAAAACAAACACAAAAAAAGCCTTCTATTTGTGGCTTTTGGTTTTGATCTTGTGTTGTCGCTTTTTGGATGTGATGAGGGCGCTAAGGGGGTGTCAACCTAGTTGAGATGTCCAGGTGCGCTCTGTTGATCCTCCATCCTATTGCTCTTTGTATAATCCTCATGACATTGAGCTTTGTCTCTTCATTTTTCAATATTAATAATAGTGAGACTCATATCCTCTTTTTTTTTAAAAAAAAATATGGGTTAATTTGATAAAAGTGTTGCTAGCAGAGATTATGGTTTGAGCACAACCAACACGATTTTCCATGATAACAAAAGGGATTTGCGTGGTGAAAATAGATCTATTAGATCTCTTGGAGCAACAAAAAAGAAATAAGATCTTTATGTGAAAGTCGAACTTTTTTTTTATGGAGCATTGTGAAGAAAGGCCTTTACTTTTGGGCAACATTGGAATTGGGGCATGGTTGTGCGCCTTATTATCAAACAGTTGTCCCCTAACGATCAAACTGGTTCACTGTTGCGAAATGGTGGGTTAGTTTAGGACATGTCGATTATTCTCGAACCTTCAGATAAATCTCCTTATCTTAGGGAATTAAAAGTTGTTCAACACAGGCTTGAAACAGACATGTATAGGGCCTTCTGTATTTTCCCATAAGGAGCCAATGATTGATTATATATTGGTCTGTTTTGCAAAGGGAAAGATTTCCCTAACACGTATTGTAAAAATATATGTAGTTGGCTAGTAGTGAAAAGTTAGCAAGGCTATTCATGTTTCTCTTGGTGTTCCCTCTCACTCATCTTGAAGCTTATTGTGGGCATTTTGTCAACTTACTTTGGGTTTCTTTTGTCTTCTGTTTTAATTAATTACTTCGTACTTATTTTACATTTTAGTTTTCATTAGTGCGTCCTGGATAGAGGATTTCGTTTAGCTCGTTGTTATTGTTGATAAAATTAAAATGCCAACGATTACAATTCTTGAGAACGGACTCATCTGTTTCCAATTCAGATGCCCAAAACTTGTTGAATGGATCCTATCTCGTTGTATCGCGACATCTTGCTGGCAAAAGTATGCTCCTCTGTAAATGGACTCCAGGTATTGTCCCTAAATCCTTTGTTTTTTTATTATGTTCCTATATGGATTAAACTAGGTAGGATTCCAATGGAGTTATGGACAGATGTCAGATTGACTGTTGTGGCTAGTGCTATAGGAAAACCTCTATCTTTAGATCTAGCTACTAAGGAAAGACGAAGGTTGTCACATGCTTGAGTATGTGTTGAATCAAATGTGGACTCTCCTATGCTTGCTGAATTTACAATTCACCTTAGGGGAGAGGATTTCGTTATGACTGTGAATTATGAGTGGAAGCCTCGAAGGTGTAATTTGTGCCGGTCTTTTTGGGCATTCTAGTGGTAAGTGTCCTAAGATTGTGGAAAACAAAGTTCATCGAGAGGAGGATGTGAGCAAGGTGGTTTCAAACAAAGAGGAGGAACGGACAATTGTGTCTTGTGGATTGTGGTGTTAGACTTTAAATAGTTGGAGGAAAGTAAGACTAATAGCTCCCCATTAGGCATATTAAGGAAAAGGAGGTAGGTAATCGGATGAAATTACTCGTTATTAGGAAGAAAAGAGAGTTGGTTTATGTTCGAGAGAAGGGTAAACGTGTGGATGTGATTATGCCTAACTCTTTTGGCAGCCTTATGAAGTTGGGTGAGGGAGACAAGTGGACCTTATCTATAGTGGATGACTCCCCTCCCCCTTACAAGTGGATGATACCGCTATTGTTCTTAGGCGTATGTTATTAATCACCTTAAGATAATTTCAAAATATAAATATATTTTTAGTATAAGTCCTCACGTTGACTCTAGACTCACCAAGAAACCTTATTTGGATATTACGAATATGACAAAATTAGTGATATTAGATGACTATCAAACGATAATCATAGGGTTATCAACTTTTAAATTTACTACTTTTAAAATTTAGAAAATGTAGTGACATGAGTCATGTGATTATAAATGTTTTTGTTATTTTTGCAGGGTTCCAAAGAAAAAAGAAAAAAGTAAGATGTGATTGATAATATGTGAAAAAAGGAAAAAAATTAAAGAAATATAACTCGATATATCTAATTTGTTTAAAAACGACCCCATTTGTAATTTTTCTTTTCAAAAGTCACACAACATCTTTTTGGAAAGTTTTTTTAGAGAAGCATGCCAATACCTTCATCCTACGTATGTAGATGTATTTTGATATAATTTAAAAGTTCAAAACAATTTTTTTT
Organism: Cucumis sativus; assembly: GCF_000004075.3. Lineage (NCBI taxonomy): Eukaryota > Viridiplantae > Streptophyta > Magnoliopsida > Cucurbitales > Cucurbitaceae > Cucumis > Cucumis sativus. Next base: position 16,801,995 of record NC_026656.2, on the reverse strand, counting down.
AACATTTCAAAGTTTAAGGTAATTTTTTACACAAACTACAAAATTCAAAAGAATTTTTTTTGTAATTTAACTAAAACTGTTGTATGTATATATATATATATATATATATATATATATATATATATATATAAATTAGTTATCTTTTTTAGTCCTATATTGTAAAAAATATGATTATCGATTTATCGAAATCTAATTTGTAAATGGCTTAAAACATTTAGTTTGTTGAAAAAAAAGGACAAAACAATGGACCAATGGACAGCTAATACGAGTCGGTGAACCGAATACACAAAATTCTCTAAATCCAATTAAGCAAGATTTCAAAAAAAAAAAAAATCTAATAAAAACCCTACATGTACAGTCTCTCTCATTTAAAGTTTCTTTCTCCTCTTCTCTAACGGCCAAGTCTCCCTCTTCCCCTCTTCTCCCCTTCTCTCTTGCTCTCTTGTCTTCTTTGGCCTATCTCTCAATTTCCGTTTCTGTAAGGAAGAAACCCTATCATACCCATTTCGCGGATCCATCTCCATCTTCTTCTCTTAGTCGCGGATCCAATCTCCATCTTCTTCTCTTAGTGCGTCCTTTCCATTTCTTCGTACACTCCATTTTTCCTTTCTCTTCTCAAAACCCTAAGGCCTATCTCTCAATTTCCGTTTCTTTAAGGAAGAAACCCTATCATACCCATTTCACCGATCCATCTCCATCTTCTTCTCTTAGCGCGTCCTTTCCATTTCTTCTTCTTTTTCTTTGTTCGTACACTCCATTTTCCCTTTCTCTTCTCAAACCCTAATTCTCTTTAATTAATTAATTCCCTCTCCTTTCTCTCTCACTTCCTCCCTCTTCCATTAATGGCAGGTTCTCCTCATCTTACTCCTTTCTCCAGTGTTGATTCCTCCTCTACTTCGACTTGTGATGCTCTTTTCTTCTTCCCTCGCAATTTCGATTCCACCATCGTCACCGATTTTGGTTGCAATTTCTACTCTCTTCAACCTCAACCTTCTGGATTCCCTCAGTCTCACCGGATTGACTTCAATGTCCTTGGAACCTCCACTACTACTACTAGTACTCCACTCATCAAAGAATCCGCTGGATTATCAGACGCTCCTCTTCCTTTCCTTTCTAATCCTTGTCTCTCTTCCAACTCCAGTGGTGAGCCCCCGAACAAATCGCATTACTCCGTGAGTTCCCAATTAATTCCATCTTTATTTAATATTCAATTATCCTCTTTCCATTTGTTTCAATTATTGAATAGAAAGTTAATTGAATGAACTATGTTCCAATAATTTCATGTGGTTCTGGTAAAGCACAGTGCATCCGGTCGAACTTCCCCATTATGTAATTTTATGGAGGTAGTTTTGTAAATTGGATTGAAACAGGGGCTATTCAATGTGTATGCATTAAAATATAGGGATTGTTTTTCAATTAAATATAAATTGATTGAGCCTCTGATGTGCTAGAAAGCATCAGATCTCCTCTGTGTATATATAGTTAGGTACTCTTCTTTTTTTTATAGGTTCCATCATATATATCACGGTCTGAAGTTGTAGCTAAACTTGCTTTCATCTTCAGTTTCTATCATTATTTAAAGGTCAGATTTTGTTCGATTAGAAGAATGTAAATTTGTCAAGGACAATAGCATGCTTAGTTTAATTGTACTCAAATATTGTTACTAAAACAATTGCTTTATTTGTGTTGATACCAGTATTTGTGTGGTAGATCTCTTGATTCATTTTGATGTTTGTATTTTGAAGACATACAAAGGTCATAATACTAGTTGCTATTCTTTTTATCTTGGTACGTTTCATTTTTGTTTTAATGTTTCACTGTCTCTATAATTGATTGTACAAACATATCTCATCATTCAATCACTTTTCAAGTTTTAGATTATGAAATTTGTACATATTGGGGTTTTCCTTTTTCTTTATTTTGGATTATTTCAAATCTCCAAAGATCTTTCTTGTAACATTTGCATATTTTAGTTTGTTAAAATCTTCGAAAGTAGAGGAGAAGGCTCCAAAAGCATTCTGTCTCTCATTGCCTTGCCCTAACATTATCATCTGTGTAAGATGTGCCAATGAGTAGACCATTTTCTTTTACTTTTTTTTCCATAGCTTTTGAACCACTTTCCCTTTCTCTCCTTCTCTTTCATTCTTCTTTTATGTTAATTGGAAGAAGCTTTGAGGCCTCTCTTGAAAATAATGAGGTTTTGAAGGGGATAGAAAGAGAGTGATGGTGGGATCCATCAAAGGTTTGGGATTTCACACAATGTTCGCATCACTCTTTTAAATGTAATTAGAGGTTGAGGAGTTGATCGCCGATCATAGATAAGGAGGGGCTGGTTAGTGGCTTGGAAAAGAATTCAGACAACATTAATTTTTTAAAAAATAAACCAACCTTCCGACGGTTGGTTAACACTCCTCGACAGTCGAGATAGGGTAAGACTTGTATTCTGGTTCTGTTGATACCTATATTTGTGCTTCATCACTTTATAATTGTACTTTTATTTATCCCCTTTGTATATTTCCATGTGTTTCATGTTTGTCTTTTATGTTTCTTCTATTTATATATTTCTTCATGTTCTTCTCCATTCGGGTTTGCTCTTGCGGAGGTTACACATTCATTGTTGTGCTGGTACTTTAGTTAATGATGTCTAGTAATTTTTGTTTTGCAAATTTTTTGTTAGTGCTCAAGTTTGATTTCATACTGCCTTTAGCATAGCTTTACGACTGCAGAATTCAATTGCACATTGCCCTTTTTTATTTTGTTATTACTGATGGACTTATTTGTGATACCTTTAAAGAAGAAAATTTATGGCTATTTGTGTTGAAGTTTATTTGTTGATTATTGGTTGGTTTTTTCCCTCCACTTTTCTTAATATTTTGAAGTGTGTAATAAGGTAAACAACTTTTTAGTCCCCTAAATTTGTTTTATTGATGAATTGTTTCTTTTTTTTTCGGTTTTGTTTTCAGGTTTTCATCATTATTCATTTGGTGGCTAAATATTACTCATGGGTATTTGTTCGATCTTATTTTGTTGTGATCAATTGATATACATAATATGCACTATAAATTTGTTAAATTGTTGGATTATTTGCTTTTTTAATAAGGTTGGAGGAACCTCAAGGTACGTTTTGTTAAAGCATATTTTATATTGATAAATTTGAAGTTGTCAAGTCTATAACAATGATAATGTTAATACGAGTAAATTTATAGCAAATTTAGTTGACTTAACTTATTTACATGCTAGTTGCTCGGACTCTTGGAAAAACCTTACGTGCATTTTAACCCACGATAAGAAGACTTAAGGTTGTTATGACTTACATATTAGTTTTTGAGATTTTCCTTTGTAACTTTTTCATAGACCTTATTGTAGTTTTTTGTTCTTCATTTTTGTTTGTAGGACGTTTCTAGAGAATGCAAGACCATGTTTGAGTGAGAAATTGGTCTCGATGAAATTGAGAGTTCAATGAACAGCACATACAATGCAAGTAAATCTACCTACTCAAACCCATCTTCTATTTCTAAAGCAGAAGGGCTTTCAGTGGCTGAAACAAGTGAGTGATTAAGTTTTTTATCACCCGTATTATTTGTTATCACTAGGGAAAGAAAGCTGAGTAGAAAAAGTAGAATGCCAAATGGAAAAAAAAAAGATTAGTAAGCAGCGTTATTATTTTAAAATAGAAAACAAAAATTAACATTATTGTTAAACCGAGCCATTCTCGAGAACATGAAATAGAATTGGATAGCTGCCATGCATCGTGTTTATGAATGTTAAGAATGAAACTATCGGTAGGGTTATAGAATAATCATTCTATCAGCCTCAATTATGATACAGGGTTTATGAAATAGAATTTTCTTATGTATTGTAATAGTAGAAGATTCTTCGTCAGGAAGCAAAGCTTATAGCTTTGAAGAGTATCTAAAGGTTTTAGAAGAGCAACCGAAAGCTTACGATTAGCTCCAAACCAATTTTCCAGCACAAAGCCAGAGTGGATCCCAAGTACAACGGGAAGGTTGTTAAAATCAAATCTCTTATGTCTTATTTCATAATTATTTAGTTTTGATCTTAACTACAACAATTTTCATTTTTTTCTAGGTGAGCATTGTATGTGCTTAGAAATTAAGTGTTTTGAAAATTAGAGGTGAGCAATCACACTTAGAAACTAAGTGTAGAACCATAGAAATGTTACCCCATCGGTTCTAGCAATGCCTAGTTACCGCAGTTCATAACAAAGAAAGAAAAGAGGCTCGTAAATGCAGACCATAAAAAAGTGAGACAATCAACAATTATAAAAAAAAACATATGCAATATGCATTAAAAAAAGCTCATAAAAAATACAGACTCAAGTCGGTTAGGTCAAGTAGAACATGTTGAGTTCCCTAGCTATTAGAGCTTTTGGGGGAAAACATCGCTTTTGGCCTAACCAAAACTAGACCATCTATTTTTAGTGTTTTAAACATAACGTCAAGTTTGATTGAGGGCTTTGAAAAGAGGAGGAATCCTCCTCGATCCACAGTAGGGCAAAAACAAGGCTTGTTGTCACTTCGAAGGGAGCAGTCAAACTTAGCATTGAGTTTGATTTTTTTTTTTGAAAAGGTAATGATAATATTATACAACAACAAGGTGGACCTCACAGCCTAAGGTCAAGACAAAAGAGCGAACAACACTCATAGAACAAGTAGTTAGACAAAACAACCCATAAGTACCCAAAACAACCCCACATCTCGGGAACAAGAACTAAAACCAAAAGAAACCAACTAGTGTTCCAAACATTAAAAGGAAAAGAAGAAGAGAGAAAGACAACAAAGTTAATAAAGAGAAGAGAAACCCCACAGCCCGGGGACAAGCAAACGAAAAGAACATTAAACAAGACCATGAACACCATCCGACCAAGAAGCAGCACGCGCTTTAATACACGACCGAATGAGCTGGAATACAACCATAGGCTCCCGAATAGCAACTCCATGAAGACGATGATTTCGCTCCTGCCAAATGAAATAAATTGTAGCACACCAGAGAAGGCGCCACAGTTTTCTCCTCACACTCTTCCCAATAACCGATTCTATGAGAAGATGACATAAGCAAAAGGATCCTCGACCAAACCTCCCACCCAAAATGACAAGAAAAAAACAAATGATCACGAGACTCATAGTTCCCTCCACAAAGCAAACGCGATAAAGGAATCGACCTATCCCACCGACTTAACCTATCTCTAGTACCCAACCTATCCCTGATGGCCAACCAAGCACAAAAGGAGTGCTTAGGAATATTTCCCCCACCCCATAGTAAACCCGACCAACCAACCCTACTACTATGAGGACGAATAGTCTCCCACGCACTGGTGATAAAAAACTATCATGACTCCCCGGCACCCAGACCCACCTATCCTCAACACTCGGACTCGGCCTCACTCCCTGAACCCTATCCCAAATGTCCATCAAATCCAAAGAAACAAGCGGCCACCTTCAATCACCATCCCGACCCATGAAATCCACCAGCCTCGCATCCCACCGACTACCTGCATCATAGATCACCCTCTCCCCAAACTGCTGGATAATCGGCCCACCCTGAATCCATGGAACCAACCACACTCTACACTTCCTTCCATTGCCCACCTCCATCTTAACATGATCTTTAAGGATATCCCGCTTACGCAAGATTTCCCTAAAGCACCAAGATCGACTCACCCCAGCATCGATCTCCAAGAGCGATCTCCCTTTAAGGATATAAGATTCCACCCAAGCAACCCATAAACTACCAGATTTAACAAGTAGCAACCATAATATCTTCAACGTGCTTGCTATATTCCAAGAAGATCCATCGCGAATATCAAGACCTCCTTCATCAAAAGGAAGACAAACCTCATCCCAGGCAACTTTAGCACCACCTCTTCCCTCCTCGTTACCTCTCCACAAATAAGCCCTCAAGATCTTATCAACGTCTCTGTGGACTTTCATAGGAAGCATGAACACACTAGCCCAATAAACCTGAAGGCTCCTAAGGACTGAGCGAACAAGCTGAAGTCTACCTGCAAAAGATAACACTCTAGCAGACCAAGACCGAATACGACTGGTAATACGCTGAATAAGGGGATCACAATCAGAGCTCCGCAATCTTCTAGAGAGGAGAGGAAGCCCAAGATAACGAACAGGGAGATGACCAATGGAAAAACCCATGTTAGCAGCAAGCCGAGAGGCTTTCGAACTATTAACCCCCACAAGAAAAATTAAGCTTTTAGCAAGATTAGCAAACAGTCCCGAAAGCTCACCAAACCTCTTAATAGTCTCTTTTATGAAACTCATAGAATGATTATCAGCAGTACAAAAGATCATCAGGTCATCTACAAAAGTAAGATGAGTTAATCTGACCTTCTCACAAAACTAGTGGAATTGAAAATTCTGAGGTAGGCTGTTCAACATGCGAGAAAGCACCTCCATGACCATCACAAATAAGAACGGGGATAAAAGGTCACCTTGTCTAAGTCCTTTCCTCCCATGGAAAAAACCTTCCAACGATCCATTAATCATAATG